>NC_086332.1:27565230-28245778 GCF_032445375.1 Bacillus rossius redtenbacheri
ACGGCCAACAGATGTGTTAGCATCGGAAATTTATTCTCGTAGCCGAGGGCCTAATAAGCCTTAAAACCCAGAAGCTAAGCTACTTCAGACAGTGGCCGTGAAAGCCTGCGGACATTATTGATTTAAGATGTCGTTTTGGACATTCGCCATTACACAGTAGGTATGTCATAAGAGTGAGCAATTATGTAGGAGAGTTACGACACTCGCTGAGCTAAAAACAACGCGAGCGAGTTCCTTCCACCAATTATTCGCCCCGCGCACTCGACAGTAAAGGCTCCGTTACATTGAGCGAAGTAACCAGCGGATCGCCTGCGATTCCACTCGTTGCAAACAAACTCGCTCTAATTCGCAGCTCGATTTGATCCGAAGAGTAAATTTAAGAAGATCCACCTACTTATTTTCTTGTTTTTTTAGTCTTGGGGGTACCCGTTTAGCCACAAAATAAGTAAATTTGGACTTGTAGTAATTTCATTTTATATAAGAAACGTTCAGAACTGATATGTTTGCTTAATATTAACCAAGATTATTCTAAAAACGACCCAGCCCACAAAAACACGACCGCACTCGATGGCGGCTACAGTAGTCCGCTATTTTGATTGCACGTCGATGTATACATAAACAGTTCAAGTACGATTTTTTTTAATATAATTATATTTTTGTACTTAATTTATAAAAAAAATCGTGTTTGTTGTATTGAAAGTATTTTCTTTAAATGATCCATGAAATTGAGAATTTTTATTTAATACAATTTTTTTTGGGACATACGCCATTGCAGATTTACACTGTTTGTCATGGGAAAAATTCAAGAATGCAAATTAGGAAATAAAAATGAAATCATGAACCCACAGAGAACAGGCCTAAATCAGCTGATGCCGAACAAATGGACCCAACGCTGTTTGTCATAGGAAAGCCTACTTACTGTGTTCGTCGTTGTTGTTGTTGTTGTTGTTGTTGTTGTCCGTAATACCTTTTTTTATTGTCATCGTTATGTCCTTATGTTTGCTGCGTTTGTCCAGGTATGATTTGTGTGTCTGCAATTACATACTGTTCCGTCGTCGTTCGCCCACTGTGTTCTTCTGCGTTATTTTTTTTTTCTTTTTCATTGCTAAATTCCTTCCACGGAATTAATGTGCAGTCTTGAAATTTCAAGTTTGAACGTGTTCGTCTGTGTTGTCCATAATACCTGTTTTGGTTTCATCGTTGGGTTCGTCTGTACGACATTATGTTTTAATTTTTTTTTTTGTATTTCTTATTTGGCATTATTGAATATTTTTTCCCCCGTGACAAAGAGTGCAGATCTCGCAATGGCGCATGTGTATGGGGAAGCAGAAGTGTCTCGGCTCGCGGGGGAACACGCGGCGAGCGAGGACACTCCGCGCGCCGCTCTGTGCGTCGACCCGGCCGCGCAGGCCTCGCCTTGACCTGCATCCGCCGGCCACGCGTCCCGTCCCACGCGGCCTGTCGTTTGTGTGCTGACTCGGGTACTGCAACCAGTGGCGTAGCCAGGATTTGTGTATGGGGGGTTTTAAGAAGCATGCCCCCCCCCCCCGTATTAAAGCCGAGGGGTCCGGGGGTCCTCCCCTGGGAAAATTTGGATTTTAAGGTGTAAAATAGTGCTATTTTAGCAGTTTTCGGTACTTAAATTTAAATATTGTAATGGTAAAATTTTTATTAATTTTAATATGAAATTTGTTTAAGTGATGAAAAAGAAATTAAATTAAAGATTTGGTGTTAAGGGGGGGGGGGAGGTGTTTGAACCCCTAACCCCCCCCCCCCCTTCCCCTGGGTACGCCCCTGACTGCAACCCAGCCCAAGTCTCTCACACGTGGTACGAGGGTAATAAATATTTGCCCACGTCTCTGTGCAAATTAGATTACCCAGGTGTAATACGAACACAGTATAAGAAATGCGTCCTAAATATGACAGTAACGGAATTATGGCGAAACAAAGTTAAACTCACGCGAGGCGGGGCACACGGCTCCACGGCTCCAGGATTCATTCACGGGGAGTCCGGGCTCTACTTGGGGGCTGCAAACCCCCCCCCCCCCCCCCCCGTGACAAACAGTTGTCCGGGCAATTTTTTTTAAATTCATATGCAAAACGGTGAGTTTTCGTGACTTTCTGTTGGTAATTTATTCCTCTCTGAAGTCCAGTATTTATATTTATCATAAGAATCGTTATAAACGCATAATTGTATGTTCAAAATAAAATACATCTCAATACCTTTAAAGGTCTCGGAATTAATCGTTAGGATTAAACTTGTGGTTAATATAAGTTGGATATTATAACACCAAGTTAACGTAAAATAAATATCTGCGGGTGAATGTATAGTTTCATTTCATTGCAAACGATTACAGTATGTAATGAAAATAGGATATACTTATATTATAGTTTTCAAAATAAAATTAATTGTGTTTTTTTTATAAAAGGTATTATTTCCATTTTTTAAATTTGAAAAAGTTGGGTAGGCCCGGGCCTGGCCTACCCGCTAGAGCCGCCACTGCCTGTACGTCACAAGGCAGGTACCGTGAGAAGTATCCCGCCTTGTCAGCGGTGTGTATGCGGTGCTTGCTGGTGCTTCTAGCGCGGTGCCGCCTCTGAACTGGCGCGCAGTCTTCTCGTCGTGCACAGGACAGCTGTGAGAGTGGAGCCTAGACCGTAACACTACATGGCGGAGCGGTGAAGATTAATGTGTCAAGAATCTGTACCGGGTGTTTCACGCCTGACAGTTATTATTCTGAAAACACGCGTTTTGGCCCTTTTAACTCTTCTAAGAATACAGTTTAAAAAACGAAACAAACAGAAACCACTCATCCGCCCTCAGCTTATTCTTGAATGATTTTCGTAAACAGGCACCACTCGGATATCTTGAGTAGTTTTCAAATCGCTTCCCGTTTTTCTGAAGCTCTGCAAACCGTATGTATCCTCAAATTAACTTTGTGCACATGTTACCGATTTATAACTTACAGTATTGTCATACGAAGATGTGATTTTTTATACATTTCTAATCAAATAACAGATCCCACCAAAAACATTCTGTAAAAAAAATTAGCCAAGTCTCGATGGAGCTGCTTGTTTATCTCTAAAAAGTAATGAAATCTAGACAAAGTCTTCCCAAGTGTAAGGTTCCTTACTGCGATTTCTTTATTATTATAGTTAATGTTGTGTGACTTGGCCATTGAACATTCTTTATACGTTAGTGGGTACAAGTCAATTTTGTTTACACGTAATGTTATATCTGTTTGTTAAGCGAGATAATAGCCCATACTGGTATTGGTAATTGGACGCTAGTGTCTCATTTTAGGCTATTGTTGATTGTGCAACACATTCATTCAGCATTGACAATGCTGACTTCAGCTCTCTTCTTTTTGGAGCGTCAAATCGACCACCGATCTAACATAAAATAGACGTACATACGGACTTCAATCAATCATTAGAAGTCTGTCTGTACTGGCAATAATTTTTTATACTGTTTGTTTCAGGCTCGCCTACACATAAGTATTATTGAATTCCGCAGCTTTATCAAGCCTACAATTGACTGGTTATTGAATCAACGTTTTCCGAGTGGCAATTTTCCATCGTCATTGGGTAGCGGTTCTGGCGACAGATTGGTGCAATTGTGTCATGGAGCACCTGGTTTTGTACCCTTGTGTACCCTTCAACGGCCAAGTCACACAACATTAACTATAATAATAAAGAAATCGCAGTAAGGAACCTTAGACTTGGCACGACTTTGTCTAGATTTCATTACTTTTTAGAGATAAACAAGCAGCTCCATCGAGACTTGGCTAATTTTTTTACAGAATGTTTTTGGTGGGATTTCACTTATTTTTGTAGAAACGTGGGCATATTGATTTATTTTATTAGATTTTCTTATTTGACAAATTGTTTTTCTTTTTAAGAGAATTTTTTTATTATTACAAATCTTTCTTTTCTTTTTTTTCCGGTTCTGATTCTTGTACAGCAACAGTTTTTCGTATTACCCATTCGCGTTCATTATTTATTCTTTTAGACGGTTTAGATGGTTTAATTTCTGAAATATCGGCGCGGTATTTACGCCTAGTGGCCGCTTAAGTAACTACCGGTAAAACGTAAACACTTTTTTTGCCCAGCATCGCCAAAGGAACCTCTTAGTATACCGTTCTCATACACTTCAAAAATGAAGGGAAAGATTTTTCCAGCAGCCATAAGCTCAGAAGCTGAGCCGTAGGTAGTGGGTTTCATCATATCGCTCGTGTAGGATTGCGCGCTCGTTAATACGTCACCATCAGCATCACACGTGTACACTTGCATTTCGTCCCAATGTTTAGCAACGTATGCAACTATAGCAGATATGATACTGCAAGTTGAGTCAGTTCTACCATACACCAAGAAAGATATTGAATGGAAGAGACAAGACCCGTCTTTGGGCATACAAACTACTTGGTAGCCACTAAGTTCATCGTCGTCTTTTAATATTATCGACATTTTTTACGATATTATAATTAATTATCAATGAACTTTGTACCAAAGGTACTACCTACCTAGTACTGAAATACAGCTATATTAATGTTATTTTTAAACGAAACGAAGTAATATCTACCTAAATAAACTAAACCTAGAATACTAGAAAAGTACTTACTTATAAACACGAACGCGATTCGAAGTACTGCCTAACTGCAAATTAAACGTAGAAAACTAAGAGTACTAAATAACTAACAATTAAATAAAGCATTCAATTAAAAGTACTTTTAAATCTAATAATTAAGTAATAATCAGTAATCCGTCACTAATTATAAATTTCCTAACCTATTCAAATCTTCGAATTGTTATAATAACAACCTGCTAATTAACCTTAGCAAACCTCACGAAATAATAAGCGAAATCAACGAAATGCAAATAATCCCTCCTAATCCCTAGCAAACGTTTTCAAGCGCAGTAGAAGAATGTCGTAAACGACTGTATCGCGGCCGGTTGCCACTTCGCCATATAAGATTATCGGAAAAACAAACGTAAGCGCGTTTTAAAATACAGTCAGCGCCCTCTAGTGACGTGTGCGGATATCACCGCCACTCTTAGTCCAATGAATTATATTTTGAACAAATTTTGAGCGAAATTAATTAATAATTTAGTGTAATTTGTTTATTTAATTTGTATAATGTTCTAGTAGAATAAAGTTAATCGTTCGACTATTTCTTCTTGTAAACTTGTCAGTATAAGTATAAAAGCCAGTCTAGTCTTATCCAGAGTTTTCCTTTAATTTTATTTATATGCGTATTAAAAGCAGAAGGGGAGGCATTCGCCCAGCAGTGGGACGCAATAGGCTGGATTAAATTAGAAGATGTGTCCCACTACACTGGATTTTTGCAATGACAGTTGATTTTTTTATGTACCAATAGTAGAAGGGGGCATTACCATATCTATAATACAGCTGAGACAAGCTGAAGGTTCTTCATCAGATACTTCAGACCTTCGATTTTTGACTTCAAATGAAGAGGCAAAAAAAATTTAATATTTTTTGTAAAGGCGGTATGTCGATCTGTTTGGTTGGGCTCTTGTGTTTTCAAATAAGGGTCACCAGGTACTCCAGATCTTCGATTATCCTAGTTTTTATAGTTTTACTTTTATGTGGCCATTAAACCCTAACTCTGTACCAAATTTCAACTCTCTGCGTTTATGGGAAGTACTAGTTCTATTCTGATGATCATGAGTGATTGAGTGAGTGAGTGTCATAAATGCGAAACTTTGCTTTCGCTTAGCTTCGGAACTAAATGACCTACAGACTTGAAATTTTATTTTCAGTATGTGATTTTATAGCTTACTGGATGACGAAAATTTCTGCGTTCTGGTTTTATCCAGAGGTTCTCAAATAGGGGCCTGAAAATGCGGCGAAATGGTTCCAGTAAAGGATGTTTGCTTCGCGCTCGACTTGGCGGGGGCACTGCCGTGCCCCCCGATATATATTACAATGCCACATAAAGTATCGATTGCATTACAATAAAAGTTGATAAAAATTCACTTTGCAGCACACCTACAGTACGAAAATCTATTTCGGCGCGGTACATTCTGTAAACCTTTTGAAAATTCTGGAAACTTTATGTTCAGGTCACACTATATGTTTTAGATTATCCCAAAATAATCGATTGTTTTCTATTCAATGCATCCAGTATTTTCGTAAAACTTATAAATTATCGATAATAATGATATTGCCGAGGGCTTGAGATTGGTCTGGCGTGGTTGGCAGGCAGGTATGTTCTGACCTGTGCAGCTATAGTCAAACTTCCCATTAATATATAACATCCCCATTTACTTCCACAAGCTAAGCATCAAACAAATTTATTCACCTCTTTCAGTAATAAAATTTGTTATATCTTTTAGAGTTTAGCCTCGGTTTTATTGCTTGGTTTAATTCAATTATCTTAAAGTATTACGATTACTATTGAGTACATTTTAACAAACTGAAGAGGAATCAATACACGGACTATAGGCAATAAAATATTAATGAAATATTTTAATAAATAGAAATTAAAGAATGTTGCAGTAATACAAATATCAGAAAAAAATGTTGGTACTATATTTATTCACGCCAATTCTGAACGTGCTAGATAACGTGTCTACTAAGGTTAGTAATGCATTTTTTAAATCCTTCATCCTCTAGTTAGTCCGCCCCTTTAGTTCAAGCTAATTTTTATTTTCTACGTTTAGGAGATATAACTCCAGACGTAGGTATGCTGTTTTTTTCCATAATAAGAGAGTTATAGTGATTATCCAATTTCTAAAATAAAAAAATCCCATTTTTATCTCGTTGGCTAAATTTTGCCCATTAACGAGCTTGACCGAGATTTTTCATCTATTTAATTGATACGTCAGTCTGTAAGTAATTTGTGTAAAATTATGAATGTTATGTTTATAAAAAGTAACGAAGATAAATTATGTAGATGTAGTCATAAATGTATAAACGTTTGAATTGACTATGGTTTTGGTGGGTACGGAGCGTGAAAAGATAAAACTAGCTTGAGAATGTCCCGTAAGTTGCCATGGTAACGACTTAAAAATAAGAAGGAAATCGAGTATTTAACTCTCTACACAGTATGTTATTGGTTCTTACTACTAATGTTTCAGTTCATGTACAATCAAAGCAGTAAACTTAGTTTTGCGTCGCTTAGTTATAGATTTTTACACTCGACTTGAAATTAACCACAGAATTATAAAATGCCACGTTACAAAGAGTTCCAGGTCTGAATAACTGTCTAAATGGCAAAATTAACGCTTAGTTGAGGTGTTACTGGTTTTATGTGTATGAAGAAGTTACGAAAAATCATTCAATTTTGCATTTAGGCTTATTAAATGCATATTTGAGTTGTAATGTAAATAATTTGTATCGTGGTTGTGTGTTAGAATTAATGTTTATTGCAATAAATTATTTGTTACAGATGGTTTAACTTATGAAAGCAACTAATCGCTTTGATTATTCTTTCCGCAAAATTTTGATACAAAGGGCTTGCACAATATTAGTTTAGTGGAAATAAACCCCCGCCATCTTATTTTTTTTTTTCCATTGTTTTGCTATAGTTTCAATATTTGACATTTTTTCCAAGTGGTTTTCACCCCAGAGTATAAATAACGTCTATCCAATTTAACATTTTTAACGCCCCAGCAGCGATTGACTATACATGTATAGTTACAGTTACAAAAGTACACAAACATAAACGTTAAAAATGGTCCAGAGCTTGGTTTTCGGCCCATAGGGCCATAAAACGAATACAGATGCTGTGCTGTAAGTTGGGGAAAATATTTTATTTAGACGTCCGAGAAGGCAGAGAGAGGACTTATCCCCTCCCCCCCCCCCCCCCCCCCCCATGTTTCTAACTTTCCCTGTGGTAAGTTTTCACAGGAAAGTCTTCAATTGTTTGGCCACAGGCGTCCTACTTCCCCCCACCAACAAGGAAAAAAAAAATGTTGCACAATTTTATGGTTTGAAGGCTTACTCTCTTCTACGTATGTATATCCTTGCCTCGGCATCTTGTGTTTTATGGTGGAATCTAATATACACATAAACTTCTCTTCTCTGTTAACTATTTGAATTATGGTTATGCTGAATTATTATTTTTTCCCTTTCTCAAACATTCTCTAAATTCGAGATGGTTATTAAATTCGAATTTAAACATATTTTTGGGGAAAAAAAAGGGGGGGGGGGGATTTTTTGTCAGAAAAAAAAGGTAAAAGTATCGACTGCCTGTTTTGATGTTTGTGTAAACAAAGTTGTCTTGTTCAGCGTTTTGTTCAGTGAGCAACAAGACTTTACAACTAGCTGAAAATGCAAATGGCGAGAGGTGGCACAGTGGTACGGCACTGGACTCGCATCCCATAAGACACAGGTTCGAGTCCCGGCCCGTCTTCCTGATTCCTGGTCCTCTCGGTTTCCCCGATAGTCCTCCAGGACACTCCTGGAATGCTTCCTTACTAAGGACAAGGACGAACACGAATCCTACCCCAAGCTTCCCTACCTCTCCGTCGATAAACACACTAGGCAGCCCCCAAAAATAACCCGAAGCATAAGCATCGCCTCCTCCTGGTTTTTTTCTTTTAGCGAACATCGATAAAGTTAAGCTAGGTGTTACAAGAGATAGTGGCATGCAAGAAACATCTGGCTAGTTGAAAACCTTTTAAGATAAGCTTATAATATTATTTAACTTCAAGCGAAGCTTATTCACACAGACTTCAACCTAGACGTGGTTAAATAGGTCCTTAAATCTCTTTTATATTAAAGCGGAGTTATAGGGACAAAAAAAATTGTCATATTTGTTCCAACTGTTTTTCGGCCGTAACTTATTTTTTTATGTGTAAACATCTTAGCTCTTGGTATATGACATTTGGTAGGAGTAATTTCGTGAATGGAACCATTGAATATGTAAACACATATTCAATGGTATGGTATCCATAAACATATTCAATGATGGAACGGACGTCGCCTAGAACGTAAATGTGTAACCACGGTGCTGCCATGTGTGGTGGATGCCGCAAACCAAAGTTCATGGAAACAAAGGGAAACGTTATAGTAGTTACTGTTTAGTTTTAACCAGATGGGCAGTAATTGATTAAAATTCCTTGTCAAAAATCAGGTCTAAAGCCGGGTTTTAGTCTTTTTTTCAAGTCCTTTTCGCTTTTATCGGAGCCGACTCATTAAATAGTTTAACCTTTCGCTCTGCAAATCGAATGACTCGATAATCGACGTAGCTGCTCCGGCAGTGAATTCTATCGGCGGGTGCGGAAACTACGCGTGATTCGCATCAAGAAATGTAGTTGAGAACACAATGTTTGTATATTTATCACGCTCGGCATTATTTTTAAGAACTATACTTTAAATTCGTGCCCAAGTTTCGTTTTATAAGTTTTTTTTTTTTTTTTTCAATATGAGAACACACTAATTTTGCTCGTTACTGAGGTTAGATGATAACACATCACTGGCGAGTATTGAAAGACTCGCTACATATATATATATATATATATATATATATATATATATATATATATATATATTCAAATTTGTTTTTACGACGCTTAGTAGTTATATAATTTAGTATAATGCCTGAAGTTTGTTGTGACTAGCTCCTATAAATAGTTTCCCCTTGACGTTATTGGAGTTTATTTTTTATATTTAATCTTGGGAATGACCACAACTTAAATAACACTGTCAATAGATATATGTCACGGCCTTTAAAAATCTCTTAATGAATTATTTCTGCCAATCTCTCCCCCTTAAGTAACACTATTTTTTATTGTTTTGGTATAAAATATCGGGAGGTACAGTTGAAGAGTCCCTGCATGCATGAGCATATATTCTGGTACGAAGGGTGCAGGCATGAGTTTGTAGGAAAGGGACAGGAATGGGGTTCCCGACAGTAATTTCTTTAACATATCATATTGTACATATCTACATCATTGCTGGGTTACTGTGGTTTATAATATAAAACAAATCTCAGAAATGGATAACAAAGATAGGGGGAATAACACAAATTGAGCTGTTGTCAAATGCTACATGCCAGGCAACACAGAGATTCCGTGGAATGATTTTTTTTTGTCAGAAAAAAAACGACAATACACGAAAAACGACGGTGTCAGCTGCAAAAAAAAAAACAGTTAAAAACAGAAAACAACTCCAGACAATTCGGCGACCCCGGTGATGAAACCATACACATGATATGGACGTCAGGACGGACGAACGCAGCAGGTTTTCTGTATGTTAAATCAATCTTACCTATTACTTATTATGTTAATTCAATCTTCATTGCAAGAACCATTCAAAGAATGTAAAGTCATGTAAATTTTCCCGTACGAAATAGAAAATAACTGACGATACGTAATAATTTGGATGGTTAGTAGTGTAACTTAATCTTTTCCTTTGGGTTGAGGCCACGTCCTTGGAAATTATGTGCCAACATTTCGGCATGGCTTTGTCGCAGCCATCTTCAAGGGCTATTAATTGCAACACCCATTATTTCCACGGAAACAGCCTCAACCCAAAAGCCAAAATTAAGTGACTGAAACCACAAAATCCCACGATCTAGAGTTAGTAGTAAATTTGGTGCTTGCATACATCATATGTGTCTGCTTGTCTTTTTGCTGATGTCAAAGTACGTTAAGTAAATTGGGGGGGGGGGGGGAGGGGGGGGGGAGGCGTGTGTTGCCGTCACGTGTGTTAGAAGTGAAACTTCACTGTTCACTAATCCTCTTGAACGGTTGTCTTGAACTATTAAACTAAACATTAAATTATATAATGGATGTTCTCACTGGCGACGAAAAACATGCAAAGAGTCCACACTAAGACGAATGGCTTCGTTCGTCTCGTTCTGTTGACTTTTCCGTTCGGCTCGTTCGATTCGTCATTACGTCCAATAAACTTTGTAGTGTGGACGAGCCGAAAGGGCTGAAAGACAATTCATTCAAGAAATAGCTCTGTACATTTTTAATTTTCGTTCTACTTCCTCCTTATCGGTTCCAAAAGAAACGGCTATTTCCGTAACATCATGTCTTTTTGCTTTATTTTTATAAGCACACAACTATATTTAGGCGCAATAAATTTCAATGAACTTCAAATTGTTTTCATCACTCCACTCCATTATTTAATTAAAAAAAATTCCTTGAAACGGAGCACTACGTTATGTTCACGCAAGGACGGAGTGAATAAGACTGAGGACGGTGCCGCGACATGTTTCGACAGGATTCAACACGTCTAGACGAGGCAACCCCTTTCGATATCGTCTTTCAACTCCGACACTTATCCATTTCATTCTGGTTGGATTCGTCTCCATTCGATTCTATTTTCAACGTACAAGCGACTCGTTCGTCACGTCCAGACTGGGGCGACTTTCTATTCGAGTCGAGTAGAACGACACGATTCGCTTTCGACTCGTCACAGTTTGAACGCGCCTTTACAGTTGTTCGACTCTATTTTATTCGTTATTCCCCCTTCCGCCCTCTCCTCTCTCCATCATTATTCCACCACTCCTGAGCGTTGGTCTGTTCGTCACGCTCTGGTGAGTCATCGCCTCGTAACTTTACCGGCTGTCAAGTTAAGCCGGATTCCAATAGCTCGTCGCTTCACCCACCCGTCGTCCGTTCGTCCGTCAGCCGCCGAGCGTTTCACAAAACTCCTTTCGTCAGCCAATACTATTTTCCCTTATACATCCAAAATTTAAATTTAGGAGAAAATTTTTCTTTAAATTCAAATTAGTTTGACAATCGTGTAAGTCATGCGTAATTAATTACACTTCTGTGAATCTGACGATTTTTGTTTCATAACACAACTTTTAAAATGTTTCCGAACATAATTTAAAAAATAATCATGTAAGCATCCTAAGAGTTAAAGAAACTTCGAATGTAATCATGCAAAAACTCTTGCTGATATTTGGAGGTTATAATTTCATCCGTCCGTCAAAAATATGACGTTACCAAACTTTTGACGGACGGAAGGATGGATGGATTATATCTATGGTGTTGGCCGCGGCTGGCAATCGTGGTGTTTGTACAGGTCAATCAGAAGTTTCGTATAGTGTAAACAGAACATAAAGAGCAAACAACATTTATACAAATCTCCGAGAGAGAGAAAAAACACGGATTGTGGGCAGTGCTTATTTGGAAAAAATATTCCGACGGACGGATGAAGTGAAGTTGTAAATCGCTTGGTTAGGTGCGTGGCGTTGACGGACGAAAGAGTGGCGTACGGACGGAGGCGGCGGGCTGGTGTAATTCCGCCTTCACCAAACTTTTGACGGTCGGACTGGTGGACTTCTTCGGGCCACACGATTGGCTGCAGGTCACGTGATCGACGGACTATTGTTACTCCGGGTTCACTCAACAACAATAAAAGGGAGTTTGCCCTGTGGACTACACTCAAACAACGAGTTTAATTAGGCCACTTTTGCGCAAAACTATACACGCCTCTAAATACAGACATCACGACACTTCCATGCATCAGTTAGCCACCTAACTGAGGGGGAAAGGGTGACCTCCCCCCGCCTGACATCTACACTAAATAAATTAAAGCCAAGCACCACAGCGACAGCTATTTTACTACTTTCTGGACCGTGAGCCACCTTTAATCTTAAAAAATCGCACACTTCGCGCCCCGCCGTCGTTTATAATGATTCGAATAAAGTGACGGGATCGCAATCTTGTATTGACTTCCCACATAGCGAGTTATGGGAACATAATGGTTCCTGGTATCGCTGTCACGCGCTCCCGGCCGAGCATATGAAGAAACGGCCGCGACAGGCAAGGACCAGCAGGCAGTGCGACAAGGGAGGGCTGGCTGACGTCACCGCAGGAATGAACACCTCTGAGGTGCGCCGGAGGATTTGATCGTGCCGAGCGGACGATCTTGGAGCTTGTGCGTGCTTGTGTGTGTTTGTGTGCGTTGGGGGAGTGCAGGGGAGTCGGAACAACAAGCAAGGATTAACATTTCACTAGTATTATTTTGAAGTCTCGCTCGATCCTTTTTTTTTTTTTTTTTTTTTTTTTTTTTTTTTTTTTTTTTTTTTTTTTGGTGTTCGTGAGCTTTCTTCCGCGGATGGATAGTGTGCGCAGCAAAGTTTGGAAATACTACTCCATAAAAATCAGGCGTTGGCAAAAGTAACTTGGAACCTCGTGCTTTGAATACGCGCCTCCGCTTTTCTTCCTCGGTTTACCGTTGGCATTATTTCTTTCATTATTGAACCCAAAGTGTGTCTTATAAATCTCCAGGCAATAGGTTTTTTTTTAAACGCCAAAAGCCTATAATACACATTGATTATTAGGTAAATATTTTGTCATTTTCAGTTGTCGCTTGAATGAAATAAAATTTAGTCTGAAAAAAAGTTTTTTATGGTAAACAAATTTATATAACATAAACAATCAAATAAATATCATAAAGGAACATTTTAAAAGGTTATAAAATGATGAAATTTAAAGATAACATTTATACTATTCTCACTTGTTTCTCGGTACCTGGTAGAAACCCATTTAATTGGCGTAGGTACGAATGTGAAAACAAGTGTGTTTTATTAATATTCACTCATTTCTGGAGAAGGGCAGAAGGATGGGTTCGTGGGCTGCCATTTTGACGCACCTGACACACGTACATGGAAGATAAAAGGCGGGTCCTCGCAATGAGGAAATGTCTTCTTACCTGTCGGCGAGAGTTCATAGAAAAGCAGTGAATGTCCTGGTGCTGACATTTAGACGTTATTTAAGTTGTTTCTATCGCGTGTTTTGTTTTTTTTCCGCCCGAGTCAAGGTAAACGAACTTAGAGAGATAATTTATTCTCAGAATGAAAAAAAAAGTAATCAAAGATGGTCAGACTAATACATCAGTCCGTACATTCTGGTTCATATAGAACACCAGAACGATAAATTTTGGATTGTTTGTTAGCTTAATAGCAAATATCGTAAAATTACAGTTTAGAAAACTCAGGCCAATAAGCATTAGCGAAGCGTGAGATACGTTACTGCATTGTTTTATAGCTGTTTGTGAGTTTTTAGAAGGGGGGGGGGTCTGGGGGAGAGATGAGCGTGAATCAGGCGTGACTGTCGCATGTTTTTCTGCGTGACGATGCGCGCGGTTGAGATAACGCGTGCGACTAGATACGCAAATACCTACCTCTCGCACGTCACCTGTTGTATAATATTAGCATTACATACTGAATTATTGTAGATTAGAATAGCATTAGTTTGTACAAAGACATTTTCTAACAAGTGAACAGACTGCTAGCTAACACATTAATAAACCGAGTAACACTTCAATTGTAAGATGAATTAATAAATATATGTGAAAAAAATTGTTATTATTTGACTTATTATTGATATAATATAATCGCACTTTATATACCTACAAATTTATATAATAGTTAAAATTTTATCTATATTTTTGGAAGAAAAATGATAGAAAAATAACGAATCTAGGTCTACTATACTATGTAAGCTATAATAATTATACTATGTTCTATTTTATGTTTGGCAGATATATGTATTCTACTGTTACCTACTATTAGTGAAAAATCTGGCGTATAAATTTACTATGTGATTCACTGAATCTCGGTCACTTACTAGAAACTCAAGGATTGTACTTCCACAGCTGGATAATGAGTACTAATGTGTTAGTGTAGTCTCATACTGGTAATTATCTTTCGTTAAAAATGCGTATTTATCGAACTATGAGAAACCTGACTCATTGGGCGAGGACAAACCCAAACGACCCAGGAGATTGAATCCCATATACATGCTCCTTGGGTGTTCTTAAGGAGGTTGGACACCGTATACAAGTTTCTTGGACGTTCCTAAGGAGGCTGGACACCGTATGCAAGCTTCTTGGACGTCCCTAAGAATTTTGGAAACCGTATTTGGGCGTACACAAGAAGGTTGGAAACCGTATACAAGCTCCTTGAACGTTACTAAGGAGGTTGGACGCCGTATACAAGCTCCTTGGACGTCCGTAAGGAGGTTGGACACCATTTAAAATCTCCCTGGACGTCCTAAGAAGGATGGAAGCCGTATGCAAGCTCCTTGGACGTTAATAAGGAGGTTGGACACCGTATACAAGCTCCTTGGACGTCCCTAAGAATTTTGGAAACCGTATTTGGGCGTACACAAGAAGGTTGGAAACCGTATACAAGCTCCTTGAACGTTACTAAGGAGGTAGGACGCCGTATACAAGCTCCTTGGACGTCCGTAAGGAGGTTGGACACCATTTAAAATCTCCCTGGACGTCCTAAGAAGGATGGAAGCCGTATACAAGCTCCTTGGACGTTCCTAAGGAGGTTGGACACCGTATACAAGCTCCTTGGACGTCCCTAAGAATTTTGGAAATCGTATTTGCGCTTACACAAGAAGGTTGGACACCGTATACAAGCTCATTGAACGTTCCTAAGGAGGTTGGACGCCGTATACAAGCTCCTTGGACGTCCGTAAGGAGGTTGGACACCATATAAAATCTCCCTGGACGTCCTTAAGAAGGATGGAAGCCGTATACAAGCTCCTTGGACGTTCCTAAGGAGGTTGGACACCATATACAAGCACATTGGACGTCCTTAAGAAGGTTGTAAACCGTATACAAGCTCTTTGGGCGTACACGAAGAGGCAGGAAACAGTATACAAGCTCCTTGGGCGTCCCCGCCTAATCGCGCTGGAGACGTGCCTGTGCTCCCCCTCTTCCCCGGGGCCCGGTGACGGAAGGAAAGCGACGAGCCCACGGGTTGCATCAGCTGACGTGGAGCTCTTATACCGCCGCCTGGTCGCCGGAGGGCCAGTAGCTGGCGAGGCGGCGCCACTCCACATGGGTCGCGCCCTCCGATCCCGCCCTCAGGTAATACCACGTGATACCTTATACCTTATTTCGTGACACAACACAACATTGGGACCAAGAACGCATTCAGCTCAAAAACAGTATGGTTTAGGGGGAGGGGGGGTGGATTTTTCGGATTTAAACCTCTATCATTAGGGAGGGTAGTCCGTTGTGCCATACATTAATATACTAATGTACCATAACAAAAATATAAAAAGGCTGCATATACTACTGGCTCGCTGTAGGAAAGGTTTTGATGGAGATTAAAAACTGACGAAAACTAGCTTCTACTGCGCAGCTTAGGTTCCCCCCTCCCTTTTTTTGCGACAGAGAATTTCTGTCACTTCCCTCTCTGTCGCAAAGAAGGGAGGGGGGAACCTAAGCTGCGCAGTAGAAGCTAGTTTTCGTCAGTTTTTAATCTCCATCAAAACCTTTCCTACAGCGAGCCAGTAGTACTTACGTACTTGGCGTAATAAAAAACTATAATTTTCATGCAAGTAATTAATATAAATAAAATAATAAAACAACTTAAGTGATTAGGTAAAAACTGTTGGAAAAGAATAAATTTTATCCAATTAAAAAATTAAATAAATACTCAGATTTCATTTACATAAGTAATCATTTAATTCAGTAAAATAATCGGGATCATGTTAATTAATAATGAAAATAAATTAATGGACCTAATGTTTATTCTAATTTATTAATTTTAATTATTTATTAAATTATGTGATAATATATTATGTAAATAAATAATACAAACGGGAAAATAACATCACAAACACTTCTGTGGCCAGGCGACTACTAAACCTTCCATAGACACTCCCTGCAAGCGACAGTGGAAGCTGACAAGCAAACTGACATCGTTATAGATACGGCACACTTGAAAAAATTTATAAACACAGATTCTATCACCAGTATTCACAATAAATATATGTTTTAATGATATCAACTGTAGAACGTGGTATATTTATTTATTGAAATTGGGCGCCTAATTTTATATATATATATATGTTTCTCCAGAAATAAACAAATGATTATGATTCCTCTTATTAATATTGTTTTATCCAAGTTATTACACTCATTTGTTCCTGGCTAATTTGTTTCCGCTTACAAGACATGTAAGTGTCTAAAATGTGTAATAAGGAAGTGTAGAGTGAATCATAAACTAGATATTCATTTATGAATTCGATTTGTAAAATGTATATTTTAAAAGTAATCCCAAAGGTTAGGAATTTGACGTAACTTATTATTTTTTTTATTATCTTGACTTAAAATAACAAGCGAACATAAATGACACCTATTTAGGTGATCAAATAGTCTCAATAACATATATACTATATCAGTGATAGTTATCTGTATGCGGACATATATTCCTAGAGAGCCAAAAATCTAAGTAAAGGTATTTCATACTAGTAATGTCTCTATTCACGTAACCTTACGTCTAGTTCAGTTGTTCGGAGACACTTCAATTTCTGCAGCACTGGACATCTGGATTGCGGTAACCAGAGACAAGGACGTTTTCGACCAGCTGAAAACTACGAATACTACTGTTCTAGTTGTAAAATTAGATGACGGCAGTCCAGCATCCTTCTCTGATCCTGAAAAGTCTTTATAATTAATTTGAAACGATCTCACCGACGTAGACCACATGGAACCTTAGATGTATGGTCGTCATGGTTGTGTCGGGAACTCAGGCCTCAGGATTCTTGCGACAGCGACTGACGGCTCCGACCATCGTCCTTCACGGATGGAAAGTACGAAGATTCGAACCCAGGATGGTCAGGAATGTATATATCGACTGAAGAGTAAGTTCATTCTTGAAGTTCGGAAAATCCATAATTCTGTCAAATTAATGCAGAATTTCATGAACCCAACTTGACGTCTACCAAAATAACGGAACTCAGCTGTAGTCTCTTCTTGTGAGCTGAACGGAAATGTAAAGAGAAGTACGACCCTCACTCAGTACGTATCTTCCTCTCCAGATAATTTTTCCTTATTTTATTTGCTTTTTACACATCCATATTCAAAAAACCACTATCGAACGAATACCTGTTTATAGCAACCATAGATGAATTAACCAAAGCTGGAATTGAAAATCCACAGACTTATGCAAGTAGAAATAACGAGAATTTAAACCAACGACGTATATATATCATAGACCCAGCATGCCTTCTGAAAGTTGAGGCCAACATGTCCTCCCGCCGCGAACAGCTGATTGTGGGCCGTTTTCTGTTGTTTTGCTATTAGAATACATTGAAGCTATGTGCAGCTGCCTGTGAATTTGGTTCAGAAATGTGTTGCCTACGGTTGTAATGAAAAATCTGTCAAAGGAGCATCGGTGTCGTTTCACAGGTAAGTGTATTTATCAAATTTATGGTGTATTTTGGGATTTTATGTCAAAATTGTTCTGAAATATTTATACTACTTTTACGTTTTGGTTGCATGATAGTTTGACTTAAAAATTAATTTATATTTACGTTAAATGTGGGGTATATGTATGGTATAACTATTGGTTACATGTTTTTATCGGAATTGTGTGTTATATTTGTGTGTTTAGTTTTCCTGGAGATGAATTGACGAAGAAGTGAACTCTATCTGAGGCGGGAAAGTTTTGTGCCATCCAAGCATTTCAGAATTTGTTCTAAACACTTCTCCCAAGATTGTTTTGACAAGGAAGTTTGTTCCAACTGTTTTTGACTTACCGGCACACTTACAGCCTAAAAATGCCAAGAGGAAAGCACCTACCGAGAGAAGCCAAATTGTGTCTCAGCCGCATGAAAACGCCACCACCTCGCAGCAATCCACTACCAAGTATGTGATTCAGAAATATTTTTTAAATTTTATATATATATTTAAATTTATTTAAATTTTAAGGTTTAAGACTATGTTTAAAGACATTTAACTATTAGCCGTAAACTTAAATATACAATCATTACAGCTTTTGGCCAAAAAGTAGGGATTGGGTTAGGTTAGGTTGCTCCTGAACTAGGTACTTTGTATTTTATCTTGGAATGAATTTTCAAAGTTCTTCAGGAATATATCAAGAACTGTGTTACATTATATATTTACATCCTCACCTTCGAACAAGTTCCCCCAGTTATTGCATGACAATGAAGGTATTGATTTGAAATTCAGTAAATTTTCTAGTAATATATTTTCATGTTTTTTGTTTCGAGTCTATACATTTAACTGGCAAGTCAATTATTTGAGCCAAGTGATCTGAGCATCCTAATACAACATTTTCTACTTTAAGGAAAAAGATGTTTGTAATGATGAAATCCAAGGGTGTCGCCAGGGGTGGGGGGGTAGGGGGGCAGTTGCCCCCCCCCCCCCCTAGTGCCCTAGAGATTCAACAAAGTGTAGCAAACTGCAAAAAAATACATACTTTTCCCACAACTTGCCCCCCTCCAGGTCATCGGCCGGCCATCGGCTGGCGACGCCCTTGATGAAATCTATTGTATTTTTTGATTGTGCTGTTTAGCACGTATAGCCAAACACTCTTTTTCAAATTGCATGTGCACATAATCTCTACAAGCCTGGTACCTACATAATATGTTCATAGGTTAGCAAAATAATAATTACAAACATAATTTTTTTTACAGGGATATTCATACAGTTGGAAAAAAGTTAAGATTGGCATATCTAGGTGACTTCAATGAGAAGAACCTGACTTCCCAGCAGAAGTAAGAAGTGCCTTGGTGCTGCAAAGGAAATAAGATTAAAATACCATAAGAAACTGAAACTCCTTCATCAGCGGTGTAAACGAGCCACTGCAAAAATAGTGAGCCTTCAGGCAGTTATCTCGCATCTGCAGGACAAGAAACTGATGGGTGATGTTGCTGCAGATACACTACAGGTAATGCCACTTCAAATAGCTCAGCTCAATACCTATTAGCACCTGGACACCTGAACACATTGTCACTAACTATTAGATTTATTCCCTCAGCTTTCCTTTTGTCTAAAATATATCATAATTCAATTTTAAGTAATTATAACACAATAAGTTCTCTCTGAAACTTGGTTAAAGAGATATGTAAGGGTTTGAATAACCAGGATCTAAACTATACTTATGGTCAGAACTGTATATGATTATTCACACGTTTATAAATTTAGTGGTCTGAGTTATTGAGAAAATTATCAAGTACATTATGCAAAATTTCAAACTACATTTTTGTTAGGAGAAATGACAATTTGTAATGCGTCTGCTAGTTGCGTCCTTTATTGAAAGACCAGCTTTGACAGAAAATTCCTAGTAGACATTTAAGCTGTTATACATTATGCAAGTTAGTATATTATTTGCAGATGCTGAAACAGCAATAACTTAAACCAGCCGTAACAACCCAGATTACAGCCTTCCTCATGCAATCTAGTAATTATCTTTTATTATAAATTTTTTTTTTGTCAAATTTCAGGTTAGGTTTTCAAATTATGTAAAGTATTTCCTTTTAAAAATTTTTGTAAACGTAATTCTCTGGGTTTATTGTTTTTATTTTTTACAATGCATAAGTTTATTTTTGAAGTAATTTTTTTGCTGGCTTCTTTGTGTGGGAAGGCGTGCTGACATGATTTTCCTTCGTTATTTCCACGACCGAGGCTTTGTTTCACACGCTAGGCATGTGTGTCACGGTCACGGGAGTGTGAGAAAGATACAAAATTGCTGCGTCGTGGGAACAGAAGTAAGCATTTCGTGGGAGCTTCTGTTGCTATGCGCAGTGATTGGCTGAAAATTACGTCAGCGAGCCCATGACACTGCCCGCACGAAGGAAAGGAAAACTGTAAAATCAGACATTGTCTGAGCACCGTGCCGAGAGGTCGTGGTCGGGCGATGGCTCGCATCATTTAACAATGTAATATTGAACTACAACTTAGCGGCTACGGTGCGAGCGACGCCTAACAACCTTCTTTTTTTTTTCTTTGGACATTTAAATAAATTAGAAATTTTTGACCGTAGTCTTAGGCAAAGCTCACAGCGAGGCAACAAAGTGTTTTGTCCAGCCGTCGCTGCCCGGAACTGATCTGGGCAATATAATGTAGTCGTAGTAAGAATCTACGTGTTTTTTCTCCTTTATGGAGGTACAGTTTAAATTTTTTTTGTGTGCTCTGTTATACGGAATATGGTGCGATTTTATCATGAATAAAAGAAACAGGTAATCCATCAAACATTGAGCAGTAATTTCTTCGTGACCTGCTTCTAACCTGTATGTTCCACTCATCACCAAATTTGAGCTAGCCGGAGGTGGTGGGTGGTGACACAGTTTCTTTTAACCTAATTTTAAAGGTAAAATCTGTTGCACTATAACACAATTAAGATCATTGGTTTCAGAAATATTTGCCACCTGCTGTTGCGGATCTCATCCAGCGATGGAAGAAGGGGCCAACCAGAGAAGCCTATCCTCCAGAGCTGAGGACGTTTGCTCTGACACTGAATTTCTACTCGGTAAATATGTAGTTAAGCGGTATTTGCGAAAAAAAATTGTTAAAAATCTGAAAATACTTTTATTGTATGCTCTTCAACTTCCTCTTTTCATTAAAAGCGGCGGAGATAAGAAATTCCAAATACTTTAGGAGATATTGCAGTTCTTATTTTGCTATGCAAGACCTGTGTAATCATTCGACCATCGCAATTTTTTTATTGCCATGTGTTTGTGAATGCCTAATTAATGAAAATGGTTGATTAGGTCAGGTCAGTTACATTATAAATACTTTGAAACTAAGCGTACATAAAAAATAATATGAATTAATTTCAATGGTTTTTTAGTTTTAAAGTATTTATAATGTAACTTACCTGACCTAACAAACCGGGACAAAGGATGAACAGTAACAACTCACGTAAAATTATTTTGTTACTTATTACTTGCGCAACAATATCCAAATAACAAATAAAACTTTAAAATTAGAAACGTTAAAAGCTCACCTAAGTTGGAGGCGGTAATTAAACACTGTTTTAAACAATAAATGAACTAAAAAATAACATATTGGTTCATTTGAATTCTGGCCTATCACGAACAATCACGTGACATCATTATCCAATAAAAAAATAGATACTCGTAAACAAAAAACAATGTTGAATGCCACATGAATGCACTGGTATTGTGATGAAATTTAAAAATTCGATATCTCCTAAAGTATTTGGAATTTCTTATCTCCCCTGCTTTTAATGAAAATAGGAAGTTGAAGAGCATATAATAAAGGTATTTTCGGATTTTTAACAATTTTTTTTCGCAAATACCGCTGAACTACATATGATGAAATTAAAAAATATATCTCCTAAAGTATTTGGAATTTCTTACCTCAACCACTTTTAATGAAAAGAGGAAGTTAAAGAGCATATAATGAAGGTATTTTCGGATTTTTTACATTTTTTTTCTCGAATACCGCTCAACTACATATTTACCTTCTACTCTCCTAAGGCGTACAATTATGTTAGAAAAATGTTCATGAAGTGTTTGCCACATCCTGTTACACTGCAGAAGTGGTATTCAACTGTTGATGGATAGCCAAGCTTCAGTACTGAGGCTTGTACAGCATTGAAACTGAAGACAGCAGAAAATGTTACTTGTGGTAAACCTACATTATGTTCTTTGATGTTAGATGAAATGGCCATACGTAAACATATAGAATTTGATGGTCAGAGTTTCATTGGATATACTGACTTCGGTACAGGGTTGGATGATGATTCCCTACCTGAAGCAAGGGAAGCATTGGTGTTCATGGCTGTTGCTCTAAATGGTAGCTGGAAGATCCCAGTAGGGTATTTCTTGATTGCTGGTCTGCTTGTATAATAGTCTACCTCAGCATGTTAAAAATATCAATAGTAAAAAATAATTTGCAATAGAGTTAAAAAAAAATAGCAGAAGAACTGTTTTTCTATTCCTTCAAAGATATTGAAGACTATAAAAATAAAAAATAATAGTAAATATTTTATAGGGTAATTTCAAACCCACTTGTAATTTATGCTATTACTATCTTTATTGCATACTAATTATGTGATATATGTTCTGTTTCACTTTTAATTATACTTTCAGTAGTTTCATATGCTGTAATTAATAACTTATAAGTAAAATGTAATTGTATATTTTGTTTTGTGAAATTGTATATTTTATGTTTTTGTTTTTTGTGATATTGTGTATTTTGTGTTTTGTTTTTGTGAAACTTTATATATATATATATACATATATATATATATATATATTATATGTACTGGACATTTATCATACCCCAGAAATGGGGTCAAAGGATATGAAATAAAAAATAAAAATATAAAATAAAATGGTATGACAATGGCAAGACAATGCTTGAAGATTCTTTTTGATTGTGGCATAGTTGTAGCATCAATGACATTTGATGGTGCTGCATCAAACTTATCTATGGCTGAACATTTTGGAGCCAAGTTTTCAGTACCTGATATGAAAACTTGGATCACAGATTCTCATACAGGTAAGCCTATAGGTATACCTGTTTCTTGACCCATGTCACATTTTGAAACTTGTCAGGAACTGTTTGGCCAGCAAGGGTAGTTTAGTGGATGAGAATGGAATTATTCTGTGGAGGGTTATTGAGGAATTAGAAAAACCTTCAAAGGTCTCAAGGTTTACATGCGGCAACAAAATTGGGAAAACGCCACATAAATTGGTCTAGCGAAAAGATGAAAGTGAAGTTAGCTGCACAAACATTCAGCCAGTGTTGCTGATGCTTTAAAATTTTGTAGCCAAGATTTACAGTTGGTTGAATTTGAAGGATCTGAGTCTACCTTCAGATTTATAGAAGTTTTCAATAATTTATTAGATATTTTGAACAGTCGAAATTTGCTAGCAAAGTGTTACAAAGCACCTCTATCTGAACAAAACATTGACAAAGTGAAGGAATTCTTGGTGTCGCAAAGAATTATATATTGACATTATGTGAATCATCAGGTGGGAAACCAATGCATTTGAGCAACAGAAAGACAGGTTTCATTGGATTCCTTGTATGTATTGAAAGTTTATTGCGTTTGTATGATTATGTGGTAAAAATAAAACGATGACATTTCTGTTGACATACAAAGTAAGCCAGGACCATCTGGAGTTATTTTTCAGTGGAGTAAGGGGTCATGGGGGCCATAACAACAATACCACTGCGAAACAGTTTCAAGCAGCTTTCAAGCGCCTGCTAGTACATATACAAATAGGCACCACCACATCTTCCAACTGCCAAGCTATTGATTCTACCACAATTTTGAATGCAAGCAGTGGGAAAAGGAATATTAGTGATCCCTTCCTCAACATACACTGTAGTGTTCCTGTTGCTGTGGAAAGTGTTGAACGTGACCACAGCTACAATACACTAGCGAGTTCTACCAGACTGAGTGAATATGTAAATGATGTATTGGGGTACATTGCTGGCTTTGTTGTCAGGAAGTTGAGATTAATTTTGACAATTGTTGTAGTGCACTAGTTGCAGAGGAAATGGGTTTAAAGCTTCTGAACCGGAAGAATATTGGTGGATTGGTGAGACCTGCTGAAGATGTAAAGTTATGCCGTTTGGCTGTAAAGTATTGTAGGATTGAGCACTAAATTTCGCTTTGCATAAAGTTTGTTTGAACACTGTTTTGTGTAAAATAATGAGAGGCCTCGATCTATCTCCGTTCCCTGTGCTAGATGAACATATACTGTATCAGCAACCCTTACATAACCATGATAAGATACAACTTTTAAAGTCCATACTTACCAGATAGTACATAAAAATTAGATTGTATCACACAGGAAAACAATATTCAGATCCTTGTATCAGGAGAGAGTTAGGAGTGTGTGCACCAAGTTAGTGCTGTTTAAAAATCAGTAAACCTGTGTACGTAAGTATTTATTTGGTGCATATTCAGAACCATTTTTGTTAATGAAGGTAATGCATCAAGGGATGCAGTGGTAATTTTAATTATGTGAAACCACGAAGTCATGCATTTCGTAACACTAACACTAAATAGTTAATGCTACTGAGAAATTCTTTGAACATTCACAAAAAATTTTCCGTGCAATATATGGTTTTAGATTGAGAATCTATACAGCCCAGATCTGTCATTCTATAACCTAACGAAATATTTTTTTAGACATTTGATAAAAGTACAATTAGTTAATTAATATACTTTTATTTTAGCAACTTTTTTGTATATTTCAACCCAGCTCAACATGCCGAACGAGACGCTATCATAACATTATTGTAAATTTAAAACTTCATTATGCCAACACTGAGTTAACATTTTAGGTTTTCAAGTTTATAATTATTCTATAATTGAACAAAACACGCAATATAATAGTGTTAAAGTAATTCTAAGTAAAACACATTCGAAAAAAAAATTATGCTGTGAGAAGGACGAACACTTAACACTTCGCATTAAGCTACAAAATACGCCGTACATCAGTAAAATGATACAAATAAACCACAGGAATATTTAAAGCACCTTTATTGACGTGTAAGTAATTTAATTATCACTATATCTTACAGCAAATACACGCATATGTATTCTAATTAATTCAGAACCATGTTTCGTATCACGAATTGCCATTACGTTGCAAACAATAACAAACCCGAGTGGCCCACAATCAGCTGTTTTATGTTGACCTCAAGGCGGTTGTTTGGAGCGCATAGACGACGCAGGGTCTATGATATATATATGTCGTTGATTTAAACCACGCTAAAATATAGTAATGGTTTTATAAATGCATAGATAAAATATCTTTGCAATAGCATCATTAATTAGATGTAAGGCTCTCTATTCACATCTTCCTCTTTTTTTAACATAAAACATTTTAAATAAATTACATCAATTTTGCACTCATAATCTCATAAAAAAAAAGGAAAAAAAAAAGAAAAACTGTTAACATAGTGACGGTTTACACAACCATATTTAAATATTGATCATAAAGTATAAGATTTGAAAGCACATATATAATTTTTATTTTTCTAGGCAGACTTTTTTTTGTATGTAGCCTTTTTTTATCCCGTGAAATTTTCGTTGCACGGTGCGTACGCATCGTAAATTTTTTTCATAGCGCGCCTAAAAAAGTATTACTTAAAAAAATATTTAAAAAAAAAATAACAATTTGTGTTTGTATTAGTTTCAAATTTTTTTTAAAAACACTCGTTGCTGCATGCTTTATTTTATTTTCTCCTCGGCATTTCCCCCCCTCCTCACCACTGTATACGCCCTTGACTGGTGACCGTCAAGAAGTCGGCTTTGGGCTGTCGCGAGGAACCACCGCAGCACAGCCTGGAGGGATTCAGGCGAACCAAAGGAAACAAGATGACTGGCCTGAGCTTCGAAACAGGCGCCTCCGGAAGAACGAGGGGCCGAAGATTCTCCGCTGCGCCGCCCCGCATACTTGCCCGCGTGGTACTCTGTTCTGACGACGTCACGTGTGGCTTACCGCGGGCTCCGAAACACTAGTCCACACTCGCAGATTGTTGGAATCGAACCCGCGACCCTCGCCACGTCAGCGTGAACCTTTCTGGCAGGCGTTTTCAGTGTGATACGATTTCCGTGAAATAAAAGAAAAAGTCCGTGCAGTTACAATAAAATTTCGTTGAACATCCCATGAGGAGAACAAGTAAGTTAAGTACAAAACTAACATTTTGCAACATCCAGTGATACATTCATATTGGCTTCAGAATTGGCCTGATGGCCAGCGTATTTGAGAATAACAATGAAATTGACAGAAGCACGGAAGCTTCAAGGCCGTGTTTATAAATTACGCAATAAACGCAAGAAATGCGAGACATGACGCAAAAAGTTAAATAACGACGTTTTCAAATAACCTGTTTATGAAGTTTGCAACCTGCAAAACCCGAAACGCAAGCATCGGCCAACGTTCAACATTTTTTGCGTTTCGGCTTGCGTTTTCCGTCTTCCATATTTGAAGTTAAAATGTTCCCGAAAACTTGAAAACGCAGACTTGTATTTCTTATATAAGTAACATTTTCACTTGTTTATTTAGCTTTCAAGAATTGAAAGAAAGTAACACCTCTAAATCAATTTTTTTTTGTAAGCAACTTTAGTTAAGGATGTCTGTATAGGGTTGGCATTTACATATTACTTGATAAGTTAATTAGCTTAATATGTGAATAGGTTTTAGTTTTTAAAGTATTATCGTGTAATTTAGATTAATTATATTTTTGCAAATTATAGTTCTTGTTTTCATCATTTTATATTTATACTGTGAACTTTAACTCTATAAGAAATCAGATCACCATTTAAGTGCAAGCATTAAAAAAATAATAATTACACATTTTTTCCCGTAGTTTAAGTGTGAGGTATTTTTTTGGTTAATTTTTTAAGTGATCACTTTTTTGTTTTTCTATTTAATGTTTATTTTTATTTGTAAAAGTAATATATATATTTTAATACGTGTTTAAGTGTAAGACAAGGCAGTGCCTACGCCTTAACTTCGCCACGTGTAAAAATAATACGAATAAATACATAATTTATTATTTATCAGAAGAAACCTGGGAAAATAATTTGTTTTCAACTGTTACGATTTCAAGTTGTAAATTTGGTGACGTCGTGCGACTTTCGTGCTTTACAAACGACCGTGATTTTCTTGCTTCCGTTGTGTGTTGCGTCATTACGTTCCTTACGTAGTTTGTGAACACGGCCTAAAGATGACTTAAGACACGCGCATCTAGTGCCCAAATTGTTTTTTGCCTACACAATTTACTAAAGTATTCTCGGGACATAGCGACCAATAAACAGCCAGATTGAATTGCTTCTCTCGCGGATGTTAACGGTAATACTAAACTTTGTAACGTGTCTGTTCTGCGCAGCGCTTTGGTCCAATGGGTACCATGGTGAAAACACTTCCAGGAACCAGCTGTAGGAGGAAAACCAAGAACAGAGGATAACAAGATCGTGTCGACCCCGTAGCTAATCTATTCGTCTAGTCAGGCTATGATAAAAGTTTGTAGGGATCATGCCTTGTGTTATATTGGTTCTTTTTTTTATTATGCAATTATAAGAGCTTGTGAACTGTTGCTATCCACATTCAGGCTTATGGTAACACGACCTCAATTCTGCAGTGGACGCTAAAGTGCTTGTTAACCCAACCAAGAAAGTATGTGTGTGAGTTGCATCCAGAAATTTTGGTATTTAAAAAGCGACTATTTTATTTATCAGTTGATCACCATCGGCGTTATTTTAAAAAATTATACGTTAAATTTCGGATCAGAGTCTCGTATTATAAGTTTATTCGCAACATGAGAACACACGAGTTAGCTCGTTACCGAGGTTAGATGTCTACACATTACTGGCGAGTACTGAGAGACTAGCTCACATTTGTTTCATCTGTCTGGTTCTATATGGCGATTTTTTTTGACGTGACGTCTAATAAATCGATGAACGCCGGCTGCACGCACGAAAAAGTGTCCCGTTACGCACATTTTTCCGTTACGCTGTGTCCCGTTACGCTCATTGTACACTTGCGCCGCATCTATCTCTCTTCCACTCGACTGTTCATAAAGTGAAGTGAAAAGTTAATGTGGTTTTCATTGCTTATTACAACAACAATTTCGGCAATAATGGTTAATATTACAACAACAATTTAGGCAATAATGGTTAATTATTCTTGCATTTTAAAAATCTGATTGCTAGTATAATTTCAAGTATGTATTCTTTTATTATTAAAATAAAAATTATTCAATTTCATTCATAAAGTATGCAATCATTTCATCAATGTTTTGTTATGACATTGTCACGTTAAACTATCGTCCGTAAACCGACTTTACAGACAACCAATTTTTTTTTTTTTTACAGTGCAGAAGCAGTGAAAGTTTGTGGGCTAGAGCGTTGTTCTGTGTTTCTGGGGCGTATAACTGCGCATGCTCTCGGCCCGTGCTGGAAGCGAAGCGACTGAGGGCTCTGTTACACTGGGCGAGATTACTCTCTAGTACCGCCTATTGCCCTGCTTTGGCATGTGAAGTTTAAAGGTGGGTCTACACTGTGTAACAAAACAAGTTATAAAATGTTATATTACAAAGTTATACAACATGTTACAAAATGAAAAGAATGAAAATTATATTACAAGTTACACAACAAAGTTATATAACTTGTTATGAAAACGTGAAGAAAAATGTTATATAACACCATGTTTTATAACAAAATAAGTGTTATAAAACAAGTTATATGTTTCCCATGCAGTGTCGGTAAAGATCAAAGGAAGTTAAATAACTTGTTGTATAACATGTTGGCCGTTTGTCCACACTGGTATACATATTTAAAAACATGTAACATGTTATGAAACAAGTTGTATTACTTGTTATATAACTTATTATATAACTTGTTATGTAACATGTTATGAAACAAGTTGTATAACTTGTTGTATAACATGTTACAAATATAACATGTTTTTGTTATATAGTGTAGACCCACCTTAAGACTGGGCTACTACTATTTCTCTCTGCTCGCTCGATAGCTTGCTATTCAACTGAAAAAATCGCTGGGTATTTATTGGTCGCTAAAGTCCCGAGAAAAACATAATAGAAACAAAATGGTTTTCAACGTTGTTGTTGCACTTAATTTTAAATAAATGTAAGAAGAACAAAGCAACGACTGGAATACGACACGATGTTCGGATAAAAATTGGACATAGCTTCCTATGAGCAAGTACGCAGGTTTAACAACTTCTGAGTAACCGCCAGAATAGTCTGGAAAATATTATATTTTGAAATAACTTAGATTGTAACATTAAAAATGTTACATTCCAAATATTTGTATAACTCTTAAATTCAACTACAACCATGCTATTATATACATGTAAATGAGAAATTTTTTTTTTTTACCTTCGGTCATGTTTAAACGATGCAATGAATTTGAATATAATGTTGTATGTAGATACCCGGATTAACTAATGTGAAAGTTTTATTCCAAAACTTCAATATTTAAAAAAAATTAATATTCTGAAAAATAAAATTCTGCAACTATGGAATGTACCAGAATAGTTATTACACGAGTAAAACAACAAAGTAGCCACTAGAAAGTCAAAGTTTGCACATTTAAAAAAAAGCTGTGCTGATTACAGCTGCTCGTGATTTATAGAGTAAATTATTTGTTTTTCCAATGAGAACTTATTTCAAAATGCAACACAAATAATACCTCTCTCCGTTAAGCGTGATAATAAGATCTATGTTAATGCATTTTATATAAAAACTAGCTGCCCGACCCGGCTTTGCACGGTTGTATTAATGGAGGAAAAAATGAGACCAAATCTCTTATTTACATTTATAATAAATGAAATAAAATGAAAATTAATTAATTTTGACAAAAATTTAATACAATGCTTTGTAATGTACCGAAGAAAAAACGAATAGCACCGATGGTTTCCCGACTCTCGAGCACGCAACGTTGTCATGGAGACGAAGTGCCCACTGTTTCCCGGGCTTAAACACCAATCAACATTGATGATCAGTTTATTATTAATAATAAATTTTTAAGACCATTAATCGAAATAAAAACTATCCTATCTCTCAAGTTGGAAAAAAATTACACAAATGCCAGTTTTCATCGAAATCGGTTGACTTGGTGAAGAGTTCACTGGAAACAAACATCAGGCCACTGGATTTATATATATTAAGAAGATGTGAGTAAAAACCAACTGCACGCGCTTGTTTCTCGTTTCTCAGTCATATATTGTTTTTTTTTCTTTTTCTCTTGCTGTTGGGTGATGGAAGGTAAATAATATGCAAATTATTTATATTTTTTTATGAATGGAATTTAAATCCTTGTAGCGCAATTTCATGACGATACATGTAAAAAAAATTGTGTATATTGAACTATTCATTTTTACGTATTGCGATAGTCTTTCGTAGTTAATGTTATGAAATGTTTACATTATTGCTTTACGTACAACTTGAATAGCGATTTATTTCTGTCTATTCTGACTGTAGCTTTGTACCGAGTCGCGCATGCTTAGTACTGCAGGTTGCAGACGTACAGGATTGTCTTCTTAGGGTAGGGGGGGGGGGGGGGGGCACCGGTAGTCTGGACCTCGTATAGTACCTGTTTATTACTTTAGAAGTCGTAATATCCAGGGCCGGTGCAAGGTAAATTGGCGCCCTAGGCGAAAAACCTTAATGCCCCCCCCCCCCCTTTCCCACCACGGCCCGACACCCCAAAAAAAATTTCCTTGCCTCGAAATACATCACGTAAGCCTAAGATTTTGTCAACAATCAAATGTAAGCAGGCTTGTGTTTTTTTCCTTACTTTTTTACTTATTACAAATCATAAACCGGTTACCGTGGACTTTAAATAATTACTTATATCAATATAAGAATTCCAAACTGTTACAAAAATCCATTTTCATCTAGTTTCAATAATCGTTAAACATATTATATGAGCTGTTATGTGTCGTGCTGCGCCGCCCCCAGCTACTTGGCGCCCTAGGCGATTGCCTAGTTCGCCTATATGGACGCGCCGGCCCTGGTAATATCTAGTGCATATTTAACTCTTCTGGGGGGAGGGGGGGTGCCCCCCTCTACATCCGCCACTGTAGACGTGTAAGGAGGGTCGTCAGTAACCACCGACCGCTCGGCCGCGCGCGACACGTGAACGAGGAAACTGGCGCAGAAATGGGTTACGAAACGAGCGCGATAGCAATCCGCGTGGCCTTTCTCTACAAGGGGGGAGCCTACGTTTCACTGACCCCCCCGATCAGCCCCGAACATATCATAGTGTGCCTCTTGCTCGTACCATTTCGCGGTCATAATAATAATAATAATAATAATAATAATAATAATAATAATACAATTTTGCGAGTTTTCATACATATGTACGTTTTTGGAGTATTTGAATTGTTGCTGACTTATTCTAAGCAACCTTACTTCTCAATAAAAAATTTTAAAAAACAAACTAATGTTCGCGAAAATTTTATTACTTTTACCGATTTAAGGTATTAATTTCAACAAACATTAGCTAAAGACTCTTTAGTGATGAATATATTTCTGAAATGAACAGTCTCTTAATGAAGGAAAATTGGGAAGATATATATCTCACAAATGACACAAATAAAATATTTAATTCTTTCTTAAACATCTATTGTAGAAACTTTGAAGCAGCTTTCCCTTTGTACCATAAAACACTAAAAAAAACTCGTATAATTTAAGAAATTATAAAAATTGGATAACTAAAGGTATTAAAATATCTTGTTCAAGAATTAAAGAACTACACCGAATTTATAAAATGGGAACACTACTAAAGATTTTGAAATTTTTTTATAAAAATTACAAAATTATATACAAAAAAAGTATTGAAACGCGCCAAACAAAACCACAACAATCATAAAATAGAAACTAGTAACAATAAATGTAAAGCAATGTGGAAAATTATCGGAAATGCAAATTCGAAAATAATAAAACAACGAACAGACAAAATATTTTTAAACATAGAAGAAAAAAATGTACATGACTATCAAGCTGCGAATTTCATAAATAAGTACCTTTATAAACATCTGTAATTATGAAACCATTAGATACAAAGCTAAATAAAACTTCTTCTTTGCAAACGTGCGAATTTCCTCATACCTCCAGTTCACTATTTTTAGCACCGGTTACAAAAATGGAACTCATAAAATTAATCAAGAGCATAAAAAACAAGCATACACAGGACATATATGGTATATCAAGTTTTATAATGAAAAGAATGTTGCAACGATTACCTAGACGTGTGAAAACCTACCTATCTATACCTAAACACAAAAAAAAAAAAAAATAAGAGCGCGTGTAACTCAGTACACGTGATAGAGAAGTTAAACTTCCTTGGCAATTCAGATCTTGACTCTTAAGTGCTCTCTTTATCTTTCTTTGGCATCAGAAACGTTTCAAAACAATGTTTTACTAAAACGTTGCATTAAAATTCGGCCTTGAAATTAAAATTTCAATGATCGCTGAAGGTAGCAAGGTTCGGTAAATGCTGGGCGTAAAGCTTGCAGAATAGTATGGTTGTAGAGTAGACCTCGTGGTTAGAGTATTGACTAGTATGATATTGATTGGTGTTTAAGTAATCGTTTAGCGAGTCAGTTTATTTTATTAACATTCACAACGCACTCAAAGGTACTACAGTTACCGCCAGATTAACCAGATTTAAATACTAATGCAAGGAGATAATGTGTACTGTATACAAAGGATATTTTAAAATTCGTAGTTGAGTTCCGTGCATACATTGTATAATTGCGTTCTGTCACACCCCAACGTATGCATCACGAACTCTGAAACATTTTGTATTTCGCTGCGCCTTGCAGTCAGCATCTTCAGAGCGTCAACTAAGGACTGGGTTAAAACATCAATCCGTCCAACTTGACTACCGTATTCTTTGGCGTCGTTAAACCACGTCCGGAAAATGCTCTATTTTTTCGCCACAAGATTCCGTAGCTGATTTCTTCCCCAATTGTTGTCAGTTTCACGTGATCGTGTTTAGTGGCTGGTGTTGTCGGGACGCAGAGCCAGAACATAAATAATCAATGGTACTGTAAGCTGACGCAGCACGCCGTGACACGTGTTTTTGAGGGTTCTGTCGGCAAATAAACATTTGACGGGCGGGCGCGTTAGTCGGTTGTTTCTGTGCAGTTTGCACGCGCACTCTACCCCGGAGTCCACTCTCAACGAGACGCCCTAGCCGGGCGGGTTGGTAAGTGCGACACTCGCTGGTGTTTCTAGCGCGGTATCGCCTCTAAGAGCGAGGCCGTGGACTGGCGCGGAGTCTTAACCGTCGTGCACAGGGCAACTATAATATTTTATTAGTGACCATACCATTATATGGCGGAGAAATGAAGATAAAGGTGTATTGCAAGTACCTTGAGTGCTTTCAATAATCTATACCGGATGTTCCATGCCAAGAAAAAATATAGGTATATTCTGAAAACACGCGTTTTAGCCATTTTCATTATTCTAAAAATACAGTTTTAAAATAAAATACGGAGACAGAACTACCCATCCGTTCTCGGCGTATTCTTAAATGCTTTTCGTAAACAGGCTCACCTACACCAGCCGCTAAATCTCGAACAGATTTAAATAGTGTGTTTTTTTTTCTTCTGAGGCTCTGTCCACCGTGCCTCAGGAGCCAGCAGCTCAGTCTCCGAGTCTCGTGTCTGAGAGGAGATCAACTCTGAGAAGGGCGGCGCTGCAGTTCCACACCACACCTTGCCCTGTCCTCCACTCGTGGACCTCGCGCACAGACTCTCATCACACGCGTCCATTCGCATATTCTTCTTCATTTAATTGCAACGTTATTGAATTGCGTTATGTTTTGATATATGTTAACACTTTCAGGCTATTCGTCCACTGAAGTGGACAATTTGTATCTCAATGATACATTGAGTTTATCAAACCTTGGATGTGTGGGTTAAGGTGTACCTACATTCCATGGGACATCATACTTTATGGCTATGAGATAAATAAATTTTATTTTACTTTAATTGTTATATAATAATTATACATTAATATTATAACTATAGCGTAAGATAATTACCACACAAAATAAATACAAAAAAAAATTATATCTTAGTAATTGACAAAGTATGGCTGAAAGGTTGAAAACTGCTATCTAACATACGTAGACAACTGTGCCACATGTGTAATTTTTTTTTTTGTGTGTGTGTGTGTGTGTGTGTGTGCTGCCCTGCGCCAAGCAACACTCAACGCTTGCACGCCGCGTGCCATCGCGTGCCTCTCGACTGCTTGTCATGTGCTTGAAGCGTGACACGCCCCCTGTGACGTCACGTCGGATCCCGCTCCCCTCCCTCCTCATTCTTCCCGGCAACAGCTGACAGATCTCTTATTGCGCACGCGTGACGCGGCGGTACGTCACCGTCCAGTTTCCACAGCTAGTCTCATCCTTGGACTGTATCCGAATACTGTTACTGCCTACCTACCACCTGTCGACAGTTGGTCGTACTCGTGTGCACGCAGCCATTTCGAGTCGTGATATCTACGAATATCCAGCCAAACGCAAATAACTACGACTAATTTTAAAATATTGATGTAGCGTGGATGTTATAAATATTAGTAATCAAAATATAAATTTACTTATGAATCCCAAAATATTAAAACTACTCATAATATGTCTTTAATACCTCTATAAGTTTAAGTTAGCTTTCGTTCATTTAAAAAAAAAAAAAACTTTTTTATTCTTCTTTATTTGAGTTATCACGCTTATTAGGTTTCAAACAAATCTTATACAGAAATCGTAAGTAACATTACATAAAACAAAATAAAACATGAATTTGAAGTTAATGGACGTAGGGACGCATCAATGCATCCCTAGAAATAAGTGGACGCGTGTAGGGATGCGTTGGCGTCCCTTGTGAGGATTCGGAAGCAACGCAAAGATGGCCGTGTTCATTACGATCTCCACGATTACGATGCACTTGTAGTGAATCCCTCAGCTAAGGGATCCTTTAGTCCTAGTTTGTAGTGTGTGTTTAAATTGGCATTTACTCTCTGTTTTCAATGCACGATTTCTGCCAATAGCGCAATCGTTGTTTCGCTTTTATCTGTTGCCAGATATATGCCATAGAGCACAATAGTTTTAGACAGAACTTTATTATTAAATTATAATTTTTTTAAATGTATCTGAAACATTTAGTAAAGGAAATTTCCAAATTATAATTCCAAATATATATTTTTTCTTGTTTTTCATCAAGAGCATCATTCGTTTAATTAAATTTGTACTTCTAAGGAGATGTAACTAAAATACTCCATCTTTGTTTCAACAACTTTTGCCAACTATTTTTTATATTTAATTTTTTATATTTATTTTTTTAATTGTGCCCTGTTTGAGCATAGCACACAACATAATGGAATGTCTTGTTATAGATAATGACCGACTGCTACAAATAATAGTTATTCCTTGTGTAATTATAAATGGTGTGTACCATTAAATTATTTATTTTTATTTCAACTGAAATAATACTGTCAATACACTATTTAAGGGTGTTATAAAAATCAACAAATAATTATATGTTAAAATTATTTTATTACATTAACGATGATATACAACAGTGGGAGCCATTTACTCTGTACTGCAAACGTAAGAGTGAGACATATTATACTTGACCCAGCTACTTTTCTGGCCTTGCACTGGCCTATTCCATTTTTAATTTTGTTGTTAAAAATATGGACATTATTAGGAAAAAGAAAATATAAATTATTTTTCTATAATGCAATTTAAAGTGCTGGTCAATTCATTTTTTTTTCATTTTATAATTTTGTATAGTAAAAATCTTAAAATTTAATATCTCACATAACGTTATTTTACCGGAACATTTATCGAGATAAATGATCAAAAGCATTGTTGAAATTTAAGTTCCAGATTGGCTTTAAAAAAAAAAAAACTTTTGTTTTCAGGAGTTTATTTTCCAAATTTTCTGAGGGAGGACCTTAACCTCTCAGGCCCCCCTGGTAAGGCCCCTCTTCAAAAGTTATGCCCCCATAACAGAAAATGTCCCAGGGCACCGCGAATCCTAAGGCCGCAACTGATAGCTTCCAACGAACCGCTTTGCCCTTACATTTGACTCTAGGAAATAACGAAGACTAGCCGTGGGCCCGATGGGAGTTCACATCCTCATTTTTGATTACTTGTATTTACAAACAGAAGCTTAAACACAAACTTCCATATTTCTAACTTCAAAAATGACAAACGTTTTATCACAGTGTAATAAGTAGGTACACAAGTCACAAAGCAAACTCAATAAATTCGTTTCTCCTAGCCGAGAACCTGTCGAAATAAGCAAAGAAATTTCGTTAAGTTTTAATATCGAAAACACTAAGGGAAATCATTTAATCCGCATATCCTAGCCAAATATATTCCTTTAATTCTGTCACTGACGTAAACTTACGAAAATACTTTTGCCACCGAGATAAAAAAAATTATCTAACAGCGCTATCTATTTCTTCTTTGGTGTTCTACGTGATTATCGTGTCACTGAGGTAAACATCCGAAAACTTCTATGAGCGCCTTTTAAAAATCAACTAATGAATCGCCATATTTTTTTACTGTTATACGAACTGTGCTAACGGAGAAGACTCCTAAAACAATAAATTAAGACATCTTTTCTTTCCGTAAGCCGATTTTGATGAAATGACCCTAGCTATGTGTTTCCCCAAGCTACGCTCAAGTTACCTGTGAAAACCCCATGAAAATTCGCTTTTTAGTTTTAGATATCAGCGTATTCGAACAAACAACTTTTTTTTAAAAAAAATAGTCTTATTGTATTCCGTTACACTCCCTACATCACCCGCAATCATTTTTTGGCAAATATTTTCGGTGTACGGACACGACGGTTCTACAGTTTTATCAGAGTGAAGAAGAAGAAGAAGAAGAAGAAGAAGAAGAAGGAAACCCGCACTTAGTTTGCCGCCCGCGGCAGGGTCTGCATGGACGGAGCCGGGCTGATACTCGCAGGAGCCGACTTCTTGCCCGTGACTGTCGTGGGACGAGGCGGGCGCGTTGCAGCGACGGAATAACAGGACCACCGCGCGGAACTCAAGGGCGGGTCCAAGAAAGTTGGGAACAGTCGCGTAAAGGAAACATGCGTGTTGGAGATTGGCCTTGGAATATTTTTAAAAATTTGTGCTCTCAAATAATGAAACTTAAATGGTTTCATACTACATTTCGTGTGACTGTACGTACCAGAATGCTCCCAAATCTGCGCATGTCCAGATTATGTACGCGTGTGTGCAGTTAATGCAGTTATGCACTGCGTGCGTGATGTTCAGTCCAAAATGGCAACAGTGAAGAATATCCTGAATTAATAATAAAAATATATTTGAGATAATTAAACAAAAGACTTAATTATTTTTAAACTCAACACGAAGTAAACAGGAACAATTGAATCAAAGTTCTAAAATGTCACTGTTTTTAAAATAAAAGCAACTAGCAATGTTTATTCTTCTAATAAAACTGTAAATAATAAATACGTGGCGCACATCAATATTCCCCAGAGGGGTCTCAGCAATGATGTCAGGACGGAACATTAGTAAACACACAGGTTATGTTATAAATAGTTACCTTTGGTTCGAAACACAATATTGCAAAAAAAAAAATCCAAAAATTAATAAATGTAAATAAAATAATAAATAGCTCATTTAGTCTCATCTGTGGGTTCGTTTCTGCACACAGCAAAATGTAAACGTAAGAATTAAAACATTTAAGTAAACATTAATATACCTTCAAAAATAAACCAAAATAAAATTCGGGCTTGGGAAGGACTATCCCCCCCCCCCTTCCCTCTTTCTCTTTCTGAAGCTGCGAAGAAACCCCTCACAGGTCATGACAACGTCCGCCACGTTTCACTCCCCGTGAAACTCCGGGCGTGAACCCGCTCGATAGTCGAATCCGTATCACCTTCATGCGTGACGGGCGACTGATCTGAATTACGTCATGCTTTTAGCTCGCAAACAGATTGATGAAAAGATAGAAGCCTGTTTTGTCCACAGACCCCCTGAATATCATTGTAGAATTATTGTAGTAACGATCGTATTAAACATTTCCTGTAATTAATACGGTTTACTCCAAACTCAACAAAAGTAAAAATTACGAAAATTAACAAATAATCACGTGAAATATCGTTTTATATAACACGTTAAGTAGAATTTGACTCCTCCTTTTTTTTTTGCTTAAATTAAGTGGAACGACCTTTGGACGTAGTTAGGGTTATAACCGGGAAACAGAACTGTTGCTCCCGGAAACAATGTTCCTCAAAGTTTTATACATAATTTTCAAATTCAATAATACATTTGGATAATTATACAGCTTGCATCACATACAAAATCAATTCCCCTCTTTAGTTTAATATTTTATTTTAAAATACAACTTGATACACAATAAGAAACAATTACAGATCCCTTATATACAGGTTTTTGTGATAAAAATTGTTCGTGTGCCGTAAATAAGTTACGCATGCCATAGCCTTGGCTTGTGAGCAGTAAATACGGCACGTGTGCCATAACCTTGGCGCGTGTCCCCAGAATATGGTAACCAGCGCCGCGGCATGCGGCAATCGCGTCCGCGCCATTCGAGGATATTCCCCCCTTCCACCGCGCGGCGCCTAAAGGCGGAAAGCACGCCGGCGTTTGACGGCGAGTAGTGCGCGAGTAGCTGCGGCGCTGTGCGGTCGTGTTTGGGTAGTGCTGCGAGTGGGCGATGCGGTGCCCGAACCAAGAACTACCGTGCGCAGGCATGGGTCGAGATTCCAGGACCAGGTCCGTTTGGTCAGCTCTGCAACAGGTCAGTCCTTCAATGGAGTATGGTGTAGAGTGCTCACGCGAGATGCACACAGATTTGTGGTTAAAACACCAAGCTAATTATTTACCTATAAAATTGTCTAAAAAGGGCGTCACAGTGCATCGTAAAGTCTAAGGTACATTCACGATAGCATGAGAACGGCATGAAAATAGCACGGTCGCACACAACAAAGGGTTTCGGAAAATTCCAACTTTTTTCCTCTTATTTTTTCCAGATATTTTAATTTTGGCATCTGTTACTATACGAAGACGTTGATTACCTAAATTCAAGCGATTTTTGGCCAGTTTGTTTTTATCGATCGCAAACAAATACCACATATAAACACATTCGCTATAGATACTCTTTGCTGCTGACGTAGTATATAACTATTTCGTATTGTATGATGATTGATCGATGATCGTGCACATAATTTTGGCACATAGAATGAAGCCCGGCCTTTAAGGTTAAAAAAATATATATATATCTCTTGATTGTTTGCACTAAGTGCAGTAAGTGTTCAGTAGTTCGTGGCTAGGTATGATGCAAAATAAATTTTTAATTAATATTTACCTTAGATGATTATTTAAATTTTATTGTAATATTTTAATTCCATTTACATGACAAATTATATGTAGAAATAATGGTAGGACTTTTAATTTCCTTTTACAGCCCTGCATCATGTTTTGATCCTTTTGAATCTGTTAAAACAGATTTTTAGATGTAATGTGAATTTTCCATTAAATCATCAGAGAAATTATCAAGGAACCAAGTAAAATCTATACAAGCTCCAAATTCGTTTCATAACATTAGCATCTTAAGCTGATGACTATCACATGCAAAAAGGCAAAGTAGATCAACATAATTTATATATGTATATTCAGGAAATAATTCCTAAATATTTTGAAGACATTAAAGAAATATTTATGTAATAATTCACTGTTTACGAATCTTTGTTATTCATAATCAATCACGAACGCTCATCACTGAAACCTATGTTATAATGCTAGGTGAAAAGAATATTTCGGTCCCCTTCCCTATCCCTAAGGAATTTTATATATTCAAGAAGTATAGTAGTAGCTGTTAAGAAGTTTATATTGATAAGAAGTTAAAAGTTATTACCGGGTGTAAAGTAGAAGGCCTGGTTCAAAATTAAACGCTTATAATTTGTAAAGGAAAAGGCGTACGCGACATTGGTACGGCCAGTGTTGGAGTATGCTGCGGCGGTGTGGGACCGCTATGTGGAGAAGTAAATTGAGGAGTTGGAGAGGGTGCAGCGCAAGGCAGCGAGATGGGTGACGAATATGTGGAGGAGAATGGAAGGCGAATGCAGGATGGGGGAAACACACAGACCATCGGTGATGATGAAGGAGCTGGGGTGGGACACGATGTAAGAAACGAGGAAGGTGGAAAGGCTAGTGAGAATGCATAAAGTAATTCGTGGGGCTGGGGAAAGCTGGGAGCTAGGTTGAACAGAGGGCTGTATCGAGGAAGGAGGGATCATGAGTGGAAGATCCAGAGGGAGTGGAGACGGACAGAGAGAGGAAGGCAGGTAGTGGAACGAGCTTGAGGGGAGGACCTGCGAAGGAGTCTCCAGAGGGGGGAGGAGTGAGGGTGGTTGGGGGGTGGGAACTCCTTGCCACCGGGCGGATGCCCAGTTGCAAGTGAAATATATATTATTATTATTAATGTAATTTTACTAGTTTGCTTAAAATGATTGTATTTGGCACATTTCCGAGAAATTTTTAGATTGGCCCTATATTTCAATAACAAAACCTTGGCTGTGTTTGGATTCATTGCAATGAGTCCTTGTTCGTTTTCCTTTGATTCATCACAACTTACGATCTCGTGTGCCCTTTGTTTTGAAATGTGCATCTTTTAATTTGGACATCCTCTTAACCCGTGTTCATGTGTTTCGATTAGTACATTTGTGATATCAGTAATATAGTAAGAGCTATTTTTTTATTTTGCTGTTACATCATTCAAAGATCGCAAAAAAAAAATAATACCGATTTCAAAGCTTCTGTTTTAAGTTATTTACGTAAATATGAATTTTCGTAAAGCCATCTAAAATGTATATAATGCTCTGTAGAATAAAATAAAAATTTTTGTCTTACTTTTATTCTTTAATATGGATGATGAGTGTGGTTGAATTTTCTTTTGTTATTAATAGTCAGCAAAGTTTGAATATTGTTTAAACGATGATATCTTGAGCAGTTAACAAATCGCGTGCGTTCCTCTGTAGTCCTCAGCATCGTTTTGCGGTTGTTATACATAGTCCTATGTGGTTAATTTTTCCTTATATACTATCTAAACAGCGCAGCGTTGTAGATATGGTGATGAAATATTTTCATCACAAATAATCTCTAGTATTCTGTGAACTTTTTTTTTTTCTTTTTTTTTTTTATTACTAAAACGATAGGAATTTTGGTCAATGTTGAATTTTACTTTTCCGCAAAGGTTTATAAACATTTTGTAAAGTATTTTATTAGTTCCTAACAGTTTTTATAATCATTCTGTAAAATCGTATTGCATTTAAACAAGTAGTTCACTCATGAAGATCATATTAAGTAGAGGTTAAGTTAGGGTAGCCACATGACAGAATTTATTTCATTTAGATAATTTGTTTTAATAAACCACATTTTTAAAACAGACTGAAACCTATAAAATAATTACCAATATACCATTAATTTTTATAACCCCATACATATTGTCCTGAAAGTTTGTTGTTATGAATTTTTAATACCTGTTAAAATATTTGTACGATTTAAAAATAAAAACTTTATTGCACTGCAAATGATGTGAACTGTTGTATGAGTTTTCAAAACAACTACTTGTCTATGCGCCCAAAATAATATTTCACTATTACAAAAAAATTGTTAGATCCTTCTTGGTTACCAATTTTAAGTACATGACTCCTTTATAGTGCTATCTGCAATCAAAAAAGCTTTGCTCATACCAAGCCAATTCAATTTATTATGGCTCAAAGTAATAAACAAAGTTGGAGGATCAAGACAACATTTAAATGTAATCAATTCGTTGTGAGCCTTTATTTCTATACATTATCTGTTATTTATATAAATTATCTGTCTGTGTTATCCAGTTTGTTATCTAGCGCATCGGGAAGTTAGTTTAAAATAGATTCTAAAATGTATACCGAACAGATAGAAAAGCGAGTTAATACGAACGTAGTATAATTGATTTTTCAATTTCTGGGTTAATGTATAATTATAGTAAATATTACCTGTAGTGTAAATATAGTGACGTAAATTTTGTAAAGTGCTTTAATGGAGTAGCCCATACTGTTTTCCACGAGACATTACTCTGATTCTGTTGTCGCTGTCCTATTATTTTATTGATACTAGCTGCAGCTTTATCCTGTGGTTCACCAGAGACCCTTGGGAATATTGTGTAGCAGAGACTTGATTTCGAGGTTTCCCACACATTTGTTTTCAATTTCAAGTGAATATAGAGGAATATTGAACAAAATTGAAGGGGGGAAAAAGTTCCTCATTGAGTATCTAGAGTTTTATAAAACAAATTTTCCAAATCAAATTAATTTTGGTTACAGTACAGTTTCACATTACACACATTTAATTGTGTACTTTATATTATTTTTTACGTTAAAATTATATTGTATATATTAGATTGTACAATTGCTTCTCTTATTTTAATACATGGTTTGCAAAATTATATATATATATATAAAATTACACAGCTTTGCATCACAAAACATTCAATTCTTTTCTTCGTTTTGATTTATGTTAACATTCAACTGGATACGCAATAAGTAACAATTACCGAAAAATATTCACTTCAAATGGAAAGCAAATTAGGGTAGAAAACATTATTTGTCCCAGCCAAAACGTACTTTACCTTCTGGAGAACCACAGGATCAAGTTGCAGCTTATATAAATAAAACAGTAGAGCGGTGTCAACCATTAGGGCATTCTCTTGTGGACAACAGTCTCGGCTACGCTATTAAATGAAAAGCACAACATGAATTTACGTCGCCATATTTACAAGTACTAGTTACATCGCAAAAATCACATATTTAAACCTACCCGACCAATGTACATTTTTTTATCATTTTAAAAGTTAACTGTATTCCAAATTTTAATAATTTCTAACTAGTTGGTAACTGATCACGCCACACATAATTTTTTTTTACGTGACCTACAACTTGCAATATGACGATTATTGTGAAAATTCAACTGTCACAAGTAAAAAATTCCTTGTCGAATTTCACTATCCCTTCTGGAATAAAAATAGTGTTTCATAATAGCCTACCAATACACATTATTTTGTAACTTAAAACGGATACAAACAGTTGTGATTGTCAACATGTAGGCCTACCTTATTTAAAAAAAATAGACATCCACAAGCTTTGCGCTAAGTTTCCGGTAAAGTGCAAAATAAATATATTTGAAAATTGAACAATAAAATACTAAGCCATAGTTTCCTAAACAAAACGGGTCGAATTTCGTCCGTTTCACAGAAAGCTGTTAGTAAGTTTCAGCGGAAACAACATCCAGGCGAGGTGTTGTTTTGGACTCTTAAAGCTTAAAACTCTTAAAACACTTATTGGCGTTAACGTTTAATTTCTCGGTCCCGTGATGTATTGGAAGTAATTGAAGGTATCGTTTAACAATGTTGTAAGTGTTAACGTTACGCAATGTTCCGGATACTAGAGGCGGGTGTACGTCTGAGGTGGTATAGGAGGAAAAGTGGCAGTGGAATTCGGGGCGGGAGGGGGTGCCTGACCCCCGTAGCGGAAATCGCAGCGAGGTCGCTTCAGAACAGCGCCAAGGATTCCATCCCCCCCCCCCCCTGTGTAAACGTTCGTCGTGGGTTGGTGCGTGAAGCTGAAGTCACAGTGCCACGAAGGACACCACACGACAAATCCTGTTAGGCATCTTAACAGCGTCCCACACGACAGATTTATAGCTTAGTCACAATACCGCGACATCATTAGCACGACCAACTCTAGTTATGGCTGTCGGTAAGTCTTCCCAAGCCAAATGCGTCCATAAATGCCGTATAGAATGCGCTAAAAATAGTGTAGGCCGTTTTTAATTCCTGTTGACAGTTGAAGTGCATAACATAACGTTTCGTCGTCGTATTTTGAACAACGTGAGATTAAGTTTATTTTCGATACGAATTTTTTTTATATGTTGAAAATGGTCTTCCAGGTTATCGCTATAAATAATATCATCCATATAATTGGTTACGAATTTTCCCAGGATAGTTTACAAGACAGCAGCTAGAGCTTTGCACAAGGCTTGTGCATCGAGACACATGCCAAAAGGTATCCGATTCCATTCGAATAGCCCCATGGTGTAACAAAGGCCAAAACATGATTCTCTCTCTAGCCTAGCCTTCATTGGTGATGCGCGTGGTTCAATCCAATTTATTATATAGTATTTCCCGCAACTTTGTTAGAAGACAGTTTCAGCTTTACTTACCGAATATGGATTGACCAACATGTGTTTACCGACCTCTATATACTCTACCACTAATCTGAATTTACCAGGCTGGTTTTTCTGACATACGAGAAAGCGAGGATTGGCATACATGTTATTAGAGGGACGAATAATTATCTCTGCTTGTATTTTAACCAAAATGTAGCGGGATGTTTCCCTGTTCGGACTCGGCACAGAGTAAGTTTTAAACTTAACTGGGCAATCGTTCTTCATAGGCACAACATAAGGACGGGGTTACAGCTACTGTCTCATCACAAATCACATCCTCCATCTTTCTTCAGAAATAAAAATTTACCAAGTAGGTAAATATTTTTGCAGTTTAGTTCTGTAAAGTTTCCACTTTGCTTTCCGTCGTGCGGCACGGCACGACGGAGTTAAGAAATAGAATCTACATCTTGCGGGCCTTCGGGACGCGTATTTTGTCGTGTTGACGACACGGTGACCCTGTATTTCATTGGCTACTGAGCGTGTCGGGCCTGTCGAGTCCGTTGTGACATTGTGACTTCAGGTTTACAGTGCTGGAGGGCCCACAGGTTATACTAATGCTTACTTGGTAGAAATTGTGTGATTAACAACAAAGCTATCCTTCGAAATAAAAAAAAAGTTTTAGTTTAACTGCAAATAAAATGTTGATTCAATACAGATTTTGTTGAAACTACTGATGAAATTTGTTTGCACTTAGTCAGCTTCTGTCACAACAATCTTGGAATTGGTGCAGAGCACATGGGCGGTTTAAGAGGGCATAAAAGTTAAATAACTGAAATGATGTTAATATGAATGTCGTATGCGAAAACATTTTGTGTGTGAAACTGAAATTGTCTGTATCTTTAAAATATCCCTGAACATTTATCTCATCATGTAACTAATATTATTTGAGATTTAAATTTATACATATTAATTAAAATTTAAAATATGCACAAATATATTAGATTATAAATTCCATTCAGCGTTGTAATGCTCTGTGAGCTAGTACTTCTTGGGCGTTTCACTTGCAGTTCAGTTGATGGAAAGGCGCATAATTTATAGTTACGGAATAAGTAATTTGGCTCTACATATTCATGAGCTTTGTCGTTATATTCCTACAATTGGACTCTTAAACCCAGGAGGAAAACTCACGCATGTTGAATGAAAACATAAGTAAATGTATTTGCATGCTAGAGATAGAAGTTCAAGTAGCATATTTTTAGTGTTTGATATAAGCCTTATTAAATATTTTAAATATGGATGCTTCCATTTGGTGCAAGCAAATGCTATTTATTATTATTATTTGGAATTTAAGTTATGATTACGTTGTTGCAAGTAATGCATTTAACTTTAAATCAGGGGCGTCAAAAACATCTGGGCTTATGTGCCATTTCGTGGTTTTACTTCCTTTACGGGCTAACACGATCAGCAGGTAACAGGTTTAATATTTAAACCAAAAATATATTGCGATTTAACAGCTCGATTATTTATTTTTTTTTACACTCGTTGCATAAACTACGCAGACAATTAAATGAAATTATATATAGTGTGAAAAAAAAAACGTAAATTTGTGATAAACCAATTTATTTCACATACGCAATCCGATAAATATAACGAAGAAAAATAAGAAGTTTATAAAAATGAAGTATATTAAAGTTAGTTATATTATTCTCGTATATCCCTCGGTATCCGGTAAGATACCTTTACACACACACACACACACACACACATTATATATATATATATACATACACATACACACACACGAACGTGGAAAAGTATTTTTTATGTACAATCATACGTTTCGATATAAGTGTAGTGGGTCAAAAAACAACTACTTTCGGGCTGTCAGTTTGACACACGTGCTTTACATATTAAGCGTTGGCTGTAGACTAGGTTGATTTAAGTTCAGATACTTAACTGATGGGGTTTATATTATTAAAAATAGTAGTATGGTACAAGGGTTTGTATAGAATGGCAAGTCATTTATTCAAATGAGAAATAGTATAAATCCAAAAATTAAGTTATATTATTTTCCATGCTTGGAATAAAATGCAGTTGTTTGCTTTAATACACAACTTTACTTGGATTTAAAATTAAAAAAATATATATTGTTTTAATAGCTTTAAGATTTTTTTTGTGGTATGACCTTATTCTAAAAAAGATAATTGTCTGGAAACAAACTGTTTAGAAACATATCAGTTAAGTAATAAGAGTATCTACTACTTTAAACTTTTAAGCAATGGAAATTAGACCGCCTTGCACAGTCGTGCCATGAGGCATAGTAGTAATGTATTACTCCATTTGATTATCATGCAAAGCCTTTGCTTGGATTTTCCTTATAAGTTATCGTTCATTAATTTGAAATTATACTTCAATCAAGCCTTAACGTCTGCATACTTGAATTCGCCTTTAAATATTACTAACCGTCATTAACAGTTCTAGAAAGTGTGCTAAAATGTGGTCCTTGTCTTGAGTCCATTTGACGGTCTCGGTATAGAAGTTTTCTGCTAAAAGTTTCAGAGCGCTACAGTGTGTAATGTCGCGAGTGAAGTGTGTACTATGAGTGCAATTCCCGCAAGTCTGTTGCAATACGTCTGCTCAAAGATGTCTGGATGGTTATGGATTTCCCCCATTGATATGTTGTTTATCTTCCTTAACAAACACCAGTGGAAACTCCGTTCGGAAACAACTCGAGGTAAACATGCGGCGAATGAGGCATGAAGTTTAGCGTTGGTGTCGCGACAAGTGTGACGCAACGAGCATGTGCGTGTTTATTTTTAAAGTTACGTCACCAGAGCAATCTTACTTACGTTGCACTACATTTAAAATTAGATTGTTGTGGTCTACCTGTTGTGTAATGTGTGTCATCAAAAGTAATATTTGATGCTGATACGACCCTCGTGCAATCTCAGTGTTTCGCAATTCCATTGTACTAAAGTGTACTGGCGCATGCGTCTGGCCATCGCATATACACACACATGCACACATACACGCACACACATGCACACATACACGCACACATACACGCGCGTACTTGCCTGAGATTCTAAGTCGATGTATTGTTAGAGAATTAATTCGGAATTTTGTAGAACATATTCATTCATTAAAAGCTACTCGAATAACTATATTAAACTGAGGCCATAAAAAAAGTCTTATTTTAAAACAAGGAATCCCATGATTTGTTGCAATTTTTTTTTAATATCACGTGTAGAATGTACAGAAAATTTCTAATGCATTAGACGAATTAGAAAAAAAAGTATGCAAGTACTTCCGTAATTAGATTATTTCGATTTGTGGACGAAAGAGTCAAACCAAGTATGTAAAAACATATTAAAAAATTTTGTGATTGTGATAGAATTCATCTGATTTAAGGCATCGGCGTCATTGTAAATTAATCCGTTAAGTCAGAGAAGTTTTAGCTTCACTAGTGAAAATCTTAACTCCAATACAATATTTTTCTTTGTTTTCCTATCACGACTCTTTCGCAGTTTTATCAGCCCATGTCTGATTTCACAAATTGAAAATAATGGGGCTCAAAATTGCAAAACAATACTCCGACCAGAGAGAAAAAAAACAGCGATTGGCCGGTGACACCTGAAGTGATCTCCGCTATGATAACATATAACACTGAAACAATCGAATGGCTTCCCCACCAAATAATTCGGGCGCAGCCTTATCGTCTTCCACAGCTTATCACCGCTTGTCGCTCTTCAGGTTTGCTCTCCCTGCCTTCACACGTAATGGAGTTCCGAGAGATAAGGTGCCGTGAAGTCTGTGGTCGTATCGCCGCTCTACTGCCGGAAGCGACGGGGAATCACCCCGTCACGTCGGCAAGGCTTGCCGATGACGCGGGAGCCAGGTCCGAGTACTCGGCGCAGTGACGCAGTTAGGAATGGCGAGTCACGCGCGGTGCCGCGACCAACTATGACGAGGGCATTTCCGTATCGCTCTCCCCATTCTCTCTCTCCCCTTCTCCCTTCTTTCCTCTGCCCCTCTCCAACTCTCTTACTATACCCCTCTCCCACTGTCTCCATTCTTCTGTATACCAACAGTGTCCGCATGCGGTCGGCCAGTCGCTGTCTTCGACCAGCGTTTAACGTCCTTGGACAGTTCGCAATTTTTTTTTCAACGCTTAATGGTATGAAGCGGTTGTTCACGCCAAGTCGGTGAAGGCCAACTTTTATCTTTTCGAGGGCAATATTAACTCGAGGGCCAAACACGCATGAATTCATATTAATTTACTGTATTAACAATTTTTTAAATTTTTGACGTGACGTCTAATAAATCGATGAACGCCGGCTGCACGCACGAAAAAGTGTCCCGTTACGCTCATTGTTCCGTTACGCTGTGTTCCGTTACGCTGTCGGCGAGTGCAGTAATAATAGGTTATGTTACAATTGACTAAAAAATCATGGTGATTCATATATTTGATGATAGATATCTGATTACAGTTTATTTATATGAAAACTTGTTCATAATTATATTTAAACTTTATAGCTAAACGCCAGTTTTTAATATTAATTACAAGTCATCTACACGTGAACTGTTTCGTCGACTGTTTATAAAGTGAAGTGAAAAGTTAATGTGGTTTTCATTGCTTATTACAACAACAATTTCTGCAATAAAGGTTAATTATTCTTGCATTTTAAAAATCTGATTACTAGTATAATTTTAAGTATTTATTCTTTTATTATTAAAATTAAAATGATTCAATTTTATTCATAAAAGTATGCAATCATTTCATCAATGTTTTGTTATGACATTGTCACGTTAAAACTATCGTCCGTAAACCGACTTTACAGACAACCAATTTCTTTTATTCGGTTAACTAATACAATTTGTGGCACGTGTTTAAGAAACGAAAAATAATTATCTAAAAAACGGTATTTACAAAATAAATTAAAATAAGTAAAAAGCCCTGAAACAATAGATAATTAATAAAAATATATGAAATACATTTCAAAAGTCCCGAGAGAATATCATAAGGTGTCTGCTGTCAACTTATTCTAATATATAAACACACACAAAAAAAAGCTTATTTACGACAGTATATTGATAATTCTTTGTTGAATACTTGTTTAATTATTGGTTACACTGTATGCCATAGAGAAAACGTAACGACAAGAGTTTCGTATTTTAAGTGTATTTGCAACATGAGAACACATGAATTTGCTCTTTACCGAGGTTAGATGTTACACATCTATGGCGAGTACTGAAAGACTCGGTCACGTGTTTTTTTTTTTTACGACTCATCCCCTTTGGAAGAATCATTTGAAATAACGCACTCAACGCACTCGGGCGCGCCGCCAGTTGGAAGTCGCTGCGCAGAGTGAATGCAAGGTGGTGTTTTGATCTTCAGTATGGCGTTGAGTGGTCCTCTTGCACTGCTCGCCGACCCTCCGCTCTCATACGGCGAAGATCGCAGGTTGTATCCCTACATGTCTCAATTTATGAGCGCTGACTCGCTTTCCAAGTGGTTAGGAGCCTGTGTCACGTCGCCGCAAGCTGTGTTAGTCGTTACAGACAGCACTGTCTCTTAAACATTTGGTGGGGCGAATTTCCTCAATTTTCCCCCGACAGTGCACGTGTAGGATATGTTAAGTTAAAAATCATTCACCACAATAGGTTGAAAAAACGTTTGCAAATTATAAAATGTAGTCAAGTCACCTTAAGCAACATTTGCACAGTCAGTCGCATGCAGTCGCGTTGGATATGCCGGGTAAGGTAGCTAGTTTACTTTATCTGACAGATAAATCCATAGTTATCTACCACCAAGGTAGAGAGGTAGTGGTTAGCTTTCAGGTTAAAAATTGTAACTTGACTAAACATGTTGATGAAAATAGTTTTCTGACCGAATGAGTAAAGGGCGAAGAGTATTACCATACCTTTTGACTCTGAATATAAAAATATGTAAGGACTCAAATAATCCCTAAGTTGTGTAACATTATCGTACCAACTGTGAGAGTTGTGATACGTAAATTGTACTGAGTAAATAATATTACGTAACTTTTCTAATTCTGCAAATCAAAACAACGCATTTTACACAAAAAAAAAGTGAAAATTGCAGGCCAAAAAACAGAACTACGCAGTCATATGAGTAAACAGAAACCCTATCAGTCAATATAGCTAGCGGTAAAAAAAGGAGGATAGAGAACAAAATACACTAGTTCCTAGTACATCTATACCGATCAGGAGTGTAAATAAATTCAAAGATATTTTTAAAAATGTTGGCAAATGAAACAAAGAATAAAAACACAATCGCATTGAAAAATAAAACACTTAGAATACAAATATATTAAACAGTGAATTAAATGATAGGCAAAACAAGCATCTTGTAAAAGAAACCTTTACTATTACTTTTTATCACTGGCAGAATTTTTTTTTAATTTCAGACTCCACCATTAAAATTTCTGTAAGGTATCGCAAAACAGATACCATTATACTTTTTTTTTGTGTATTTCTCTTGTGAATTTTTGGGTTTTTGGGACGGTGAAAATGACGATAAACAGGTATTTTCACGACTTGTTTTTTAAAACAGGAAAAATATGATACCGCCATTCATTATGTGCATATATATATATATATATATATATATATATATATATATATATATATATAGTTATTTATAGTGGATGCAAGGCAGGGTCGATAGCATGGAACTTTCACCTTGCGAGCCTCGAGTTCCACATAGGCTGTGTTGAAAGACCGCTCATTGGATGTTGCGCGCAGTGTTCTCGTACCAGATGCTTGGATCAGACAACCTATGACAGACAGTCTATGCCGCAAACTTTACGGTCTAACAGTTGCGGTTCTTCTTGTGGTACAACTGTGCGTTTTTTGCACTATAAGGTTCGGTATCGCAAACCGTGTAAATTATTTTTTGTCGTGAACATGTAAGTTCGGTACCTCCCTTGTATTTGTGATTCTGTCACAAATATTTTCAACATATATTCATTAAATGCAGTGTCTTGAGTATACAAATTCGCGCGAGTAATGATAATTACGAAGAATTGCGCGACTGTTTTTTACACACACGTTACACTCGCAACGACCCAGTCGTCGCATCTTTGAAGTTCCCGCGGCTATCGTCATCATCATCCTCACCTCCCCCCTCCCTTGTAACCAGTGACGTGTGGATTTTTTCTGCTGTGTTAACTTTCGCTTCCCCTGTGGTGTTCTGCGCCTGCGCAATGTGCAGGGACGCAAATAATAAAAGCGCAGTGAACGCTTTTGCATTCTTCATTCATTAGGGCATTATTTTCATTATTTCATTCAGTTTGGTGATTGGGCGACGTGAACGTGCAGGTATTGACTTGTTTGCGAGGACTCGACAGGAGGAAGGGGCCCGCCTAGTCAGGGGTGTATTGCGTCAGTGAGGCCCTGAGCGCAAGGGTATGAACTGGCGTGCAATCTTCTCGTCGTGCATAGGGGACAGTTACCCGTAACATTACGTAGCGGAGAAATTGAGATAAAGGTGCATTGCAAGTCCCTTGAGTTATTACAAGATTATTTACCGGTTGCTTCATGCCTAAAAATTATACTGAAAACATGCGTTTCAGACCTTTTTTACTCTTCTAAAAGTACAATTATAAACTAAATACTGAAAAAAGACACTAATTCGTCCTCGGCGTATTCTTAAATGATTTTCGTGAGCAGACCCCACTCGGTTTTCTTCAGCAGTTTATATACATCGCGTGTTTTTTTATGAAGCTCTGCACACCCTATGTGTGCCCATGTAGACAGGACAGGACATTGAAAGAAGATTTGGCATTGGAAGATACGCACATCTTATTATACTCTCGAGGAATTACTTTTTAGTCCACTATTATGGGTTGTAATCTGAACTATAACGAATTCCATCAAATCTGGACAATATTTAATTTTATTGAAGTATTTCCTTTCAGTGAAATATGTGAAATTGACATGAATGGTCGGCAGATCTGCTGGAATGCATTTTTCAGGAACGTCGCTGAATTTAACTTAATTCGAGATGCGGCGAAGAATTTTTCAGCTTACTTGGCTTCCGTGTGTTGCTTACTTTTGATTTTCCTCACATCATCGTTTCGAAAATGTTCGTTGCTCGTTCTGACGCTCAACTGGCTTTTGGGAAACACAACAGGCGCTTTTTAAATTAAATACCTTTCACTAAAGACATGGGGAACATGTCTTATTTACAGCTTGCTGTAAGGGATTATCCCAACAATGGCTTTCAGTCCAGTGGAGGATACTGATATTTGTCTCGGGAGGGGATTTGAGAAAAAAAAACTACAGTATTTTAATTTTTCCTTCAATGTAAAAGTGTACCAAATATGTAAACAACTGTAAATACGTAAAAACTACAAAATCTGGACAAAAGAGCACTGAGTGCTGGTATGTCTTATGGAACCCAAAGCTGTATAGTGCAAACTTGTGTAATAAAAGCATTTGAATTTGAATCGTATTTTAAAAAAAATCTGTTACAACAAGGGGTTTGGACAGTTGCATTATTATTCTTAACATGCATCTTTGCACATGTGGTTTGTGATTATAGGTGTTGTAACAGCTCATCTTGCGTTGGCAGATATCTCGCATGTATTTTCATTAGGTACTAATCCAGTCATTTCAGGACTAGTCTTGGGTCTTCCGGAGTGGGTCTTGCCTTTGAGGCACCTCGCTTCGTTGTAGAGTATTGTAAAGATAGGCGTAGATCTTTGTTGGTAGAGGAGGGTGCGTCTGAATTAAGAAGCCCCTCAATGAGGGGGTCCACTTACGCTTGCAAAATCGTAGTTAATAAACGTAAAACGTCAAAACTTTATTTTAAGGAAAACGTTTTGTACATACAGTATTCTGCTTATTGCACGCATATAGGACAACTAATATGGACAGTATTATACATACGAGCACCCTATACAGAGATGACTTTTGTCGGTTGAACCCAGGGGGTGGTCATGTTCTGCATGATCACATGCTAACTGCGTGAAGTTTTTTTTCCCTTAGCTAATTGGTTCGTCACATTGGTCAAACGCCCAAAAACATTGGCTGAAGTGTAGTTTTATCACCGTGGAAACAGTTTTAAAATGACTTTTTTTTAAAAATAAAAGTGACTCTTTAACGACGGTAGATTCTAATTCATACTTGTTAACCATCATGAGACGTGGTCAAGCACCATTTCCGCAATGTTTTTGGGTGTTTACAACATGGCGATGGCGAGGTTAAAAAAAGTGACTCCACCTACGTCACAGCATGCCTTCTCCTGGAAAATGGTAACTCTCCAAGGTTGAACCCCGCGCAGCTCTGCCCCCCTGATCGCGACTAATGGCTGATGGTTGCGTGTGCGGCTTGCAGGAGCATGGCGACCTGGACAGCCCCGTGTGCTCGAGGACAGAGTACGACGAGGTGCGAGACAAGCTCCGCGCCGTGCAGGAGGAGAACTGCAAGCTGCAGGCCATCATTACCGAGGTGAGCGCCGGCCTCTCGTCCCGAGTGGACAGTGGCGTAGCCAGGACTTGTGTATTGGGGGGGGGGGGGGGGTTAAGAAGCATGCCGCCCCCCCCCGCCCCCCCCCCCCGTATTAAAGCGGGGGTGGTCTTGGGGTCCTCCCCCGGGGAGAAAATATGGATTTTAAGTTGTAAAATAGTGCTGCTATTTTAGCAGTTTTCGGTACTTAAATTTAAATATTGTAATGGTAAAATTTTTATTAATTTTAATATGAAATTTGTTTTAGTGATGAATAAGAAATTAATTAAAGATTCGGTGCCAAGGGGGGGGGGGGGGTTGAACCCCTAACCCCCCCCCCCCCCCCCCTTGGCTTCGCCCCTGCGAGTGGAGACAGGGGTCTTTACTGGCAAGGGGAACATGTAGAGGGAGTGAAACCCTGGCCGCGAGGACGAAAATGAATTGGAATAGTTTATTGGAGGAGGTGTCGATGAGGAATGTGGTGCAGTTCAGGAGCAGGCTAAGGAAAGGGTAGTCAGAACTGCTTGCCCAACTTGAAGCAGTATTTCGATTCGATTCGAATAAGATCACGGTTTAAAATTGGGGATGGGGGTTGGCACTTGCCAAGTCGTATGGATATTCACTATCCTTTAAATTGAATTAATTTAATTTCAAAAACCCCTTCAGCGTTTTATACACATTTTGGCCGAGTATCCAAATGATGGAAAGACAGGGAAAAGTAAGGAAAGTTGGAATTGCCGAGGTAAAGTTAATGATATTTCCCAGTAGCAGTAAACTTTTTTCGCGGGGATTTAATGGACTGGGATTCTTTGGAATAAGGATGTTAATGTGTTGTGTTTGGCATTCTCAGTATGCACGTCTGTTTCCTGTTACTTAGTTTATTTCTTCACTGCTTCACCTCGTCTGACCTCATTTACAGTTTATTTAGGCTGTGCAGTAGTAAGACTGTTTCAACTTTCAGGAAGACCTGGGCAAATATTGGGCTATTCCTTACCCAATCGAGGCCAATTCTATCCCAAACATTTCTGAATTTTGTGTGTGCGTCGTAGTTTCTAATTACCTCTAAAGTGTACGAGACATGCAAGATTCGCGTTATTTTTTGGTGTCTGGCTAGTGTCCATGCACTTGTACCTACATAAGCAAGTGTAATGTATTTTGTTAATTGGCTGCTACATTTTACTCTCGGTCCAGATCATAATGGTTGCATCTTACGAATGTCAGGATTTTATTACTGTTCTTTTAGGAGGTGGCGATGTGTAAAACTATAGTCCATTTAGATTACAGTACAGAGTAGATGGCGAACACTATTGCCATATTGATACTACTCAAATTGTTAAAATTAAGTTTTATTTTGTAAACCATTGTTAATCATTATAAGTTTTAATAATTATTTAAATTAATACTATTTATTCATTTTTCTAGACCATAAAATAGTGCCAACTGACATTTTACAGTTGTCTGACAGGAAAAAAAATATTATATGCTAAACAAAAATTATTTCACTATAGAAAATTATAAGTCAGTCACTATTAATAACAATATATTCCATGAAAGTAGGTACGTGCAATGCTGAAAAAGAGCCAAACTTCTTAAAATTAAATTATATAAATGAAATGTTAACAAAAGTGGTTGAAACAAGATGGCATCGTTCAATATATATCTTTAGAAATAAAAACTGGAAATTGTCAGACTATGATTTTGATGAAATACAGTAGTAAAATGCATTTCCACAATTCTCATTCCAAATTTTACCTTACAGAAAACAATTTTTCCGATACATTAAACAAATTTTTATTACTCTACAAAGTTGTGTCTGAAACTTTTGCGCTCTATGGCCACAGAAAACACCGAAACGAGGTCAGAGCTAATGGCAGAAATCGTGCCCAATTAAATGCACACTGCAATCTTAAGGATGAGATGCGCTATACCCATGACCCAATGCATAGTCCATTCAAACACTTAATGATGTGCAAACTAGCCTGTCTCCAAATAAACGCAAATTTCGCAGGAGTCTACTTGTGAGCCGTAAAGCCCAGCTACTTCGTACTGGCGGACAGTGACGGGACGATTCCTCTGGTATAGCAGCCAGGCTAAATTAGAATATGCCTCATCTTGCTCTTCGGTGACAGTCAGTGGTGGATACAGGAATTTTTTTCCAAGAGGAGGGAGGATTGAAAAAAAAGGTTAAAATTTGAACACGTGTATTCAAAAAATACATTACTATTTACACTGACAGAGGCCTTCAAAAGTAGCTGTAGGCGATGTGGCTTCTCACACAGTCGAGATTGCAGGTGTTGTAGTAACTCAACCTCCTTGCATCACCTAACGTAACATGCTGCCGTATCTGATATTATGCACATTTTTTTTCCACTACTTCAGGGTTGATGGGAAAAGGGGGGGGGGGGGGGGGGGGGGGGTTATATACTCACCTCCTGCGCCCGCCACTGGTGACCGTGATCTCTAATGGGTCATTGTCACGTGGCGAAGGTTGCGGGTTCATTATCAACCCCTGTTTTCATAGCGAGCATAGAGTTGGTATCCAAGTGGTTTGTAGCACGCTTTTATTTGGATGTCCTCTCGCCTGTACTTGAAAAACTTTCAATGAGCCTTGAAACGCCACTGTCCGCCGATCATGCCTGAAGTAAACAGTTTTACCACGTTTATCTAATACAGCGAGGTATAGTTGTGTTATTTAAGGGACCCCACACAGTCGGAGTTTGTTTTGTGACGGTGAAGTGGCATTAAGTGCGGCGCCCGCTGATGCTAGCGCGGAGTCTTCTCTTCGTGCATAGGGAAACTATGAAAATCCGAGTGGTAACCATAACATCATATATCAAAGAATCAAGATAAAGTTATAATTGAATGTTCCTTGTTTGATTTCAAATAATATATCTACCTGGAGTGTCAGGCCTAAAAATTATTATTTTTGGAAACTTGGGCATTTTAGAAATTTTTACTGTTTCAAAAATACAGTTTGAAAAAGACATACGGAAACAGAGCTTCTCATCCGCCCTCAGCGTATTCATAAATGTTTTTTATTGAATAAGGTCGTGTCCAGGGGCATAGCCAGGGGGGGGGGGGGGGGGGGGGGGTGGTGGTTAGGGGTTAACCCCCCCCCCCCCCCCTTAGCACCAAATCTTTAATTTCTTATTCATCACTGAAACAAATTTCATATTAAAATTAATAAAACTTTTACCATTACAATATTTAAATTTAAGTACTGAAAACTGCTAAAATAGCACTATTTTACACCTTAAAATCCAAATTTACCCGGGGGAGGGCTCCCCGACACCCGCTTAAATACGAGGGGGGGGGGGCATGCTTCTTAAAACCCCCCATACACAAATCCTGGCTACGCCACTGGTCGTGTCCATCTTGATTAGTTTTGAAATCGCGTGGCCGAGTGGGCGGGCCTTAAGGGCGTCGAGTGTTCGCAGGTGACGGCTGTGAACAAGCGGTGGCAGAAGTACAACAACGACCGGCAGCTCTACGTGCAGAGCCTGCTGTCCTCCATCCAAGAGCTGCAGGAGCACGTCAACAAGATAGTTGGACAGCAAGTGGTCACGCCGAAGGTGAGCCATTTCAGCCACGGGTAGACGGCTCTCTCTGCATGGTCACCAGTTTCTACGATTTTGCAAATGGGCCACTTTAATTCTTTCCATACTATGTTCAAAAGATAAGGAGTTCGATTGAGAAAAATTTTATCATTTGTATCTTGAAGTCATCACCGCTGAATGTGTAAAACGGTTCAAAACACTACAACCGAAAACCGAACAAATAACGACCTAAACGTATTTTTTTAATAATCTATTTGTAAACATACCTACACCATTCAGATATGTTGGAAGGTTAAAAAAATGCGTGGGTTCTTGTGGAGTTCTGCACATCGACCGTTCGGCAGGGTGTTCCCAATGGATGTACGTAGCGGTGGCGGTCTTGTGGGAAGGGCGATAGGGGCGAACCTCCCCTCTCATTTTTTTTCAGTTACAAAATAGAAAAAGAAAAAAAAGGGGTTGTCTGTCTGTAAAGTCGATTTACGGACGATAATTTTACGTGATAACGTCATAAGATTAAATTTCTGCTTTTTTTAAAAAAAGTCCGCCTTAACCCGTTTGATATTATATAGAATATTTTCTCGCACGGTGGTTGGGCGGTTCTTGCACGCTCGGCTCAGGCGGAACGTGACAATGGGTCATGCTTTTTCGTGCGTGCAGCCGGGGCGTTCATCGATTTATAAGACATTATCAGGTCAAAAAAACAAAGACCTGTAACTAAGACAAAACTGTAAGCGGTAACAAAAAGGTTGGAGAAGGGCAGGGGCGCAACAACTAAATTTCCAAAAAGGGGGGGGGGGGGCAATATACCTTTTTATAAAGAATAATCGATCCCCCCCTATTGAAGCGGGGGGGGGGGGGGGCCCTCACGCGGGAAAATTTGTATTTCAAGGTGGAAAATGGTGCTATTTAAGCAGTTTTATTATCTAAAAAATTGATTACACAGCACTTTCTTTGCCCCCGTTTGCCCCCACTTCAAGGTTTCAGAAGGGAGGGGGGGAAAATACCCTTCCCCCCCCCCCCCTGTTGTTGCGCCCCTGGAGAAGGGGATATAAAGTGATCCCCCATGCACGTGCGCGCACCGAGGAGTGTTGTGGGCGGGTGCGCAGGAGGACCGCCCCGACGACGGCGGCCGGGAAGGGCGGCACCGCGAGCACCTGCAGGTGCTGGAGCTGCAGCTGAAGAGCTACCGCGACGACTGGGAGGCGGAGCGCGCCGAGAAGCAGCAGGCGCTGGGCGACAAGCTGCGGGCGGAGCGGCGCGCCGGCGAGCTGGAGCTGGAGCTGCGCAGCCTCAGGCGCAAGGTACCGCCCGCTGGCTCTGTTGGTGGTCTGCTGGGGGCCGATGTTGGGATGGGTCTCCTCAACCGTGCGCTCTCCAGTAACATGCTGCGGTTGGAAATGGCGAATCTATTTCCCGGTTCTCGGAACCCATGTTCGGCACTGGTAAGTGTCAGTCATGTAAAAGACCCCATCTTTCTCCTAACCGGGATAACGCCCTAACGGGATCATATGCCCTGGGGATGTATCGGTGAATTTTATGAGGTGTGAACCTAGTTACATGTCGTCAACCCCCCCCCCCCCCCCACGTCGTCTCTTGTGTTGCACACTGCCCGTATTTCGGCCTGCATGCATGCAATCAGCATGGAACTTTAATTAAAATATACAGGACGTTTTCCGTAAGACGTCAAACCCGTTTAGCAGTCAACACTTGCAAGTGCAGGCAGGTCCCCCCCATCAGTGAGGGTTTTTTTTTAATTCCAGGGGGAATCAACACCCATGCTCACAGCCCCCGCTCCACCTGTTATAGCACGGTACAGTATCACCTCTAAAGGCAACCATAGCGTATTGCTAAGAAAAGAAGATAAAAGGTCAATGCACGCTTCTTAAGTGCGCTTTCAAGAATCTCTACCAAATCTTTTATGTCTAAAAATTATCCTAAAAACGTGCATATCGGGCATTTTCACTCTTATAAATATGGGAACAGAACTACTTATCCCCTCTCAACGTATCCTGGAATGCTTTTCGTAAACAGACACCACTCGGATATTTTGAGCAGTTTTAAAATCATGTGGATTTTTTTCTTAAGCTGTGCATACTGTTTTGTGTGCCCAGTGAGGCAAGGCCTAAAGGGGAGGAATAGAAAACAAAAGATACAATCTTAGTTTCAACAGTTTAGATGCATAAAAATGTTTTTATTATGTTATTGAAATTTGCTTTTGTTAAGGGTAGAGAAGGGATTTTCCGAGATTAGAAAATGATGTCTGTCGACAGCTATGGTCAATCCGCAAAATTGGATTCAATGCTAAACGTAAATGTGTTCACAGGAAAACAATATTTGTAGCAGAGTTACTATAAACTTTAGGCATTCCACTGAATTACAAACTATGCTTTAACATAGCCAAATGTGCAATATTAGATGATTAAATAATTTTCATGGTTTAAAATTTGTCAATCCAAGATTGCATCTTTATGTTCCTCTTCGCCCTTTGTTTGGCTTCACTCGCAATGTTAGATTCTGACATTTATTGTTAAAATATGTTTTGTCACCATAAATAATATATTTCAAAACTTATTAACATAATTTTAGACTTGTTTTTAGTTAAAATGCACCATCTATAAACTGCAGGATGAAAATAACTAATTATTTCATGCTGAAATTTGCATAAATTATTAAATTTTACACTAGGCCACAAACTTAGCAGAGCAGTGACAAATGTTTGGTTAGGAGTCTCCCAGGAAAACTTAAAAGGCTAAATGTGAAATCTGCTATATTTCCTCCTTTAAGTTGGGGCGGTGAGAAAGGAGGTGGGGGTTGGAAGGGGTGTGAGGGTGTTAATAATCAAATGCTCTTTTTATGTTTTTATAAGATGCCATTTTGTCCAGTGTACATTACGATTAGAGGTGGATAGGGCTTTGATCCCTATAGCTTCATTTGATGATTTGCATACTACTGATAATATTTCATTTTAAGTCACGTTCAGGAATAAAAAAAAATAGCACGTGTGGAGCCCAACATCCGATGGGTGTCTCTTAGGTGAATCCCTCGCACAAAGTAAAAATAAGAATTTGGCTGAAAGTGTGTTCACACACTGAAATTTAAAGTGTGATGAAGAGGGGGAGGAATAGCTTATTGGTGAAATCTGTTTCAGCTGGAAGGGCAGAGTGGGCAGGGAGCAGCGAAACACTGCGACTGCTGCAGGCTGTCACGGCCCACCGAGTCCTCGTCCTTGCTGGCAGGTGGTCTTGCGAGCATAACCTACAGGACTTCTGCACAGCTTCCTACTGCCTTGGTACGTACTGTTGGTGGCTGTTGGCAACACTGCTTGATGTCTCCGGCCAGCGGAAAGGCACGCTCATTTGTATGAAGTATATTATTAAGAAATGAAAATACTACGCGCAGAATAAATTATTCTGCACTCTGAGTACAAGACTATCGTAACTCAAAAATCAGTGCAATACAATCACAAATCAGATGCCATAGTCTTGCACATATTCTTATATGTATAATGTTTTCCAGAGTGCAACACTACATTATTTGCCGTAAGTCCCGTAAAAGTAAATATAATATTGTGATAGTCTTGCAGTGCCTAGATGATAAAAATATCTCATAAACTCAATTTTTTGAGTTACGATAGTCTTGTACTCAGGGTGCAAAATGTGTACAGTTGTATTGATTTTTTTTCTGTTGTGTACATATGTGCAATACATTTAAATGCTTATATAGTGCATTAGAGCTATTTGGTAGGTTGTGAGTAATGTTTACACTGTACTGCTCTTGACTCAAGTAGAAAACACTACAGTAAATAAAAACAATTGGGGCATCTGTGTTGAGTTGATAAGTAAATAGTGAGATTATAGTGTGCTGCCTCAAAAGGAATTTCACTTGTTCCTTTGTAGAATTTTGACCGATTATACAATTACAGTAAATAGCAACTATCAAAATTATGCTCCCTTCAGGTCTGATAAGGTCACTTTTTCACTTCTGACCTCATTTTGAAAACTGAACTGCTTGAATTATGTGCATTTCTGAAGGTTTCTGTTTGTAGTACTAACTTACAAAGAACAAATAACTATGTCTGACTGGATCCCTTCAGTGAGATGTATTCTTATTTCAGCCCTGACAGCAGGAAACCTTTATTCTTCCCTCAAAAAAAAATTATCGGGTTCATATTTTCTTGTGCAGCAGCTAAAACTATGTACTTGCAAAAGGGTGCAAACTTGAGCATAGAATCTTGTGAAATTTGTTTGCAGTCATTTGTTTTAAATTGTGAAACAGTAATTGACTAATTATTTTTTTTTTTTTCAGGAAAACTTCCAGTCCTACAACGATGACTTGGAAATAGATGGGAACAAGCAGAGAAAGAAGGCAAGCATTTGTAGCTCTAGCTCCGTGGTAGCATCGACGCTCTGTTCTGGGCCTTGCAACAACTTTGACGGACACACCAGCAAGCGATGCACAAGGAGCTGCGAAGATTCTGAGGCTAAACTGTCACACGTCAGCTCGCCAACAGACGGTGTGTCGCAGTTAAACATCCCTGCAGCACCAAAGAGAGACAATGTTACGACGCTGAACATAGTTCGTGAGGTGCCTCATGGTGATAGGAGCAGGAGTGGTGTCACCATCGGCTTCACCAGCGACGGCCGAGCTGCGATCACTACTTTCGCAAACTTCCCGGTTGCAAAGTCCTCGTCACTGCCCGTCGAACGAGCGTCCGAGGGAGCGGCCTCCTCCATTTCGACAAGCGCCAGCGAAGACATCGGTCGTCTGAAGTCGTGGCTGCCGAGTCTGGACATCGCAACTCCGCCTAGGTCTGCCGACGTCCCCACGAGAGACGCGTGCGCGCTGGAACCCTCGGGAAGACGTCGTAAAGCCAACTACTATGAGGACGGTGTGGCCACGCAGACGGAAGAGAACATTATATGCCCCGGCTGTGGCCATGTGTTTCCACCCAAGCATCAGTTGGATTTTCTGGACCATTTTGAAATGTGCCAAAGCAAGTGAGGTTTTCTCGCAGCAGTCGATATTGTTTTGAAGGAATATTACGAAAATGTTTGCAAAAAAAAATTTAATTTATTTAAATGTCAGTTGAGCTGTATAAATTATGTATGTGGTTGATGTTCATTATTCCATAAATTCACTACTTGTTGAATGTACTGCATATATTCATTTTACCATGTTATACATGATTTTGCCTACGTTCCCTGAGAATATGCAGGACAAGGTTTTTCAACACATTCACTCATTTTTATCATTTAACTCATTCAAGTTTTGTTTTAGCAAGATATGTTTAATACAAGGCAGGGCTGGTACTGTATAGTGATAGTGCTGACTTGGCTATCCTTTGTGGCATATTTTTATGTGCCTACACCTAAACTTGTTCACTTCGTCAATCAGCAACAGCGTCAAAATATGAAAGATGTAATTGATATTCAATGCTGTTTCCGAATACTGCCTAAAGATCCTTGAAGGTAGTCTTTGATTTTTGTTGGCCTTCTGAAAACAAGGATCCTTACAGAATCTCTGATACTGCCTTTTGTGAAACGTGAGTTTGTGTTTGTGGTGCTACGTCTCAGAAATTTTTGATGGTTTTATTTGCCAGCCAACTGATGTCTACTCTAGTTTCTTTACAGCCAAATGATTAACTTGAACGTGTAAAAATTGATTGCCTGAATATAATGTGTGGAAAATTTGCAGAAAAAGTACCTATTTATTTTTTGAAATAAGGTTGTGTTGTCAAAAGAATTGTGATAACTTTTTTATGTTGATGTAGTCGTCCTACATGTGTATGTTGAGTGTGTGCACCCGGGCACCACAGAATGTTTACTGGGCACACAGACCATATGGAGACTTCTTAACACGGTCGTGACGTAGCCCGTGTGTTGACGAGACTCGAACTGCCCTGCTCAAACCACCTCAACACTAGCAGACCTTGTCCACTCCGAGTGTCTTGACATGCTGTTAAGATATTAAACGTTGATCCTACGTGGGCTCTCCATGCATCCCACACACCTTGGTCCCTGTACAGCTGTACATGCTGTGCCAATCCAGACCTCACCAACTAGCTTTGGCCTGTATTGCACATATGTAAACAATAAAAAGAAAAATGTCAGAAGTTGCAGGTATTCTGGTGTTAAGTTCTAGGTCTGTTAAACGAATCTAAACTATTAATAGTGGTTCTCATACAGCTGGAATGAATCTTGATTTTTATACTTCTCAGGACAAAAAAATCTTACATATCCTTCACAAGATAGTTCCACACAAACTCATTCACTTCTGCCGATAGTGCCTTCACAAAAAAAGTCCTAGTGATTCCGTTGTCTAGGTACGAAGAAAATCTTGGAATCTGTCCTGGTGGACCAATAGACCAACTGGGTCTGTGCGCACGTCTGGGGCGTAATTTCTAGATATTACATCCGAAAAATGAAAACAAAGGTTAAACATGGCAGCACAAGGTCTCTGCACCCAGGTGTGAAATTATCTGCCCTACTCTCATCAAAATGTTGTTCGTGAGCTGCCAAATGGCGTTACCTGTCGGCACAGCACTTGGATAAAGAGACTATGTGACCGCCTACCACCATGTAGGGAAAAAGGACTCGCATGACCTCAACAACCAATCACAGCACACCACAGTACAGTACAAAAAAAAAACAGCAGTATACAAATTTCTTAACCCTTGCAAAGAGACTTTACCTGCAAAAAAATTAATTGTTAAAAATTACTAAGTCTTTTCTGATTGGCCTATGCAGCAATGTGATAAATTACCATATCGCTTGGGAAGAGATCTGAAAATTGTCCTATCACAAGAAAACATACAGAATGCCTAAGAGCACCTCTGATAACAAAAAAAGTCTACAAATTGGCACCGCCATAGTGCACAACTGGCTCTTGTATTTTTTCACAATATTCCTTAAACATACATAAATCTTTCAAACAAATTCAAACTTGTAATACCAGCATAAAAAACCCATTTAAAATTCATAAAATCTTGAAAAAAAAAATGCATTAACATACATAAATAATCTAGCAAAATGAGAACCAGTAAAAACAGTCTGAACAAAACAATCAAGTATCAAAATTACATAAAAATACAAAACTGTGACCTTGAAACATATAATCAGCTGATGGTAAGGATAATGGTAACATAAAACCTTTCAAACTTCTTCCATTAAATTGCAAATATTTAGAATGCGTTAATACAGTTTATTAACGTGTCAATTACTCGAGTTCAAGTCTTAATGATTGGGTTCAAGGTCACGGTTGTGATTCTGTCTTTCTGCAGAGCGCTAGTAGTTGTGTATGGTTGAAAGTTTCGTTGTTGGCTTTCGTCTGGTGTGGGGAAGGAGGGACACGATACGATAAGTGGTGGTGACATGGGTTATCTAACATGTGACGCTCACACCTTGGGCTGTTGTTCCACGAGTAAGAATCACTCTTGTGAGCGGTAAGCTGGGACATGCCTGACGCCCGTGTGCTACTGAAGCCCGGCCTTTCCGTGGCTGCTGTGCGAGATCTCCGAGGGCAGATACACAGTGCCTTCTGCGATCAAGCGCATCCTGCTGGGTTTACCATGAATATATTTAATAGCTGCCCGTGTACAGAGAGAGAACCTCGGGCAAATCATGAATGCTAGTCATTTAAAACCACAACATTATCACTCGCACCGAAACTACACATCTAGGCTTTATTGAGTTGCAATAAAAGTTATAAGAAACCACACACTGTAATTTATTTCCATTAGCTACTGTCATTTTCTTCCTTAATTAAGAAAATTGCTTTTATCTACCAAATGAACTTTACTATATTATATACAAATAATCAAATACTACAAAAACCAAAGTATTTTATAATATTGTTACATTCCTTAAACCTCAACCTATATTTGAATCCCCAGGAGGATATGTTCTGTAACAATTCAGACAGTAATAAAATATTCCTCCAAAATGCAATGATGGTTTATGATTTTATTTCACAATTTGTGTAGACTTTATATAAAATATTCTCTATTAATCTTTTGGTGTTGTCCTTAGCATTATGCTAAGTAAAAAACTGAAATTACAGATGAACATTCATCAGTGTTGTAATGTTACTCAATTTGAAATAAGAAAATAAACAAAATTACACTGATATGTTTTAATGTTACACAATTTTCAGTAAATAGGCTATATATTATTGTACTTGAAACAATTTTTAAAGTATTTAGAAGGTAAACAAACATGGTTACCACCGAACGGAGCAACGTAAACGGAAGAGCTCACTCAGCATTAAATTATGTTAAAAAAATCAAACTTAAATTGACATACACTTGCGAGTGGTGGGCTTCCACCTGGTGACAAGGAGTCCTTCCCCCCCCTTTTATAATACAATTTCTGAAGCCTCTTTCTAAGTCCTTTCATCTTCTCACATCCAGTAGCTTTACCTCAATCCCATTCCACTCCCTCCCTGTCCTCATCAGGAATACTTGCCTTCCTCTTTCCATTTTTCACCACTCTCTATGAATCTTTCACCTATGATCCCTCCTCATTCTTTACATCCCTTTGATCAACCTCTCCCAGAATTCCCCAGCCCCCCTTGCCTCTTGTCACCCTAAAAAACTTCAACAATCTCTCTACTTTCCTCCTGTGTAGTGTGTCCCACCCCAGCTTCTCCATCACAGATAGCCTATGCTTCTCTCCCTTCACCACTTTCCTCCTCCGCCAAATACCCATCGCCCATCTAGCCGCTCTACGTTTCACCCTTTCCGGTAACTTAATTTCTATCCCTAGGTATGGGTTCCAAATTGCCACTGCATATTCACGCATTGGCATCACCTACATTGTATACGCCTTCTCCTTTACTCTCCGTCCTGTCCCCTTCAGTGTCCTAGCAATCAGCCCCAGCCCTCTCCCCTTCTTTACCACCCGCTGCACCTGCTTTCCCCAACCTAGATCACACTGTAGGGTTACTCCCAGGTACTTGTATTCCCCTACCTCCTGATTCTCTTGCTCCTTCCAACTATTTATTTCTTAGCTACCTTTCTTTTCCTTGTGAATCTGACCATCTTCATTTTGTTGATATTAATCCCCATTCCATTTTCCCTTGACCAAACTTCCAGCTTCTTCAAGTCTTCCTGCAGGTGTTCTACTCCCCCCACAATTTCATAATTCATGTAGTCACCAGCGAAAAGTCTCAGTTTGCTATCAAATTCCTCCTCAACGTCGTTCATCATGATTAGTAACAGCAGGGGCCCCATAATGTTCTCCTGCGGTAACCCTGATGTAATGTCCCCTTCTACTGACCATTCCATTCCAATCTTCACCCACTGTTTCCTATCCCTCAGGAAGTGTCCTGTCAAATTCATCACCCTACTGTCCTCTATCAGACTATCAACATTCTCCATCACCTTCTTGTGTGGCACCCTATCAAATGCCTTCTCAAAATCATTTAAGATGAGTATACCTGTTTGCCCTCATCCACTGCTTCCACCAAGTCCTCCAGCAGTCCAGCTGTGTGTGTCTCACAGGAGAAACCCTTCCTAAAGCCATGTTGCCTCTCATACATTCATTCCAACCCTCCAATATTTCCTACCGTATACCTCATTATTAGTTTTTCAATCACATTCCCTGCACTGGACATTAGGCTGACAGGCCTACAATTTTCTGCTTTTGCCTTATCACCTCCCTTGAAAATAGACACAACGATTCGATTGCCTCCTTCCATTGCCCTTGCAGCTGTCCCTCCTCCAGGGACTATGTATATAGTATTCAATATAACTAATATAATATTAATATATATATATTTAATATAGCTGCGATTGGGTACAAAGTGCCCGGTGGCAAGCATTCTCCCTACTTCCCCCTCATTCTCCTTCTGAACTGGTCCACACTCCCAGCCGCCACACACTCCTCCTCCAGCCTATTCCATCCACTAATTGCACGTACCAAAAGTATCTTCTAATTTACTTTTATTTGTATCAAACAGCCATAAACATTTGTTGATATTCTCAATTTCTATATTTAAACACGTAGATACAATGCGTAGATACACTATATACTCCTTGGGAAGAGGTTCACTCCGCCACTCTGGAGGTAGCCATGAAAACGATATCAAAGGGCATGTATAGAAGACGCAAGGTAATAAGTGAAAAAGTGCCTATGAAATAGTCCCTCTTACAATAGTTATTATAACAGGCAGTTCGTGTACGAATTACAATTATTACAAGCACAAAATTCGAATTAAAATTATTACAAGTACAAAATCCAGCATTTTATGGCTAACCGGGTATCCCACAAGGCCAACCCAACAAGAAGTAAAGTGTCTATGGTAGAGGCATTTTGATTGATATTTTCGGTTACGTTTGTTAGAGTCGGAACCGGTTTTGGTATTAAATGGTTCTAAATGTAATTATTTAGTAATTGAAAATGAAAACTTCAAACAATAAAACATGCGTAGAAGATTATGTGGATAATTTTCTAGCCGAGGTATTGCAAAATAAAAGTCGCGTTTAATTCGTGTAACGTATGTGTTAATTAATAATCGATAAAGTTTAATGGTCAAATATTTTAAAAATATATCATTTGCAATAGTGATCTTATATTTAAAAGAAAGGATATCCTTAAGTTTCCTTTCAATCTTGTTTATACCATAACGAACTCTTTTTGTTGGAGAGGGTGAGTGGGGGATGAATTAGGGAAACGGGAGGACTCCTTGCCACCGGGTGAAAGCCTAATTGCGAGCGTAGTCAATTCAATTCATTCCAACACATATTTCATTAACTGCCTGAAACATTTCCACGTAAACCATTTAAACCACCCTCTGCATTAAGCCGTAGCCAGGATTTTGTGAAGGATGGGTCAAGTACAACCATTATACATATTTTTTTATATATAATTTTTCTCTATAGCTGAAATAAAAAAAAAAAATACTGTCACACACACAAAATCTCTGGGAATAGCAAATTTTTAGAATTCCAACCTTTACAAGTAGAAATTTAATTAATGATTTTTCGTGAAGAAACTGAACATTTCATATTTAGGTTTTTTTTAATTAATTTTAATAATTTTTATAAGTTAATTATTTGATGATTTCTTTGAAACAACTCAATACACATACTTAAACCAATGTTATTAAATACAGGAAACACACATGTCAATGAATTAAAGACATGCTTACATACAATAACAGGAGAAACAATTCCTGTTGCTTCTGTGTACGAGGAATGTATGGCCATAATTGGGAGGAAATATATTATTTTAACCCAATAAATATTACAATAATTTCTATAATATAATCTATTAAGTAGTTAATTTCCTCTGATTTTCTTATTCTGTCTTCCTTTTTTTTATTATCATGGAAGAAAGGAGTCCAGACCTCATGGACTATTACCGTGGCTAAGTGCCTGATCTGCAGTTTATTTTTTTTGCCTAGCGGGTCTAAAATGCATGGCTTACTTTGTCTCCCTCTCCTTTAAATAAAGTTCTCTTCCTGTAGACCTGGTAACATACTTACTACTGGTGACTGAGCAAGTAGTAAATCCATTACTCTGCATAAGGCTCTGGCCTACATTCAGAGTGCTGTTTCCAGTGTCATTGAGTGATGATGCCTTCCTCTCCTTCTGCCTCCCTACTTGCTTTATCACACCTTCGTACTGGATTGGAAATTCCTCATCGCCAAAGACAAACAGGTATTGCTCCTCAACTCCTTCAACCTCTCTAACGCAGTTTTACAGGTCAATTTCTTTTCGTCCCTGCATCCATAAGTTTCTCCTTGTGACTTTTTTCTTGTTGTTTTCCTTTTCAGTTGCCTCATTTCTTCTCTTATTTCTTCTTTCTCCAGATCACCTCTCCCCACACCAATACCAGTTTGTCTAATCTGGCTCTTGAGTGAAGTGTAAGATACCTATGTTTTATGATTATTATCTCCTTGCCACAGTAAGGAGACTTGGCCCTTCCCCTTCCTTGCTCTATCATCTGTCCCAGTGCCTCCACCAAAGCCACACATATTTTCTCCAAATCCTCCATTCCTGTCCAAAAGCCACATAGTGCAACCAGGTTCTCTTTCACTTCAAATTTATTCATCTTATAAAAAAAAAAGTTAACATTTTTCTCTTTGTGTGTTGGGTTCTTCTCCCTTTTATTGCTCCACCACTAGGATGCTCTGGTCGTAAGACCCTCACTATACAGTTTGGTAGGTACTGACTCCACTGGTCTCATAATGTTTTCGTCTATTCACATGTATCAATTCCTGAATATGTTAGTCCAAATTTGATGGTCTAAGAGCCATATTAACCATGGACATTCTTAAGAATTGCCAAGTTCTCTTTTTGAAAGAAACTGCAGGAGTATAGTGGCCTCCGAATGACTTAGGCACGGACTGGGTACCTACTCACACATTTAAGTCATGGCGAGGTGTTGGGATTAAACTTAAGACCCTCACCATATATCGTTATGATTTAGCCATCATAGCCACCAAGAACACTACCTGCCATGATGGTGAAATTTATCTAGAGATTCGAAAATTTTCATAAACGTAAAATAAAGTATTTATTTACTTAAACTGTAGTTAAAAAAAAGTAAAAATTTACTTGTACAGCACATAACAGGCTTATGTTAATCTACCTGTTCCTATTAATCCTAAATGTTAATACAACCCCAATGTATTTGCTTCGTGTACCATATTTTATATATATTATATTTCTATATCCTATTATCTATATGTAGTGTATTATATAGTATCAATGGATTTTTTTCTCTATCATCATAATTATTTACTTATCCCTTAATGTATGCTTTAGCTATTACTTCATGCTAGTCCTTTTTGTCCTTGTCTATGTTTTTTTATATATGTGTATGTATATATATATATATATATATATATATATATATATATATATATATATATATATATATTCATTTCTGTGAAAGTTTATTTGTTTGTTGTTTGTTATTAATTATTTTTGTATTAGTATGGCATCTACCACTTTGGCCTTCAGCTGTGCGTAGACATTTCACAACATTAAATAAATAAAATAAATTAGGTTTGATAGGTATCACTTATGATATTATATAAATAAAAATAACCCTGTGGCACAAATAAAGTTGTAAGAAAGTTTTGTTGAATGTTCTGAAAAAAGTCATGATGTTGGTCCATCCGGCACCCTGCACGGTGCCACCTCGCTTGGACAGAAGGTGTGGTAGGAGGGTGTGTGTGTGTCGGGGCCCCGGCTGAGAGGGCTGCGTGTGCCGAGGCAGAACTCGGCGCTGCGCCGCAAGCTGCAGAGCAAGGCCGAGGCCCTGCTGATCCTGAGCAAGGAGCTGGACCGCTGCCGCACCGAGAGGGACCAGTTCAAGCTGATGGCTGAGCAGCTGCAGGACCGTTGTGCCGCCCTCAAGAGGATATCCCAGGACATGGTTGGTGGCTCTTCCGTTCTCACCACGTCTCACTGCCAGAGCTCCTTGATGTACAAGTGTGCACCTCCCTTCAAGATGATCTGGATCTTTCGGCGAGGTCTCTCTCCACATTTTTGCCCCAGCTCCATCTCACAGTTTTACCCTTAATCTTACCTTAACGAGGTACCACATTTTCAATAGGACTTTTGTCTTTTTTAATTATTCAAGTGTGTGGTTTTCAAGGCTGTATGTAAGTCCCTTAAACCACTTATGGCCGTGAAAAATCATTGCATTTTTTTAGTGTCGTTAAAATAGAATTCCTGCAATTTTTAAGTTAAAAGTATATTTATAAAGTCTTGCAATTTAAAATTTTCAATTAAATTTGATCATGTATCAGGTTACTGGACAAAAATTTGTGTATGATCAAATGAAAACTATAACAATATAACTTATAAATCTGAAATTCTCCGAGAGATAACGTTACATGATGAAATGTTCATATCACGTAAACACAGAATTTTGACACATCAATATTTTTTCCTTAAAGCTGTGCATAACCACATGTTGAAGCGGAGAACGTTTCTTACTGCTCAAGTGACCGTGCTTGTTTAATGAGGGTCTCGTTCGGAATGTTTGACGAGTGGTGCGACGCCGCAGGGTGCGGACACGCGGGTGTGGCCCGCGGAGGGCTGCCAGGGACGCAACCTGGCTCAGGTGCTGGGCGAGACCAAGGAGCTGAACAAGGCCCTCAGGATGGAGGTGGAGGATCTCAGGCAGAAGCTCAGGGACGCTCAGGGCGACATGAAGGTGCGTGCTCGTGTACATCTGGGCAGCTTCCTCATCACGGCACTTGCTCCCACTGCACTGTGTTCACACATTCATTACTTCACAGACTTGAGTTTCCCTCAGCGTTTATTTGTAACTTTTACACCTGTTTAACGTACAAAGTAATTTTTTCATCTTATGGCTCTGCTTAATCCGCCACCAGAAATCGACATAAGTAACTTTCAATGCTTATGTAACAAAACATCAGTAGACAGCAATCAAGATAAATGATTCAACCTACAAAAGATATCGAGGCCAGATTCATTAAATACATTTTAAGATGGGGCAAAGTGTTTACTGTAGTGAATGATGTGCATTTATGCCTGCCTGATCTTGTCAATTTCATCTTCTACAGGTTATGTTTAGATACTATGTTAAATTATGCAGTTAGATGTTTACATATATTACTTTACTTACAATTTTATGTTTTTAGATTATTTTGCAAACTGGAATTAACTTTAATAAAGTTCAGTTGACACTAATGCTCAAGAAAAAAGTAAGTATTACATGTGACAAAATACTTAAATAAATCATTTATCTTTTATAATAATGTAATAACGTACACTGCCTACTATCTGACAGTTACATAATCACTTGCTACTTGCTAGTGTGCCGTGTGCCTGCACAACTGTTTGCAAACACTGAACTGTGAGTGAAGTTCTCGCCACAACGTGCTGGATGCGTGGAGAGGCCCCGTGAGGCTGTGCTTGTGTGCGGGGCAGGTTCTGCGGCTGAGGGGCAGCCACGGGAGGAGCGCGTGCGGGCCCGGGGACGACCACAGCTTCCCCGCGCACCAGCGGGAGGAGCTGGTGCAGCAGCTCGAGACCATCAACCTCAAGGTTGGCTCTCCGGACCCAGCGCACGCCGAGTCGCTCCCCAACACTGTCCCCGTTACCTAGAAACACAGCACCACTAAGTCAAGTAGCAGCTCTCCTAATTGTAAAATGATTATGATGAATTGGCCACAAAGTTTTTTTTTTATTTTCAAACTTGGGATAAAATATACTAGTGACCAGATGTAAGAAAATGGGTTGATAATGAATAAAATGCACAATAAAATTAATGTTCATTTTTTTGCTGTGATGATATTTTGAAGGCCTTATACTTTTAAACTTATTTATATGATGTAGACATTCTCATATTTATTCTCAATCTTGGAAATGGAATCAGTCCAGTTAAAACCTGTATGCAATTAATTAAATTTCATCAACATCGTGCAAGCTTCGAAAAAATTATTCAATATAAGCCTTGTGGTTGCTTTAGTGACTTCAGTTACCATCACGTTGCTGTGGAAAGAGGAGTATTGAAACTGGTACAGTAGTAAGTATAAGTAAACGATAAGGCCTTAATTCTAGGTCTCTGCCAATTTAAGTTTTTCAGTTTGTCAAATACGAACAACAAATTATTCGTGAATACAAATATCAATTTGAATATTAAGAATGATATTTAAAATCCCATTAAAAAAAAAAATTTTTTTCACATCTAACAACGTGTGGAAATTTAGGCATATCATACTAAAATTTTAGGTTAGGATGTCAGCTACAGTAATTATGTGGAAAATGTTTGTTAAAATATTTAAATTATGAAATAAAAAAACAGTTTTTAACTATGCAGCTAACCTATCCTAACCTAATTTTACGTAACCAACCTACCTTTCATTTCAGGTTCTATTTACCTTATATTCCAGAACTTGCTGGTTTACATGTTGATCCAGAAAATTGTTCGCTAATCACAAAATACCATGAAACCCATTGCAATCCATTTCTTAAAAAATGTGATTAATATTTAAAAAGCTGTATTCCGAAATTAGTGATTAATTGAGCTCATATTTACACATTTAAACTCTAGTCATTCATTAGTTTAGTTGTTAATGCCACGAGGTAAATTGTATTTTTTAGTTCAGCAATATTGTAAACACAATTTCTGCTATTTTTATCTGGAATCTTACAGCCATTATTTACTTTTTAAAATATATTTTTGATTCCGTTTCCTCATAGATACATACCTACATCAAGATAGCTGCTACTGTCTGGCATGGTGTTAGATCGAGTAGGACTATCGATTTATAGTCTGTTGAAAGTATGACTTTTACATCTATTAATAGCCATCACAGTGGAGTGTTGGTGTTTTGTGGTGTTGTAGTACATGGATGTTGACATTTATTTATTTATTTTCTTCCCACTTCTGGTGCGTGTTTATTTTGAAAATAATACAAATAATGTTATGTTTTCAAGTTTTAAATGACAAATATGCCGTGTTTTGAATAATTTGTGCGATTTTCCATTACTGTTTAGAGAGACAGTAGTAAAAAATAACTTGAAATACTTTTTGCATGTTTAAAACATCACTTATTGTTCATGTTTTGATTATGAAGTACCATTAAAACTTCACAGAAATGACTTGACCTCAACAGTGAACATTGGTAGGATATGACAAACTCATGAAGTATGCTATGTCAAATATTTGTAAGGAAACAAATATTCGTTAAATTTCAAAGTGTTAGTATTTCGGGTTGAATCGAATACGAATAGATTATTACTCATATTCAAAAATTTGAATATTTGTACAGGCCTATGTATTTCAATAGTAGTACACTACCAGTTTTGTTAATTTGGAGATACAAAGTGGTTGATTCGTTAAATATTGCAGTGCGTATGCTGGAGGTGTTGCACTTAAAATTAAAAAAAAAAAAACAATTATTGACTTTTATGAATATTAACGTTCAGATAACTCAATACTAGTTTAAAGGTGAGTTCTACTACTATTAAATTAAGGCCTTTATATACATTTGTTGATAAAAAAAAGGGGAATTATAGGGAGTTAGGCTAGTCATGGGTGAAGGATTTGATATAACATGTTCTCTTTCAGCTCAATTAAATTGGTCTAAGTAATGGAAGTCGTGAAAGTGACTTTTTTATTTGTTTGTGTAGGTCTACAAATGCCAATCTGTGAATATCGTCTCTTTAATTTAAAATATTAACACGGTATATTTTGGTTACATTTACATAGAGGGTTTCAAATGTCGTACTACTTATTTGGTTTGACCATAAAAACTTGTAAAGTAGTTATCTTTGAAAGATTTGTGCAATGGGAGTGCATGACTTGATGTAAGTTTTTGGACATATGCCATTGCAAAAACTTTTTCTGTTGAAACGTTGCATGTTTCTGTTTTGGTAAAACTATTGTGTTCGTTTCGTCTTATCGTTTTGTCGTGTTTTTGTCTCGTTTCAACAGTTGTGCTGAATTATTTTGGGTTCAATATTTATTGTGTTGTCATCATTTGTGGGGTTTTTTTCTTTCTCTTAGTACATTTTTCTTTGTTTTTCTTTGTTTGTTGACCATATTCCTGTTACGGAATATTTTGTGGTGTTTATATCCTTGACAACAGCAATTTTTTTGCTTAATTTTGTGTTTTCTGTCTTTTTTTGGGTATTTTATTTATTTATTTCTTTATTTTAATTTTTTAGTTTTTTCTTCAACAGAAAAAGGTTTTTGCAATGGCGTATGTCCAAAAACTTACATCAAGTGTTGTAAATTAGTGTGAGAATCTGGAAGCTGTACAGCCGTGCGTGCGGGCACAGTGTTCGCAGATGGAGGCCGACCTCCAGGCCGTGCTGGACGAGAAGGAGGAGCTGGTGACGGAGCGCGACGGCTACAAGTGCAAGGCCCACCGCCTCAACCACCAGCTGCACACGCTGCTGCGGGGGGACTCCACCCGGGCCCTGGACGTCGACGCGCTCGTCATGGAGAACAGGTGGCGGCCCCTCCACTCCCTGCCGGAAGTTGCTCCACGCAGGGGCGTAACCAGGGGGGGGTTTTTAGGGGTTCAAACCCTCCCCCCCCCTTAGCACAAAATCCTTAATTAATTTCTTATTCATCACTCAAACAAATTTCATATTAAAATTAATAAAAATTTTACCATTACAATATTTAAATTTAAGAACCGAAAACTGCTAAAATAGCACTATTTTACACCTTAAAATCCAAATTTTCCCGGGGGAGGACCCCCGGACCCCCCGCTTTAATACGAGGGGGGGGGGGGGGCATGCTTCTTAACATCCCCTATACACAAATCCTGGCTACGCCACTGGTTCCACGATTCCCTCAACCACCTTTCGTTGGATCAGCGTTGACTGCCGGCCCATCAGGGATAACGGAAAACAGGGTCAAAGCAGAAGAGACATAATTCATGATACAGTATACTTGTTGTATTGAAGAAAACATGTATGAAACAATTTTTACAGCTTTCATTCGTGTTATCACACATAATGAAGACATGTTTACAGTAAAATCTCACTTACTTGGGAAAAGTAACTCACAAGCTTCTACTATTTGCTAATTACCTATGGTTGCAGCCTCCTCTGTGAAGTTTAACAATAATAATACTTTAGTAAAATTCACCAAACAGTAGCATTTGCTTGGTAACATTTGCATTTACTCCTTTTTCTAACCACCAATGTACAGTAAAAGATATTAATGACATTGCTCGCTCAAATTTTTATATATAAAAGAAGCTAATTTATTTTTAGCTTATGAGTAAAAGTCCAAACACTGTCTGTAGTTATCAGACGTGTTCCCCTCTTTCTTGCTAAGCTGGTAATCACGCAGCTAGTTCCCCCCCCCCCCCCAATCACAACCAGTCCAAAAAAAAAGCAGCTGCAATTCCTGCTTCTTTTTTTTAACGGCACAAATTAGGGTGTCTTAGGTTTCTCTACTTTGCAGGGGCATCATCACTCCTTAGGAATAGGTAGCAGCAAGTAAAGTTACCTTAGGTGAAATCTTGTACCAATTTACCATGGGAAAGTTCTTCTTAAGGTGGTGTGAAGCATGGAATGGTTCATTTAGATCATTCAACAAAAACATAGCCAACCTCGACCTCTTCAGTTAGGCAATCCCATCGTCGACCCATGGCTCGCGACCACTGCCTTAGCCACATGTACTACTTTCCACAATCAGCTCTGGAACAGCAGTCTTGTGGCGTCCCAGTCGTCTCAATCATCGTCTCAATCATCGTCGTCATCCCAGTCATCGTCGTTCTAATCATTGTCTCGGTTATTATTCCAGTCATCGCCCCAGTTGTCACCGTCACCGTCATCGTCATTGTCTGCTTCCAGCCTGCGGCCATGCCAGCAAACTAAAATGCCTCCTCATCTTCCTCTGTCACTTGCCATTCTTCATCCTTCACTTTATTCAGTCTACTCCTCTATCCTACACTCATTTAACTATCTGCTTTTGACACCTCCTCCTTGGTCTTTATTACATCATTTTTCTGCACAGCCTTTCTTTTCCCATTCTCTGCACGTGGCCATACCATCTCATTTTTGCTTTTTCAATGATCTCATTCAAGTCCTGTACTTGCTCTTGCTTCCACCATTTCATTCCTGATCCTGTCTTGCCTCGTAACTGCCAGCACACTCCTCATTAACTTCATTACTATTGCTCTGATATTCCCAGAATCTCTCTTATCTACAGTCCAAGTCTTTGTTCCATAAGTGATTATGGGCACATAGTTGGTATTGATATTAGTAGTCTCTAAAGCTAGCCTAGCAATTGAGTGAAAGGATTTGTGTGATAAATTTTATTATTTATGTGTGCATGTGTGTGCATGAATTCAAGTACTATAATTATTGAACTCATACACCTACATGGTGAAGGAATCGAGCACCAAGAAAGAATTGTTGCTGTACTCACCACCCTCAGTTGAGTGTTATATTATTGTTGTTGCAAGGGGGAAGACCAGAGGAGGAGAGGGGGAAGAGCGGATGTGGCACGACCTTGTACAGAGAAAGGTCTTTAATCCGGTAGTCCATGGTTCGGCACGTTCTGCAATCCAGCGCCAGCCGAGCCCCTCCCGTTCAGACTTTTACCGGTGGATTTCGGCTTTGACCTTGGGCATAAGGTCATGTTACCGTGATACCGGCATTTTTAGTTCACAAAGAGTTTATCATCACTGTCGCTCTTCATTTCAGTACAATGTTTTGTTTTCTAAGGGTTTGCATTTCACTTTTCACGTATTCACATCTGGTATTTGTGTTAAAACAATTTTGACGTTTGACAGTTAGGGAAAATCGTTAATCCGACTTGGCCGTGGCCCCTAACATGCAGGACTAAAGATCATATTTCTTGGCTGCACATGGTCAAGTAATAATTTCATAGTGATAAAAATTGAGCATGATCAAGTCGTTAGTAATGGCTTTTCCTTGACCACTATGTGTTCTTGCGGCAGATACCTCCAGGAGCGATTGCAGCAGACCGAGGAGGAGAAGGAACTGGCTGCTCAAGCGCTGACCAAGTACAAGGTCAGTGCCGCTACCTCACTGTGACAAGTGGTGGAAACATTGGGTGTCTTAAGTTGTAGTCTTTCGTTCTCCGCTGTTGACTGGTTTGTGTTATTTGTGTTCTAGTTTGTTACACTTGGCACGATATAGGCTGAGTTGTGACTACTTTTGTGTGATTTTGAATTAATCAATGGATTTATATTGACGTCCCTCGGCCTATGGTCCCTTATTCCCTGTGGTGAACTGTCCTGATTTGCCCGCGTAGCTCTCGTCGGAGAGAAGGTGGAGTTCTGGCCAACGTGGCCGGGACTGGAAAATACGGGACCTGGAGGGAGCGTTACATAGGTAGAAGGAACAGTAGATGGTAACAAGGATAATACGATGTTGTTCGTTTTCACGAGCTCCTTTTTTCCGTGAAGACTCCTGCCGCAGCCTGGCCGGCACGTCGCGGAACGAGCGTCCTCCCCGCCGCAACCCGGACTCCCGGAAATAATTCTTAGCCACAAAATGCGACCCGACGTGACAAAGAATGCAACCCCGTAGCGAATCGTACCGGTTACGAAAGTTCAGCAGTGCTACGCAGCACGTACGCGACCCGTCACGTAAGCGGAAAAGGTCCAGTAACTACATGTACTGACTGAGAGAGTTCGGCGGTTCGAAGAGGCACATACACGGCCTGTGACGTATGCAACTATAGTCCCGTAACGATACGTAATGACAGAGAGAGTTCGGCTGGTCGAAGAGGCACATACACTGCCTGTGATGTATGCAAATATAGTCCCGAAACGATACGTAATGACAAAGAGAAGTCCAGCGGTACAACGAATGCTGATATAGAGCAGCTCGACTGCAGAGGCAGTCCCGTGACGCTTACACTGACTGCGAACTCGGAGCTAAGATCCACGTCTCCCGAGCGGAGCGGAGCGAGCGCGCGTCTGCTCGTCCCCGCGTCTGGTAAGCCACTGCCCTCCTCCGCCCGTCCGTGAACCGAGGCCCGCGGGCCGCGGAGGAAGGGAGGGGAAATTGGCCGGCGTGGGAGAGGCCCGCCTCGCGGTGAGCCAGGCTGCGATTACATGACTAACATAGAACTTGAAAGAATCAAAGAATTATTAAAACGACATGACAAGTAACTAATTAATGAAACGAAAACACAATTGAATTAATTAATAAGTTACATATTATAAACAAGCGAAGTATTTATACAGCATTTACATACACTATTCCAGACGTGAGATTTCTGTTACGTCACACGTATATATATTTGTGGAGGCTCGTGATTACTTAAAAATGTGCATACAAAACATAACTATTTACAACACCCTGACGTCCGCTGATGAACCAGGGCGCACGCGGGTGCGTCCCTGTTCGTAGGGTGCGTCCCTGTTCGTAGCACTTCACAGCCGGTGCACTAGGGGAAACATACCTCCCTTAGGCCCACGTCGGCAGACAGGTACGGCCTCTGCATCTGGGAGGTAGACATCTGCGAATTGTGATTTTTCAGTTCGAATCGAATTCGAATCGAATTTCAAAAAAATTCAAGAGTTTCGAATTTTTTTCGAATCGAATTTGGGAATATTTATTAAAATAACATAGATCATATGCCTCCTTCCATGTTCAGGTTTTAGAAGAGGACTTCAGTCGAATTAATAACATTGTGTTTTGGCCCAGCGGCTGCCTAATAAGCCCCTTCTATGGTAAATTACACCCAGAACAAATCTTGAGCAACTCATCCACTACCGAGGAACTAAACACCTCTACCTGCAACATCGCAACTAATTCTACTGCTATTTCTAAGCCTACATCTGCTCCTACTTCTGCCTTAGCGCCTGGAGGGGCTTCTCACTAGTTCAGTGTGAAACTTAAAAATGAGGAGTTTATTTTATTTTATTTTATTTTATCAGAATGTAAGAGGCTTGAGAACCAAAGCAATTGAATTTTTTGAAAACATCTCGCGTAGTGATAATGATTTAGTATGTCTAACTGAAACTTGGTTCACCGATAATAGTCTGAATTCTCATTATTTCAACAATAATTACCTTATTTACAGATCTGATAGGGACCCTGTATTAACTTTGAAGAGTAGAGGTGGTGGTGTCCTGACTGCTGTTAATAAACATAAATTCAAAAATGTAACATCTACGCATGAATATGACTATCCAGGAATAGAAGCTGTCTGGATAAATATAAGAACACATGATAAACCTTTAATCATTGGGAATATCTATATTCCCCCTCAAACAACTCCTTCAGCTTACACTTCATACTTTGAGGCCCTTGAAGATAAGTTTGTGAATTCTGATGTCTCTTTATTAATAATTGGTGATTTTAATGTTCCAGGCATTGTCTGGCCTCAATTACATACCCAAAATATAGTTCATTCAAATATTAAGTCGAAAGCCAGATCATTAATCAACTTTGTATCAGCAAGAGGTTTAATTCAGCTTAATCAAACTCAACCTTCGGCCCAACTCTTGGACCTATGTCTCACTAATATTGAATCATGTCTGGTTAGCAAAGCTCTGGAACCACTAGTTAAAGAAGATAGCTTTCATCCTGCATTAGAGATAAACTTCCAATTTGATATGTCAATAAACGATAATACACCGTCTTCATATAAAAACTATAAGATTGGTGACTATCTCGGCCTTTTTATTGCTCTTAGGGACCATGACTGGTCAATTTTATACAATTCTAAAAATATAAATACCATGGTTGACTACTTAACGTGTACAATGAATGATCTTATAGATTTATTTGTACCTACTACTATTAAAAAGGCTAAAAAATATCCCCTATGGTATTCCAACCAACTAATAAAATCTCTTAAGAAGAAATCGCACTATCATAAATTATATAAACAAAATCTGAATCCTTTTTACTATTTATTATTCTCAGATTACCGTAAGGAAACTAAATCACTTATGTGTAGGGATAAATCAAACTGGCTTTGTAATATTAACAATAAAATTAAGCAAAACCCTAAAAAATTTTGGAATTATGTTAAAATAATGAGAAAGGGTTATAGTCAGCATCCCTCAATTAAAATTAATAACTCAATTACGGATAATAATTATTTAATTGCAAATTCCTTTGCTGAATATTTTTCAAGTGTCTATGTTACTACAAATAACACAAATAACCAAAACATATCTCCTTGTTGTTCATACAATATTCCAATGTCTAATATCTCGATTAGTTTAGTCCTATGGAGTATAAAAACCTTAAAATCTACATTGTCCACAGGACCTGATAACATACCAAATTTTATCATCAAAGGTTGCTCCTTAATCCTTGCTCCTCTCTTACAGCATATATATAATTTCAGTATTCTAAATAGCATCTACCCTGATAAATGGAAAATTGCCAAGGTTATTCCTGTACACAAAAAGGGCAAAACTTCTATTGTTTCAAATTATAGGCCTATATCCCTGTTAAATGGATTTGCCAAAATTTTTGACAAAATAATATTTAAACACTTAGCGTTTAACGTAAATAATAGATTGTCTGATTCACAGCATGGGTTCAGAACAGGTAAAACAACCATGACAAACTTAGTCTCCTTTCTTAATCCTATTTATTCAGAAGTCATCACACGTGGTCAAGTAGATGTTTGTTACTTTGATTTAGCTAAAGCTTTCGACACTGTTAATCATCAAATACTACTAAGTAAATGTTCCAAAATTGGGCTAAGTGATAAATATTTATCATGGTTAACAAGCTATTTAAATAACAGAAACTTTTATGTTTCAGTACAGAATATAAGTTCAGATCTCCACCCAACTCCTTCTGGCGTCCCGCAAGGTGGCACACTATCTCCTTTACTTTTCAATATCTACATTGATGATATAATATCTGGATTAAAGAACTCAGTTGGCACTCTTTTTGCCGATGACTTAAAGATATATAGAAAAATCTCTTCATATCATGACAGCTATCTTCTACAATGTGATATTACAGAAATTGCAAATTGGTGCACAAATAATTTGGTCAATCTAAACATGGAAAAAACTGCTATCATTACCTTCTCTAGAAAAACCTACCCATTGCAATATGAATACAAACTTGATAACTCACCTATTAAAAAATCTCAACATGTCAAAGACCTAGGAATTTTACTGGATCAAAAACTATTTTTTCATCTTCACATTGAAAACATTATCTCGGTATCTAACAAAATACTTGGTCTAATTAAATTTATCACCTTTAACACCTCCAATATTGACTCTATTCTCTCCCTCTATACAGCTCTAATAAGATCAAAACTTGAATATGGTTCTATTATATGGAACAGCATCAATAACACTAATATTGAAAAGCTTGACAGGATTCAATCTAAAGTATCTGACTATATTAACAAAAAATTAAATACCATCAATAACATAGATTTAAATTCCCTCCTTGGTTCATTATCAACTAGAAGAAAGATCTTAGATGCCATTTTTGTCTTCCATTGTTATTATGGTAATCTTATATGTCCTCATATATTTGATGTTACTGGCATTAAAATTCCTTCTTTTAATAGCCGTAACCCACCTTTTTTGTGCACACTTTTAAATACAAATGATATTATATATAGACTTGTTAACAATTTTAATATGTATGTTAATCACTTACAACCTACCAGAGAGAAAAAACTTGTTAAAAAAATTATTATTTCGGCATCCAAAGATTAATTATCTTTATGCTCTAATGTTATTACCTAAATTATTTAATACCAGATGTATTAATCTAAGGATACCAACTGTATTTTTCCACATAATATTATATGTTCTGTATTTATACATTTATTACTCTCATGAAACATTTTTGTTATTTTAAGTACTTTTCAGAAGTTAAGCACTCATATGGATATTTGTATGTTATGTTGTCTTGTCTTTGTTTGTCCTACTTTTTGTTGTTCTTATAATTTATTGTTCTGTTCTGTTACTGTATTTGTTTTTTTTACATGTCTTACATGTTGTGCCCACCGTTGGAGCCTTGTGCTGTTGGTGTGGCATGTAACAAATAAATAAATAAATAAATAAATAAATAAATAAAATTTTTTAACATACCACCATTGAAAAACTTGTCACATAATTCACAGTTTAAATCAAGTAACTAAAATTAAAGTGAGACTATATTGAAGAATCACAACCAGATACTCAAAAATTAAAAAAAAAAAATTAAAAATTGTATGTCTATTTAATAGACATATAAATTGTGGTGATTTTCCCTGCAATTCCGACCTCGGTTCTTGTGTGTTATGCTTATGCGACTGTTCGGCTCGTTTGCTATTATTTCCGGTGTGACTGCTGTTTCCTTACACTAACATAAATCACTTCGCAAATCATTTCAAATTGTCATGGAGAAAGGTGAGTTCATCGACATGGTGCGGCAACAACCAGTGGCGTAGCCAGAATTTGTGTATGGTGGGTGTTAAGAAGCATGGCCCCCCCGTATTAAAGCGGGGGTTCGGGGGTCCTCCCCCGGGAAAATTTGGATTTTAAGGTGTAAAATAGTGCTATTTTAGCAGTTTTCGGTACTAAAATTTAAATATTGTAATGGTAAATTTTTTATTAATTTTAATATGAAATTTGTTTGAGTGATCAATAAGAAATTAATTAAAGATTTGGAGCTGGGGGGGGGGGGGGGGTGTTTGAACACCTAACCCCCCCCCCCTCGGGTTAGCCCCTGGCAAAAACAATTCTCTGCGGCTGGTAACTATGTTGCATGCTGTAGAGAAAACTCTCTCACTTGCCACCTTATATAGCATGTTTGACTTTCAAGGATAAAAATATTAATTACAATATCATAACATAAGGAAGTGGTACTAAAGAAAAAAACTAATTTACCGTTTTTATCGCGTAAGCATCGCACATTTTATTCTAAAATCAAGTTTATAATTAGGGGTGAGACCGTGGGTTCACTCTTAGCTGAGTTTTGAAATAAACAAACACCGTCGTATCACTGCGCCGCGTCAGCAAGTGATAGGCAGAATTCATCTTGCGCGCCAAGCACTAGTTGCAACACACAAACTTTAGTACAGTCGGTGCTAATAAAATACCGGAGAAGTAATATAAGAGGAAGCACCGTAGCACTTTGTTCAGCGTAGGTGGTTCATTTGCGAAGTAAAAACTATGCACTTTACGCCTAATAGCTAGCTGTCTACACAAAATCATCACAAGTTTTGATAACAGGATACTCAAGTTTCCTTTTCTTCCCGGGAGTTGTTAATGTCCCAGTGTCCTGTAATTCTTTCCTTGCACGAAGCACACTGCTCTTCGAAACACTCGTAAATTCCGCAGTTAAACTCGCAATATCGTTCACACAATTACCCGGATATTTGTCTGAAAATGTTTTAAAAACATTCAACACAATAGTTTTCTGTGCACTTTTCAAAGGCGTTCCCGTTCTGTGCTTTACAAACCCTTGTCCGGCGTCAGCCATAAAAAACCGTGCGCGCGCGAATCCGAAATACAACTGTTGCGCCGGGCATCAATTGTACACTGTACACACGGCGTCTGCTAACATAATTGTAAGTAAATACTTGCTGACACATATATAACAACAATTGTTATAAAAAAGGCAGTGTAAAAATACTTACAAATGGTACGTAACCAAGGGACTATTTCTTGCGCACGAATAATGTGCGCGGCGGCCGGCAGCCAATGAAAATGTTTGTTTACAAGAGGCTTTGTTTATTCCAAAACCGGAGCGTTGCCTACGAGATTGGGAAGGCCTTCGCATCGCTGCGGTTTTCGCATGTAAAAGTGTCGATACAACTGTAGTTCCAAAAACACCGCAAGATGGCAGGGTTTTACGCTGTAGATTTACGCTGTCGTATATGGGAGTTATCTTCAAAATTTGTAAATTTTAACATAAAAACAAACTAGCGCGGGAATTAGTTGGGTGTTTACATTTAAAAAAATGTGTATGTACTTTTACATTTACATATAAAATATATAATAAAATAAGCATCATAATAATGAATTACAAATTCTACTCACCAATTTTTTCTTGTTGATGTGACGAATACCATGAAAATTCCTTCTTGCAGTTTAAAACATTACAACAATTACCCGACAAAAAATATTCACAGACCCGAGAAATATAGTTACCTATACTATTAACAGTTTCAGTAACTTTCTGCATAAAGGTTTACTGTTGAACTGTTTCGCGCGGTAGTATTTGTCTGTACATCTCATCGCAATGTTGCTCAACAATGGATTTAGCAGCTTCGTCAACAACAACAAGCACAGTTTCTTATTGTCACATTTCGAACATTTAAGAGTGTCAATAAATCTTGTCTTACAATATTGTGTGAGCGATTCTCGTACACCTTTGCTCGGCAAAAATTTTAATGCACTTTTACAAAATTCCACAATGATCATCACAAGAGAAACAAACGAAGCCTTAGCATATCTCAAGCCACTTCTGTCTTGATTATGGATTAGCATATTTAACGGTGAATTACTGGATACTGTGGCTAGCAAGTCGATGCAGTGAATGCAGTTGGTGTTCTCCTCGGCAACTCTTACGTGATAGCCACAAACAAAGGCAACTGATGCAGTTTTCATTGTTGCTGGACAGGCTGCAAAGAAAATTTTGCCAAATGTAAAAATGAAAAACAACTTTACTCGCTAATAATTAAGATTGGGTATCAATACTTACTGTTCAATGGACGATTCAGGATTTCCAGCACAGAATTTGGTAGAACGTCAGTCGACTGGGAAGAGTTGGGCTTTGCATGGCATTGTTTTGAAGATGAAAAGCTTGAATCACTCTCCACATTTGCATACATTGATGCTCGTATAATACCAGTGCGTAGGGTTGTTTGTATTGCATGCAAACATGACCGAGCATCCATAGCATCATTAAAACCTCCAAGTTGCCTTAGATGACTGAAGAACAATTCAATGTCGTCACTCGAAAAGTTTCTAGTTAAGACATAGTGAAAACCATTGTCCAGCAAATATGTTATGCAGGCAACTGTTGATTTTGTAGTGATTACAAGTGCTTCATAGGTCTCTGAGCTAAAGGTTTCGTTTCGGTTTCGACCAAGTTGTTGAATATAAGCTACATAAGGCAGGAATGTTTGTGTAAGCCACTGAAGATGTTCATCACTCACGGAAAAGAAGTGCAGTTTGTCCATATTCCTTGATCTACAGGATTGTGTTCTGTTGCAAACATAATGAATGTCAAACCACTTTCTCACTATTTTCATGAAGTGAACTGTTGCCTGTAGACTGTCTTTGTCGGGAAAGTGTTCACTTGAAAGTGTGCTGCATGTCTCAAGTGCAGCAGTCACTGGTTCAGAAAATAACAGTTTTGCTCGTTTTACATTCATTTTTTCCAAATTTGAAGGATATACCATCTTCCGAGACAAATTCCGAACAGGGGTAAACACAGAGTTTTTATGTAACTTATATAAAGTTTGCACATGTTTTCCTGTTATCTGAGTCCCATTTAGCCTGAATGTCCTGTCCAGAAACTGTGTCCTGATATTTTTTATTATGTGACTCTGGTCAAAGCTAAGGAATATTTTTCTTGTCTTGTCTGTAGGATGATTTATCACTTATGTGACAGGCCCTTCACATAATTTCTCATACATTGCCACATTTACAATGGAATTATCAGTAACAATTCTCAGCACACAAAATCCCACTTTTTCAATGGCTTCTATTACTTGCAGAGTTTTTGTGTACAGTTGCGAGCCATCTAAATTCTTGCAAAAGAAAAATGCAACAGGAATTTGTATCTTGGCAGAAATTCCTCTAAAAATGAAACATAGAAGTATATTTGCCAATTCATCACCATTGTCCATTTTTTCGTCTGATAATTCGTTCCAACCATGAAACTGATCAAGCTGCCTATCGTATAACAACTTGGGCTGAATTGACATCTCATCAATAATGAGTGAACCAATCCGTTCTTGATATGTGCTTAGTGCCTCAAATTCTGTTATCATCGTCTCTGTATGATTTCATCAGTGATTCCTGTTTGACCAGAACAATTCCCTACATATTTTTTTATGGTGGATTTGTGCGGCAAGTGTAATATGTTCATTTCTCTTGCGAAGTTGTAACCTTTCGGTGAAAACATTTCCCAAAGAGAGGAAATTTTTAATGTCTCTTCTGAATATGGCAATTTTCCTTTACCAAACATCCGCAGTTGCTCCAATATAAATTTCGCTTTCAAACTATTATCATTTTTAGCTGCGATTAAATTGGAATACATTTTTTCAGCATGGGAAACTTTCTTTTTTCTTTTAACTGTCTTCCTAGTTCTTTATTTTTTGCTCGTAATTTGGTGATTATTTTATTCTTTTTTACAATGATGTGTGACGAATATTTCTTTGCAACCACTTTATGTGAACATCGACATTTGATTTTGTCTAGATCAATTTGAACTGAAACAGAATTTGCATTAAAATTCGCATCACTATCTGCAATGTCTGAGTTACAGCACTGTTCTGTAATAGTACTTCTTTGTTGAGGGAATGCACAATTGTGTGTCCTCTTTTTGGGAAGTTTACGGGCCTGTTTTTTATTTTCAACCATGTATGATGGATACCCAGGGAAAATAGTAGGAACAGAATTCGCAAGTAGTCTCTTGATTTTAGTAGAAATACTAAAGCATTCATTACTAAAATGTTTGCTGCAGACAACTGACCTAGCTGAAGGCTGCCATTTATCACTGCTATCAGGACTTTCCTGTCGTGAAATGACTTTAAGCCATTTGTCACGCAAATCACAATTTGTTGGAAACTGATGAAATGAAATGCCAGTCACCTGTGAGGAATCACTTTTGCAAAATGGTACACATCAATACACCATCTTAAAATATAAACAAATAAGTAAATGTATGTCTTTTTACAGTGCGCAGCAATTCTAAAGAGTTTTACACATCAAAATCATTAAATCCATAGCCAAACGAACTAGCACAGCGTTTATAATGCAATGTTTTCATCATTTTGCACCATTATATCAAATAACTCTTTAGAATATTATATTACCAAAGTACATGCAAAATAGTCGAAATCATTAATTTCTCGCAACTTATAACCGGTAAAGTCCACTTTCTTGCACACGGCTAACAAATAAACTCCAGGAAAATGTTCTTTCATTAACAATTCGACATTTCATGTCATAAGCCATGTGCTAATTTACAGTGTAAACACCTGCGCTCTAGCGGCGTTGTGCGAACTACATTCAATGTTCCACCTGGAAATCATTGATGCGAAGGCCTTCCCAATCTCGTAGGCAACGACCGGAGAATACTATTATGCAAAAAAAAAAAAGTAATCCATAAAAACAAAACTTATTCATGGAAAGTACGTTTATTTAAAAAGTAGGCTTTGCGAAAGCAAGCTAAATAATTTAAATTAATGAGTGATGCAATAAAACCATTTTATTCCAACGTATAAAAAATAAACCCGTAACAAGATCGTGATTTGTAACTATACTCATAACGATCGTGTGGGTTAACTAGGTTATTTACAGAGAGCGCGCGTGCATGCAGTCTGCGAGCTATCGATATCAATTTTCGACTACGTGCGTCGTGCGCGCGCTCTATACATAAATACAGGAATCAACACAACCAAACTGGCGCTGCTTACGTTTTTATAAGCGGTATAAAGCGACTCCAAAGACGTTAAAGATGAAGTTTTTAACTTTTAAAAACGTCTTTAAAACATGATTTACACATCAGATTACTTTGTAATAGGATTAATTAAGTTTGTAAGCAGTTTTATCAGAACGAACGGCGTAAACTGCGTAAAGCAATAGGCGCGTTGTAAACAACGGGAATTTATTGCATTACATCAAATGAGGTTAAAACGGGACAGAAATAGAATTGTTCAAATAACGTGAAAACGTAAATAACGGTAACGTAAATAAGGGGTATCGATGTATGATTTTTTGTAAGTGGAAGATGTAATCGTCCATTTACATTTTTTTTTAAAAACGGGGGAGGGGGATGTCTTAAATAAGTATACCCGGGCCAGATTTTGCAAGTCGAATTATTGTAAAATGAATTCGATTCGAATTTACGAATCGAATATCAAAAAATTCGAACTCGAATTCGGAAATTTCGAATATTCGCACAACGACTGTCGTCAATATGTTATATGTATAGTTTTTTAATTAGTTATCCTTTTACTTGGTACATGCCAACCTATTAAATTAAATAAAAACTATTATTTCAATATAAATTGTTTTGTTTATTGGACTTATAAAAATATATTTTGCACAACCTAGTAGGTAAAGAGACCATTTTCATGTCTAAGCATTCCAGTGGTTTAAAATGTGATCTTTTATCGATTTATGAAGAATTTAAAAATATGCCCAGAAATGTGGTAAGTCAGTTACTCAAAGTATGTGTATTTTTGAGTGTGTGGGATTTGGAAATACAAATATATTCACTACTTAAATGATTTCATGATGTAATTTCCAGGAACATGGTCTGACTCTTTATCATGATCTGCTGTGTGTACACTAGCTTGACTGAAACATGCTTGTACCTTGAACCTTAGTGCCTATGGTTCTCCAGCACTGTACTCGTGCGCCGTGAACCTTAGTGCCTATGGTTCTCCAGCACTGTACTCGTGCGCCGTGAACCTTAGTGCCTATGGTTCTCCAGCACTGTACTCGTGCGCCGTGCTGACGGAGCGGTTGTGAATGTTGCTTGCCGCAGAGCATGCTGGAGAAGAAGCGCAGCAAGGGGGCAGTCAAGCTGGGGACCAGCAGCAGCGCGGGGCTCGTCATGTCGCACAAGCAAGGTGTGGCGCTGCAAGCTTCTCTTCCTCACCTCTGCACCCTTGTGTTGTTACTTGTTACCTTATGTTTCAGTCCCTGTGCGAATAGCAAGCTAAGGCAATCTACTGTCATTTCATTATATATGTTTTTTTAAATATTAATTTAGCCTGTCTCAGATTCTCTACATATTGCATTTTAACTTGTCTATATTAATTACAAATTAAAATAAGTATTTTAAATTTAACTTATTGAAATTTTGATATCAGTAAAACAAAAAAAACCTTAACGATAAAATAATTTGAAACCAAAGTTTCAGAATTGGTTCTATTTTGAAAGTGTGCTTGTGTTTCCTTCGGAACACTTTCAATGAATCAGTTGTCCATAGGTCACCTAAGAGGTTGTTTTACAACTGAGAGGAACAATAGCTAAATAAGATTTTTTTAAGACAGAAGTGGTGGCACAAAATATTATTAGGGACCCACTCAAAAAGTAAAAATAATTACTGTACCAGATTTTGCCTATGGATGTTAAATAACGTCTGCTAAGTATAAGAATAAGAGGCATACAAAAGTATAGTTTATATGAACTATGAATTACCCGTTTAGAGTTTTAACTTATACACTCAAATTTCAGTTTAGTCATTTAAGTTACATACGATTATCAGCTTTATCACTTGACAGTATTAAAAGATGAATGTACCCAAAGTGCAGAAAGTAAAATCTCCAACATTTTGCAAATGAACAATGTTTTATTGTTGCTTTTTGTTATGTACTGTCAGCTCAGTTGGTAAGGCTGAGAATGTCGTGTTGTCTATGGTTTGTTAGTCAGCAGCTGGCATCATGGCGGATAGCTCGTCAGATAACCTGTGTAACCAATGTATCGCGTAATGCACACACAGTGCGTGTAACGGGTACATAAAACTTTTATAATAATGTGATTACAACTTTTAACCTTTATCTACTTTCCTGCTTAAAAGATGACTTCAATAGATATTAATATTAAACATCTGCATGCTCAGGTAGCAGCTGCTGTGTTTTTCTTCAATTTATGCATTAAACTTTCAAAATGTTGCTTTACAGATCTGTTATTACTATTAGTTTGCATGCCTAATACAGAATATGTTTTTACCGATATTTTCTGCACTATGTCTTGTAAAGTGTCAATAATATATTTATGCGCAGCATGTACTTTATATTGAAGTACTTTGTCTTGAAAATGTGTCAGTCAATCCATCTATGAATGATATATGTAATAATTAAAAGTTTTATAAATACTGGTCATATTAGAATTGAGTGTGTGAAAGACAATGACTGGTTACTTTTTGTAGTGAAGTATTCAAACCAATATAGAGGAAAATTATTGTATAGTTAGCCCTGTGCCTCTAGTTACGAGCATAAAGTTGGAATATGATTTTTAAAGTCATTTGTGTTTTGTGTTTACATGCCATAATCCATATTTACCCGCAGAAGGGTCTCCCCTTCTTACGGATCACACCTTTAATTTTGAGCAAAACAATCTTAACATATATACATTAAGGGTCGCCCCTGCATATGGGTCCCACCACATATCTGTCTTCATTAGAGTGAAGTGTTTTTTTTTTTCTCAGCTTATTGGCACGTAAGAAATAAGACAATGGCGGCAGAGGCTCAGTTGAAAGGTTGGGAAATTTCATTCAAAAACAATAGTGATTGGGCATAGTTACGTCATGAACAACCTGTCAAGTTACACACGTTAATTGTTCACGGGATATTTACAACGAAGCGAGGGAGGGAGAACCGTCAACACTGCCACATGTCCTCATGACATGCGCACACAAGCCCACACGCACCTACTCCCTCTCTAACTGGTTTATTTTTAGATTTTCCCCTCCTCCCCTCATCCTGCAGCGCAGCAGACGCGTCACTTGTCGGTGCCATGAGCAGTCGGGCGACAGACTCGGCAGATTCAGCACACGTACAAAACTGCGCTTTTCACGGAGCTTCACGCAATTGCTTAGATATTTTGATTAAACACTTTATACTTACTCGTGGAGTTAAATTTATTAAAAACCAACATAGGTTAGTTATTTATGCACATATTCAACCATACAGTACAATATATTTTTTTACCATGCAACAAGTATTTAAAGTTTTTTTTTTCTTCTACAGTCTCGCTAAACAGTGCATGAATCCATGAATGATTCAAAATATGGCATATTGGTCATTTCAAACTTGAAAAAACAATATTATATGTATCCTTTCGTCACATGCACCGGAAGTGGAAAAAAATAAATATTAACAGCCATGCACTACACCACCACTAAACACGGACACACCATTGAGATTGTCATAGTTTCAGCATCATTTAAATCAATTGTCAAAATTGACCCAATTCCATGTGATACGGTAGCAGCTTACTTACTGTATAATTTTATGACGAAACACACATTGCAACTCAAAAATACTATATGTAAAAAAGTCAATAATGGTTTAAGATTCAAAATTGAATTAGCAAAAATTGTGTTTATGATATTACTAAACTAAAATAAAATTTTCCTGGCTGTCGTTAAAAACGAAAACACTTGAATATCTAGGGTTTAAATGTGTAAATATTAAATATTAGCTCAATTAATCACTAGTTTGGAAATACAGCTATTTAAAAAAAATATTCACAATTTTTTAATTTTTGTAAAATAGATTGCAATGGATTGCACAGTATTTTGCGGTTAGTGAAAATTTTCTGGCCCAATATGTAGAGTAGCAGGTTGTGGAAAATAAGGCGAATAGAGATTGAAATGAAAGGTTGGTTGGTTATTTGGTGGGTTGGTTAGGTTAGGTTAGGTTAGGTTAGGTTGGGTTAAGTTAGGTTAGCTGCATAATTAAAGAAACCATTATTTAATAATTTAACAAACATTTTCCGTATAATTACTATAGCTGACTAAACCAACATTTTACTTAAGTATTATTTGTCTAATATGTGAAAAAAAAATTTAGTGCATTGTGATTCTCATTCTTACTATTCGAATTTGATTCCAACTAAACTGATATTCGCACAGGTTAGTAATTGTTTGGTTTTTGTTAAAAAGGTAAATATGTAGTTTAGCAGTATTTGCGAAAAAAATGTTAAAAATCCGAAAATACTTTTATTATATGCTCTTTCACTTCCTCTTTTCATTAAACCCGGCGGAGATAAGAAATTCCAAATACTTTAGGAGATATCGCAGTTCTTATTTGGCAATACAAGACCTGTGCTATCATTCGACCGCAATTTTGTTTTATTTTGCAGTGTGTTCGTGAATGCATAATTAATTAAAATGGTTGATTAGGTCAGGTCAGTTACATTATAAATACTTTCAAACTAAGCTGACATTAAAAATTATGTGAATTTATTTTAATGGTTGTTTAGTTTTAAAGTATTTATAATGTAACTGACCCGACCAAACAAACCGGGACAAAGGATGAACAGTAGGAACTCACGTAATTTTTTTTTACTTATTACTTGCGCAACAATATCCAAATAACAAATAAAACATTAAAATTTGAAACGTTAAAAACTCACCTAAGTTAGAGGCGGGTACAATTCCTTTGCCATTAGTAGAAAATGATGTAGTCGTTCACCTACGTCGCGAAAAAAATAAAATAATAAATTCATACTCATTAATAAGAAACTAATGTCAATGCCGCACGAATGCACAGGTATTGTGATGAAAATTTAAAAATTTGATATCTCCTAAACTATTTGGAATTTCTTATCTCCGCCGGGTTTAATGAAAAGAGGAAGTGAAAGAGCATATAATAAAAGTATTTTTGGATTTATAACATTTTTTTTTCGCAAATACCACTAAACTACTTATTTACCGTTAAAAATATTTATGTGATTTTTTTTTTTTATGATTTAGGAACCTACATGTAAATGCTTCCAAATTATGTTCAGTATAATCTATTTGAATATAATGTTTCATGGTTTTATGGACTTGGTTTTAGTTCCGAATATTCAACGAGACAACTCACCATGGAAAAAACACCCTGTAATCGGATGTAATGCCATCTGAATAAGTGAGCGTGAAACCAGCCTGAGAGATGTGTCTGCATCTGTGACAGTCCAGCAGCTGCTGGAGCGGGGCACTGCCACGCAGCTGCCCAACACGGCCGCCACGCTGTGCCACATGAAGAGCCTGTGCCTGGGCCTGCTCGAGGCTCTGTCGGACAAGACGCTGGCGCTGGCCCACCAGAAGAAGGCCAACAAGTGAGCTCTTGCTTGTATTTGCAATGCATATACAATACTTGACACACCACAACAATTTCATTATTTCATTACAATTAAATATATCTTGAGGGCTGGAAAAGTCACATTATTATGAATGTTTGCTTTTAACATGGGCAGCGTCATTAGTCGTGCACACCCGCTTTTATTAATGACTGTAGTTAAGCTGATCAGAAGAAAATTATATAAAAATATTACCGGTTAATATGTTTACATATTGCCATCTACCGCGGCTTCGTGTTCGAGACGCGGGGTGAGCCTAGTGGGTTTTCTGGTGCTCTGAAGGCCAACAAGTGAGCTCCACACCTCCTAGCTCTTGCTTGTGCAATCGTGGAATGTTATGATGAACAAGTATTAGTGAAGAAAAAAAAAACATTGTTCATGAGGCTAAAATGTGATATATTTGATATTAATAGATAAATTTAAAGCTAAGCTCTTTCATAAATTGAGAAATTTTTTTTTCAAAATACACTGTATTAATTTCTGACATTTGTTTTGTTTACAGTGTATTTTGAAATAAGATTTCTCAATTTATGACACAGCTTAGCTTTAAATTTATCTATTAATATCAAATATATCACATTTTAGCCAGCTTTTTTTTGGCTAATAGTCATGCTTAAACAGTTCAGAATTACTCTACAGCTTTGCCTTTTCTGAGCACCCGACACGGCGGCTCTAGCACGTGCCGGGCACTGGGCCGTGGCTTATCACAGGGCTCTTTGTAGCAGCAATAACTCAAAACACTTTCTATACCGATATTTATATTTGTTCCTACAAATGTGTCTGTTACCCACTATGTTAGTAATCCAGTCGCTCCGTTTTTATTCTCTTAACGCTTTTTCTTTTCTTTTTGTGAGATTGGTTTTAAAACATTTACATATTTTACATCGCAACACAAATGTAAACATGTGCAGGATGTAGATAAAAAAAATTGTTGAATGGGTCGCCCCTGCTTATGGGTTGCATCTATAATTTTGGGCATAAAAATCAAACATTTTCACCAAAAGGGTCGCTCTCGTATATGGGTTCCATGCTCCAGTAGAATGCTTGGTCTGTGTCTCAGCTTATTGCCGCATAAGAAACACAGTAGTACTGATGTGGACCCTCGGTGTCTCTTCCCTCTCCCCCTCTCCATCCTTTATGACCCTTTCCCCTCCCCTCCCCCCTGCATTAGCCATCAAAATATACAAAGAAAAAATACTCTTTTTAAACTTTTTTTTCCCCTTTTCGCATATTGTTTTTTATTTTAATCCATCCCCTTCGCCAAGTGAGAAATTACTTGTCAATTTTATTTTGTCTGTTCATTCAGTAAAGACAAGCACGTCCTTTACAGCAGTTTTGTCATGTAATGTTGCAGTTTAAAGCATGGGAAATCTCACACAAAAACGTTTGGACACAATTGCATCATAAAAACCTGTACAGTGGCAGTTTACGAATATTTACGTTGAGAGAGGGAGGGAGAACCATAAACACTGCTGCATGGCCACACGCACTCGGAACACGTATGCTCTCACCCCCTCCCCTCTATCTCACTCTCTGGCTGGTTTATTTTTATATTTTTCCCTCTTGCCGAATGTCCGCACGGTGGCAGACAGCCATGTCACTTACTGGCGGCGGCCAGGTAACTGGCAGACAGGGGGCAAACGCAGCACAACGGCACAGGTCGTCATGTATTACATGCACTGCTGAGATATTTTAAGTAAACAATTTATTCTTGCCTTTAACATATTTATTAAAAACCTATACAGGCTAATTATTGAAGCATTTATTCAACCACACAGTGCAGTATTTATATATATATATTTATTTATATATATATATATATATATATTACCTAAATTGAAAAACTTGCATAAGGTTCACACTACATGTGGCATAAAATGTGCGATCCATACACGAGTAAATACAGTAACAATTTGTTGACAGCGAGATCATTAGAGATAGCAACATTCACCACAAAGCAGGAATAGTAGGCTTCCCAGAATTTTCTGCAGATTATTATGTCAGGAAACCATGGAAAACCAAAATTAGGGTGGCCTGACTGGAATTTGAACACGGGTCTCCGGAAAGAAAGCGAGTTCAGTATCTTACCGTTGTGCCGCATTGTTCTGTGTAACCACTAATGAATGTTTGTATTTAATGGAGTTAATTAGAGATGGACGAGTTGAGGTTTTTTGGCGTCGAGTCGAGCTGAGTTTAGCAATTCATATTTCGAGTCGAGTCGAGTTCGAGCCACAAAATTTTTGAAGAGGTCGAGTCAGTTCGAGTTTCATAATTTTTTTATTTTTTTTGCATCAAATATGATAAATAAAATATTACTACACATCCATTGATATAAGAATTGTGTATCCAAGATGCATCTGCATTATTTAAATATTTTAAATGATTAACTAAGACTCGACCCATCTCTAGAGTTAATGTTTAAACCCTGAGGACTGTTGCTGGCACTGGCCGGGGCTGATGTGTTGGCTACTGGCACTGCGTGCAGGATCCTGGCCGGGCGTATCTCGGAGTTGGAGCAGAGGCTGCAAGGCTGCCACGTGGGCGTGTTCCCGTCGCAACTCCTCCTGGAAGGCTACGCCAGCTCCGAGGTCGACCGGGACACTTCCAAGCTCCTTGATGCCGCGTCCGACACAGACAGCGAGTCTTCTGCTCTGGGTACGTTTACTGCCTCTACGTTGGTATTGGTCAGAAAGGAAAATAACTGATGTGGATCAGACAAATTTTTATACATTGTAACACTGTAAGCTAAAGGTGACGAGATGGCCGGATTTTACCAGGTTATAGATCATGTGATGCATTGAAATATTATGTAAATACATGATTTTGATTTAGCTCAAAGTGGGCTGGCTATACATGACATTCTTATTGCATGTTATGAATAACCTAACAGTTTCCAGTAACAACTGCTGGCATATAAATCGAAGTTATCTTTACAGTAATGAAAATTGAAAATTAAAATTTTTATCTCCAAAAATTTTTGGTGACATTTATGAGGAAAAAATAGCTTTCCCCCCTGTGATGAGCTTGTGACTTGTGGGGAATAAAATTGCAATTTAATTGTGTAACCAGAGCAGGCAGTCGCCAAAAAATGAGCCTGAGCAAAAATGTTAGCAGAGCAAAATAATAAACATGACCTAGGATTTGCAAAAACAATTCAAAAATATTTACTAGGCTCAAAAGAGTATTTAATTCACAGTAACATACCTGGTTAACTAGCAAAAATCTGTCATTCAAAAGGTCTAAGGTACATTTTATAGAGGTCAATAAATTTCTAGAAAACTCTTGGATTATGTAATTGAGTATTAGAATAGAATATGTAACGGAACTAAACTTTTTAAATTATATAACAGCTTGGGAAAGTGGTTGTAATAGAACAATATTTATGTGATTATAATAGTTGTTTGGGTGTGGTTGTAGCTAATAAGGAGAAAGCAGCAATATCTTCAGAGACAAATGATGTGCCAGGCGAGCCTGCTCTCCAGAAACTGCTTGCTGTTACTAACCACGCACCAGTGACTAACAATGGTAACGTATATAACTAGGGACAAGATTTTACTCTTTTATTTTTAGGACAGTTTCAATTTTGAAACATATGATTTTGGTGATATTGTTTTTAATTTTATATATTAATTCATTAAATAAAAGTGTGTTTTTCAACAAATATGAAACTAAAATATTTCTCATTTTGATTGACATCTGCTGTACTTATACAGTAAAATAATTAATAATAAGAATATCTTGAACATAACTACTAAACAAATTGTCAAATGTTCGTGTGTTTGAAACATGTGACATCATTTATGTAAAAATGTGATACTATTGTAAGAAATGCAAGATGAAACAACATAGTGTTAATAATTTACCAATGCACTTAGGTTATACAATTTGGTAAAAAATTCACACTAAATATTACATTCAATAAATTTACCATGATAAAAGATACATTTTTGATATCTGTAATGCTGTAATTCTGATGATGTAATTTGAGTTAAATTGTTTCAAATTGCTGATTGGTTTCATTCCATGCTTATAGTTACATATTGGTGCTAAATGGTGTATTAATGTGCATTTTAGTGCATTTTAGTGTTACATGTTGTGTTGACGTGCTTTGCAGTGTCACCGTGATTCACCATATAACCTTGTCCCTTCCCGTACCATACCTGAGTTTTCAGCAGACGGCAAAGAATATATACTGTGTTTTCTCGTATAATCGTCGCATATTTTATTCTAAAATCAAGTTTGAAAATTAGGGGTGCGACGATTATGCGTAAAAAAAATTTTTTGTTAGGTAAAGTTATTCATAAAACAAAACCCGTTCATGGAAAGTACATTTATTTAAAAAAAGGTGGAGTATACAAGAGCACGCCAAACAATCTATATTAATAATTCCTTAAACAAAAAGCTCTCTTCAACTTTAAATAAAAAAACCAAAACTCCAACGCGAACGAAAGCCACTTGAATCTGACGTGAACTAACGTGTCGTAGTACACACTTGCCACGAAAGAATACGGGCTATCAAATGTAGTTAACTCGACACCTGACAGAGAGCGCGCGTTGCATCCAATAGTCGAGATATCAATATTCGACTACGTGCGCGCGCTCTATACGGGAAGCAACATAACCAAACATGAATGATGCGCTGGCTACATTTTTATAAGCGGTACGCCGCGGTAACGCAGACAATCAGATAAAGGAAATACCGTTTAAAAAGTCTTTAAAAGAAAATTTACACGTCAGACAACTTTGTATTTCCGTTAATTAAATAAATAAGTGGTATGTAATGACTGAAACAAATTTTAGATTATACCTACACCGCGGCGATGCAGACAATCAGATAAAGGAAATAACGTTTAAAAACATCTTTATAAGAAAATTTACACGTCAAACAACTTCGTATTTTTCCGGTTAATTTATTAAGTAAGTGGTAATGACCGAATAAATATTAGATTTCTACTTTAAAATACATCGTTTTATACGGAAAAGATACCCACACAAAGCGCTTGGCATCTACTAGCGCGATCAAAAACATCATGCAACGTTTACGCGAGAAGTTTTTTTATCCCAATTTTGACAGCCTAAAATATGGTTGCGACGATTATGCGATAAAATACGGTATTATAATTTGTTGCTCTTTGAAGGAGATATAATTTAGCTTTACTGTAATCACTTGACCTGTGCGAATTTTTTAATACAAATAATAAAGTGTTCATATTTGATTCAACCTCGAATACTCACACTTAAAAATAACAAATGTTTGTTTGCTTATAAATATTTGACATAGTATACCTCATGAGTTTATCATATACCAACGTTCACTGCTAAGATTGTCATTTTTGCAAAGCTTATTCGAGGATGCGGCTTTTTCAGGTAAATAGGTATGGTACACAACATTTTTCTAGCAGGTTGCGCTAAATCCAGTCATTTTATTAAAATGGTGGTACCAGACTAACATACATTTGGTATTTCATAATACTATTTTATCATGTAGTTTCAAGTAACTTTGCAAGAACAAATGTACCAACTTTGTTGAAATTAATGGTAAAAAAATACCGTGTTTTCTCGCATAATCGTCGCACATTTAATACTAAAATCAAGTTTGAAAAGTTGGGGTGCGACGATTATGCAGAAAGAAATTTTTTTTGTTAAGTAAAGTTATTCATAAAAACAAGTACGTTTATTTTAAAAAAATGGTGGAGTATACAAGAGCACGCCAAACAATTTATATTAATAATTCATGCAACAAAATCCTTCAACTTTAAATAGAAAAACAAAAATCTATGACCTGAACGCAAGCCACTTGAATATGTGATGTGAACTAATGCGTAAACTATCGTTGTAGTACACACTTACCACTAAAGAGAGCGGGCCATCAAATGTAGTTAACTTGGCACTCAACAGATAGCGCGCGTTGCATGCAATTGGCGAGATATCGATATTTGACTACGTGTGCGCACTGTATACGGGAAGCAATATAACCAAACATGAATGATGCCAACTAGTGCTGGCTACAGTTTTATAAGCGGTACACTACGGCGACACACGAACAGATAAAGGTTATAACGTTTAAAAAGTCTTTAAAAGAATATTTACACATCAGACAGCTTCGTATTTCCATTAATTAAATAAGTTAAATATTTAATTTCCGAATAAATATTAGATTTCTACATTAAAATACACCGTTTGATATGGAAAAGATACCTGCACAAAGCGCCCTGAATCTAACAGCGGGACCAAAAACATCATGCGACATTTACGCAAGAAATTTTTTTATCCAAATTTTGACGCCCTAAAATATGGGTGCGACGATTATGCGATAAATGAGGGTACTTGAAAGAAGCCATAAGTGCATTATTTTACTATGGTTCTTGAGTGAGCGAAATTTTTACTGTTATTTAATTTTTAGTTATCAATGCAACATTATAATTTGTCAGGGAATAATCTGTAGCTTGACAGGGAAAACCTGGAAATGTCAGAGAATTTCAAAACTTTAAAATAGTGCCAAACCTGAGTCAATCGCTTAGTTTCTTTAATTATATATATAATGAAAATGATGACATGATACCATTCTGCCTGGCTGTCTCTCTGATCTCTGATGTGTGCGCATGTGGACATCACTAATGCAGACAGACTGATGCATTGTCTGGTTTATCTGCTCTAGATGCAGACAGCTTGCCTTCGGAACTGCAGGAGTTGGTGCAGAAGGCACTACTGAATCTTCAGGAAGAGATGCAGTTGTCTAGTTCCCGTTAACAAGAGTGGAGTTGTATCCGTGATCAACTGTACTGTCACAAATATCGCTGCTGTTTTTGTCCCGTGTCTGCTAATATAGCCTGTATCTTACTTCTTAATATTTCATTGTTCAAGTTTGATAACTTGAAAGCAAGATCAAGATGAAATTTTGATGAAACAAACTTTGTTATTACCAGATTTCTCACAAATTAGTTTGAATATATGTATTTACTACACTCATGTGTAACTAAATCTACTCACCCCTCCAGTGTGCACATAAAGGCCTATTTAAAAAAAAAAGATTTTTCAGATTTTCACAAAACAATTTACGTATTTTTGAAAGTCTAATGTTTTGACTTTACAATGACACCATTATCATGAACATTTCTACAGTATTTTTATTTATAATGCATTTAGAATAAAATTGCATGCAAAATGCAGTAATATGGAAAACCAATTGAGGATATTTATAATCAAATTACAATAAAACATTCAAGCACAACAAACAAAACTTTATTGATCAATACTTGGTATTACCTCCCCTTGGCTTAACAACGGCTCGCATGCGGTTCCTCAGACCTTACCGTATTAAGGTTTTGACAAAGTCTTGGGGGATCCCACTCCACTCCTCCAGTGCAATCTTGAGCTTGTTGACGTTAGATGGAGTCTGATTTCTGCTCGGACCCTCCAGTTGAGCTGCTCATTGCATAAGTGCTCAATCGGATTCATGTCGTGACTGAGGGCTGGCCACTCCATTGTCTTAAGACCAACCTCCTCCATGAATTGCCGAGTGGTACACTCTCTATGACACTGGGTATTATAATGCATCAACATGATCCAGAATGTCCTCGATGTATCGTTCTGCAGTCAGACCCCCTTCCGGCCTCCACCAGGTATTAAAACAAGATCTGTTTTTCCCTTAAGGGATATGCCAGCCCACATGAATGAACCACCATCGTATAAGACTGTTTCAGCAAAACAGTACCATGAAAATCACTCTCCTGGATGCTGTTAGACCTGGCCTTTTCTATCACTACCATGGAGACACGTTTTGTTCTCATGTCATCAGTGAACAGGACAGACCGGTTTTGCTTGATGCTGCAATTGACATGTTCCCGAGCAAATTCGAGTTGTGCTTGGCGGTGACGTAAAGGGCCATGTTGGAATAAGGTTGGCTTTCTTCAAGCGTCTTCTGACTGTCCATTGACTAACAGCTACTCCTTGAACTTTTCTCAGCTCCTTTTGCACATTGACACCTGTCATATGGCGATTTTGCAGTGAAGTTGAGGCGATAAAAGCAATCCTCCCTCTCAGATGTGCACCGGTGCCGGCAGGTTTGTGGTTTTCGAGTGAAGGTGCCAGTTTCCTGAAACCTTGTGTATAATCTTGAGACAGCAGATTGGCTTAAGGTCTGTTGATGAGCAACTTCTCATTGACTGCAGCCGTCTTGCAACAAAGCAACAACTTGTGAGGCTTCTTCTGGTATAGTATCTATGGTTTTGCCAAAACAATGATTGAAACTTGCAGTGATGTGTTGAGATCAATGTCTGATAAGCGACTGATGAGATATATCTGTCAAAGTAGGATTACATATATAGGCGATTGCAAAACGCAACTCGTGGTTGCAGACACAGCGCATCATTTTGCTATGCTTACGTTTAGATCATGTTAATTTGAAAAATATTGTACAGATATTTATGATAAAGGAGTTATTGTAAATATAAAAGATTAGGCTGTCAATAATAAAATGTTTTGTGAAAATCAGAAAAACCATTTTTTAAAAAATACACCTTTTTGTGCGCACTGGAGGGGTGAGTCAATTTAGTTACAAGTGAGTGTAGTTTGTTTGTTTGTACCTTAGCACATTTTAAGGTAAGAAACTGAATATCTTAAATACTGTAAAATAACATGATTGTCTGTGATTTCTGTTGCAAAAGTAAAATATTTTTTAATATATATTATCTTTGCTTTTACGTTAACTACCTATGCTATAAAAAAAAAAGTCGCCGCACGGTAAGTTCGTACTTTTGGGAAGAACTGTTGAAAAATGGAACTAAGAATATTTGGTTTACTATTGTGCAATTTGTTTGACAAATAAATAAACAAAATAGGACGACATAATTTATCAAGCTATTACGTTTCCGTACGTGTATATGAATACTGAAATAATTTGTATTTGTTAATTTTATATGTAAGTTTTTAAACACGCGTGGCAACGATATTTATCGGTATGTTGGCTACACACTTGAAGAAATAGTTCCTTAGTATGTAATTTTGAACAGCTGAAATAACGATAAATATTGCTGAAAATGTTTCACATATGTTTACTTCCAGATCCTGGAGTAATATTGTTTAATATATACGAAAGTTAAGTTATTTTGATTACAGATGACGTTGCAAGCTGTTGCGGATGAATCACCTACGTAACTGTGTGTCGGCCCGAGCCATGTTGAACGCTTGTTTTTGTTTGCTCAAAACGACTTCTGATTTTCCGAAAACATCCCGTGTATTTGTGTACTAATTAATTTTCTAATTTTAAAGGGTTGTCTTAATTGTAACTTGTAGTGAACTATTGCTTTTACAATGTAACTTTGTGTTAGTTATTACGGTTTGTTAGGTTATTAAAATGAATGTAAAGAAGGAGACAGCACGATATTATCAACGTGGCACGAAGAGTTACGATGTTAATAAATACAGGTCAACTGGAACAGGGTGATGTCGCAGAAATGACAGCATTTCTTCTAGATCTCGGCGTCACGACCGTGAAAAAGTGAGTGACTAATTAACACGTTATGAAAGTATGTGCGTGAAAACGTTCCGTTAGGTTGGGGCGTGTTTGTAAAATAGTGTAAAAGTACCTTCCTCGCAGCTTTCTTGTTTTGAATGTCGGGCAAATTACAAACAGACACGTTCTTATATTTTCGTTTATATATTAGGTAATGTCCCACAAGCAAAACATTTTAAATGTAAGGGCATGTACACAGATACTAACCTAACATAACCTATCCTCAACCAACATAATGTAACCTAACCCAACCCAAATGAGGTTTATTTACATGAAATTAGGTTTGGTAAATTTTGGTTAGGTTAGGAAACATAATTGTCAATAATTAGAATGCATTTTAAAAAGCTTGAGTAGAAATTCAACTCTACGTAGGTTGTTGTCATGACTTTTTGTTAACACCTGTAACCATAAAAAAATACAGCATTTGAATATATGCTCAGGGTAAATGTGCTAATGTATGCTTTTTAATTACAGGTGTTCTGGATAACGTGTTTAGTGATATGTAATTTCTCTGCTGTGTTTATATGTGATTCTTAAACATTAGTTTCATTACAGGATATAACATAATATTGATGGTAGTGATAATTTATTGCTGAGTTTCGAGATTCTTAAGTTAAGTTTTTTATGGCAACAATTTCTTTTCTGCATTGTACATACTTAAGTGATATAGTTTTTATATGAGACAAACCACATAGACACATAAAAATACACACTTACAGAAATGTTTAATGTATAACTTAGAATTTGAATTTAAAATTTATTCTGCTTGATAGAAAATAATTAGGGGTGTGCGGGAATAGGTTTTTGTACTGCGGGAAATTTTCGGGAAAAATAAATTATTCCCGCGGGAAACGGGACGGGATCGGGAAAATTAAAAAAAAAAAAAAGCAAATTTTTAATTATAATATGAGAAGATGGCCATTTAAACGTTTCTCGCAAAGTTAGTTTTTTTTTTTGCTGCTATTTCTTTTGTCTGCTTCACTTGCCCTTTTTTCAGCGGCGACTTCATATTTTTTAGCATCTTCAAATTCTTTTTTTGTAGCCAGACGTGCTACAATGCTCGCATCTGAAAAAAAAATTTCACACGAGAGACACTTTGCCAGGGATTTATGTCTGTCAGACGTTCAAAATACTTACAAACACTTTTAAGTTTAGAAGTAACAAGCTGATCAGTTGCGACATCCATTATTTGTAGGCTGCTAGTTTGTTTTGATATACAACGGCATCGAAAATAGGAACAGATACTTTGCACAAGCCTTAATAATTAGAGCTGTAGCAAACCGTATGTATTCGTTACTGAGTAACGGGTGCGGCATCTAGTAACGAGTAACGAAACGTTACACACAAATGTATTTCGTTACTCGCATCTTTCGTATGTTTCACGCATGCGCGCGCGTATTCGTTTCAAAGAATGATGTTTGTTTATTAATAAAAGTATAATTTGGAAATTCGTCGTCCAAGTTTTTTACTGTTTATTAAAGGTATTGTGTGTGTAGACAAAGTTTTAGATTCGAACAGAAACAACGTAAGAAAGTATTTTTTACAAATTATAAATATGTATGTTTTTGTTTTTCATAATCACGTATTTTCACGTTTTATGTTCTTATCTTAAAAGATATATTATAATAAAGCCGCTCTAATGAGAGTTAATTGTTTCTTGGTTATCAAAAGCTGTTAATTATAAAATATTTTTAATTGTTTATATTCGATTTATTTTTATTTACGCGACGTCATACTGTACGCGTACAAAATACGACTCGATTCGATGCTGTTACATAACATAGCATGTGCCATGTCATGCGGTATCAGAAGTAACGAGTAACGATACGAAAGTAACGAGTACTAATTGTTATAGTAACGAATACATACGGGTACACATTTTTTCGTTACTTTTACACCTCTATTAATAATGTAACGTCAGCCGACAAAGCCCGCCAAACTAAACAGTAAACAACTATTATTTTTTTCTCCCAAAGCAAAATCATAGATGTTTAGATACTCGTGAGCAGTGGTGTAAAACTACGTGATTTCGTATTTTTCAAAGTTCTCTATATCGCCACTGCTATCAAGTAATGAGAACGGTTACGCTTCGTTATGTAACGCAAGTCTAGTATTTCTTAAATCTTTGGCGAAAAGGTTGGATTGCGCATGTGTTTTGTTTGTGTCTAAGGACACAGTGGTGTTAGGTTAAGTATTCGATGGTGATGGCAAAAACGTTATATAACTGACTATTCACGTATTTGTACCCTTGAAGAAATATATTTATGAACGCATACAATATTTAAGGTACTCCATGTACGTGTTTTATATTCCAATTAGATATGTATGTGTAAACGATTATCATAATTCACTGCACACCACAACTGTCGCTACGATCGGCATACGTTAAAAAGATGTTTTTGCGTTTAAATAGTACAGAAACCCTTCAAAAATGTATGAATCCATTAAAAAAATCATTGTAAAAACAGTTTGAATTGATAGAAAATATTTTCACATGATTAGTAAACATTTGTAAATTTTTAAACAATTTCCCGAAAAATTCGGGAGTAATAAAATTCCCGCCCCGCATTTCGGGAAGACTTTTTTCCCGAAGCATCGGGATCCCGCACACCCCTAAAAATAATGCCTCTAATTACAAAACACATGTTGGTTAGCCATAAACTTTAACCGATACTTGACTCGGTTCGTAGTGCCAGAAAAGTGTTACTAACTTGGGTAAATATGTAGTTGGGCGGTATTTGCGAAAAAAAAATGTTAAAAATCCGAAAATACCTTTATTTTATGCTCTTCAACGTCCTCTTTTCATTAAAAGCGGCGGAGATAAGAAATTCCAAATACTTTAGGAGATATAGAATTTTTTAATTTTGTAATACAGGACCTGTGGAACCATTCGAGCGACGCCATTTTTGTTATTTTGCTGTGTGTTAGTGAATATGCGAATCGTCAATGCGTAATTAATAAAATGGTTGATTAAGTCAGGTCAGTTACATTATTAATACTTTCAAACTAAGCCGACATTAAAAATAATGTGAATTAATTTTAATTATTCTTTAGTTTTAAATTATTTATTATGTACCTGACCTTACCTAACAAACCCGTAACAAAGGATGCACAGTAATAACTCACGTATTTTTTTGTTACTTATTACTTGCGCAACAATATCAAAATAACAAATAAGACTTTAAAATTAGAAACGTTAAAAACTCACCTAAGTTGGAGGCGGTAATTAAACACCGTTTTAAACAATAAATGAACTAAATAATCACGTATTGGTTCGTTTGAATTCTGGCCTATCACGAACAATCACGTGACATCATTATCCAATTTAAAAAAAGTAGATACTCGTACGTAAACAAGAAACAATGATAATCGCCACATTAATGCACTGGTATTGTAATGAAATTTAAAAATTCGATATCTTCTAAAGTATTTGGAATTTCTTACCTCCGCCGCTTTTAATGAAAAGAGGAAGTTGAAGAGCATACAATAAAGGTATTTTCGGATTTTTAACATTTTTTTTCGCAAATACCGCCCAACTACATATTTAACCTAACTTGTTATTTTCTATTCACAAATGACCTCTCGATGTAATGGCAGTGATGTGCCTGGCACTCACGGCTTTAGGAAACTAACAGTTTACATAACTACCTCATACTGAATAATTTCTTAAAGTTGAATTCTTCATAAATGATACTGACATAATTTTCATGCTTTCAACCATAGCACTTTGTGATATAGTAATCTCGAAGCAGCAAAATTTCTTTTGTAAAACTTAACATCAATTTTCATAGATATTATGTGAAGACACAGCACCACGCTGGGTTTAAACTCTAAACTATAAAAATTTGCTTAGATTTTTTTATATTTAATATTTGAATTATTAAACATGGTGTTATGACATTTTCTACTGACATTTAACCAATTATAAAAATTGCAGTGTAATTTTATTATCCATTAATTACATCCCTATTTGACAGTTACCCAACCAAAACATTGCCATGTGGTAGTCACATGGTTTTCCACATGGCAATGTTATTGTTGATATTTGGCGGAAGGATACATAGTCACCTTGAAAATAGATCCCAGCTTGAAGCAGGGCTTCCTAAAAGTATGAACTTACCGTGCGGCGACTATATACATTTTCTGCCTTGCATGTTTCAAATTAAATACTTTCACTAAATCAAAATTATAATGCTACAGATATTTTCCTATAAGTACCAAGAATTGAGAATACCCTCTTTTATCGCATAATCGTCACACCCATATTTTAGAATGTCAAAATTTGGATTAAAAAAAAAAGTCTCGCGGGAACGTCGAATGATGTTTTTGGTCCCGCTATTAGATGCCGAGCGCTTTGTGTAGGTATCTTATAAAACAATGTATTTTAAAGAATAAATATAATATTTATTCAGAAATTACCGCGACTTATTTAAATAATGGAAATACGAAACTGTTTGATGTGTAAATTTTCTTTTAAAGACTTTTTAAACGTTATAACCTTCATTGTTTGTCGCCGTCGCCGCAGTGTACCTCTTACAAAAATGTAGCCAGTGCTCGTTGCAATTATTACTGTTTGGTTATGTTGCTTCCCATATAGAGCGCGCACACGTAGTCGAATATCGATATCTCGCCGATTGCATGCAACGCGCGCTCTCAATGCGGAACTGAGCTAACTACCTTTGATATCCCGCACACTCGTGGTATTTACTACGATAGTTACGCATTCGTTCGGCTGGCATTTGGATCACAGATTTTGTTTTTCTATTTAAAGTTGAAGAAAGGTTTTTTTGCATAACTTATTAAATTAAATTGTTTGGCGTGCTCTTTTATACTTCACTTTGTAAATAAACGTACTTTCCATGAATGTTTTTTTTTTTATGAATACTTTATCTAACAAAAAATATTTTTTCCACATAATTGTCGCACCCCTACTTTTCAAACTTGATTTTAGAATAAAATGTGCGACAATTATGCGAGAAAACACGGTAGGTGGTTTTATGACATTCCCACAATGAAATTAAGGCACGTTCATAGCTTTGATATTCTTTCAGTTAAAACAGCCCCGAAAATCTGACATTAGATCTCTGTTGAGTGTGCGTCCGACGTGCTTGCAAATGTTGACCCCTGTCACTGACACACCCACGCAAATGCAAAAGATAGGCAGACTTCTTTTAACAAATTGGTTAACTGGGGAATGTTCCAAGCCTATCGTAATAATTTACAGCTAATGGTTGACCTTACCAGAACTTTTTTTTAGTTATCGGATGATAAAAACATTGGTGAAACGGACCAAAGACCTATTCTCAAAAAACGTGAACATTCAATTTTCAGACAAATTTATCTCTGCTGCTGAAACTGGCCCGTAAAGTTGACAGTGTGTTTGTCATCTGATAGGTGCATGCTATAAAAATACAAACATTCTTTGATAGCTTCTCCAGAGATAAAATATGTAGTCCTTTTAAACTACACAGGTATGTATTATTCTCTTTCCTTACACAAAATATTGTTCTTAAATTGGCCCATATATATCCTACATCTTGTAGTATTAATTATTCATTAGACATCTAATTACAAAATTTGTATGCAGATTAAAAATCTCAGATTTCGGAAGTCAGTCTTGTGTGTAGCATTTTCCAAAAATAAGTTACAGTAACAACTTACAAGTGAGACGAATCCAATGGTATCACAAAAACTAACATTAATTAATAAAACTTTCAAATATATTATAGTTTCAGCCTACAGTATTTTCCATTCTCTATCTATACATGCTTTATTTAATTTTCTATTAAAGGAAAAATAATTTTCAGTTGTGAAACATCAATACAGATTACATGAATAAAAATCAGTAAATAAGTCATTTGACTAGTTGCAGTAATATTAGGAATGGGGCAACAGAATCTTAAGATTCAATGAATCCATCAAATCCTTGGGATTCTAGGATTTGCAAGATTTGACGTAGGATTCATATCAAAATTTGTTTTGAAATTAATTTAGAACACATAGCATTTTGGTTGTGTTTGTACAAGAAAGATTATTATTTGCGTGATCACGACATACGGTGTTACCTTAGAAATTGTTAAGAGTATATTCAACGCTTAGAAAGTAAAACAACCAATATTTTTTGGTTGTGATGCAAATCTTTCCTGATGTGAAACTTTGCATTTGTTGTAAAGCTTTAAAACATTGGTAGCATAAGAAAATATTAAGTTTTTTTTTGTGGTGTGGGGGGGATTTGTATGTTTTGTTTCAATAAAGTTACTAAAAGAAAGTCCAAAGGTGGCACTCCATTTGCTTTTATGAATGGGGAATATTATCATTAATCGTATATTATAATTTGTATTGAATAATGTTATAAATAGGGCCTAATTGGTTAATCATTTCAAACATTACGAATGTTGATTTTTTTTAAATTCAATCCTGTATTTTATAAAATAAGTGTAATACAGCTTCACCGAGAACAATACGTGCAGTTTGATTCAATTTTGCGAAAATTAATTTTGAAATATTTTATTTGATATTCGCTTTGCATTAAAAACTATTACTATTCACACAGGCCTAGTGATTTTCTGGCTTGTAGAAACACACACGTGAATATTTTGCCCTGTTTATGCCAGATGATGGTAGTTGATGTGCTGCTTCCATTTTAAATTACCATTTTATTAAGGAATAACAATAAAAATAAAATGCTAATGATCCTGCAGTGCATTACAGTGTATCTAAACACATTTGAATTCCAAGTAATATCTTATTTAATACTTACCATGTCTCTGCATGATTTAGCAGAAAGATATTGTTTTAATTTTATGAAGATTATAGAAATGATCAGGTGTAGATGTAGACCTAATTTTTTCAAGAAATTTTTGGTATTATTAATGTAATTTAATAGTTGGTAGTTCTTGAATTATTAGTCTTGCATTATGTATTTATTTTGATATTTTGTTAACCATCTCACAGAAAAATATTTAAACTTGCATAACTTGCTTTTGGATATTCAGGCTCGGATTTGAGATTCAGTGATCTCGGATAAAGATAAGGGTAGGGATTCATATTCGGGAAACAAATGGATTCACCCCATCCCTAAATACGTAACATGTATTATAAATAAATAATTTGAGCAACATTTTCTTCTTAGTATGATTTATTAACAAAACCAGATTTAAAACAAGTATAAAAATTTCTGGAAGTGTAAAATAAATAGTACAGTAGAACAGCATGGCAAAAATAGATCACAGCTGATACATGGCAATTACACAAATATGACAATCACAATTACTTCTCACAGACACTGATATTTTAATCAATGCTTCATTAATATACACAAAATGGATACCTGTTATACAAATAAATATTTAAAAATAGGAATAGCGCAAAGGTAAAGTTTATTACTTTAATACTGGCTGCATCTAACAAAACAGTTTTAACAGAAACACAATATTGTGCCAAGATTTACTGCCATATTACAGATATGTGATAAGTTATTGGAACCTCAGTTCCACCCAGACAAGTGACTATAATTGTTAACATCACAGGCTATATTCTTTAAAAATTTAGTCTAAATTATCACAAGAACATAATTCTGATCACAATCAATATCTTGTAAAAAAAACTCCAAAATATTGCAACAGTGTGTGTGTGTGTGTATATATATATGTATATATTATATATGTATATATAAACATGTGGGAGTAATGTCATTACAGTGGTATAAAGGCTGGTATGAGTATTGGCAGTCTCATAAGAGATTTAAAAATGTACAGTCACTCTAACATACCTATGATGTATGAGTAAACACAGGTTGAACACATTTTGATTTTGCTGTATACTAAACACTATTGAAGCTCCATCAGTAAAGAACAGGTAACAGCATATTAATTTTATAACAAACTTACAAAACTTATAAAAAGCACTACAGTGCTGACCAAATTGCGGTCTTAAAATAAATATATGCAACAGATAGGGTGAAAAAATGGTTATTTGTAACTACTCGCATGAGCTCTACCATTGCTTCATGTTCGCACTGAAGTAACATAGCAGATAACGTAGCATTGGTGCATGCTACGTAAGTGCCCTGGCAACTGTCTTCCGTTGTGTTTATGGTAATATTCTTTACCTTGTCATAATACAATTATGGAAAAGAGAGATCCTCATTTTAGATCAGTATATTTGCCTTTGCATGTAACAAATCATGTTTCTCTTAAAACCCTCTTCCCAACAACTTCAAAGCAGTTATGTTTTGGGCGAAAGTTTTGTTAACTTTCTAGTGAGGCTCTTGCAAGTAACATTTATCAAACAAAAAATTATTATTTTACCTAATATAATTATGAAAGTTTCTGTTTCTTTTATTGTCCATTCAACAAATATTTATTTTGTATTTAACCTTTTTTTAAAGTAAAAAAAAGTTAATATTTTAAGTTACAATTAAATGTGATTCTTGGTTTAGAAAATGTTTCTTTCTTAAAAAAAAGTTTAAAAAATTGTTGGTGTGTGTAAGTGGCATGATGAAATAAAACAAAAATATCTTGTAAGCTATACAAGAATACTTTGTGTTCCACTGACTTTCTGTCCTAGCATCAAAAGATAATCCAAATTCATAAGCATTTATTATTACAAATCACGAGCCAGAGGCAGCACAATGTGTGAGATCTTTAGGCTGCAGCCTTTAGTTTGACAAAATAAAGCATGTACATTTAAAATTAAAAGCAAAATATAGTGCAGCTTTAGTCATAATAAAGAGAACCAACAAATATCATTGATGCCATGTATGTTTTAACACAAATTTAGCTGATCTCAGCACTTAAAAAAACAGTACTAGTAGCTATGCTATAGCTATTACTTTAATTGTAGAAATATATAAAAGTGAATGTTTTAACACAACTGCACGAAACTCGTGCACACTGGACTTCATGCTGTTAAAATTACTTTCCAAGGGTGGTGCATGCACAATTCATGGCATATTTAAATTTCACCTTCAACATGCCTAAACTGAAAAAAAATTATGAATTGAGGATGTTTCAGATAGGTATAATTATAGGTATATGGAAATGGTAATAACATGTTAGGTTTTTTTTATTCATTGTTATTTATGTGGTTAGAAAACGGTTCAGCAACAAACGCACAAGACAGAAATGCCAAGTGCAGCCAAATGAAAAGAATACCTATATTGTTAGCTTAGGATGAAAACCTCATATATCAGAAATAAACTTTGCACAAGGAGGCAGGGATGGAGGGGGTAGAGATTGTTTTAATACAAATTTTTTACAACTTTATACATTTAATATATATATACTATATATATTTATTTAGTAATTATCTACAAAGGTACTATACCAAAGAAAGTTGAGGTACGAGGTTTTCTACCTAATAATTCAATAAAGAAAAGGTGTATAGGTAGTTTTGAAATAAGATGTTTTCATTCAAACCACATGATATATGACCTGCTACTATGATGTATAATATGTATAATATGTATAATGTTAGTTTTACTTATTAGATATATTTATAGTACATAGTTAAGTATGATGTAATGACTAAAAACAAATAATACTGCACCACTACAATTATAACCAAAGTAATAATGGTATAATCCTTGGAGGGAAAAAACACCCATACATTGGTCACACAATTGTAAAGAGTAAAACATACGTACAATTTAAACACATTTTTGCAGTACAAAAACTACATGACGGTTTTTTCAAAACTAATGAACTAACAAACTAATTGTTTATACTGAAATGGGGTAAATGGTTAAGAATGAGATTCAGGTATATTTTACATTCTACAAAAAACTTTTGTAAAGCATAAAACCTATTAGTAAATATTTTATTTATTATATAAATATTATATTTATTTTACCTATAGGTTTTTGATTGCTGTTGTAGTATTAAAAAATAATTTCTACACTTTTCATGAATATCTAACTACTTATCAGTAGAGGGTGCTTCAATTCAAGAAACAGGATCATTATGAAGTACATAACACAAATGGTGTTGCGAAGTAGTTGCAACAGGTAACTAAGATTCACGTCATTCATTTGCGGTTTAAAGTTACGTGTGCACTCTTAACTGAATTATGAAATGGGTGGATTGATTGATTAGATTTTTGGACTCAAAATTTCTTCACCCTGATTTCTTAATTGCACGTTTTACTGCATGCTAGCAACTAGTGTCCCGCTATTTTGGCCAATGCTAAATTCCTTGATAAAATGGCCGGAGATGTTACACTTGGCTAAAACTTATCACAAAATATTAAGATAACTGATTTTTAAATTGTAGTTACGAAAACCAGGGGGGTGGGGGTACATAAAAATATTCAAACACAAATCTTACAGCAGTGAAATCACTAAAATATAATTTGAAATAATGTGCGGAATATCCCAAAGTTTCAGTTGTGTTACGATGATTTTAATGAGACATACAAAATAAGTATATTTCCAAACATGTGATGAATAAGTATTTTACTGTACAGCAGTTTTAGTTTGACACAATGTTACCGTGACAACTACTAAAATACTGCATGTACATTTTGTAACAAACACAAAGATATTTATTTTATACTAATTAACAGTCTTCATACACACTTAAAATGCAGTTGGCTATTAAATTGTGACTGTCCATAACCCTGTATGATTGTAAAGATCCATAGAAGCATTGTCATTCAATCAAAAAGTACAAATTTGACCACAATTTCTAATGAGTCAACTCTTGATCACAAATTTTTTGTGTGAACGTTTTAATTGCTCAAGCCTGAATACTTGCTCATTAAAATTGTTTTAAAATGAATTAAGAACCCTCAACGATAAACAGATGAAAATGTATTCTTTTGTCAGAAACAGGTAGTGTTTTTTAATACTTTTACAGTTAGCTATTCATCACAAGCAGCCATAACATTACACGACTCTGATTAAGGCTGTGTCTTTGCAACTGACTTCAATAAGGGTCGCAACAGTATCAACACAGTGCAAATCAACCTAAAGTTACGAGTGTGATGCTGGTTGCTATATTACGATGAAAAATTTTAAACAGGCATGCATCCATATGGCTTCCATGCTCCCCCGACAAGGTTGTGGTATCTATAAAGATACCACTCAATGAAATTGTGGGCATTAAAAAAAATTATTTAAAAAAATTTGTGATTGATGTTAAGGAAAAAGGTCCAAACCATAATAGCTTGACTATTTCAGCACTCTTAAGTGAGATAACATTAAAGAAAGGCTTAATGTAAAAAAACTTCTGGAACAGCTATTTGCTTGGGTTGTAAATATAAACATTAAAAATATAATTTATTTTGGTGGATATAAATGTTTACAGAGTTTCTTTAATATAGTTTCACCATACAATTATCATGTCTTTTTTTTTTTTTTACTCAAAACCTGAACTTACAAACTAACAACTACACAACAAAGCTAGAACGAAAAGGCCCTCATTAATAAGAAAAAAGGCATGCAATGGATTTAGCAAAAATCGAGTAAATACATAAGTATTTTGTACTGCGAACAATGTGCGAGTAGTTTTAATAAGTATAGACAGGATATAATGCATGATGTATATAATATATTTGAGCTGCAGTCCAAATACAACTGCTGTGACACGCCACACTGGGAAACAGAACTGGAAATGTGAGGGGCGGGGCTAACTGGTTGCCGGTAGCAGCGTGGGGTCGGGAGGCAGCACCACTATGTCCTGCAGCGGAGGCCTGGGAGCCAAGCTGTTGGCCTTCATGTAGCTCACCACCTGCGTGGGGATCTCCGCCAACACCTCCTGTGCCAGCCTCATCCGCGCCACGGCGGGGTCCCGGTCCACGCCCAGGAACTTGCTGAACGGGACGAACTGCACAATGTCCCGGGACGCCCTCCGCCCACCCGACTGCAGCGGCACGGTGTCCGCGTCCAGGGTCTCCATCGCGGTGAAGTCTGCCTTCCCGATACCAACGATGATCAGCGACATGGGGAGCATGGACGCTTCCACTAGTGCCTGTAACAGCAGATCCGAGACAATGGTGGGCTTCTGAGTCGTGCATGGAGAAAACATTGTGACTGACGGAATTGTACGGAAATGGGTTAGAACTTTTGAAGATGGCCATACGAATGTTCACAATGAGTGCAAAAAGTTGACGAAATGTGAAAAAGAATAAGATGTTTTATGATTTCGTTGTTATCTGAATGTTTTCTCCATAAACTTCACCGATCTGGCGAATTTCAACCGCTGTCACATCATTATCACTAAGAAAACAAATCACAGCGAGTATTTCACAGTCGGTGGGATTCTCATACCGGTGGAGGAATTTTGAATATCTACAAACAAAAGTAAACACAGTCGAATGTTTACGTAATGGCATCTGTGGCTGGCCAATAGATGAAAGTACACAGCCCGCATGCACAGAATTCCAACAGCAGCGGCCTAATTTCAAAACTGCTTAAAAAACACACCTCGTACATACGATACTCTTAAGTGCCCAATCATTAGCCATTAACAGGGACAGGTTACTGGTGAAATGTGATATAAATGAGTGTCGAAACACACTACAGCACCAAAAAGTGAGTTAATATAAAATACATCATGTAACTAAAATTGAAGCCAAGTCACAAAATAAAACTGAAATTTAACAAAATCTAACTCAAATCACTGCATTAAAATTTTTAAAATGTTAATTTTTTTCTCTCAGTTAAGTAGTGGTTTGATGCAAAATGTACGGACCAAATGGATTGTGAAATATGAACTATATTTCACACTAGATAATGCACCCTTAATTTAGGTATAACCTCATGTTTACATACTAATACTGGCATGTACTTAAAACACCAATTATTGCTGATTTATTGTTCGTTCTAAATAATATATTTTTTTTACACAGTCATAAAACAAATTTTATTGAGGAAAAAAAAAGTCGTAACAATCCAAAAGACAACGGACGACGCACGATCAGCCGGGCAGTGACAGCAATCTCGGCTATCTGCCGCAGCCTGCACATGTGTTAAGAAAGAGAGGGGCTGACGGCTTCGGGATTATAGACCCGCACAGCACGTGGAACGTCTAGCCTTTCTTCCACTGCCTTACGTACGGGTCTCTTTCTTGAGAGTTTGGCGGCTAACAAAATATTGCAACAACAAACCACAAAAAACTCGGCCCAATATTCACAACCACCGGCTCAACTGACTTGATATCAACATCAGAATCATCAGATAGCATAGCCACGTCCATTAGCAAACAGTTTTCAACATTCCCTGTCGCTTCTCTAGAGGTAGATGGCCGAGGCAAATGTTGCGTCTCGTTCTGGGACTTGTTTTGCCCCACTGGCTAATTTTGCTCAGCTACGTTTTGCCTAATTCAATACCTATAAGAACACTTCTCTGCATTTTTAATTGCTTCTGCTCGGGTAATTTAACTTTTTTTATTTCTTTTCTCCAACAACCTGTTTTCACTTAGGCATTTTGCGATTAATGGCTTCAAAACCACAGTTAGTAACTTTATACGTATTACACTCAACTAGCACCACTCAGTGCTTACTCACAAGCAACTTAAAGTTCAAATCACGCAAATCAATTTATTACTTTTGGTGTTACAGCTCTCACAGACTTCAATTCGATGCTCCCCACCAACGCTCATTAAGTCATCACTGCAAATGTTAACCGGGTGACTCATACGTAATGACCACGAGCAAAGACTGCTCTTATAAGATATATTTACTTCAACTCTGTAGCTTTCATAGTTTACGAGTTTTAAGCGGAGTCAAATCCTCAACCAAAGTGACTGATTAAAGACATTCATATCCCTGTTGGAAATTCATGTCAAAAAATTCATTTAAGTTACAGTTTCAGCTGATTTTTTCTTTACGATGTTTATTTTGCAGAAGGTGGAGAATGTCAGTAGGCACCTAGGCCTGTTTCACTTCTTTTACTTTCAGGGAAGGCAAAAACGACATCACTTGCTTGGCTGTGAATTTAAATGCAGAATTTTCAAAGAAACTCAATTGGACTTCCAAATTAGGGCGTGCACATTATGGGACGGCAAAGATTTTACTACAGCCACGGAAACATAGAGATAAAGTTTTTAGTTACAGAAATTACAATATTATTGCATGTGTTAAAACAGAATATTTTCACACAAATTTAGCACGCTTACTTGGAGTTGCATTAGTTAGGAGATTAGGACTAAAAAGCTACTAAAAGCAACTTTTTTTTTCAAAACAAAAAGTTAATAAATAAAAATTGACTATAAAAGTAAATTTCTGTGTGTCGCGAACCTTGGGTGGGCATTTTAATGCTAAGGCATAACATTAATGTGGTGAAAGGCAAGAATCATGATGATTAACGCCAAACCTCTGGCATAACTTACGAGATCCAAGCTGGAACCTGACAGTTTTCCAGGTCCCTACACTAATGTGCTGTCATGGTATCAAATCTAGTAGGAAAGGGGCATACCTGTGTGGTCTGTGGCATATCTGTTATGACACCATCAGTGAGAATCAGCAGTATGAAGTAGTTGGAGCCGTCGCGATACGTTGCAGCAAACCGAGCAATGTGATTTATCACTGGGGCAAAGTTGGTTGGCCCAAACAGCTGTACTTGCTGGATACAGCTGCGATATGCTGCTAACACACCTGTGCACCAGAAAATAAATTAATAGTAATAACAATACATTACTACTAATGTAAGTAGGGTACTTGATACCCACTTTGTTATTTTCAAACATTAATGCCAATAATGCCACAAATAAATAGGTAATTTAAATGAACACCTTCCATTGTCAAACATTAGTCAAAAGACAACAGAAAAATTTATAAATTTAATTACTAATCTATGTTTCCTGTGAATGTACTCACTCACGCTTTGTTCTAATTACTGGGTCTGCTTCATTTTGGTTTTGAACTGTGGCTATTTTTTAAGTGTTAAGCCTTGTCCTGTTGTTTTTAATTTTGAGTCATGTCAAGCAATTTTGATTTTAACAATTTTCTTTCTTGCTATATTAAAAAAAAAAAAAAAACTGTCTTGTTATGGCACATAAAATATAAATGTGATTTGAAAACTACCACCCTTAAAAAAGGCAGCTTAAAGAGGTATGTAAAATCAAAAAGGTACTACTAGAGAGTGTGTAAAGCTTAGGAAAACCTAAAATGAGTTGAAAAATAATTTTCTTTGAATTTGGGAATATTCAAAATCTTAGAAGATTAAGAAAATATTTTTGAGAGCAAAATACTGTAAAAGCAAGATATAATGTGGTTGTTTGATGCTGTAACACCTGCAACATCAGCTGTAGTTATACTGTTAAGAGAACCAGTTGAGTCTTTCAAAATAGATTAAAACTCTCAGCACAATAATAAGGCTTAATATTTGACTAAAACTGCCCACAACGTGATATTATGTTAACAGTTCTCATGCCTACTCATTCCAGATTGTTGGGAAATAAATGTTATATGAGATTTATTTTTAACATCATCATCATTAATTAATATATTTTTTTAGTATGTTAGCGCTTAGCGGTATTACAGTATTCCCTTATTTGTAAGCAGTGGCCATCTAGTGATTATTTTCATTTAAAACATGTTGAAGACAAGGAAATGTGTATAAATCTGGTGGAAAACATTCACCCACAAACCTATGGCTTTATGATTCAGTAGTCCTGACGTGCTCATTGTTTTTCAGTATTCAAGTAGATGATGCACAGTGGCCAATTTTAATGTGCTCAACTTTAAAATGTAAAATCCTGCTGCTACACAAGGATATTTTTTTTTACAATTTTTCCTTCCTTTTAAACTGGGTGGCCACTCTTCCAGGAAAATCGGGAAACCTTGAATTAACCACAATTTTTTTTTGTGCCAGGAAATTCGTGAGGAATTTGTGAAAGCCATCTGGAATTATTTGTTTGTCTAACAAGTTTAAAACAGTTTAGTTGAAAACCTACAACTACAAACATATCTTTCATATCATTTTTGAGCACTGTTTACAGTTTAGTTGAAAAACTACATGCCATGCTTACAAACTGAGTCACTTATACCATTTTTGACTGCTGGTGTTTACTACCTGATCTAATGTAACAGATAACATCGCAAGTGTCTCTTTTTTTAAGTTTTTTGACGTGACGTCTAATAAATCGATGAACGCCGGCTGCACGCACGAAAAAGGATGACTCATTGTCCCGTTACGCACATTGTCCCATTGCGCTCATTGTATGCTTGCACCGCATCTGTCTCTCTTCCACTCAATTGGAACAACCATCGATTAGACTTTTTCGAGGCACATTAAACTTGAAACACTCCCATTCGTTTCCTACTTTTCCTATCATCGTCCTATCCTTAACAGAATAACACAGATTGGAAGAAGTTAAATAGCAAACATGTATAAAAGTTATAGTTAAAATAATCTCTTCGTTAAAGTAAAAAACATATTTGAATTAATGAGTGCAAATAAAAGTCAATTCATCATTTAAATTGTAGATTTCATTTCACTCCTTCTTTGTATCCATACAAAATAGTGATACTTCAATAAAAATGATACAATTTTATTCATAAAACTATGCAATCATTTCATCAATGTTTTGTTATGACGTCACGTTAAACTATCGTCCGTAAACCGACTTTAAGACAACCAATTTTTTATATATTTATTTTTAAACTTTCCTCTAGCTCTCACTCATGGTAACGACTGCAGACGCAACACAATTATAAAAATGTGGCATACGGTAATATGTGATTTGACACAAAAACCAGGAGGAACTCATTAATGGAAGACACTTACACGGAAGATACTCCACTGTTAATCAAAGTCGGGATTTTTTTTCTTTCTTTACATTAATTAATGCTAAATTATCTGCCAGATTTCGTCAGTCGTGACTTTTAGTGAGAAAGCCTAAACAGACTCACTGGTGACAAGTCTCCTGCGTTAACAGTAGGTGTGCAGTCTTAACCACGCACCACTCATTTAGCAGATGTCTACCTAAAAATGTTCATCAAAACAGAATTAAGATTTTTGTTAAATATTTCTATTAGGGAACATTAATCCCCATCATTTGTCAGAAAAGTCTTGGTGGAAGATGGCTTACGTAATAATTTAAAAAAAAAAATACCTTTGTTCAAGAAGGTATTTGAACCTGTGACCACTTGGTTAGAAGTCAGGGGCACTGACATCTATATCCCTGGTACTGGCTTTCATGTGAAAAGAGCAATACCCATGAACCTGAAACGGCGAAGATTTGAATTTAAGTGATATGCTTTGCTATATTTATTTTTTTGACTAATGATTTCAGGTTAAAGCACCATGTAAATGCTTCCAAATTGTTTTGAGGAGAAATACTTTAATATAATTTGATTATAAATTTACAGTATTGTAATTAATTTCAGTGTAAAATTAACTAATCACTGAGAAGACTTTGAAAAACCTTGACAACGGAAATTTGTTACTGCATGGAGAATGGCCACCCTGTACAAGCCGTGGCAGTTCTTTAGATTGCTAAATGTTTCCCACATTGTTTGTATTCATTATACTGTATGCAGGATATGCTGATAAAATACCTACTCAAGCACTCAAAGTTGTAACTATGAAATTTTTTTTATGTAGCAAATATTTAAGTGATTTTTGACTTTGACATGAGCTGATAAATGATCTTCTGCACACCACCCTCTGCTACTACCATGTATGATAACTGTAAATATGTACGTCAGATGATTATTAGGACAGAGATAATGCAGCAGTTTAATGACAAGTACGTGTGTATTAAATCATTATCACTCAACGAACAAACTCACCTTCGATGCCTCGACAGTAAGGGTTGGTGGGGTCCATATTCACGAAGAACTCGTGGGAGACATGCCCAGTTGGAGGGATCCTCGCTCCAAAGCCCAGCACGGGGAACATCTTGTCGCTGTCGTAGTCCTGCACGATAGTTCCGACGGCAAGGATCGCCTGCTCGTACAGGTTTGGCGACGGCCCCACGTGGTGGAGCGAGGCGGGCAGTGTCGGGTCTCCATTCGACGCTGGCACACACAATGTCCAGGCATCACACAGATGGTAACCCAAACTGGCTTAAATTCTGGGTGTACTACAGCTGCCAGGTATTTGTTTCATGAATTTACATTGTGCTGAACAGGAATGTTTTGTATGAAATAAATAAATAATTGAACAATATTTATGTTTTATTTTTTGACGTAAAATCGATAAACATCCTACTTGATGGTCTGGCAACCATTCCAAAAAAATTGCAACACAAAAAATAGCAAAAACAAACAAAAACCAAAAACTGACTCCAAATCAACATCAGAATCATCAGATAGCATATCCACATCCATTTCCAAACAATTTTCTACATTTCCCATCACTTCTCGTGAGGAAGACTGCTGAAACTCTTTCGTGCGCATATTTCATGCCTCATTCAAGGGTTTTTTTGCCTCAGGGTTCATTTCTCTCGGCTACTTTTGGCCTCATTTTATACCTATGACACTTTTCTGCTTGAGCAATTTCACTTGTTTTCTTGCTTTTCTCCAATATAACCTGTTTTTGCTTAGGCTATCTATATCTCTATCTTCACAAAACATTAGACAAACACACAAACATTCATTTATATATATTTTTACCTCTTTATCTTTTTATCTGGCATAGGTGTGCCATAGGTATATTAAAACATACATGTATTCTAATGCAATTTTTTGTCAAAATTGCAAAGCAATCGGTGAAGAACTTTCGGGAAATTTGAGATATTTAACGAACAAACATTTACAATTTTATTTGTAAAGATAGATACACACAGCAAAACTCAAACAGATCCACAGTTCACTAAACTGACCTGTGAAATCTATAGCGAATGTGCAATGCAGCTGCATGCCACCCCGTATGTAATCCATGAAGGAGTGGATCTTGCGTATCTCAAAGTATTCCAGTCGTATCTCACCAGAGCTCTTGTAGGAGGACTTGCTTGCCTGTGTAATCAACGTACATGTTCTCAATATGATTTTAATCAATTTAAAATCATCACACCCGCAAACACACTTGCAATTGGCACAATAATCAAAGAGCACATTTTCCAAGACAATCTTAGTTACTACATGCACAATTCAGAGATGGTGACAATATTATGCCAATTACTCTGCCCATGTAGGTAACCTTGAAAACACATAAACAAGACTACAAGGTTACCAACTCACTGTCGTTCATTTCCAGCTAGCAAAGTTGGACAGTAGCTTGGCAGACAAACACGATGATGTCGCCCACAATGTTAGTGACCATTATATCTGCATGAATGATGAAATATCATTTTTATTTGATAAAGTTCATGATTTTATCCAAGTTTTTTACATAAAAAGATTATTAACACTATCCTTAGGCAATGTTTACTACATTTCATGACATTGTGGAAATACTTCATACAAGCAATTTGTACTAACAGTGTTTCAATTTGTGACACTAGATTTCATTTACATGAAATTGGGCTGGTGCAAGAAACCTAGTACACTCACTTAAATGAGTATTGCAGATAAATGTTTTATAGTGATAGCCCAAGAAAGCAATTCTGCTAAGCCTGCAGCTGTTAACACAGTCATGCCTTAACACGTGATGAGCTACAATGGAACAGGAGATTCAACGTAACAACACATGTCAAAAAATATGCATTGGTATTGAATTTACACCGCTTAAGTCTGTTTATCATGTAAATCGTCTCAATTTCGACTGCTATTGTACCCAAAGTAACCACATGTAAGCAAAAAGAGCTCCAATTCAAAATGTATAGCACTAGGTGATATTTTATTGTAGGATGTATTTTGTAATGTTGGTAATGAGTACAAGAATACAGTTCCAAACATTATATTTTATAACAAATTGTTTCAATTTTTTCACTATTACTTGCAAAGCATCACACGAAGTTTGTATACAAACAATAGCAACCACATGAATTTGTTTACTAACATTGTTGACAGAACAGTGGCAGAATCATGCACAGACCTTTCATAGAGACAATATGGTTTTATTTTTTTTTACAAATTTGGTTGTTAAAAAAAGATAGCATATTGCTGAACAAATATGACACAATTTTCCATGATATTAATTTCTCCAAAACAGTGTCATTTTGACTGATACAATATGATGATTTGTATTAAGCATGTCTAACTACACGGAACAAATAAAATAAATACAGTATGTTAAGTATTTTTGTGTTTGAAAAATGTACTAACATCCAAATGTAAAAATTAAGTAACTAATAATAGTTGCAATTTAAAAAGAAATAAACATTTTACAATTTTTTATTGCATGAAATGTGGTACAAACTTCATGCTAAAGAAACTAATTTCATTGAATTTAATAGTTCAAAGATTAGGTATTTGTCATTAGAGTTAACTTTTGATTGAAAATGTTGATTAGTTTCATGATTTTAATTGCATTTCAGTGCTTATGGTGTATTAACTTGAATTTCAGTGTTATGAGGTGCACTGACATGCTTTACAGTGTTACTAAGTTTTTATCACAATCCACCATATAATATTGTCCCTAGCCATCAGTGGCGAGGCGTGAGGTTTACATGAGGGGAAGCAATTACTCCGTTCACACCAAAACATGATGAGGTTGGGGGGGGGGGGGGAGGGTCTGGGGGCCCTCCGCCGGGAAAATATGGATTTCAAGGTACAAAATGGTGCTATTTAAGTAGTTTTCTTAACTGAACATTGACTATTCCACAGGTAGCAAATTGACATTTTTTTTAAATACATTATTTTTGAAAAATAATTATTGACTTACATTATTCTGATAGTAAAATACCTACTCTACATTACTTATATACTAAGTGGGAGTGTAGTATCATCGTACGCCCACAAATCCCCCACGCACTGCCAGCCAACAGCCCGCGGGAGAGATGCGCGCGCCCCGAGAGACGACCGCCGACTGAAACGCGACATCGCCACCTGCCGTGCCGAACTGTACCGGACATAGCCGAAGCAGTCGGCGGAAAAATTCCACCTTCTGCTTCGGCCATGTTCGCTCCAGTTCGGCAAGAAAGCATTACCTTCGTAGCTTCTACCGCGTATTTTTCCAGCCAATCCCCTCCCTGAATCTTTGTACCATGCCACCCCCCTTCCGAAAGGAAACTACTGCGGCAGCCTTCCTGCTGAAAGCGATCCTACCAGCGCTTCTAAACCTAGCAACGCTTCTAAAACAGCATGTTTTTGTGTCAACGAGTTCTTTTTTTATAGCGCACAGCGCACAGTATTGGGTCCCAAGAAGATAGTGTAAAAAATACATACACCTAACTGCACGAGCCAAAGTAAAATACTATTCTGAATAAAATATTTATTTAAAAAATACAATGTCTGGAAACTGCCTGGGCAAGCACTGCTTGCCTTGCTTGCCCTGACGAGACGCCACTGCTAGCCATTAGAACTACTGTTGAGAACTCAAACTTGTAACAAGTTACATGACACAGGCTATAGAAGTAGATAATTAAGAGGCCACTCCAGTTTTCAGGGGCACTACGCAACCCGCGTTAACCTCATAAGATTCAATGCTATTTTCATTTTGCTTATAACTAATTAACTAATATAGATTTCGAAATGATGCTTGCTTGATATGTAAGACAACGATGCTCTTATCAAATCCCCTTTCTTCAAAAACGTGCATAAATTATGGTTCAAACTTAGACAATACACTTATGCATATTAGTAAAGATTAGAATAAAACAATAATTTATGCACATTTTTGAAGAAAGGAGATTTGATAAGAGCATCGTTGTCTTACATATCAAGTAGGCATGTGCGAGAAAGACTTTTTTGAATTCGAGACGAGATCGAGAAAGCAATTTAAAAATTCTCGAGAATCGAGTCGAGATCGAGAAATCTGTACTTTAGTTAACAGGATAATATGATCCAAAAAAGTAAAACTCAATAATCTGACAAACATACATAATTATTCACTAATTTTATCAAGTATCCACAATTGCAATTGCAATTACAACTTTACCTTTACACTCAAGTTTATTTGCCTACTGTCGTATGTAAACATACGTTATTGACTCCATAGTCTATACAGTTTCCTTGAGCCATGGACGGTACTTGATCATGAAAGTCTGAACATTCGCCACTATCGATATGTCACTATCGATACGGACCGCAATTTAAACATCATGTTGCTTGTTATATACTGCTGGCCGTGTGTATAACCTAAGGCCATAAAACAAAATGCAATCGCGGAAGAATTCTGCAGTCATGTTTATATTTTTATTTTTTACCGTACCGTTTTACGTTGATACTTGATATTGATACCGAAAATGATTTATTTTTAACTTTAATGTTGGTTTTATTAACGGAAAATAATCATTTTCTTCTGTAATTTAATGTGATAACCACAGCACAATTCATTGTTTACGTTTACCGTTTCATGTAGTGACTTGTGAACGGAAGTTGTTCGTTTTTAACTTTTTAATAATTTATCGTGTATACTATCGTAACAAGTATATTTTATTTTATTCGATCTACGTTACGTTGAAGATATGTTAATTATTTCAACACGCAACACAAAATGCTGCCTCAATATATTATATTACCTAACCTATTTCTTGTTTACAAAATTCTCGAAAATTCCGAGCCAAAAAAATTATCTCGAGACGAGATCGAGAAAATTTCTGTCTCGACTCGTTCTCGATGATGCCGAGACTCGCACATCACTAATATCAAGTAAGCATCATTTCGAAATCTATATTAGTTCATTAGTTATAAGCAAAATGAAAATAGCATTGAATCTTATGAGGTTAACGCGGGTTGCGTAGTGCCCCTGAAACACTGGAGTGGCCTCTTAAATACATAAATCTACAGGAGTATAGGTATTTATTGCATACTATGAGGCGCTTATGCCACAACCATCAACACGAGAAGAAAAACACCTGCCAGGAGTCTGTCGCAACAGTAAGTACAATGCAGCGGACTGTATCACAACAGCAGTCGACGACAGTTTTCAGAACAGAACAGAGTGCTGTGTAACTGCAAAACACTCAAGGTTTAAAATAAGACGAACCAGGTCACGACAGGTGCTTCCATCCACCTGCCGCCATTGCCCCAAGGAGTGGCATCAAGCCACTATCTGAACAGCTGACAAACGGATGTTTATTCAAAATGTCATTAAAAAATAAATAAAACTGATGATTTTTCAATAATGATGTTTGATGGTTCCATGTGATTTATCAACATTTTAATAACCCAGCGTCAAGAGCGTCGAGACGCTGGACGGTCGCCGAGCAAGATAGTTGTGCAGAGCATTGCACCCTGGCCGAAACGTGTCGGGACATGCTGTCTCTGACACCTCAGCCCTGCCGCAGGTATTCATGACAATGTATGTAGAGCAAGACTTGATGTTCACATAATACTTAACAACTCCTTGCTGCTCCCATGCAATATATTGTATAGTGTCAATATGCTGAACGATGTAACCACAATGATTCTAATGTTTCACATAAAAAAAAATAAAACCTCCATGTCCTGCTCAATCAACCTCTAACACATCACAGGGTGGCTACCAAACTGTAAAGAATAAATTCCCTGACTTTTCCCTGACTTTTCCAAGACAATTATTTTTATTCCCTGACCATGCCTAACAATTTAATCAATTTTTTTTTTAAGCGTAAAACCTTCTTATTTTTGCATTTTAATTAACTTATCAGATAACATACACAAATATATGTCAAACCAAAATCAGACTATAATAGCTTTAAGAAATTAAAATTTTTCGATTATAGTGTATGTTAAGTGATGATGAAATTGCTAATATTTAGTGAATTATATATATGTCCTAATGAACATACACATTCTTAAGCAATATTAGCAAACAATCTTACTTAAGAGTTTTGATTAGTTTTTCTATATCTAATTGTAAGGTAACAAATTAGAAGAGTAATGGGTCTTTTTTCTTAATAATGTACGTAATTTTGTTGCCTGCAAATAATAACACATTTTTTGCTGAATATTTTTAACACTTAAAAAAATTTTCGATTATAGTGTATGTTAAGTGAATATTAAAAACAGAACTGTTATATACGCCATTTTACCCAATTATGTAAAAATTATTGTTTTATTTACTCATTTGATGTATAATAACCCAAAAAAGGATAATAATCTAAGCGTTCACAACACTGATCATTATAAAAAATAACTACTATAACATACAAAGAAGATCGCCTGCAGTAGCGGTAGCAAAGCGAACGAACTATCTGTGACCTGTCTTCTTTGAATTCGAGATCGGAGCGGACGAACTAAAAGAGCGACCTAGTTCGCCAAGGAGCTGCGAACTAAAGCTGGAATTACAATGCCCCGACGGGTCCGACATGACAGGCCCGACAAACTGTCATGCAGCATCTCAGCACGACAGATTTAAAAGCGTAGGGTAACAATACCACGACAAAAATAACCCGACGATTTTCAATTTGGCCTTCGGCAAATCGTGCCAAGCTAAATACTTCAATTAAAATGCATTATAGAATGCGCTAAAAACAAAGTAGGCTCTTTTATTTATTATTGACAGTTGAAGTGCAAAAAAACATTTAGTCGTTTGCGATACGAAGTAAGGTTAATTTGATTCGTAAAACAAAGAGTAGTTTATTATAGTTACAAGGAAACAAGATAAAGATATTTCAGTGAGGGGAAGAAAAATACTCCTGATGTTAGCTGTGCGAAGAATTAAAAAGAAACGAAATGTTAAAAGATGGATTCTAAACTAACGTCTTTAACCATAAACACGATTATAACTGTTTATGTTTATAAAAACAGACTAAAGCTCTTTTCACAATACCGCGACGCGATGTGACGTGACGTCATACCAAACCAGCCAATCACAACTACATCGCCCGCGATGGGCGACAGCTCACTTGGCGACGAGGCTGTTTCGTCGCTTCGGCGATGTCGCTAATGACGTCAGAAATAACAGCCAATCAGAAACAAGATTGTGGTAAAGAAGAAGAAGAACTGAAAACAAGAGTTAAGAAACAATGTATTGATGCATCTAAGTAATGTTACTAAACAACACGTGGATTTTGTTCAATTTAAATGAGTTTTGAAGAGCGTCTGATTGATGAAGTTCAGAAAAAGCCGTGTTTGTACGATGTTTCTAGTAACAAATATTGCTATCAGACGGAGAAAAATAATGCTTGGTTAGAAATATATTATGGGCTTCGCGATTCCTATCCATAATTAAATGCTTCTACCAGTCAGTCAGTGTACAAATATAATAACAATGTGAATATTACCGCCAAAAACTTTTGTTTACAACCATGTTGTAAAATATCCCCAGCAGAATGCAGGCTGGTTCGGTTTTTTTCGCCAGCTGCATGGCGATCGTGTCGCGCTATTATGAAGTGCACTAGCTGGCGACATATATTTACGTCGCTGCCTTCGCTACATCGCGTCGCCAGATCGTGTCGCATCGCGGTATTGTGAAAAGGCCTTAAGGCAAGCTACAAATTTTTCAATTCACCCACACGTAAAACGAAATTTCACTTTTCAGCAAAAAGATTTACCAAGTAGGTAAATATTTTTGAAATTTAGTTCTGTACTGTTTCCTTTCCGTTGCCGTTTTCTTTTGTCGGGCAGCCCGACACGACGAAATTAGAAATATAATCTATTCCTTGCGGGCCGTCGGGGTGCGTATTTTGTCGGGCTGATGTCACGGCGAGCTTGTATTTCATTGGCTATTGAACTTGTCGGGCCTGTCGTGTCGGGCCGTCGAGGCATTGTGATTCCAGCATAAAAGGAGCGCTCCCGGTTGCGAACTATTATGCGCAAGTCTAATGATTAGCTACACTTAATATTTACCTTTCACTTTTCTTATCCTGTATTGGAATTCATTTAAAAAATGGTTTACTCCATAAAAGTAAAGGGCTAAAAATTTTAATATTACCAAATAAACACTAACTCATTATTCACCTTTACTCTTAGCTTTCAGCAACGGCAATATTCTTCCCAAGCCCACACGTTCATATCTGATCCCGCGCACATGTTTTTTTTCTTCATCTTTGTCTTCTACTTCTATTCTCTCCTTTTTATCTTCAGAACAAAGCCCGACTAGTTTACTAAATAATACTGAAAACCTGTACACACCACTAATCAAAACGTTTACACAAAGAGGACAGCAAAATAAAATAAATAGTACATCTAAAAAATAAAACGTAGAGAAGCACTACACGACTGGGAACAAAAAAAACACACACGTTTTCATCCCAAAACGTTTGTGTACTTGTACCACAGTTGCCAATAATACGAGAAACAAAAATAAAACTATCTCGGTCATATCGGTGTACTATGAGCTATAAAACTAGTAAGCATAGAATAATTTGGTACACGTACCATTACTATGGTGGCAATACAATGCTTGCGCGCGCGCGCCAGCCAGTTGTTATCAGCAACGCAAACACAGCAAAGTGTTTTTCATGGACCCGCGTCATCAAAAATGGCTTCATTAAAATGTCAAACTTCGTATAAATTATAGTATTCAGAATTTCAGTTAATAATTCGATACATACAATTAACGAAGACTATGAATAATATTAAGCTGTAAAATGCTGCAGCAGGAACTTTAGACAAGATTTAATTTTTTCCCTGACTATTTGAAAAATTTCCTGACTTTTCCATGACTTTTCCCTGCTGGCAAAATTCCCTGACTTTTCCCGGTTTTCCCGGTTGGTCGCCACCCTGCATCATACATTATAAGTTATAATTATAAATCATAAACATTAAGTTATGGAAACATATCAGTATAAAGGAAAGAGCATCACCTTCTGAGGGTTGACAAGGCGGTAGTGGTTGGCGGGGGAAGCTCCCTCGCTCAGCTTCTTCAACGTGGTGTGGCATTCTCCAATCAGCTTCTCCTCCCCACTGCTGTTCCAGTCGCAGCACGTTATCTTGATGCTGCGGTCGTAGTCTCCGTTGCACAGCAGCCGCACCGGGATGCTGAACTTCCGCCAGCGAGGGTCCAAGGAGCGCTTCACCACCTGCGACAGAGGGGCGCTCCTCCCAGGAGACCGGCCGGAGAGCACACTCTAGACTCTCCCCCCGCCCCGCATGGACAGAGGTGGACACATGACATCATCATGGAGTAACTGTAATTCCTACAAAGAACTTTCAATCCATCTATTAAAAGTAGACAAAATATTTAAGGGCCCCGTCTAGTCACAGATGTATTTGTTAGTGACGTGGGATGATAAGTGCTTCTAGCGCGGTATCGCCTCCAAACTAGCACGCAGTCTTCGCGTCCTGCATAGGGCAACTGAGATTTGAGCTTAAACCATTAACATTATACAGCTGAGAAATAAAAGTGTAATGCAAGTCCTATTAGTGCTTTCATTCTGCACCAGATATTTCATGACTATAAAACTATTCTGAACACCACACGTTTTAGTCATTTTTCACTCTTCTAAAAATACAGTTTAAAAATGAAGCACAGAAACAGAACTACTTATCCACACTAAGCATATTCTTAAATGCTTTTCATGAACAGACACCACTCGGATATCTTGCGAAATGTTCAAATGACATGGTTTCTTCTGAAGCTCTGCTCACCGTTTTGTGCGCCCTGGTAGGCGGGCCCCTTAATTGCTTGTTCAATGTTAGTGAAGAGTGAATAAATTTAAAAAAATTGGTCTATGCATTTACTGATTTTCATTATTTAGAAGTTTATATCGAGAAGCTGGAATTAATTTTTATAACCTTTATTATATGCAATAACAAACCACATTAAATTATGAATCTTAGGATGAAAAAGCCTGAAGCAGACAAAATATTACTTACATGAAATTCAGAGTGAAAAATTAACTTTAGTAGGTACATATATAACACATCCGTGGAAACTTGTATTCTAATTAATATTATATTCACAATAATTTTATATTCCAGATAATCCTTAATTTAGACATTCAAAGCTCTTGTTTCATTTCAGATGATCTAATTTTTCATTCTGAATAAATCACTTTTATTTATGAAATACACAAATATAATTTTTTTTGTTTCAATTAAAAAATACTAATTGAATAAAATGCATAGTAAATCTTTAACTTCGTGAAATCTAAACTGTGCCCTAAAAATTAAAAAAATTTACTGTCCGCATTCAAACTTATGTGTTAACATACCTTTCTTGAAGTACACCTATCCCTCACTTGGCACGTCTTCAGATTGCGCGGATTCATTTAGCGCGATGTGAATTTTACTGCCCCAGTCTTAAATAGCACGTCTGCAAATTTCAGTTAGCACGAAATCTCGGCAGAAATAAACAAAGTCGAGCACGACGCCACGAGGTCTGTTTCAATTTCTGTAAACAACAGATGTGCTGTGGAATACAGTCAGCCAAACAAGGGGGGAAGAGGCGCGCGCAGGTGTGACTACGCTATCGTGCAAAGGACTTAATGTTTTTACGTCCGCGCGTATGCCGCCGTGCCGTACCGTTTGTCGCCTGGCCACAAACCGGGCCGTGAACTGTCTAGCCAGTGGTAGGGAATTCACTCAAACAAAAGAAACGTCTGCCCATTCAGCTGCTGTTAACTGTACGTAACTGTAAGTAATATTGGTTTCATTGTCAGTAAAGGATTGTTTGGAAAGGTACGCAACGTAAGTTGAAGTCAGTCGGGCAAGTCAGCCAGCCGACTGACGATAAAGTACATAACCACGTATCTCCCGTTACGCGGTGTTGTATTTGTCATACAAAGTGCGATCGGAGGCATATACCGTATTTACTCGTGTATAGCGCGCCCTCGTGTATAGCGCGCACCACGATTTTTGCAACAAATTCCAAAGAAAAAAAAATTGAAATTTTTTTTCCCATAAATAAATTTTACTAACATTTTGTGGTACCTGATTATTTAAATTGATGTGTGGTGATGCGTCAGGAAAATACTTAAACTCTGCTGTGTAGACGGAAGATAATGAAGCGCTGTATCGTCAAAACTGGTACGTGGGAGGAAGAGAGGGAGGGAGGGAGGCGTGCCGCGCTACGTTGCTAAGCTGGCGCTGAGAACTAGATGACTCACCAGTCGCTGCTGGGACGAGGAACGGAGAAAGCGAAGAATGTGGCCGGGGGGGGGGGGGGGGGGGGGGGGGGGGGGAACTGGTGACAACATTCTCTCTCTCTCTTTTTACTAGCTTCTGAGCTGGCTTTCTGTAAAGGGGGGAGGTCTTAAAATAAACAAGAGACCATGATGTGCGAGCTTGCGCGCACACGCGTGTGTGCGTGTGCGCATGTGAGTGTGTGTGTGTGTGCGCGCGTGCGTGTGTGTGTGTGTGTGTAACAGAGGCCTTGTTGCTTGTGCGTATGTGTGGGGGCTGGCCAGAAACGTCCCCGTCACCCGGCAGTTAACAACTACCACTCCTCCTCCCCGCCTCCGCCCCTTCAAACTTTTTTTTTCCGTGTATAGCGCGCATCCTTATTTTTTTCTTTTACTTGAGGGGAAAAAAGGGCGCGCTATACACGAGTATATACGGTAAAGATAAATGGTGTGACATATTTATAGTTGAGTGTTATTCAACGCATTTATATTACGTAAAGTATATTTTCCTACACAATTTTTGGAACACAATAAATAAATTAACCTTGCTATTTATAGAAACTAATGCTTTAGAATACGCGAATTGAATAACACGAGCATTTTTAGGAACAAATTAGTCGTGCTAAGTGAGGGATAGGTGTACTGTGTTACCATACCCTACTTGAAGTACGTACTTATAAGTATTAAATCATCATACAACTATAAGCATTAAATAATCTCTGCCTACTCAGGGAAATTAGGGAATGATGCAAGCAGTGAACTTACACAGGTCAGCTTACAAAGACACAGACTTGAAAACCACCAACTAATTAATATTAAATACCACAAGCGGCTCTGTGATATTAGTCAACCCAAGGCATGTGTGCAGGTTTACAAAGAATCTACGCCCGCTCACTTTCAACGACCGACTACATCACGTGTTTCCAGCTAGCTGCCTCTACAGAAAGTAGTCCCGTGCACAACGCCTCCAGGCTGACCACCATACCATCATGGAAAGTTAACCTCCGTCCTGTGCACGACGGTGTAGGCCCCGGACTCGGTGACCTTCGACAGCACGAGGAAGGGGTCGGACTTGCTGAACCACCACCAGTCCTTCTTCTCGAGCTGGTGGCCGCTGAACTGCAGCGCCACCTCGTCCTTCAGCGCTGCCAACTCTTCGGCCACGACGACGACGGAGCCCAGCTTGCGGTCGCCGGGCAAGCTGAGCTCAGTGTTGCTTAGTGGCAGCTCTACCTAGGAGCCACGCCACAACTCACGCACCAGAACGAACTGCAGTTCTCCTTAGACACACGTGGCACACCAACTGAGAACAGTAGTGCTTAAAATGCTCAAAAACATGTTGCGCTTCATGTCTTTGTTTAATGACCTTACCCAGCATCTATAAACATAGTTTCATTTTACAAAGTAATAAAGTAACTAGACTGCAGACACAATCAAATTAAAAAAAAAAAGTTATTTCCAGATTAACAAAATGAAATTAAAATGGGTTTGGAAAAGAAAAAAAACATATCGGTGAAGGAAAAAGAAAAATTTATGAGGAAAAATCAAAACATCGATTAAGAATGCCATTCAAAAACTTGCAGACATGAAAGCAACCTATATAAGTCATGTTGCTAAGTAATTAATCAGTATCAAGCTATTTATGAGTTGAAAAAGAGGCTGTAAGACAATGACATGCTGAAACGCATAGATTTTAGTGAGCACTATGAATGCAAAATTTTTCAAGAAATTCAAAATGGGGATTTTGGAGGCTCTCACCAGTAAATTACTATGCACATATGAATAAGAAGTGTAGTTGAAACAGAATTTTGGCTGTTAAGGGCGTATGACCCGTTCCAGGTCATGATTTTAGATTTATATTAATCACTGATCAACTTTTAGACATTTTCAATCGTTTAACTTTCACGAAATGAAAAATATATATAGTTGCATACTTTTTGCATAATTAGCTGCCAAAGTTACATTTTTAACCTTTTAGGGTTGTACAAATAACGAGAATTTAATTTATTGCAGAACTGAAACTTTTTAGGATTAACTGCAATGCCACTGGCTACTTCAAGAAATGGTTTGCATTTCTATCACAAAAACTCATTTCATGTTTCTTGGCTGTCAAGATCATACAAATTTTGAGAATTTTGAAATGTCAGGTAAAATTAATTAATATTTTCTGAAAGAAAGAATGATTTAAAACTAAGTTATTTATTTTTAATATTAATGTGAGGGTACTTATAGTGTGATTAGGTATTTCCATTTAATGAAAATTCACACTGGAATATTATCTATACTTATTAATAGATTACAATAAAAAATTATTACTTTTTACAGCCAACTACCAAAATGTTAAGTTTATATATAATGTAAAAGAATGAACTAGGGTCTTTCCAACAGAAGATCTACTCACCTTACCACTAGACACAATCTGAGCCAATGTGCATGAGGCACGTCCCAAAAAGTCATGGTCACTTAAGTTGGAGCTTGCTGAGTCAACATCGTAAACTTCAAATTTTATGTACTGTTGCTCTTCAAACCTGTAGGCCATCAAAATCTTGGATGCAAATTCCGGGTCGTGGCAGTTGTCTATAACTTCTGTGCGGTGGTACTCCACCCAACGATTTTCGCCAAAAGGTTGGATGAAAGTAACACACATTGGGTCTGATTTTGAGAAGAGATCTGCACATGCCAATGACCTAAAAACAGAGTATTTGTAACATTAAATGGTTCGCAATTGAATTAGTTAGGCCTACAGCTAATATCTAAAGATAGCCTACACAAGGTTACCAAGTTATTTCTTAAAAGTCAAAATATATAAAAGCCTATGAAAATTTAAGACACTACAAATTAAAAAGAAAAATGTAAGAATTTTTATGTTTGAGGCATAAATATTCCATGTGTCTAATGGATGCCATTCTTCAATCAATTTTTGATTATATTAATCTTGGAATTCTGCTACAAAATTTAGATATGAATTAATACAATTTTATTTTTATAAAGTGGAGAAACAACTATTACACTAACCGGGCAGCTTCAAATGTAATAACAATTTCACTGATCAAGGAAAGCTGTACTCATTTAAGAATGCAAAGCTTTTTCGAGCTAGTTTCAACATTTACACCCGTGAATTACCGCTGGGTGCTCCTTTGGCCTAAGTCCCCACTTCTTAACCTAAGGTCAAAAATAAAAAATAAAAGTCAACGTAAAAACAAGTCTACCCTCAAACAGGGCAGTCTGTCGGACAGATAAACGGGGACGTGTTGGTGATTTTAACTATGTTTTAAAAAGAAAAAGCTAACCTGCACGAAAGGGATAGTTCCACTTCTGTCGTCGGCAATGCAGCAGTACCGGCTGCGAATTTAGCTGACATGATGAAAATTGAAAATCACGGAATTGTATTAAAAATTTAGAAAAGACTGATGTAAATAAAAAACATCAAAATGCAAACATTACATTCCCCCCAAAAATTATTGTAAACATAAAGGTTTAACACCGGAGTCAAAATTACCGGAGTCAAAATTATGCATTTGAACAGCAACAGCAACAGCCACACACATACATTGTGGCCATGACAGTTTTCGCGTTCAAAAACATTTACCCAAACATAAAATAGACAAAATGTAAGCCAAAATACAACTACGAAGTCATAAAGGCAAAACGTAAGGCTAGTTAATAATATTTTAAAAAAATGCATTTTTAAACGTAATGTTAAAATTATTTAAAAGTCAAACATGATATATATTTCAAAAACTGGCATTATATTATAACAACTCCAGGACTAATACCAAGTATTGGCCGAACATCAGCCATGTACCAAATGAAAGCTGTAACATTTCTTAACAAAATATAGTTTTCAGAATTTTTGTCTGGGCCGACACTTTTAATGCCGACGGACAGCAACAAGATCGCGCGCCCTGTTTTCCTTGCAGGCAATAGCTTCACCCGCCCATTACAGGACCTGAAAAAACCATTTTATTTCTCTGTTTAAAACTGAAATATAAAATTCGACCTACTAGGTCCAAAACGCAAGATATGGCGCTTTGTATTTAATTTAAAAACTTAGTATTTGTTAATAATATTATTAAAATTATTTAAGGTCAAATAAGTTACATATTTCAAAAACTTGCATTATATTAAAATGACTCCAGTACTCATACCAAGTATTGGCCGAACATCAGCCATATACCAAATGAAAGCTGTCACCTTACTTAACAAAATATACTGTTCAGAATTTTTGCCTGGGCCGACACTTTTAATGCCGACGGACAGCAACAAGATCGCGCGCCCAGTTTTACTTGCAGGCAATAACTTCACCCGCCCATTACAGGACCTGAAAAAAACATTTTATTTCTCTGTTTAAAACTGAAATTTAAAAATCCACCTACAAGATCCTAAACGAAAGATATGGCGCTTTGTATTTAATTTAAAAACTTAGTATTTGTTAATAGTATTATTAAAATTATTTAAGGTCGAAAAAGGTACATATTTCAAAAACCTGCATTTTATAAAAACGACTCCAGGACTCATACCAAGTATTGGCCGAAAATCAGCCATGTACCAAATGAAAGCTGTCACCTTACTTAACAAAATATACTGTTCGGAATTTTTGTCTGGGCCGACACTTTTAATGCCGACGGACAGCAACAAGTTCGCGCGCCCAGTTTTACTTACAGGCAATAGCTTCACCCGCCCATTACAGGACCTAAAAAAAACCATTTTATTTCTCCGTTTAAAACTGAAATATATAAATACAACTACAAGGTCCTAAACGAAAGATAAGATGCTTTGTATTCAACTAAAAAAAATAGTATTTATCAATAGTATTCTTTAATTTATATAAGGTCAAAGAAGGTACATATTTCAAAAACTTGCATTATATTAAAACGACTCCAGGACTCATAACAAGTATTGGCCGAATATCAGCCATATACCAAATGAAAGCTGTAACATTTCTTAACAAAATATACTGTTCAGAATTTTTGTCTGGGCCGACACTTTTAATGCCGACGGACAGCAACAAGATCGCGCGCCCAGTTTTACTTGCAGGCAATAACTTCACCCGCCCATTACAGGACCTGAAAAAACCATTTTATTTCTCTGTTTAAAACTGAAATATAAAATTCGACCTACAAGGTCCAAAACGCAAGATATGGCGCTTTGTATTTAATTTAAAAACTTAATATTTGTTAATAATATTATTAAAATTATTTAAGGTCAAATAAGTTACATATTTCAAAAACTTGCATTATATTAAAACGACTCCAGTACTCATACCAAGTATTGGCCGAACATCAGCCATATACCAAATGAAAGCTGTCACCTTACTTAACAAAATATACTGTTCAGAATTTTTGTCTGGGCCGACACTTTTAATGCCGACGGACAGCAACAAGATCGCGCGCCCAGTTTTACTTGCAGGCAATAACTTCACCCGCCCATTACAGGACCTGAAAAAACCATTTTATTTCTCTGTTTAAAACTGAAATTTAAAAATCCACCTACAAGGTCCGTAACGAAAGATATGGCGCTTTGTATTTAACTAAAAAAAATAGTATTTATTAATAGTATTCTTTAAATTATATAAGATCAAAGAAGGTACATATTTCAAAAACCTGCATTTTATAAAAACGACTCCAGGACTCATACCAAGTATTAGCCGAACATCAGCCATGTACCAAATGAAAGCTGTCACCTTACTTAACAAAATATACTGTTCAGAACTTTTGTCTGGGCCGACACTTTTAATGCCGACGGACAGCAACATGATCGCGCGCCCAGTTTTCCTTGCAGGCAATAACTTCACCCGCCCATTACAGGACCTGAAAAAAACCATTTTATTTCTCCGTTTAAAACTGAAATATATAAATCCAACTACAAGGTCCTAAACGCAAGATAAGATGCTTTAGATTTAACTAAAAAAAATAGTATTTATTAATAGTATTCTTTAAATTATATAAGATCAAAGAAGGTACATATTTCAAAAACCTGCATTTTATAAAAACGACTCCAGGACTCATACTAAGTATTGGCCGAACATCAGCCATGTACCAAATGAAAGCTGTCACCTTACTTAACAAAATATACTGTTCAGAATTTTTGTCTGGGCCGACACATTTAATGCCGACGGACAGCAACAAGATCGCGCGCCCAGTTTTCCTTGCAGGCAATAACTTCACCCGCCCATTACAGGACCTGAAAAAAACCATTTTATTTCTCCGTTTAAAACTGAAATATATAAATCCAACTACAAGGTCCTAAACGCAAGATAAGATGCTTTAGATTTAACTAAAAAAAATAGTATTTATTAATAGTATTCTTTAAATTATATAAGATCAAAGAAGGTACATATTTCAAAAACCTGCATTTTATAAAAACGACTCCAGGACTCATACCAAGTATTGGCCGAACATCAGCCATGTACCAAATGAAAGCTGTCACCTTACTTAACAAAATATACTGTTCAGAATTTTTGTCTGGGCCGACAGTTTTAATGCCGACGGACAGCAACAAGTTCGCGCGCTTAGTTTTACTTGCAGGCAATAGCTTCACCCGCACATTACAGGACCTGAAAAAACCATTTTATTTCTCTGTTTAAAACTGAAATATAAAATTCGACCTACAAGGTCCAAAACGCAAGATATGGCGCTTTGTATTTAATTTAAAAACTTAGTATTTGTTAATAATATTATTAAAATTATTTAAGGTCAAATAAGTTACATATTTCAAAAACTTGCATTATATTAAAATGACTCCAGTACTCATACTAAGTATTGGCCGAACATCAGCCATATACCAAATGAAAGCTGTCACCTTACTTAACAAAATATACTGTTCAGAATTTTTGTCTGGGCCGACACTTTTAATGCCGACGGACAGCAACAAGTTCGCGCGCCCAGTTTTACTTACAGGCAATAGCTTCACCCGCCCATTACAGGACCTAAAAAAAACCATTTTATTTCTCCGTTTAAAACTGAAATATATAAATACAACTACAAGGTCCTAAACGAAAGATAATATGCTTTGTATTTAACTAAAAAAAATAGTATTTATCTATAGTATTCTTTAATTTATATAAGGTCAAAAAAGGTACATATTTAAAAAATTTGCATTTTATAAAAACGACTCCAGGAATCATACCAAGTATTGGCCGAATATCAGCCATATACCAAATGAAAGCTGTAACATTTCTTAACAAAATATACTGTTCAGAATTTTTGTCTGGGCCGACACGTTTAATGCCGACGGACAGCAACAAGTTCGCGCGCCCAGTTTTACTTGCAGGCAATAACTTCACCCGCCCATTACAGGACCTGAAAAAACCATTTTATTTCTCTGTTTAAAACTGAAATATAAAATTCGACCTACAAGGTCCAAAACGCAAGATATGGCGCTTTGTATTTAATTTAAAAACTTAGTATTTGTTAATAATATTATTAAAATTATTTAAGGTCAAATAAGTTACATATTTCAAAACCTTGCATTATATTAAAACGACTCCAGTACTCATACCAAGTATTGGCCGAACATCAGCCATATACCAAATGAAAGCTGTCACCTTACTTAACAAAATATACTGTTCAGAATTTTTGTTTGGGCCGACACTTTTAATGCCGACGGACAGCAACAAGATCGCGCGCCCAGTTTTACTTGCAGGCAATAACTTCACCCGCCCATTACAGGACCTGAAAAAACCATTTTATTTCTCTGTTTAAAACTGAAATATTAAATTCCACCTACAAGGTCCTAAACGCAAGATATGGCGCTTTGTATTTAATTTAAAAACTAAGTATTTGTTAATAATATTATTAAAATTATTTAAGGTCAAATAAGTTACATATTTCAAAACCTTGCATTATATTAAAACGACTCCAGTACTCATACCAAGTATTGGCCGAACATCAGCCATATACCAAATGAAAGCTGTCACCTTACTTAACAAAATATACTGTTCAGAATTTTTGTCTGGGCCGACACTTTTAATGCCGACGGACAGCAACAAGATCGCGCGCCCTGTTTTCCTTGCAGGCAATAACTTCACCCGCCCATTACAGGACCTGAAAAAAACCATTTTATTTCTCCGTTTTAAACTGAAATATATAAATCCAACTACAAGGTCCTAAACGCAAGATAAGATGCTTTAGATTTAACTAAAAAAAATAGTATTTATTAATAGTATTCTTTAAATTATATAAGATCAAAGAAGGTACATATTTCAAAAACCTGCATTTTATAAAAACGACTCCAGGACTCATACCAAGTATTGGCCGAACATCAGCCATGTACCAAATGAAAGCTGTCACCTTACTTAACAAAATATACTGTTCAGAATTTTTGTCTGGGCCGACACTTTTAATGCCGACGGAGAGCAACAAGTTCGCGCGCTTAGTTTTACTTGCAGGCAATAGCTTCACCCGCACATTACAGGACCTGAAAAAAACATTTTATTTCTCTGTTTAAAACTGAAATATAAAATTTTACCTACAAGGTCCAAAACGCAAGATATGGCGTTTGTATTTAATTTAAAAACTTAGTATTTGTTAATAACATTATTAAAATTATTTAAGGTCAAATAAGTTACATATTTAAAAAACTTGCATTATATTAAAACGACTCCAGTACTCATACCAAGTATTGGCCGAACATCAGCCATATACCAAATGAAAGCTGTCACCTTACTTAACAAAATATACTGTTCAGAATTTTTGTCTGGGCCGACACTTTTAATGCCGACGGACAGCAACAAGATCGCGCGCCCTGTTTTCCTTGCAGGCAATAACTTCACCCGCCCATTACAGGACCTGAAAAAAACCATTTTATTTCTCCGTTTTAAACTGAAATATATAAATCCAACTACAAGGTCCTAAACGCAAGATAAGATGCTTTGTATTTAACTAAAAAAAATAGTATTTATTAATACTATTCTTTAAATTATATAAGATCAAAGAAGGTACATATTTCAAAAACCTGCATTTTATAAAAACGACTCCAGGACTCATACCAAGTATTGGCCGAACATCAGCCATGTACCAAATGAAAGTTGTCACCTTACTTAACAAAATATACTGTTCAGAATTTTTGTCTGGGCCGACAGTTTTAATGCCGACGGACAGCAACAAGTTCGCGCGCTTAGTTTTACTTGCAGGCAATAGCTTCACCCGCCCATTACATGCCCTGAAAAAACCATTTTATTTCTCTGTTTAAAACTGAAATATAAAATTCGACCTACAAGGTCCAAAACGCAAGATATGGCGCTTTGTATTTAATTTAAAAACTTAGTATTTGTTAATAATATTATTAAAATTATTTAAGGTCAAATAAGTTACATATTTCAAAAACTTGCATTATATTAAAATGACTCCAGTACTCATACCAAGTATTGGCCGAACATCAGCCATATACCAAATGAAAGCTGTCACCTTACTTAACAAAATATACTGTTCAGAATTTTTGTCTGGGCCGACACCTTTAATGCCGACGGACAGCAACAAGTTCGCGCGCCCAGTTTTACTTACAGGCAATAGCTTCACCCGCCCATTACAGGACCTAAAAAAAAACATTTTATTTCTCCGTTTAAAACTGAAATATATAAATACAACTACAAGGTCCTAAACGAAAGATAATATGCTTTGTATTTAACTAAAAAAAATAGTATTTATCAATAGTATTCTTTAATTTATATAAGGTCAAAGAAGGTACATATTTAAAAAATTTGCATTTTATAAAAACGACTCCAGGACTCATACCAAGTATTGGCCGAATATCAGCCATATACCAAATGAAAGCTGTAACATTTCTTAACAAAATATACTGTTCAGAATTTTTGTCTGGGCCGACACGTTTAATGCCGACGGACAGCAACAAGATCGCGCGCCCAGTTTTACTTGCAGGCAATAACTTCACCCGCCCATTACAGGACCTGAAAAAACCATTTTATTTCTCTGTTTAAAACTGAAATTTAAAAATCCACCTACAAGGTCCTAAACGAAAGATATAGCGCTTTGTATTTAACTAAAAAAAATAGTATTTATTAATAGTATTCTTTAAATTATATAAGATCAAAGAAGGTACATATTTCAAAAACCTGCATTTTATAAAAACGACTCCAGGACTCATACCAAGTATTGGCCGAACATCAGCCATGTACCAAATGAAAGCTGTCACCTTACTTAACAAAATATACTGTTCAGAATTTTTGTCTGGGCCGACACTTTTAATGCCGACGGACAGCAACAAGTTCGCGCGCTTAGTTTTACTTGAAGGCAATAGCTTCACCCGCACATTACAGGACCTGAAAAAACCATTTTATTTCTCTGTTTAAAACTGAAATATTAAATTCCACCTACAAGGTCCTAAACGCAAGATATGGCGCTTTATATTTAATTTAAATACAAAGTATTTGTTAATAATATTATTAAAATTATTTAAGGTCAAAAAAGGTACATATTTAAAAAGCTGGCATTATATTATAACGACTCCAGGACTCATACCATGTATTAGCCGAACATCAGCCATATACCATATGAAAGCTGTCACCTTACTTAACAAAATATACTGTTCAGATATTTTGTCTGGGCCGACACTTTTAATGCCGACGGACAGCAACAAGATCGCGCGCCCAGTTTTACTTGCAGGCAATAGCTTCACCCGCCCATTACAGGCCTTGAAAAACCCATTTACTTCTCCGTTAAAATGTGAAATATGAAAATTCAACAACGAGGTCCTAAACACAAGATATAAGGCTTTTTATTTAACCTAAAAAAATTGTATTTTTAATAACATTTTTTAAAATTATTTAAGGTCAAACAAAGTACATATTTAAAAAACTGGCATTATATTATAACGACTCCAGGACTCATACCATGTATTGGCCGAACATCAGCCATATACCAAATGAAAGCTGTCACCTTACTTAACAAAATATACTGTTCAGAAGTTTTGTCTGGGCCGACACTTTTAATGCCGACGGACAGCAACAAGATCGCGCGCCCAGTTTTACTTGCAGGCAATAGCTTCACCAGCCCATTACAGGACCTGAAAAAACCATTTTATTTCTCTGTTTAAAACTGAAACATAAAAATCCACCCACAACGTCTTAAACGCAAGATATGGCGCTTTGTATTTAATTTAATAACTTAGTATTTGTTAATAGTATTATTAAAATTATTTAAGGTCAAAAAAGGTACATATTTCAAAAACTTGAATTATATTAAAACGACTCCAGTACTCATACCAAGTATTGGCCGAACATCAGCCATATACCAAATGAAAGCTGTCACCTTACTTAACAAAATATACTGTTCTGAATTTTTGTCTGGGCCGACACTTATAATGCCGACGGACAGAAACAAGATCGCGCGCCCAGTTTTCCTTGTAGGCAATAGCTTCACCCGCCCAAAACAGGCGCTGAAAAAACCATTTTATTTCTTCGTTTAAAACTTAAATATAAAAATGTAACAACAAAGTCCTGAACGCAAGATATGTTGCTTTGTATTTAACTAAAAAAAATAGTATTTATTAATAGTATTCTTTAAATTATTTAAGGTCAAAGAAGGTACATATTTCAAAAACTTGCATTATATTTTAACGACTCCAGGACTCATACCAATTATTGGCCGAACATCAGCCATGTACCAAATGAAAGCTGTCTTCTTACTTAACAATATATACTGTTCATAATTTTTTTCTGGGACGACACTTTTAATGCCGGTGGACAGCAACAAGATCGCGCGCCCAGTATTCCTTGCAGTCAATAGCTTCTCTCGCCCTTTACAATCATTGAAAGAAATAATTTATTATGGCGTTCTCCTAAGTAAATTAAAATAAAATCAAAATCATTTTATTTAATGTAGGTGTTAAGCTTCATATTACAATGAACAAGTTCGTATTTTTATAAGATTGGCTTACTTTCTGTCTACTGATTTTTTTCTAATGTTATCGTACTAGTACCTAGTTTGTTATTGTTGTGTTTAGATTGTAACGTTGCACGCTGTCCTAATTATTTTTATATAATTTTTCTACTGATTTATTTTATTATAATTTGACTGTTTGATTTTAACCGATTTATTGCTCATATTCAAGGTTGGCTGAAAGTTTTAAGTTCGGAAATTTATATGTATCTTTATATTTTAGAGTATAATCAGCTATTGGTGATTTTAGTTCTAAGTTATATCAATAACTGTTTTGTTTTTCTTTTCTTATGAAGAATATCATTTTTGTTTATATATATATATATACATACCTACACAATTAATGATTTTGTAAAGTAATGTTAAATTTATTTTTTTAATAATTTTTGTATATGAATGAATTTTATTTTGTTTTGGAGGGGGAAGGATTATAATGTTATTGTAATGTTTTAGACCTGTGTTAATAGTTAATGAAAAATGCATTCAGATGTGTAAATGCTATTGCAATAGTTCTGATCACATGAAACACCTAAATTAACACGTTCATCTCGGTTGAGATTTCATTTAACAACCCTTCGAGTTACGCACTTATCTAAAGTTTTAGGAGCCCAAATTGCATTCCTTGTTCTAGACCGCGATAATATATTTTCTACTGCTATTCGGTTCGTCGGCCTTACCTTCGGCTAACTCCGTGAAGATTCGGCAGTTGAAACCTGTTGCATTTCTGTGCTACTCTTCCCGGTATTTCAGTTCCCCCTTGGCTGCGGGCAGTGGCACACGCACTGTTGTTGAGCTTGCTTCTGAGTGAAGGTATTTGATTCCAAGTTGTAATATAAGTTATTTTAATAACGCTCGTTTTTTTTTCAGCATATTTTTATTTCCGCTTTTACGCCTTCGAGAATTTTTTTCTTTCATGTTTGTTGAAAAACTGCATTCTGAGTTAATACTTAAGTTGTTATTGATGACTCTGTGATATTTTTGTCGTTTTGTATATTTGCGATCGCTTAATGTTAGCGTACTGTAGATAAAAACATTTAGGATGTCCGGGAATAAAAATAATTTTGTAGACTTGCCTCTACTTGACCTGCCAAATGAAAATTACTGTAGTATCTTGCTCGGCGATCGACTATTGTCTGACCACATAAATGATTTTGCGTCGGTTTTTAACAAAATAGTTAGGCATGTGATGTTACCAGTTGACAGCATCTTTGCATTGGAACCCGCAGCAATTCTACCGATACGAGATGGTCACATTCAGATTTTATTTAATTCTGAAAGAATAAATTCGGGTCATTATATTACCGTATATTTTGATGGAAAGAGTATTCACGTCTACGACAGCTTGAATGAAAACTCTTTAACAAATTCAGCGACTTCTTGCTTGAACCGTTTGTACCCTGCTAACACTCCAATCGTATTTCATAAAGTTCAGGAGCAACACAATACGATAGACTGTGGGGTTTATGCTGTTGCATTTGCTACATCTTTGGCATACGGTGTTCAACCCGAAACGGAGACTTACATGCATAAAGGTAATGTGATGAGGCAACACCTTGCTAAGATTCTCAGCACTCGGCAACTGTCACTCTTTCCTACAGCGCCGCGCTTACAGCTTATTGCTGCAAAATCTTTTGCCGAAGTAACTAAGATGCCACAACGTATTCTCAAGGGTATTGCGTACGGAAATAAAATGACTGTAATTAGCCAGCCCCACCATCGACATGACATACCCGCACATAGTCTGTCCGACCATTCGTATTACAAAAAAAGTCAGTCTTGCAAGGATTCGTCAGCCAGCGCTACCAAAAATCACTTTCAACCGCCGCAAAGACAAGAGAAACGTAGAGTTAATAACCCTATAACTATAAGTACTGAAAACAGAGAGTTTAGTTTAAAACTTCGAAATTATTTCTCTCCCCTATCTAGCGAAAAAGTTGATGTCAGTTCTAGTTCGAATGACATGGACATCATTAATGAATGTGTAACTCAGAACCGTAAGAAGCCGGGGAAAAAAAATAGATTAGCAGTAAGAGACAGTGAAATATTGCCCTTGATAGAAAAATATGGAGTTATTTCTTCGAATGTGCATGATTTCACGCGACCAATTTTAGCAGATTTACATATTAAATGTACGTGTAATAATATAAGATACGTGGCCAAATTATGCAACAACATTCTTGCGCGTAGAAAGTCTCATAATTCTGCGGATTTGCTTATAAACCAAATGGGATCTGATCTCCCAGCGTCAGATGATTCAACATTGCCACGCCACCATACTGATGGGTACATACAGCGTTTTCCGAGTAACAGTTGTAATTCACCGCATGTTTGTTCATTTTCTTTGGAATCTGATTATACAACCATTTCACAAAAAACACTGCGAGGAAAAATACGAAAATTGTTAAAGTCCAATTTAAATTTGTCTTGCGTTGTTGTTTTGCCCGTGATTCGACCGTTCGGAACATCGTGTTTCCATGTGTACGGATACTGCGCACGCACACAGCTATCGGCTTCACGTAAATCATTCAAAGTTGAAGTAAATATCATTGACAGCAATATTATTTTTAAAACTACCATTGCAGGGATTTGCCAGTGTGACGTTGTAGGGACTAAACACATTAGTAAATACAGCACACACGAAGGTAACTTGTTGTTACAAGGAGAGAACATCATTGACGGGGGAAATAAAGGTGAGCTAAATAAAGAATTCCTTCGAGACGAGATTCGAGACGGTATGTTACATAAGTTGAAAAAAACCTGCGTTCTTCGTTTTAAAAGTTTTAAAAAAAATGGGGACTCCAGCTGGTTAGGCTACGCTGTGTGCAAATATTCCACCAAGCAGCGTGTATGCAAAACTTTCAAGTTCGATGTCAGCATGCCTGATGGGAACATTGAAGTAGACATACATAGTATGGGTTGTGTTACAGAAAACCACACCGGAGATTACGTTGCGTTCACACAATTGCGAGGAATAAAGAGGAAACAAGTTAAAGAAATTTTGCGGCATGCGACTCCTAAACAACTAATGATGGAGCAGATCCGTTCCGCGTCTAGCGCTGGACTTACAGGCAGAAATATGCAAGATATTAAGACTCTAAGTGTTCTGAAACAAGCTCGGTACGAAATGTTAACAGAGAACGATTTTCACCACGATGATGAAATGGATATGCTCTTGCTTTTCCGTTCACAGCCAACAGTTGCCGAACGATACATTCGGTTGTTCCGCGTTCCGTTTACAGTTTATCTAATGAGTACTGCACAGTTGGACGTTTTGAAGCAACATATTTCTGAAGTAAATCTGGTAGTTTTACATTTCGATTCAACGGGGGCTGTTGTGCGAAGTACTCCGTCGGGAGAAACGATATTTTACTACGCTGGCGTAGTAAACATCAAATCTACTATCCTTCCTATTTTTGAAATGTTGACTTGCCAACATGATTTCAACAACATTGCAGCGTTTCTATTATACGTGAAAATTGAAATAAACAAGTACCTGCGGAGGTGGCCTATCTTTGGGTGTGTTGTCGTAGATTGGAGTTGGGCATTAATTAAGGGATTCCTGTCAGCTTGGAACGAAATGGATCTACCTAGTTACCTTACTTTCACGTTTCAATATTTACACGGAAAAGTAGCTAAAATCGAAGTAAAACCGGTCACATTTATACATTCCTGCTGTAGTCACTTCATGAAAATGGTCTCTCGAGCTTTCCACAGAATGTCGAAAAAGAAAAAGCTAAAACATTTCGTAATGAAAGCCATGGCCACCCTTGTCATGGTGTCTGATCTAAGTAACATGTTGCGTATATTCCGTCTTTTAATGTTGGTACTTAAATCCCAATATGTAACCGCTGAAGTCCTTTCGGCTATTAGAAACATATTTGCTAATGCATCATACTCAGTTGATGTCGATACAGGCGAAGAGATTGGTGATTTCAACGATGTGGATGTAGATACACTTACAGGAACGGTTTACTTTGACAGTCCGTTTTACAAAATATTTAGTAACGAATGTGACAAGATAGAGAAAACTCTTGAATCGGAATGTAATAATCACTTTGAGAACACAAGTAACGAATTCTGTTGCCCTGAATTTGCTGACTATATTACAAAACATTACATGCCATTCGTTCCTTTATGGTCTGCTCTGATCCCAAACGCGCAACATATAAGTACATTGCGTTTCAGTAATGCGGTGGTTGAAAACTGGATGGGAGAGCTTAAATCAGATGTTCTTGAACATACTTTGCGGAATAAACCTGGTCGTTTCATAGCGAAGGTCAGAGAGCGTATCATGGCGAAATGTAAAACTCACCAGTACAGCATACCTAAAGTGTCTCTGAAACGTACACGTGTCAATAAAAAGGTTCCGGAAATGCTAGATGAAGCCGACGATCCCGATGTCGAGGAACATTGGTCAAAGCGTTGTAAGAATCCCACTACGTATTTTGATAGAGCGTTCAACAATATAGCTGTAAGAGAAACTCAGAATTTAACTTTAGATAAACTAAATATCAGTTCCGAAAATACATTTCCAGAAATACATAGATCGGATATAATCCTAAAGAGTGGAGGTGATTCTGAAGTTCTCGCGAACCTTCCATCTACTACCACAAATCATTCTTTCGTTTCCGGTATGAAATATGTGACAGCACCAGTTAATGAACCTACTTCTGAAATTACCAATGAATTAGAGCTACCTTCTTCAACAAATACAGTATATAGAAATACATGTACTACAAATGGTGAATACGAAATAGTTTCAGATATAAAAAATGTTTTGGCATCAGATGAGCATAACGACATTACGGCACTTGACCAAGCTAAGGGAACCTATACACAACCTTGCGAAGAAATTGTGAATTTTCACAACGAAACTGTTAATTCGTCCGGCAGTTCAATAACTTACTCAGGTGACACGCGGCCATTATCATGCTATATCTACCGTGTCGCTTCGAATATACAGGATAACGGGCTGATAGCAATACCAGAATATTACGTAGCAGAAATAGGAAGGGATTATTTAGTAGCATACTTTACAAACGACACCATCGGTAAACCGATTGTCCAGAAATTGTGGAGCAGATCGTACAGAACACTCTTTGAAAGAAGATGGTTAACAAACTACGTCATAGAAATATCATTACTTGCCATTTTGAAACTTTCAGGTCGTAAAGATGTTCTCCTTTTAGATTGTGATGTTACTAGAATAATGTTTGGAAAAGACTTAAGCTTCCCAAAAAGTAAAATCTTACAGAAAACTAATTTATGTTCAATTAATGTTATTTTAATGCCATACAACGTTGATGGAAATCACTGGATTCTAATAGTTGCCCATGTGAACACAAAATCATTGCAGGTTTATGATTCGCTGCATAGGAAAATAGACAATAGGAAAGTGCTTAGTTCATTTCTGTCATTCATTAGGTCAAATGACAATAACGGCTTGTTTGACACAACCAAGTGGCGGATAGGAGAGGAACTTGACCACCCAGCTCAGAAAGATAGTAGTAGCTGTGGAGTGTTTGTTATTTATTACGCGGAAAATATTATCACCGAAAAAGCATTCAGTAAACCACTTGATGTACCAAGTTATAGGAAATATTTACAGGTTTTAATCATCCAACAATCTCAGGAAGTCTTAAATGTATGTTTATTTTGTGGAGAAGGTGAGACTGGTTCTAGCTGGATCCAGTGTGACGTGTGTGAGCGTTGGGTACATATTGAAACTTGCATTGCAGTAAATACTAATACCGTAGACGTTAACTCACAGTACATGTGTGAACTGTGTATGAAATATTTGTTCAAGAAATCTGATCTTCCCGTAACTGAAGCAAAATGTTTACCCTTCATTGATTAAATTTTTTTCCACTATTTGGAGAAGTTTGACATTGGTTCAACAATATTATACTCAATAAAGAATGTATTATATTAAATAATTAACTATGGTTACTTTTTAAATTCATTTACCATGATATAAAAAGCACGAAAAAAAAATCAATACATAAATTTAAATTATGCACTTTCGCTGTTTCGTGTAGTAAGCCCCTATTCAAGTGGCAATGCGGGTATCAAATGTATACTATTAGATTAATTGGTAAAACGGGACACTAATAAAGAATAAGAACATAATTTAAATGATGGCATTTACCTATTTAGTGTAGTAAGCCCCTATACGAATGGCAATGCGTGTATCAAGTGTACTATAATATTTGTTGGTCCACCGGGACCCTAATAAAGAATCAGAACATAATTTAAATGATGCAATATCTCTGTTTGGTGTAGTAATCCCCTATACGAATGGCAATGCGTATATCCAGTGTACTAAAATATTTATTGGTCAATTGGGACCCTAATAAATAATAAGAACATACTTTAAATGATGGCATTTACCTGTTTAGTGTAGTAAGCTCCTATACGAATGGCAATGCGTGTATCAAGTGTACTATAATATTTGTTGGTCCACCGGGACCCTAATAAAGAATCAGAACATAATTTAAATGATGCAATATCTCTGTTTGGTGTAGTAATCCCCTATACGAATGGCAATGCGTATATCCAGTGTACTAAAATATTTATTGGTCCATCGGGACCCTAATAAATGATAAGAACATACTTTAAATGATGGCATTTACCTGTTTAGTGTAGTAAGCCCCTATACGAATGGCAATGCGTGTATCAAGTGTACTATAATATTTGTTGGTCCACCGGGACCCTAATAAAGAATCAGAACATAATTTAAATGATGCAATTTCTCTGTTTGGTGTAGTAATCCCCTATACGAATGGCAATGTGTGTATCAAGTGTACTATAATATTTGTTGGTCCACCGGGACCCTAATAAATAATAAGAACATACTTTAAATGATGGCATTTACCTGTTTAGTGTAGTAAGCTCCTATACGAATGGCAATGCGTGTATCAAGTGTACTATAATATTTGTTGGTCCACCGGGACCCTAATAAAGAATCAGAACATAATTTAAAAGATGCAATTTCTCTGTTTGGTGTAGTAATCCCCTATACGAATGGCAATGCGTGTATCAAGTGTACTGTAATATTTGTTTGCCCACCGGGACCCTAATAAATAATAAGAACATACTTTAAATGATGGCATTTACCTGTTTAGTGTAGTAAGCTCCTATACGAATGGCAATGCGTGTATCAAGTGTACTGTAATATTTGTTGGTCCATCGGGACCCTAATAAATAATAAGAACATACTTTAAATGATGGCATTTACCTGTTTAGTGTAGTAAGCTCCTATACGAATGGCAATGCGTGTATCAAGTGTACTATAATATTTGTTGGTCCACCGGGACCCTAATAAAGAATCAGAACATAATTTAAATGATGCAATATCTCTGTTTGGTGTAGTAATCCCCTATACGAATGGCAATGCGTATATCCAGTGTACTAAAATATTTATTGGTCCATCGGGACCCTAATAAATGATAAGAACATACTTTAAATGATGGCATTTACCTGTTTAGTGTAGTAAGCCCCTATACGAATGGCAATGCGTGTATCAAGTGTACTATAATATTTGTTGGTCCACCGTGACCCTAATAAAGAATCAGAACATAATTTAAATGATGCAATTTCTCTGTTTGGTGTAGTTATCCCCTATACGAATGGCAATGTGTGTATCAAGTGTACTATAATATTTGTTGGTCCACCGGGGCCCTAATAAATAATAAGAACATACTTTAAATGATGGCATTTACCTGTTTAGTGTAGTAAGCTCCTATACGAATGGCAATGCGTGTATCAAGTGTACTGTAATATTTGTTGGTCCATCGGGACCCTAATAAATAATAAGAACATACTTTAAATGATGGCATTTACCTGTTTAGTGTAGTAAGCTCCTATACGAATGGCAATGCGTGTATCAAGTGTACTATAATATTTGTTGGTCCACCGGGACCCTAATAAAGAATCAGAATATAATTTAAATGATGCAATTTCTCTGTTTGGTGTAGTAATCCCCTATACGAATGGCAATGCGTATATCCAGTGAACTATAATATTTATTGGTCCATCGGGACCCTAATAAATAATGACATACTTTAAATGATGCAATTTCTCTGTTTAGTGTAGTAATCCCCTATACGAATGGCAATGCGTATATCCAGTGAACTATAATATTTATTGGTCCATCGGGACCCTAATAAATAATGACATACTTTAAATGATGCAATTTCTCTGTTTGGTGTAGTAATCCCCTATACGAATGGCAATGCGTGTATCAAGTGTACTATAATATTTGTTGGTCCACCGGGACCCTAATAAAGAATCAGAATATAATTTAAATGATGCAATTTCTCTGTTTGGTGTTGTAATCCCCTATACGAATGGCAATGCGTATATCCAGTGTACTATAATATTTGTTGGTCCACCGGGACCCTAATAATGAATAAGAACATAATAAATGTTGGTATTTATATGTTAGTGCAGTGATGCTCTTACGAATGGCAATGCGTGTATCAAGTGTACTATATTATTTTTTGGTTCATCGGGGCTCCAGTAAAAATAATAATCATAACTATCATTACTTTTTTAGTCTTCTGTGAAAGTTAATTGCAGTGATGTAAATGTGCGAGAGTTGAAGTAAGTGATATCACTTTTTTTTGTACGTGTTAACGAAATAATTTTCATAATTGGAATTGATTAGGCAAACAGCTATTTTTTTTTACAACTATTTACTTTTTGCTAAATGTTACTGCTGTTTTCCCTTAATTTTGTTTTTCATTATCGGTTAATGCTATATTTTGTTTTCATAAAGGATTTTTTCCCCTCTTATTCGTTTGGTGAGGTTTCTCCAGCATGTTAGGCGATGTGTCTGGCTATTCTAACATGCTCCTCTTTTCCACACCAAACATTTTTTTAATTTTTTTTTGAAAAGAGGCCTCCGTCATCGGTTGGGACTTTGTCGTTAGTGACGGAGCTTTAAACAAACGCCAACCGCCAGACTTTTCACTATTTGTTTATATGTACGTACTTTGTGTTTGGCTTGGTGTGTCAAGACAAATGCAAATTAATTGAATATAAGTGCCATTGTTGGCTGTTTGAATCACGTTTTGGTGACCGAATGGGTTTGCTGGATATTCTCGTATTTCCTAAACCCATTCATAATATAAATATTTTAAATGTTGTATTCCTATCCACCTTAAGGCGCAAACACGCTCAAATATTCATATTTGATACTAATTCTTAAATTACACATCAAATGTCATCTGAAACAATTTACACTATTCTTAATTCAAATTTATTAAAATTTATTTTCTATTTTTTAGTTTGGTTTTCTATATAAAGCGTGTTTTTAGTTTTTGAAACTATTATTTATATTTTTATTTAGAGAACTTTGCAACCGAGAGGCCCGAGGTACAGGACGCCTAATGCAAAGCGGGAAGTCCACATGACCTGCGATCGCAGTACATCTGGCCATGCATTGGATAACTGTACACCTGTTCTACTGTATGACGTAAGAGACAGACGCTTCCTCTGTGGTAGTATGCATTCACAGGTTTCTCTTGGAAGGCAAAATGGTCGGGTACGGAATGCAATGGATTAAAACTAAAATGGCGCAGTGCTATGCACGCACACATTAGACCACTAGCACACCGGCGAAACATACTCCGTAGTGGGAGTCGACAAGAATCCTGATGAGTGTGTAAGCAGTCTTCAGAGGATTTGTGCTTGGCAAAAAACCGTCACATAAGCTGAAAATTGGCTTATATTTCATAAATGCCTATAATTAAAATATTACCTTAGGACTGCCAATATCTGCAGATACCAAATCGGATAAATGTAACCTATTCGAAACATGACCAAAACAAAATTAATACACTAACTTCTGAACTTGGCCACCATGTTCGCGTGTAATGCCCGTCGCGCCGGCTTGCTGCAGCCAGAGCACCGCTACAGAACGGCACACACTCCAACGCGTATGTTACTCTAGTAATTCAACTAATTGCACTAGCCTATTTATAGTTATACCGCCTTAAATCTTAAGGGCTTAGGAAAACCTTTCATATAAATGTATTGAATATTTTTTCCTATGAATGATTAAAACAATTATTAACATTTTTCGGTATTTACCACATATTGTATTAATACTTGGATTTCTCACATGAATGTGTATAATAAAGTTTCTAGAATAATTCAATAGTTTTACGATAGTCTACGGTATAAACTGCGTGTATGGTAAAAATTTTACTGGCTGGTGTAAAACACCGTCATAGACTTACTGCATTATTTCAGTGTGCTGCCCAAGGTGTACGGCAGTAATTATTTGGTATGTTATAAATCATAGTCGACTCTAACACTGTTAAAAAAAAAGATTTGGATAAATTTTTCACAAGTTTGTGCCATTTTTTCTCGTTCATTCCTGGACTATGGCTATGTTCGGTATGTGCAAGAATAAGGACCTAAAAATTCACACGTAGAAAAATCTTCAAAGCTGAATTTTTGCACAACGGTTGAGTTCGATTTATGCAGTTATAGGCTGTGGTTCACAAGAAAAATTATCTGCAGCAGCGTTTGCAACATCTATGTTCATAGGCAATGTACCTAAGCAGTAAGTAATTCAAGAAAATGCCTGACCAAAAAAGCTGTACGTATTTACTCATTAAAAATGCCCTGGTGAGAATGCGTTCATAGCTGCAACATTGAAATGCTTAAAAGTTTATCAAGGTTGATACAAGTTATTGTGACACGACTATGTGTTTATGCGTCCTGCATTTTTCAACAAATGAAAATAATTTTATAATCGAAGAAGTCTGTTTATCAAACAAAATTTGCCACAGCATATATTGAGATTTATACTATCTCATTTTTGTTCGTCTTTACTTATCCGTTCTTTCTTATAGGTACTTCAGTTCATTTTCACTAAGTGCACAGGACACTTCTATTTTTACTTCGTAAGTAGATAATATTTATTTGGCTGCCCTATCAGTCATTTTTACATGCACTGAAGAAACTTCAAAGGATATTGTTTGTGTATTAAAAAAATATATACAATCTGTGTGTAACCACACACACACACACATCTAACAGGATTATTCTAAAAAATTCCAAAGTTCGTTTGACAAATCCGATGTTTGTAACGACAACTTATCCCAGTTTAGCTTGTAATCATACGATAAAAATTTCGCTCGAATAAAAATACATAGTTATTTGCACGAGCCTGGGGAACAAAGAAGTCGCATATTGGCAAGAATGTGTGGGTGACCAGTTCATTATTTAGATGCTACAACAGTTTTATGTTTTATGGTTAGAATTATATTAGTAAGTTTTGAAATAAATGAAGAAAGTGCGCTATATATACATATGTATGTGTGTAGGTAGAAAAATATATGACAAGCGCTCCCAAAATTGAACATCCACACAAACCTAATGAAATTATTTCTACCAAAAAATGATAGGAAATAATATTGGAAAAATTAACTGAAAGTAAAAATAATTAAGATAAATAATATAAATTACTATCAACTTGTGAGGGATATTAGAATTTTGTATGAGTTTCGTTTACACTTGACATTCCATTTATTCGTACCTACTTCGGGTTTGGTTGGTCAGATCATTGAAGACACTCCGTCTTTTATTTGTTGGTAGGCCCTCGTGCGTAAAACATCAGGTCAGAAAACTACTAGTTTTCTATCGCTGGGAAAATATTTTCTCGAAATATAAATATCAAATATATATCTATTCAGGATATATGGTTGAAATTTATATGTCTCATGTTATAATTTCAAAAAGAAACGAGGTAGGCTATATTGCATGTTGCGCGGGAGACCAATGACTATACCTAGTACACGTTAACCAATGTTATATATAGGCCTTACTTAATAAGTTGGAACACTAGATAACTGCTTCATTGACGCACTGCAAGCAGATGCGAAAACAATTACGATTTTTTTATCACACGAATTATCACACCAGAACAGATTGTTTCCTAGTTGTAACACGTACCCACACTAGATAGATAGGTCTTTATTTTCTATTTGGCATCACAACCTTGATGTAGTTCTTGTATATTAAAGATCGACCAAAACATAAGCGGTAGTATTAGTCATATATTTGTATTAAAAATGTATTCATTCAGTTTGGTATTTATTTCATATGAATACGTTACTCTCTAAAACATTTTCTTCTGAGTCGTTTAATTTATTCTTCTAAACAAAACATGCATCTTTAAAAATTTAAACTGGAAGAGTATTTTTCTCTTACCATATCATTCCTCATCTACAATGTAGAGAAGTGTGTTCAAGATTTATAGTATATAACTGTAACATAAATAGTGATATTGTATTCACAATCCATACAAACTTTTTAAAAAATGGTATACCAATTTTAAATCCTGCTTGGGGTACCTATTACAAGTACAGTTGACTTGGCGTCATTTAAACATATTTGCATTATAAATACGTATATATTGTTTTTAGGTGTTTCTGTTGATCAGCTCAAACGAATTGGTAAAACTACGATTTATAAGTCTAAATCAAAAATCTTTCACTAGGGCAAGTCCTACTTCCATGAACATAAATCAAGTGTACTCAATCAGATAAACTATATGTGTTCGCAGTGATCTCTTAATAAACCAAACACTCACATTGTTAAATATTTGGTCATCAATCTCGAGTGTGACGAATGCTGCGCGGTATTGCTGCGGTCCACATATCGTCGCGGTACGGTGGACTTGACAATGCATGGGCCACTTTAGTGATCAGAATACTTGATTCTTTGAAAAAATACAGCTAAATCAATAAAAAAAAATATTTATATGATTTCGAAATCGATTCCTTTGTTTTAAGGAAATCAAATTTTTATTTCTGGAACTGAAACAAAACAACTCATTTGAAAATTTTATCAATTTATAATTCATTTTAATAATGAAACTTTTGGATTTCCATAACACTGTTGTGTACAAAATCATTTCACTAATATTTTGGATTTCTTTAACTAGAGTTTATACAGTAGTAACTGCGTTAGTAAGAAGCATCTTAATGGACGATGTAGGATGCTGTCGTCTAGGTTTTAACTATACTTTTTCTTTGTAACTCATAAAATATATGGTGGTAGAACTTTAATATGTTGTTTAGTATAGCCGACTCTAACTGTGTGCAAGAATTCAATTATAGACTAATTTTTTAACATGTTATTTTCTTTGTTTCCAGGACACGTGCATCGCTGTCTAGGTTTCCTCTACACCCCCCCTATAACCTTGTGTAAATTGTCTATGAATATTATTTCTTGTTTGTTTTGCAAAACGTTATCTATTTAGGTGTATGCTTTGGATTTTGGTGAAGGAGGAGTTCCTGATTAAAAATAAGGGAATATGATCCTGCATGATGAATGTGCAAAATAAAATGATATGTAAGAGTGATGAGGACAAATTGCTGTATTGTACTGAATAATTGTAGTCTACAGCACTACAGTGGGAGCTGTATAAATATTTGAAAGTGCAACATGGTTCATGATGTGAATTTTATTTCAACATAAATATTCCCGAGGGTAAAACTTATTATAGTGCGCCCATTAATCAAAAAATAGTGAGTGGTTGGGTTTTATAGTTTGCGAATATTTATATTATTTCTAGGGAAGCCAGAAAGATTGTGTTGTTCAGCTAAGTAAATAATTATCATAGCTGTGCATATGATTCATGCCACGAAGACAGTTTACTACACTTATTTTGTTTAATAGAACAGAAGGCTGAATGTTATCAATATTCATTTATAAAAGCAATATCCTGTAGCGTACAAAACAAACCAGTGGTAACTCTGAGATAACAAGGATCTTTTGTTAGAGCTAGTTGGGATATTTTTTTTTGAAAAGAACTATTGATAATTTGGTGCAAAAACACAAAAAAAAAGTCAGAATTGTGTTACTCTGAACTTATCTCTAGTACTTTCTCCTTGATTGGTTGGTTGCTTTACGAAATGTAGTTAGCTATAATAATGTAAAGAATAATACTAATACTGATACTACTATGTGCAGTGTATAGTTCATTAACTCTCCGGATTTTTAATTACTCTGTCGAGTATAGACTCTTTGATTAAATTTAAATATGTCTCTGGGCGCCACCCTTATGTAATGTGGTACATAAGAGAAAAAAAATTAGAATAATTTCACACTCCAAATCTAGGGTTAACATGAGATTGGCAACATGTAAATTAAGGTCATTAAGGAAAAACAAACATATACACTGTAAAATAACAAGAAGATAACATAAGATTAAAACAATTAATCTTTAATCAAATAAGATATATATGCTTATTGGTTGGACCAGTGGTATACCATCATGTTTTCTTAAGTAGCTGGAGGTATGTTGCACACATGATGAAACACAACAAAAGTTCATACCGTTCAAATTAATTAAGTCTGTTGCTCTCAATCTACAATCGTAATTTAGTGTGAAATAAAAATAATAATGTTTATTTATTATGTTCGTAATTCAAGTTAATTTTAACGTACCGCGGCTGAATTCAATGCGTAAATTGCGGTAGAGCATCGTGAGAACTCCGTCTCATTTCACCTCTGGGTGTAAAACTAATTAAAGTGAAGATCAGGATACGTAATTGGCTTTAACTGTTGTTTATTTCAATAAGTCTTTAATGTGTTCGGCGTAAAATTCAATGTTTATATGTTCGTCGACAATATCAAATTACGTGTATGTATAAAACAGTTCACTCAGGATAGCATCATGAGTCGGTATTTTACTCACGGTAATTCACTCCTAAATACACGTCATACAGAACGTGCCCTAATTAAACAATATGTAACTTATATTTAGACGACGATTTAAAACATCCTAGTAATAGGATAATCTACTTAGCTTGTAGATATTTCTCATTTTTCAGGGGATTGAAACCCGGGCTATCTATCCAACGCCGTCGTTATTCCAAGACTTTTTTCCGTTAATTAGTAATGACGCTTATCTTAAGTAACATGGCCTCTCATTGGCCGAGACACACTGATTGTTGACTTAATTATCACGTCAAAACAAAATACAGACACTTAACAATACAACTTAATATGCTAAAATGTCTTAAATTTAAAACTGGATTTTTCAACAATGAAAGTTTTGTTATACAAATTATGTATAAAAAGTTCAATTTGCCGTTTAAGTCAATTGCTCCCTAGAGGGGTCTTGCTAATTGAACTTCAAAGTCACTTGGGCTACGCCATAGAGTATGGTAGTCGTAAATACGTCCAAATACACAACAATAGAACAAAACATAAAAATGTCAACAAATAATAATAATTAAAAAAGTTATTTATAATAAAAACAAAACACTTTCTGTGTGTGGGACAGACATGTATGTAACATACACACCAAAACGTTAACATATTTTAAACCCCACAACCACAGAAATATAATCTACAGACTATAAATGGTACTGTTGCATTAACTGTAAAAGTGAAATGTGCCTATCGCATGACTTGTAAGGTTTCCTATGAATTCTAGTAACAATAGAGTTGTCATTTTCATCCTATGCAAATAATTTTAAAAAAATCTCGACATCCTACCGAGGCCTTTCTGGTGCGAACCGTGGTGGATTATAACCCCTCAGCCCCCTCCAACACCATTACGGACAACCTGTCCCACCCTCTTGACTTCCCTATTTTCTCGTCAGCCCTTCGTGTCAACAAAGCTCTGGCGCTGAGCGAAGGCGGATAAAGAAGATGCGTTGAAAAACTCGTGGTTGCCTATATTACGCGTCGCCTGAACTTCCTGAACCACTTTTGTGACTGAAATAATGCCATTCCTTCAGACGACAGATTCCCAGACGTTTAAAATACAAATGAAACGTGAATGCCTTTAAATGAGCAAATGAATATCACGTTATTTAGTAAGAGCTCGTTTATCAAAATTAGAATTGTAAATACATAAACTTACCAGTAATTACACCTGTAATTATAGTTATAATCCTATCTCTCGTGTCTGAACATTGACCTGGTGCACCAATCTCCTCAAGGGCGCGTTCAGACACTAAAAGTTTCTATTCTAACAAATGTCTTTAATATTGGTAAAGTGTGAACAAACCCTTCGTGAACAACTGCCCGACCACCTGCTCCGCCAGTATAAGTGTCTGCGAGTCTGGAACCAGCGGTCACTGGTCTAGTCTCTCGAGGTGTGAGCACCGCTCCTGCGGGCTGTCGGCCTGTTGGGTCACCGAGGGCTGGCAGTGCATGGTTGCTTGTGAGTGCTCCGAGGGCGAGGTGCTGTGCCAGCTGCTACCAGTCGCGTCCCGCGGGTTGCCCAGCACGAGGGTAGCAACCTCGCTGTGTCGGCTGTGAATATATCAGAATAGCAGACCGCGGACAAATTGACCGGCTCGGCGGGGTCTGTAATAGGGCGCTCGTCGTTCGCAGGCAGTCTAGATGTTGATCGGCACGCAGTAGAAATCAGTCTCGTCGGCGAAAGCTCTCGGGGGTATCTCGAGGTGCACAGGTGCCGCGTGCGCAACAGAATTGAAAAGCACCGGCGGAACTCGGCAGGAAAATGTGGCGGCGAACTTCAATTCGAGGGCCCTGTTGGAGCCAGCGGTAGCCCCAGGAAAGTGTGGCCTTTTAGCCGACCTGCGGGAATTCCGGGGACAAGAGGGGCCAACGTATCAAGATACTTCATTCGAGCCGCGGACCTACCTTCACCCTGGCTTGAAAAGTAGTTGGCTGCGGACTGGAACAGGTAAAGTGAAGATTGTGACTCGCCAGACTGCCTGTGATCGTCGTGCGTCCGCCGTCGCAGAGTACCTCGGCTCTCGGCCCTTCCTCTTTCCACCGCAGCTGGGCGGGCCGACGACTAAAGTCTGCCGGAAATTGCAACCCAGTACGCTCAACAATTTAATGCGGGATGCAAGGCCCAAGCTCCCAACTGCTTGGTAGTTTTCTGCCCCGCCCCACACTTCTAACCTGTACCATTTTCCCTCTTGTCCAGTGTTTACCTGCTGGCTTCAATGCATGTTAATTGAGCACCGCATGTCCGGTCAAGCGTTTTCCCTCTGTCCATGGTGGGTTTACCTGGGTCACCTTAGCTAGCTTTTGACTAGAGCAACCAAAGGGGCATCAGTCATGGCGCAAATAGCAGCCATGACTGGCCAATAAACCCCAATTAGCAACACGATTGCACGCGACCTCTCCCTGCATTGTTAAAACTCGCATGTGCAGAGTGTATAGGGCTTGCCCTGAGACACGCCTAGGTCCTATCCTAACCTGGACCCCTCCCACACAGCCTGGATTAACTGAGGTTAGGAAAAAATATCAATTGTCATTCGAGTCAGGCTGTTCAGGGGGGTTTATCGACGCTCCTGGCTGGCTTTAGACACGCGCAGAACAGGGCTGAGAGTCGCAGTGTTGCCAGTTCTGCTCGAACCTAAAACCGGACGATTTGACGGCCCGCCAGGAAATAACTTCTCTCACACTCCAGAGTTAACACATTTTTTAAGCACATTACCATGTTGTACTCATTAATGGGGGTTAATAATGTTTCGAAATAAAACAATAATACACCATGTCATGCACTTTTTTAATATACAATATTTTATTAAAGTTTCACTAACACCACCACACACGCTGACGTCAGAACTTTTCCAAGGTAACCTACTTAGGGACGTCTCTGTAGTAATAATTTATGTATAACCCATTTGCAAGAAGTCAAAGGAATCGAAAACACATTGTCGAAACAAATTAATAAGTATTAATTAGCATAACTGTGACATCTCAATTGTGTTACTGAGATACAATGTGCAATCTGTACAAGAGTAAAATTTAACATTAGAGGTATGATAATTCATAAGATTTTAAGATAAATTGTACTTTTTTATACCTACCTATAAATAATTACAAAATAATGCAGGTTTTCCTAGTTAAATCCACAAATAACACGGATATTTAATAATATAATTCATTTATTATTCACAGGGGAGACATTGAAACAAACATTTTCTTTCAATTACTATACATATATGTGCAAGTATTCATGTGTGTATATTTAAAGTCCTCATTCGGCATTATCAATATGTATGTAATTCGTGTAATTGTAATATTTACAAACATTTCTTCAGGAAATGCACAAGTGCCTTCATCCCTTTTTCGTTCCAGTGAATGTTGTCAGGTCTCCTTTCAGCACCCATGAACCTGAAAATAAACGCATTAAACCACTCAAGTACTAACGTATAACTCAGAAATTATAAAGAAGTTATTATTTTAAGTATTTAGCTATATACATATATTTGACTTTGTGCTTCCCAATCAACATCGAATTAATTAAAACATCAGTTACTGTTATGAAAATAAGATTGGATCAATATTAAGTTGAATACGGAATCAAGTAAAGTGCAATTCATTAATATTCACTTGATGACTATCAATACTTTATTTTAATACAGTGAACTTTTTATTTTCACCAGTATTAAAATATCCCACAAATATTACACACATTCATACATAGAAAACAGTGCAATAAAAGTCCACACAGCTTACGAAACAGTTTTTCTAGCTGTAGACATAAAGTTTTTCACAGGAATGTATTACTTTTAATGCAATTTCAATTGTAACTAAATTTTAGTTTTATGAAAATAGTATGATCAGACCATATAACGACAACATATACTGAATCTCTACGTTTTCTAGTCGATTTTATTATATAAATTGCTGGTAAACCATTTTGCGAGTTGGGGTTCCGGATTCTATGCAAACACGCGTTGACCTGAATGTAGCTCGCCTGTCACACTCCTCGCCAAATGCGTCAACAGCTGCAAGACGCTTGGACCACACTATATTTCGCTATTTGGTGCCATGGAAGTAATCATTCAAATTATTGGGTAAGTTTGTGGAATGACGCCAGTAAATTACAAAAATCTGTCATAATTTCAAACGTTTTGATGAAACATTCGTGAAAATATTTTGAGATTATTATCTAAGCTTTATACAAACATTTAATGATAAGTCTACACAAAAGTAGTAATTAAAAGTGTTTCCCTTATTTCCAAATTTTACCATACCATGGCTTTACTTACAGATATGTAGGGTAATAACTTATAATCCATATCTTAAGAAAGAAAATAATTCCTATCATCAAAAAATTAGTGAAAGCAACACGAACATCTATTCCATACTCGTAATTGTTAGACTACAAATTAGAAACAATGGCCTATTTCTAAGACTAGCGGCAGCAAGATTAGCCGTTACCTATATAGAACAATTGCCCAGTGATAAAGACAAAATGTTCCTGCTGGCAAACAATTGAACGATAAAAAAAACTGACGTACTTTAAGGATGGGGAAACGGTATAGATCCTACAAACTTACCGACTTATGACAACGTTATTAACAAAGCCCATAAATAGCCTTACTAAAAAAGAGATTAATGGAAAGAACATATAAAAATTTACCTCAATATTATGTTCTTTCTATATCACTACCAGTTACACTAAAATAACTGCTGCAATTGGTAAGAAATAAATTTTCACTATAAATAAAATATATTTGAATAAACGTTTCTTATCTATAGAGGTAATACAACACTAATATTTATACTTGCCTGCGGAAAAAATAAAATGGATAAGTTCCACATTAAACAAAGTAAACATTTCCTACATATTTTTATAAGGATGTGGGCTAATTCAACAAAGAAATCTACATGTAGGCCCTAATTCATTAATTACATTTAACCCACTTTTGTAAATATGTAGGCTACAGTGGTGTAATTGCTCGACACACACGAAATTACGTTTCTTTTCGGATGACATTGATTTTTTTTTGTTTGTTTTTTTATTGACAAGACAAAAATATATGGTATGAAAATATAACGACGATTAAGAATATATAAACATTGACAGTGTAAGTAAGTGTTTTACAGCAGAATTACTAACAGATGGTAGCTAATATTAAGGGAGCTGGAAACTACATGTCATAATTCTAATGGCGTTATTATCCTCCTGACATTATTCCAAGAACTGACCGTGCCATAAGTGCATCACATTTTCAAAAGTTCTTTATTCAACTTACCTCTCAAAAAACTCCGACTTCACGGAACCATCCCATCTACGAAAAATCGTGTCTGCGTTAATTACGCGCATGTTCATGCTTTCTGAAATGAAAATATCACATTAATTAGTCAATATCCTTTCGTAACTGCACCTAATTGAAAAACGCATATATATTATATTGGGAAATAATTAATTTTTACCTCTTCACAAAAATCTAACCTACAGAACGATTAACGTTGTCATGCAGTAAAGTTTAACGATGCATATACTTTTCCCCCTGTGTGAATGAACCACTTAATTTGTCACACATATTCGTTCCAAATCATCGAAAAATTAGCTTAGACTGCAGGTAGATATATAACTTAATCACATGTGGCGTTTGGAAGAAATATAAAACTGTAACAGTTTCATAATTTATTTATTACAGTTTACGGAATTGCCCACGCGAAAAAATATAAATCTGCTAAGTGTTACTCTCTGAGATTATCACCGCAAACTGTCAAGCCTGATAAATAATTCTTCGCTGTTTTACGTGTTAACCCTACCGTACATTTGAAACACTAATATATTATTATGGACCACAGTGGTTACATCAAAAAAATTTCATCCCTAAGTCATATTACATACTAATAACCCGTGGATTCACTCTGTACAATAACGCCTATGATGGCTCTGCCACTTTACTGTGCAGTTGCCCAGCCCGAACAACCTGAGAACTTCTTAGAGGTGGCATAGCGCAGACTCATGAAGTCATGATGACAATGTATAAGTTTTCCGGAATAAATTAACTACATAACATTTGCTAAAAGAGAGCTTATCAAGCAACCGTTATTCCCTTCAATTGCATATTTTCAACTGGCGGTACTATTCCCGGGGAAAAACATTTTTCAGTCAAGGCATACATATTGTACATAGCAATTTGTCAATATACTGTTGCATTTGGGACATATAATATCCCCTAAACATACGGGCCAGTTGCTGTTGTGTTATCACAGTAATCTGACCTAGTCTTTCCTTGGATACTGTACGTTACATGCATAAACGGAAGCACAAGTATAAAATGTTTTCTCCCCCCCCCCCCCAAAAAAAAACTAAACTAAACAGTACCAAATTTTCCACTATGTGGCGTAAACATTCCACGAATCGTGAATATTAATCAAATATTTCTTCTCTGATTTGGTCTCCTAGTCAAAGCTTGTGTAGATATAATGTTTTTTTTTAAATTGAAATTTGTTGCCGAATATTCATTGATAATGTAAATTATATGTGTCTTAAAATTTAGCAGTTGCATGTTTAAACTGTTTCACTTCATGATTATTATTTCAACATAATGGCTCCTAATGTCTGGCTTGCCAAATAGCTCCGCTGTCAGTTAATGGTACCAATTGGTTTCAAATGCCGGAGAAGTAAATATTCCAAATTTACGGTAGACCAAACCAACATTACCAAAAAATTTTCTATGTCATGCTTCGTCCTAAAAATACGATGCTTTTTGAAGGAAAAAAAACAGGATCCCCAGGTAGAATATTACCTGCGGTGCTCTGCATGTGGCAGTTGAGCCACTCGCGGTACAGCTCCTGCCTGCTGCCCGGCTGGAAGCGTGGCACAGGGGGCAGCAGCATCACCACTACGTTACACTCCCTCTCCTGCAGCATCCGGAGGAGGATTTTAAAATCCCTCGCCGCATAGTCAGATCGGGTGCCCTTCTGTAATACCACATTATTTCATTTTCACAGTTACATTTAAAACTTAAAAAAAGGCCCCAAAACTATTGGAAAAACACATTACATACATAACGTATACGTAGTCATGTGTGACAAATATTACATATATTAGTACTTTTTCTTCGTCGAATATGGTAAAAAACAGCCCGGAGAAACATTTCAAAGAAATATCAGGTATACGAGGTGCGGAAGATTACAAAAAAAATTAAAGTGATATGCAATACATTCAGATTACCGCTAATGTTTGTTTTTTGTTACAAACATAGAACCATAACAAACTTCTCAAACTGATTATAGAGACATTTATACAGTTAACTGACTTAAAGAACCTCGTGTAATATGCCGACCGCCTTTCAATGGTAATTCGGTGTATAATTGGCGGGGTAGTGCTGTGCCAAAGCAATTGGTTATTTTCACTTCAGTTGGCATCCTGGTCACCTACCGATTACCATTGTACTGTCAACCTATAGCAGAGCTATCGACCGTTGCAAATGACAAGAACCAATATAATACACTATTGAGATGTGCAGGCTAATTTACAAATGGAAAGTTAAAGAATTAAAAACCATTAACATCTTACTCAAATTTGTATGTTAGTGACTATAGTTGCTAACGAGTCACGTTAATGTGGCTGCGACTCTGCTCAGATCCTATCACTAAATGAATCAAATATATTACCACTGAGTCGTATTTGTGCTATACTTAAGTCATAATAATATCAGGAAAAAAACCATAGTAATATTACAACATGGTGAAAAAGCATGTTATACTAGCTCGCGGTCGGCAGCAATGTAATAATCGAACTACAAAACAGTTCATCTCATAGCCTCAACCACATTCAGTTGCAGGGAAAATGTAATATATGAGTATATATGACGAACCTACTGTGATACTTTGAACAGTCTACAGTTTTGTCAAGATTATAACTCATAATATTCTTCTGTTAATCAAAAAAAAACACATGAGTGACTAACATTCCCCCAAAATATTCAATTCAAGTTATGTGCGCAATTATTTGCTTATTAATGTATTAAAAATTAATATATGCCTTTAAAGTGAGGCTGAAACTGCAAAAAGAGTTCAAACAAATGTAATTTACGCAAAACAAAGCTTACAAAGGTATCGACACCCGATGTTGTTACTAAATTAATAAGGATAGTTCGTAGCTGGTTTTTGTATTTATTGGAAGTTTAATTCCTCGTAAAACAGGGAACGGTACTAATTAATGAAATAAAGCTTAGCAGATATTTAAAAAAAATTCACTCGAAATAAAGGTCGATTAACTTTGATGCGCTTTATATAACTGGGTGTCCGGTAATTTTTGGGCATAGATATAATGGGGTGCAAGGAATGCTGAAACAAGTATTTTTTGTTAAGGAATATCAGTTCTGAAACACAACCTCTGCAAAGTTACAAACGGAAAGGTCCATGCAAATTTGAATTGCACGCGCATCTATGTGCAACTACCATGCAACGTAACAAACATACTTAACAAGGAGTATAGTAAGAAGATACACATGATTGTGTGAGTGCTAATTCATAGAACTGAAGGCATGGTATTCAGCAAAGCGTTTTGCTGGCGGAACTTGACAATCTTGACTGAAGCCCGATTTAAAAGTATTTCCTTACATGGAATTGCTGCAAACACCCTGGCAATAAGTATTAAATGATATGTGTTTCATTTAAGTGACTAAGAAAAGTAAGAACAATTTATTATTAGCCTACCATTACTCTATGTACATTATTAATCTAATTATGTACTCTTAACGATTTGGCGTATCTAACGTTATACAGTATAATTGTGTAATTTTTTTTATTTCTTGTAACAAAGTAATACATTTTATTTTGTTAGTCATTTATATATGTATGCTCCTTTTAACTCCAACGTATTCACGCGAAGTGCGCGCTTAACGTGAGCAAGCTATCTTATGAGTGCCTTCATCCAGAGGCATTAAATAACATCGCCTTATCACGATATGTACTTACCAGCACATCGTTCAGTCCCACCATCAAAAACACGCGTGCTTTTTGAAACAACGATTTGTTGTGTTTTATTTTTTGTACACACAATTTCACTGTTGCCCCTCCAGTGCAGTTGTGATACATCTGCTTGCCTCTCTCTGGAAAAGTAGAAAGTACATCATATATAAAATTACTTATAGCTCTTGCAAATTGACATAACCATAAGTTAGGTACATAAAGAATTGATATCTATTTCAAAGGTTGCATATAATTTTGGTAGAATTTGTATACTTGTATTTCTCCCATGGTAACTAGGTAGGTACTTCATTCAAACCTACAATTTAATTTCACTCAGATTTCAAGAGATATTGCCACAATGATTGCCATGTCCAGTGTCGATATGAATTTAAATCTGATATTTCTTGCTGATAACTGGTCAGAATATCGTTAGAAAAGACGGTTCATATAAATATAGACAAAGGAGGTAGGTAAACGTTTTGCGAAATCAAAGTACAACTAAAAGTATTAATGACATGTAACTGCATGTATGAAATTTTTATGAATGCCTTTCAACAGGCATGTAACACAATTTTTAAATAAAATTAATTTATTACGTTAAATGTTATTGTTTAAATGATAAATTAGAAGTAGCAATACATATATTACGACTTTGCGTATATAATAATGTATGGTTTAGATAAAATAACCTGTACTGCAAGCGCGCCTGTATGCGTGGCAGCGCCAGGGACACGAGGCTTTCCCTAGGCCTTTTCTTTATTTTGACTTGACAACGTCTAATAAATCGATGAACGCCGGCTGCACGCACGAAAAAGTGTCCCGTTACGCACATGGTTCCGTTACGCTGTGTCTCGTTACGCTCATTGTACGCTTGCGCCGCATCTATCTCTCTTCCACTCGATTGAACAACCATCGATTTGACTTCATCGAGGCACATTAAACTTGAAACATTCCCTTTCGTTTTCTACTTTTCCTATCATCGTCCTATCCTTAACAGAATAACACAGATTGGAAGTATTTAAATAGCAAACTTGTATAAATGTTATAGTTAAAATAATCTCTTCGTTAAAGTAATAAACATATTTGAATTAATGAGTGCAAAAGAAGGTAAATTTATCAATCAAATTGTAGATGTAATTTCACTCCTTTTTATCCATACAAAATAGTGATAATTCAATAACAATGATTCAATTTTATTTATAAAAGTATGCAATCATTTCATCAATGTTTTGTTATGGCGTTGTCACGTTAAACTGTCGTCCGTAAACCGACTTTACAGAAAACCAATTTTTTAAATTAAAAAGAGTTTATTAATGTTTCGTCTTTACTAACTTACAGACAAAACCAAAACAATCTCGCGAAATGTCACAGAAATGTCCTGTTCGTACGTGGAGTACAAATGTTCAAGATCTGTTAGAGAAGACTTAACAATAAAAAGTGATGTAAATAGCTCCTCCTGAAAATCATTGATGCTGCCAACCCTAAACGACTGGGCTTTAAATACACACATTGTAATATAAGAGAAAAAAAAATATTGCTCGCAAAAAAATACTTAGATTCTTACACCTCCATGGTTTTTGCTGCGAAATAATGGGTACTGATATTTATTTCATTTACTTTGCCTATTCACCACATTTTGGAAGCACTAAAAAAGGACAAGACTCGATAATAATTATATCACAATTACTAAGCCAAAAGTTAGTTTATTTATTTTTTATTACACTGTCACGCCAAAAATAAAGAACTCTTTAAGGGAATGGCACATCCTTGAGTCTACTTACTGTTAACGTCAATTCGGACTGGAAATCCTTGGCAGCTCTCTATATATCTGCCGAGGCGCACGAACATGGACGAGCCCAGCAGGTTGTAACCCATGAAGGTTCTGGCATCCTAAAATAATCGTTACATACACTAAAACAATTCAGTGTTATTGTACATGCCGATTTAAAATATATATATATATATATATATATATTCTATTGTAATTGACACGAAATACAATTACTAAATTGCTGTGGTTGTGAACTTATGAATACGGCAAAGAACTTTTTAAATTATGAGTTTCCTTGTGTGCTGGAACAGGCCTAGAGCTGAGTTTATCAAAGTGAACTTCCAGTAGCCGCGTCTCGTGAAGAGACATTTTTTTTATATTCATTTCAATGTTAAAAGAAATAAAACATAGCGTCAACCCAGAAAATTGTTGCGGAGATATCTTTCCTAAGTGATAAATTTTTAAAATTTATTTTTGTTTTCTTAAATATATAAAACTTGTGCTGACAAGCCTTAATTGTAGGCTTGTTTATACATTTATTGAAAAGCAATACACATTAGTACACGTACTGTGATACTACATCAGATCATAAAACACTGAATCTTTAATTTAAATTATTTATTTATGTTTTCAGTATTTGTTTACGTTTTTATTTGTGCCAAATTTATATATCTTTCATGTTAATTAACTTCTATATTTGTTTTGGATACTTATTTGAGCTTTGAAACCTTTCTCTATGTTAATAATGTTAAATGTAATATATTTTAAATGCTTAATTCAAGGCCGGTGATTGGCCGATAGATCGGCGGATCTTTTAAATACATTATTGTTAGAGACGCTATTAATTTTTGTAAGATAAGAAAAAAACTTCGGGGTGCCATATTGTGGCTTGTGTGTGTTGTCGCGTCGGGCCTTGCCGACGTGACATTTTAAATATTATATAGCATCGCTACGTCTCTCGTATTGGCGAGAAAAATACGCCCCGAGCTTCGGTGAAGCTCTGAGAGTATTGGTTATATTGGGGCTCTATATGAAAACCATATATCGTCAAATCATCAGGTATGACGATATGCTATGTTAAATACTGAACTGCCGCGTCACCGAATCATAGTCACGAATTGTGTTAGTGACCATCTGCTGTCTGATTAAGCTAATTGTTTTAAGTCAATCGTCTTTGAATCATATTAAAGCCTCTAGTTTTCTTGGAATTATGGCACAATTAATGTTTTGTATGACTTCACTCATAAGTCCTGAAAGATTTTGAATTTCATGCGAACCGACGAATACTGAACTAGCTAAATTATTTTTTTTTATCTCCTAACTAATGAACTTTTGTATCTGTTGTGCCCAACGTTATTTTATTAGCTAAATAATATGTTGTTTCCCTTTTATTCACAAGTGTAAGCAACCTGGTTTGTCATTTATTTTTTTATGTTAAATAATAAACATATTATAATTAGTATTAAACTTATTCTTCTATGTAATAAACAATTTAGTTGGGTAACTTGGGGTACTGGCGCCCATTATAGATTCAGAAGCGCATGACAGAGAGAATTATTAATCTGTAACTGTAAAGTGGCTCATTTATTATCATAGTAAAGTGGGTACACTTCCACAGGGGGCATTACAGTACACAATCCATATCGTTAAATTGTTGAAGATATCATTGATTACTTTTGGAGTACATGTTGGTGACTGCTGGATGTAACAAGTAAATAAAGAATGTGTCGCATAAAATCATATTCATTGAAAATAATTCTTAGATTTACCATACATATTGAATTATATAATCACCTACGTCATCATAAATTCAACATAAACCAATTTTTATATTTCATGTACGTCAAAAAAAGATAGAATATATTAAAAAATCATGTAATGCTTCGTATTGCACACACATGTTGATTTATACAAAACAATTAATATATACAAGTATCTTTTCATTAGCTTATCATGACATCATCCAATTGAAATGTATATTAGCCAACATACGTCTTTCCGCAAATTATTATGACACTTTTTTTTCCTACCTAACGGTAGGCCTACAGCCAAGTGTTAGCAGGTAGAAAACTCTCACGTTACAGAAAATCTCCTAGACCTAATTCCTGAAATGATTGTTTGTTAAGCACTTTTCACAATGGTGGGGAATCCATATAAATAATGTTGAATGGCTGTTGCAGGTTTGCAGAAACTCATAAAGATGTGATATTAACTTGTTATTTACGTGTCTGAGAGTATATCACTCCAAAAATTATGTGTAGGCCTATTTTATACTCAAAATGTGAGTAGCAGCGGAGTCTCCATCTATGTCAGTATAATTTTACACCTTCATATGTTGATGTATTTTTTCTCTGCTGCTCAGGTAAATAACATCAAATTGCCATGGTTTTATAAAGATGTCATAGCTGTTTGTGTATTTTTATTCGTAATAAACATATATATTTTCATAGGCATGCATGTGCATGTTCACCTCAACTGTCAGTTAATTTGACTTCATCGTTGAGTGAATTTCACTAACAATGAACATGTTAAATCATAGTTCTTCCAAATATACTGTATAGCTTACTTTGTTATGTAGTTTCTGGCTGCCAACGGCCAATTTGTGCCTCAGAACAATGTGTAATTTCATCACCTTTAATTAATTATACTATGTTTTGTAAACCTTCAACTGTTTGCGACAACTGGCGGCATATCGAATTCGTTATAAATGCACACTTCTTCGTCCAAACCAATAAATATATAAAGTTATTGGAGTACTTTTATCCTAATATAATGCACATTAAATGAGGTTTAGCACTATTAATTGGAAAAAATTAAGTTTGCTATTTTTTGTAGTATCTATACTTATACGGACAAATATTTTACACAATAACACGGTCGTAGCCCGTGTTTAAACCTTAAAGTACAGTGACTGACAAGCAAAACAGGAGACTAATGAACACCTATTGAATGTGCAACATCTTGCGCATATATATATCTGAATAATCCAAAATTCAATTGTATGATCTTACTTAATAGTGAAACATTGGGAATTAAAGAGGTTGAGATTATTTACAGTTTCAAGACATTAAATTGGGTTTCGGTTTATTTAAAAACATTATTCAATTAAAACTTTGATATTTTTAAGTGACAAAATTTACAAGCATAAAAAGCAAAATTATCACGTTTCCAGCCTTAGCGCTATGAATAATTCTAGTAGTATCATGAAAAAAGTTACTAGAAATTAACAAACTCAGGCTATGTCAACTGGCTAGTATCAAACGAAAAGGAAATATGTAAAAATCTTAATAATATTTCATCCATCCTCATGCAATGTATTTTGCACTCAGTCTAAATTAGGTATGGTGTTATTGGTGTTCCTTATACATTTCAAAATTATTCAATATTTCTTATTTGTATGGTTTAGAGACACAATGTGACATTTGTTGTACGTTTCGGTCTACGGGTTCAAAGAAGAACGGAACCGTTATAGCTGATATGCCCTTATATAGTCTACAAATACCCCAAAAATTTCCGTGGTAGAAGGCGTACAGCACTCCTTTTAAGGCACCGAAGGAGAATACAAGACTGTTCTTGGCAGCCGTTTATGTGTAAGTGTAATATTTGTAACCACATAAAACAAATATGCTGCATTCCTGGTATTAATTATTGTATTTTTTTAACGTTATTAACATTAAATTGTTTAATATTATATAGTCGTGCCAAAATCTGGATTTCATTCCTTAAAATATTATTTTAACATTGTGGTTTATAAGTTTTTAAAGTATTATTTTTTAATAATGGTGAAAAGTACTGTCGTTAAGTGTAAAAGAAGGCTTACAGCCTGAACGTCGCGACTACGTATATAGGAATATATATCAGATGTAGTACCTTGCGTTGCCCGGGCTGAACAAAGAGTGCAACGTCATGTGTTGACGAAGTTCTCAAATCAACCTTTATCAACTCCGGTAGTTCGCTAGCAGATTGGGTAACAAACATCCAAACTTTCGCTTTTATAGTATGTATATATATATTATTATTATGCACATATAATAAACATTCAATAACGAACACACACTAATCACAAAACCAACAACAAAATCCGAAATACTAAGCAAAATTTCTAATGATGGGGGGGGGGGGGGGGGGGGGGGGGGGGGGAGTGGTTTTGGATAATTTACACGTACGGGCAGAAGATAATATATCATACAATGTTGTATATTTTTTTATATTAACTTGAAATATGTGCGTCTAAAAAAAATTATAAATATTTTTTTTTGCTATTATACCATATGAAATACCTACGGGTGAAGTTTTTTATCCCATTAATTTATTTTCTACTGACACATTTTTCATTTCTCTCTAAACCCAATTCTGAAATCGAGGGTAGAAGCTAGATCTTACGTGGATTTATAAGTCGTTAAGTTGGGGATTAGAAGTCTCATGTATTTATCCAGGTTATTTTTTATTTTTTATTTATTCATTTATCGTCTTTATTGGTGGCGAAGTTAAGGCGGTACGCCTTTTCTTACACTTAACCACTTTTCTGCAATTACATCAAAGAGTTGAATATTAAAAATTAAGCATGATACAAGCAGATGTTGACTAAATATTAAAATAACAAATTAAAATTTTAGCTTAATGTTCAAATATTAACTATTACAAAAGATTCAACCATAACTAATTTTAAGTAATTAAAAACTAAGCATAGACATACATAAAAAGGAAAGTAATTAAACATACAGCAAATAGTATCAAAACCGGAAAGAAAAAAAATAGGTGCTACTACATTAAAATCAGTCACTCGCACATTCACACACACAATCAAGCGGCGGCGAAGTGGTCATGGTAAGCAGTTGTTACAAAGACGTTTTTTTCAGCCTGTACTTAAAGGAAGCTAGATTTTTTGTTTGCCTTGTCGCTTGGTCTAATTTATTCCAGAGCCTGCTACTCATGGTTGCAAAAGATCCCGACAGACATTTGGATGAGTGCACTGGGATAGATAGTATTGGGTTGCGTGTGGATCGCGTGTCATGGCTATGGTAACTATGTAGGTAATTAATACTGGCTGACATATAATGAGGTGTTACCTGCTGCAGCACCTTATAAGCAAGGATAAGTATGTGCATTTTGCGTCTTTGTGCGAGAGTGAGCCATTTTAGCTGCTGATAGTACTGGGTTAGATGATCACGTAATTTAAGGTTAAAAATGTATCTTACGCAACAGTTTTGGAGCTTCTGTAGTCGCTTAGCTAGTTTATCAGTTTGATCAGGAAAGAGGACATGGCAGTAATCAAAGTGAGGCATAATTAATGTTTGAACAAGCATGGTTTTAATACTAAGTGGAAGCAAATTTTTTAACCGTCGTAAGCAGTGAAGAGGAAAATGTACCTTCTTACATATTTGCATTATCTGTGTGTTGAATTTCATCAAAATCCGTTCAACAGTTTTTGCTTCATTGAGTAACAAACATTTAACATCCTTATGTTGGTTAAACACGATTGGGTAACAACTTATTTTCCTCGTGTATACTGTACTACCAAATAAACCCGCGTCATTATTTTTGGCTCCATCTATAGTTTAACCAAAACAAAACGGTTCAGAGTGCTCATTGTTCAATAATAAAGTCACATTCTTTTGCGGGTTATACGTGATTGGGTAGCCACTTAGCCAATAACCCGCGGCTTTGCCTGCGCAGTTTCAGAGTATTGCTAATATTTTACCATTGTAAGAAAAGTATGTAATTTATTTCAAATATTGTTACTAAAGGATCGGTCACAGCAATTTGTCAAGTGTACAAGAAATTTTAATTCGTTACAAAACCTTAAGTCGTTCATGCGTAAGCCGTGGTAAAATTTTCGGTATAGATTAAATACTACCGGGTTTTATAAAATGCTTTTCCTCGCGACTTCGTGTGCGTGGACTTCAGAATTAGATCTACAGAGGAATGAATGAACAGGTAAAATGAATTATAAAATCATATAGATAAGTCTGATTCGTATTGCAATATCGCGCTTCATCGACATGGTAGAGTTGCAGAATTTATATTGGTTCTTGGCATTCATAATTTAATACTATGTATTTGTATTAACAGCATTATATGAAGTTTTTTTTTTTTTGGCCACTATGTATACGTTTTGGACAATCTACACTCTAAGATAACCAACACAGAGTTGGTCATAGGCTTTGGGGGCCGAAACGAATTCCTGTCACTTGCAATGTTCGGTAACATAGTTATGCGTAGTAAAAAAAAACGAAGGTCCTGAACTATACATAAAAACGGTAACAGAATTAATATCTGGTCGTGATGTTAAGTTCACCCATCACAAGAATTGGCGCATGAGGTTCATTCCAGAAGGCTGGAACCGGATGTTATGCTGTTAGCAGTGAAAACCCACGATTGGCAAAAGAGACCCTTGCTCGACCTGCAGTGCTGAGGGGATCGGGTCTCGGTCCAACTTCAACCCACAGGCTCGATTTACAAGTGCCGCCTGTCAGAATGCGGGAGGCTTAGAGCGGCTGAGGCGGCGCGCCCCCAGGCTTACAACCCCCCGAGGAGGCTGAAGTACCTGGGAGGGATCGCAAGAAGGGGCCGCTGACCGCAGACACGCGGCACCGGCGCGTTTGGCCACGGAGTGATACGTGCCTCCCGGCGCGCCTTGCTTATTACTACCCCTCCCCCCAACCGAGCCAGATGGCGCTTTATCAACACCAGCACCGGCAACTCATCTGAGCCACCGAAGAGAGTCCAGGAAACAAACACCAAAACAGGGACAAACCTGTGAAAAAGTCGTTCGGAGCTGAATTTTTGCACAGTGGTAGAGTCAACTATGTTAAATGACATACGGGACGTTTACCGATGTATATCTTGCGCGTATCGCCGATAACGTGCAGTTAAGTCCTAGAAGAAAGTGATTTACAGCAGTCCATTAAAATGATTCCCATTTACGCAGGTTTAAACGTAGACTCTACGTAGAAACGCTATTCGACAAAAAAATATGTTATATATATATATATATATATATATATATATATATATATATATATATATATATAATCAATGTTAAACAATAAAGGTGAAACAAAAGTCGATAAAGTTCTTGATTATGTTTTTTGAATCAGTCACTGAAATAAAAGTATGGTTTACATACAAATCAAAAGCCTTACGTGAAAATCATCTTTATAAAAATTGTGCTTACTCATTCGGCTTTAATTAAACATCTAACTATATAAAAAAATATTAGGTAGTCTTTTCGTCGTGTAAATAAATAATTCAGCTTTTATTTTTAACTTGACTAAAATATGTTTTAAATGGGAAAACGGAATCACAAATGAGCTTTCAAGTTATAACTTTATGAATCCGACATAGACGTGCGGCAGGATTTTATACGAGATCATGTTTCCAGTATGTATAATTTCAAAAAATTGGTTGTCTGTAAAGTCTGTTTACGGACGATAGTTTAACGTTACGTCATAACAAAACATTGATGAAATGATTGCATACTTTTATGAATAAAATTGAATCATTTTTATTGAATTATCACTATTTTGTATGGATACAAAGAAGGATTGAAATGAAATCTACAATTTAATTGATAAATTTAAATTTTATTTGCTCTAATTAATTCAAATATGTTTATTACTTTAACGAACAGATTATTTTATCTATAACTTTTTGAATGAAAGTGATCGTTTAATTGGAATGTGCAATTGGCTCCATAAAATAGTTTATTCCTTTGCACGTCGGTTAGGCGGTTCAACTTGATATTAAAATTTCTAAATATTTTTTAAATTCTCCTTTATGTTTCTTTTTGATTATTGCTCTTTATTTTGTAAGAATGGAAATATGGAAAAATAACAAAAAAATTAATTAATATTAAAATAGTTAAGTTAAAGTACTAAATTTAAAAGCTACTTTTGGAAAGCCCGCCTTAACCTATTTAATATAATAGTAGATTCATAGGCCAATCGAGTGGAAGATAGATAAATGCGGCGCAAGCGTACAATGAGCATAACGGGACACAGCGTAACGGGACAATGTGCTAAACGGGAAACTTTTCCGTGCGTGCAGCCTGCGTTCATCGATTTATTAGACGTTGTCACGTCAAAAAAAAAACAATTTATAATTACTTGCTACTTAAATTTATAACAATACTAAGCAACGAATAGGTATAATATGATAGTTATTGACATGTGTTATCCCGTTAGTAAAGTGTTATTTTTATATTTTATCCTTGCTGCGTGGTCTATTTAAAACCAAACACTAAGAGTTTTCATAGGGCCAATAAGGTTTGTATTTCTAACCGTACAAAATTAATTAAGGGCATGAATGTTCGTGGAGGGTTACAATAAATTATCATGTAGGACTTAACAGCACGTTTGGTGTAACGAACAAGGTTTACGGAGGTAAACTATTCACATGTTAATAGAAAAAAGATGATATTACTACTGTGCCAAATTTCAGTTTGGGGTAAATTTACCAGAGATTACAAAACCTTTATTTCATGGAAGCGAAAGTCACCCCAGCCCTTGCGGCCGTGGCACTGTCTCAGTACGTACACGACACTGCTACGCTCAGAACGCTCTAGCAATTAAATCAATTACACAAGCCTATTTAAAAATGTATCACTTTAATGTTTAATAAATGTGCAACAACTTTTGACAAAGTGATTATTTCGTCGGACCCATTATTTTTGTGTGTATCGTGTTTTCATTTCCTTGATTGTGATTAGAATTTTTTTTTCTTACTTCAACTATTTATCTCATGTCTTTAATATTGAAATTTGAAACATGTTTCAACCCAAATGTGTGAAACAGCGTTTCTTGATTATTTTGGCGTATTTATGGAGAGTCTATGTTAAACAATGCGTAAATGGGAAGCATTTTCATGGCCTGCTGTGAATCTCTATCATGTAGGACTTAACGTTTTCGGTGATACGCACAAGGTCTACAGCGGTAAACTTTCGGTATGTTATTTAGCATAGTTTACTCTACCATTGTGTAAAAGTCAGCTTTGGGCAAATTTCTCACAGGTTGAAACCTTTGTTTCTTGAGTGTCCATTATCCTACTGCGGTGCTCCGGTCGCAGCAAACCGGCGGACGTACCATACAGGCGCGCTTGATGGCCTACAATCAAACTTAATGTATTTATGTCTGTTTTTGGAACAGAAAATATTGCTGGCCACTGTTTTTCCTCCTTTTCTAAGAACTGTTTCCCCACATTCAACCTTTCCCCTCTTACTGTAAAACTCAGGCTTGCAAGCAGCTTATCACTAGATGTTGGTTCTTTCTGCGGACCTCTGAACCTTACTCGATCATCAGTTATAAGTCTTTACACTTGCCGGGAAGCGCCACTTGCCGGGAAATTTCTCAATAAGTCTGGCGCAAATGGTAATAACTATAAACATTGCATATATATATATATATGTGTGTGTGTGTGTGTGTGTAGGTGTGTGTATGTGTGTATATATATATATATATATATATATATATATAACGTGTAAAGTTTTCCGCGTTTAATTAATTTTAAATTTTCTTCACCGTCCGTTCCAGTGGTTAGCAATGGCTGCGCAATACTTAGACTTAGTCCCCCATGTCCCCACTAGAGAGCACAATATGTACGGTTGAGGAAAAACGTGGTTCAATGATGTAAAACGTAGAGAAAGAATGAGGAAACTTCTCCCAGAATTTCTTGTCACCCAGCGGGTTGTCATGTTAACTACTGTGCTTATCACATGAACCGGATAGTCCCTGCTGAGATTATAACAAGTCCAGTATCAAAGTGTAGTTGCACTTGCGTTACAGCATGTGTTATTTTGATAATTTATAGAAGTTCCTAATTTATTTCAGTGATATATAGTTACCCTGAAGACATTAAATACCTTCATTTAACATTAAGGAAAAATATTTTGAACACTAAAATAACACAAACTTGAACTCACCATTTTATTATTCTTCGTCACTGCTACTTCAGAACTAAATAAAATAAGTATTGCGCTCAATTTATAGCTTTGACTAGAAGCTCTGGGATAGGCTAGCGCGAAAGTAGGAAGCTGATTGGCAGAACGCAGCAGGCAGGAGGGCTCAGCCAAGTGACATCACTCTCACCCCATCTCCAAGAGACTGGGTGAGTTTGAAGGGGGGGGGGGGGGGGAACCAGCCATCCTCTCCAGAATGGAATAAATCCAGTTATTAATAACTAGCTATGAAGTTGATAGATACAATGAACGTTTTGTTGCAAAGAGTTCAGGTGCCCACTATGCACATTACTCATACTCTCAGCATTATTACCATAAAAGTAATAAATACAAGTTTAAATTAGGTAGGCATTAATTTAATCCTTACTGATGTCACCATTGTGGCCTGGGCCGCCATGCTTTTTTTCTGTAACAGAATTAATCTGATTAGTCCGTAAAGTTCTGTGCTTAATAAAATGGCATAAAATGCATCTATGTGTTAAACTAGAATAAGGTATCTTGTAATGCAAAGTTAATCGGAATAGGTTTGAAAGTAAAGGCGATTGCACAACAATCTCCTAAAGTCCTAACTTTCACATTTATATTATTATGATAAAAGGATAGCTTAGGATTTAAGTATAAATGGATGATGCTCCATTTGATAAGTATTAAAACTTTCACAGTTTTGAAAGTGTTGGTAAGCATTTATTTTTATTAACAGATTTAATTAGCTTCATTTGTAACTAACTAGCTAAATAAATAGCTAACTAACTATGTAACTATGTCATCAAATATTGTTAGTCGATTTAAACCTACTTCTAATAATTGTCGTATTGATTTGAAACTGTGCAAGAATATTGAATACGCATGACAAGACAATAATTTGCTACCACAGAACTGATCTCACGTGTAACGAAGTAACTTACGAATTATGCAAAAAAAATTTAGAACATGAGTTAAACCTACTTCTAATCGTCGTATAAACTTGAAACCTTGCAAGTATATCTTATCCGGATGAAAATACAATAATTTGCAACCATCGAAATCATTTCACATGTAACAAAGTAAGTAACAACTTAAGTAAACAAATTTAATAAGTCTAATTTAAGATACTTCTAATTGTATCGATTTGAAACTTCGCAAGTACGGTATATGTCATTCAGATGACAATACAATAATTGGAAACCATTGGACTGATCTCACTGGTTACTAATAACTAACAAGCTATGTAAACAAATTTTAGAAGAAGAATTTAACCTACTTCTAAAACGGTAGTACAGTATGCCTGGTTTTATAACTATTTATAAATACTTATACGTTAATTGTTAAGTTAAATGTAATATATTCAATACTTTTATTAATTAAGAATTTATTAAGCTTCAGATTGATAACTATTAAAACAAATCTGTTTGTGTTTGGTCTTAAGTATAGGCATATTTTACCATCAAATTATGTAATTTTTATGCTCTAGTAACTGCGTTTTTGGAGTATTGCCCTGGAAAATTAAAATGTGGTCGTAAACATAACTTCATTAAACAGCGATAAACTAGTAGCTGTTGACTACCGCGATGCCACGTGCTCATACTATTGTTCATAGAGCGAAGTTTGAAGAGCGAGCCCCGCTGTATCAGATAAAAATAAGACACCTGTATATTTATCTCCCGAAATAATTTATCGTTGTTAAGGTATTTTTAAACTAAAATGTAAAAAAAAAAATATATAGCTTTAAAACAAAAACCAAAAACAAGCTTTTATCAGTTGCACACAAATGAAAACTGTCATACATTAAAAATTAACAATTAGCGCTTTTGTCATTCACGGACTAAAAAGTAAAAAAACAATAGATTTCTTTTACTTTAAATGACTAAGAAAATAAAAAGTTTGGGGAGCTTTGCCGAAATGAAATTAAATAACATGGTTCTCAAACAACCACAAGCTTCATATAGGCACGTCCTAAAAGAACCAAATACATATTATCATCATTTAGTACTAATGGCCCCCTGAGTTGAGGTTCATTTAGTTATTTTGACGATTTCCATACATTGAACTTGGTGACGAGGGTCTGGTGATGGAGCCAAGAGGTGAATAGTATAACTCTTCTATAGCTACCTACCATTGGACCCCTCGAGTTTGGGCTGCTTTGGTTTCAGTCTCTGCAAGGAGAGTCAGAAATACCATTTACTTATTACGAATATTCTGGTATAATCTAAAGCACAACAAATCACATTGTCGAGGCTTGTGGCGAATTAATGCATTCTAAACAGTAATTATATATATGTATATGTATATATATATATATCGATTTACAAGATTTGTACATACAATATATGTTCATTTTTGAACCAAGTACATAGTTATATGTTAAATTTAGGAAAAGCACCCCCGCTTTTTAATTAAATAGTGATTTTAAGTAAAGAAAACATTACTGTTCCTGACTGGCAGAAAAAAGCGCATAATGTAAAACTTTAATTCATGAAATATTTTATTAATGTGTAACTGATGAAATCATGTTTTTTTTAAGTATATCATTTGACTGAGGTAAGACTATACGCAGTGGAATTCCTGTGTAAGGGACGATACGAAATTTCTTCCTTAGTACTAAAACATAAATTTATGGGACAGCAGAAGACTATATTGACCTACTCTATCTTGTTCCTTTATAATTACTTTTTAATCCGTTGTAAATACGCTGAAATAGCCTTTTAATGAGGTAGGTACTTTTTAAAATTTCTGATCCTTCATTCAATAGTGAGTGATTTCATACCACCCAAAACCATCCAGTGATTGGCCCCTCCCAACAATCTGAGCTGGGTCTGCCGCCCCTGTACGCGAGTCAGTTACTTATTTTCAATATCCATGCTATTAATTCTCGTTATAATATTAACCACTTATCAATCATTTGACTTTTTTTTTGTTATATTAATGTTAATATGGTGTAAAGTTAGTGTACGTTATTAATTACACTTCTGGGGTTCTGTAAATTTTTGTTTCAAATATAATACTAGAAAACTACGCCAAGGTTTTTTTTTAATTACTATCGGTAGAGTCTACGTACGGGCTTAGGTAGATTGAAATGTAACTATTTGTTTAGAATTTTTTAGGACATTCCTGTAAATTTTGTGGAACAATTTATGAGAATATTGTATATGACGTCCTATATGTTTTCCAATTTTCCAAAATTATCGATAAAACATGTTCTCGTATTCCATGCAATATTTTTGATCCTCAAGCACTTTTGTTTTCATCCGCCGCACTATTTTGTAGTCTATCGATATAAACTTAGGACAAAGATTAAATAGATTATTAAGATGGTTTTAACTAAATTCGAATATGTTTGATTTCAAACCATGTTTTTACTGTAATACTTTGTTTCATTAAAAACTGTTTTTCTAAACCTTTTTGAAAATGATTTCAGTCTGTCAGTTAATTATAACCGATTTGATAGCAAGTGTACTAAAAAAAGATTGATAAATTTGCCTTTTAACCCTTTTTTTTCGCCCCATGTAGGCCTAATTGTGGTTGGTTACATACACATTTTCTGAAGACGAACGTTTTAGACAATACGTAGATGTTTTAAAATAAATAATAAATAGATAAGATAGCGTTCCTGGTTCGAAAGTATTGTATTGATATTTTGTGCTGATCCCAGTTTGTAAGTACCCCTTGGAGGAAAATAGTTTCAGACAAAAGGTTAAATTAAAATAATTCAAATTAAAAAAAAATTGAACGGATTCAATAGTGTGCTTACTATGAGAGCAGTAGGTAATTTATTTATCGTCCAAAACTAGTTTTTCTACCCGTTTAAATTTTCCTAACCTAACTAAAACCAAGTGTATGTGGGAGGGTCTGGTTTAGGGAGAGACCTAGGTGCGTCTCAGGGCAAGCCCTATACGCTCTAAGCGTGCAGGGTATTAGCCATGCAGGGAGAGGGTCGCATGCATCATGTGCTAGGAGGGGATTGGCCAGCCATGGCCGCCATTGGTGCCATGACTAAATCCCCATCACTGACTTCTCTAGACTAACACTAGATAAGGTGGGCCCAGGTGAAACCTGCATAGACACAGGGAAAAACCATGGGCTCTTTCATGCTGGATGCAAAGTTTCATGCATTATTTCAAGTAGGTTGGTTACGATTTGTCTTTTCCTAACCTAAGTTAATCTAAGCTAAGGGTGTGGGAGGGGTCCAGGTTAGGATATGACCTAGGCGTGTCTCAGGGCAAGCCCTATACACTCTGCACATGCGAGTTTTAACAATGCAGGGAGAGGTCGCGTGGCAATCGTGTTGCTAATTGGGGTTTATTGGCCGGGCGGGGCGGGGCGGGGTTTGGAGCTTGGGCCTTACGGCCCGCGTTCATTGACCAGTGCTGGGTGGCAGTCGTCAACCCGCTCAGCTGACCAGGCAACCACGTGTAAGGAAGAAGAGACTGTCCCCTAAGCAGCGGCGCAAGGCACGCAAACCGCTCATGCTGTGCGTCGCCCCCGAAGCTCGTCGTCGCGTCGCCGGCCCTTTGATATCTTGATTCTGCTTCAGGCCGCGTCGGTCGTCCTTCCGACTTGAAGAATCCGCTTCCACTGATCTTCTCAGGGCCGACGATACAACAGCGACTTCCGCCAGTTAAGTCCTAGATGGCAGCGACTTACAGCAGTCCATAAAAATGATTCGCGTTTACGCAGTTATTAACGTAGACTCTCCGTAAATGCATCAAAATAATCTAGAAACGTCATTTAACACATACATGTCAAAAAAATTTCTAAATGTTAAGACTAAAGGTACCATATTAATCTATCAAGTAATAAGAAGTGTATTTTAATCACAACAAAAGTATTAAAACACGATTAACATAAAGATATATGGTCCGACGTAATAATCACTTTTACAAACGTTGTTGCATATTTTTAAAGCTTTAAAATGGTATATTGGTTAATTATCTGATTCAATTTACCTTGCCACTGAAAGGTTCAGAGCGTTGTAGTGTGTATCCTACCGTGTGGGTACTTAAGTCGCTCGGGTTGGGTCAAATTTAGTTCTTAGGAAACTAAGTTTTTTATCATATAAAAAATTATACAAGAACTGAAATTTTTTACCGCTGAAAACCCTGTGCGTTGTACCAAAATCGTGCAGTTAAGTCCTAACGAAAATCGTGCAGTTAAGTCCTAAATTACAATTTCTTGCATTGCCACACAAAAATGCATTTTGTAAATGCAATTACTATAGTATAATCTCAGAATGAAGCTCAAAATGATCCAAGAACCTAACTTTAATTGTGAAAAACAAAAACATTTATAAAGATAAATATATTGTAATTTGTAGACAATGCAAAACGAAAAACTGGGGAAATGTTTTTTTATTTAAGAAAATAAAAATAAAGATTACATAAACATGAAAGGCCCCACGTAAAAATTTTTAAATAAACGCTGTGACATATTTTTTAAGCTTTAACAAATGGTATATTGCTTAAGAGTGCGACTCAATTGATATGCCCGCTGAAGCGTTCCGAGCGTCGTAATGTGTAGGCCTATTCTACTGCGGGAGGTGCTGAAGTCCCTTGGGCTGCGGTGAATTTAGCTGTTAGGAAACTAACACTTTTAATTTAAGAAAAAACATAAACGCTGAATTTTTTTAGAAGAGTTAGAATCAACGTTTTGTAGTAACATATAAAAAGTTTACCACCCCATACCTTGTGCATCACTCAGAAAACTTGCGGTTATGTCCTAAATCTTAGCTCCTTGTTGCGTTCTACAAATATAAACTCTACAAACGTTTTTATTATTTTATCTTTTCAGTTATCAAATAAAATTAGTTTTCAAAATCTTTTATACATTTGAAAGTTTAGAAGTATTTATATATATTACGCAAAATAAACAAATTGTATCAACAAAATTTTGCGAAATAGTGTTTTGTTACAAAATCGCAGGAATTAAAAAACAATATATAAACTACAGGAACTTGAAAGACCGTACGTAAAAGTCTTTTAAATTAAGTTTCTTCATATTTATTTGTTTTTAAATGGTATATATTTAGTTGTCTAACATAACTTATTGGGTCGCTAGAGCCGTTGGAGCGTCGCAATGTGTACTGCTCTGGGCTTCATGCTAAAGTCGTTTGGGATGGAGTGTTTTAATCACAGGCAACAAAGATATTAAAAATAAAGAGAAAAATCGCTAGTAAATTCCTCCAATTAACTAATGTAAGTAGATGCAAAAGTTTGTTTGCTTTTATTACTATACGTCAGAATGAAAATATTTTCCTAAGATAAAAAAAAAAAATTTATGGGCGCTATGAAAACTATAAATGTTTTGTTTCTAATAGACCATGTAGCCTGGATAAAAAATAGATTACGTTACTGAAGTGATAGAATAAGTCCATAATTATCACATTATATTTATTAGTAGGCCTATTGGTATTAATTTTAAATTCTTTACTTAGTTTTTCTAAATCTGGTTTTCAGTCTCCACTAAAGAATTATTTTTTTAATTTACGAACTGAAAACATGCTCTCAAATAATGCTATCCTACCTCATCTGCAATGTGACGTCATGTGTCCGATGCCTAGAGTTATTACTTTAAAGTTCATTAGTGTTTCAATTTTCCCATTTCAAACAGAATTTAGTCAAATAAAAAATAAAAGCTAAAATCGTTCTTTATGAGAAGGGGAGCTTACCCAATTTTTTGAGATATTTATATGCATAAATGTTAAACTTGGTATTTCGGGGTGTTCCTGTTTAACAAAATATAACAAATATGTTTATTGCAACTTTATGGAGCCATGTAACTGCGACCGGAGCACCGCCGCACGACGGTACACACGCCGACGCTTAAGCTATTATAGTTATACCGCCCTAAAGCTGAATGAGTAAGCAAAAACGTCTGTACAGAAGATTTTCACGTTCGACCATTGATTTGTATGTAAATAAAACTTTTATTTCAATGAATGTTTTTAAAAACACATAATTTGTGTCAACTTTAGTATTCCACATTGAATTTTTTTTAACAAGATGGTGTTGAATAGCGTTTCTAGATTATTTTTATGCACTTACGGAGAGTCTACGTTATGAACTGCGTAAACGCGAATCATTTTAATGGACTAAGTCTCTAACTTCTAGGACTGAACTGCACGTTTTCGGTGACACGCACAAGGTCTACAGCGGTAGGGCGGAACACACCGCGCATGCCGCGAGAAAACGTCCACGGTTCCCGCATCAACTCCCCTTCGGCGAACTGCCAACCTTAGATGATCCCCAAAGGTCGCAGGGCACTCCCGGTCGACAGCACCCGCGAGCAAAGCTAGCGATTGTTCGCCCGACGACAACAAGGCAGAGGCTATAGGGAAGTTGGCATCCCGGTGGTAGCCATTCGGGCGTCTATAAATTTATAGATGCGTTGACACTTTTACAGCCTGAGCGTCTTAGCAGACAGGAAACCTTTCTGTACACTTTGGCAATGTCGGGTCCTTACAGCTCGCCCTAAACCCTCGGAGTAGCTCCACAAAACGTCCTTTTCCAATGGCTGCGCAGATAGAACATATTTCCCCCCTTGCAGTTTTTGTAAGACCTTACAAAAACGTATATACACAAATTAAGCATACAATAAATAAAATAATTTGTAATCGTGGTACAAAAGTAATGAAATAATTAAAAATATTAATAGATCTACCGGGTCAAGCTATTGCCTGCAAGGAAAACTATGCGCGCGATCTTGTTGCTGTCCGTCGGCATTAAAAGTGTCGGCCCAGACAAAAATTCTGAACAGTATATTTTGTTAAGAAATGTTACAGCTTTCATTTGGTATATGGCTGATATTCGGCCAATACTTGGTATGAGTCCTGGAGTCGTTTTTATAAAATGCAAATTTTTTAAATATGTACCTTCTTTGACCTTATATAAATTAAAGAATACTATTGATAAATACTATTTTTTTTAGTTAAATACAAAGCATATTATCTTTCGTTTAGGACCTTGTAGTTGTATTTATATATTTCAGTTTTAAACGGAGAAATAAAATGGTTTTTTTTAGGTCCTGTAATGGGCGGGTGAAGCTATTGCCTGTAGGTAAAACTGGGCGCGCGAACTTGTTGCTGTCCGTCGGCATTAAAAGTGTCGGCCCAGACAAAAATTCTGAACAGTATATTTTGTTAAGTAAGGTGACAGCTTTCATTTGGTATATGGCTGATGTTCGGCCAATACTTGGTATGAGTACTGGAGTCATTTTAATATAATGCAAGTTTTTGAAATATGTAACTTATTTGACCTTAAATAATTTTAATAATATTATTAACAAATACTAAGTTTTTAAATTAAATACAAAGCGCCATATCTTGCGTTTTGGACCTTGTAGGTCGAATTTTATATTTCAGTTTTAAACAGAGAAATAAAATGGTTTTTTCAGGTCCTGTAATGGGCTGGTGAAGCTATTGCCTGCAAGTAAAACTAAGCGCGCGAACTTGTTGCTGTCCGTCGGCATTAAAACTGTCGGCCCAGACAAAAATTCTGAACAGTATATTTTGTTAAGTAAGGTGACAGCTTTCATTTGGTACATGGCTGATGTTCGGCCAATACTTGGTATGAGTCCTGGAGTTGTTTTTATAAAATGGAGGTTTTTGAAATATGTAACTTATTTAACCTTAAATAATTTTAATAATATTATTAACAAATACTAAGTTTTTAAATTAAATACAAAGCGCCATATCTTGCGTTTTGGACCTTGTAGGTAAAATTTTATATTTCAGTTTTAAACAGAGAAATAAAATGGTTTTTTCAGGTCCTGTAATGTGCGGGTGAAGCTATTGCCTGCAAGTAAAACTAAGCGCGCGAACTTGTTGCTGTCCGTCGGCATTAAAAGTGTCGGCCCAGACAAAAATTCTGAACAGTATATTTTGTTAAGTAAGGTGACAGCTTTCATTTGGTACATGGCTGATGTTCGGCCAATACTTGGTATGAGTCCTGGAGTCGTTTTTATAAAATGCAGGTTTTTGAAATATGTACCTTCTTTGATCTTATATAATTTAAAGAATACTATTAATAAATACTATTTTTTTTAGTTAAATACAAAGCATCTTATCTTGCGTTTAGGACCTTGTAGTTGGATTTATATATTTCAGTTTTTAACGGAGAAATAAAATTTTTTTTTTCAGGTCCTGTAATGGGCGGGTGAAGTTATTGCCTGCAAGGAAAACAGGGCGCGCGATCTTGTTGCTGTCCGTCGGCATTAAAAGTGTCGGCCCAGACAAAAATTCTGAACAGTATATTTTGTTCAGAAAGGTGACAGCTTTCATTTGGTATATGGCTGATGTTCGGCCAATACTTGGTATGAGTACTGGAGTCGTTTTAATATAATGCAAGTTTTTGAAATATGTACCTTTTTTGACCTTAAATAATTTTAATAATACTATTAACAAATACTAAGTTATTAAATTAAATACAAAGCGCCATATCTTGCGTTTAGGACGTTGTGGGTGGATTTTTATATTTCAGTTTTAAACAGAGAAATAAAATGGTTTTTGCAGGTCCTGTAATGGGCTGGTGAAGCTATTGCCTGCAAGTAAAACTGGGCGCGCGATCTTGTTGCTGTCCGTCGGCATTAAAAGTGTCGGCCCAGACAACAATTCTGAACAGTATATTTTGTTAAGTAAGGTGACAGCTTTCATTTGGTATATGGCTGATGTTCGGCCAATACTTGGTATGAGTCCTGGAGTCGTTATAATATAATGCCAGTTTTTTAAATATGTACTTTGTTTGACCTTAAATAATTTTAAAAAATGTTATTAAAAATACAATTTTTTTAGGTTAAATAAAAAGCCCCTTTATCTTGTGTTTAGGACCTCGTTGTTGAATTTTCATATTTCACATTTTAACGGAGAAGTAAAGGGGTTTTTCAAGGCCTGTAATGGGCGGGTGAAGCTATTGCCTGCAAGTAAAACTGGGCGCGCGATCTTGTTGCTGTCCGTCGGCATTAAAAGTGTCGGCCCAGACAAAATATCTGAACAGTATATTTTGTTAAGTAAGGTGACAGCTTTCATTTGGTATATGGCTGATGTTCGGCCAATACATGGTATGAGTCCTGGGGTCGTTATAATATAATGCCAGCTTTTTAATATGTACTTTGTTTGACCTTAAATAATTTTAATAATACTATTAACAAATACTAAGTTATTAAATTAAATACAAAGCGCCATTTCTTGCGTTTAGGACGTTGTGGGTGGATTTTTATATTTCAGTTTTAAACAGAGAAATAAAATGGTTTTTTCAGGTCCTGTAATGGGCGGGTGAAGCTATTGCCTGCAAGTAAAACTGGGCGCGCGATCTTGTTGCTGTCCGTCGGCATTAAAAGTGTCGGCCCAGACAAAAATTCTGAACAGTATATTTTGTTAAGTAAGGTGACAGGTTTCATTTGGTATATGGCTGATGTTCGGCCAATACTTGGTATGAGTACTGGAGTCGTTTTAATATAATGCAAGTTTTTGAAATATGTACCTTTTTTGACCTTAAATAATTTTAATAATACTATTAACAAATACTTTGTCTTTAAATTAAATACAAAGCGCCATATCTTGCGTTTAGGACCTTGTAGGTGGAATTTAATATTTCAGTTTTAAACAGAGAAATAAAATGGTTTTTTCAGGTCCTGTAATGGGCTGGTGAAGCTATTGCCTGCAAGTTAAACTGGGCACGCGATCTTGTTGCTGTCCGTCGGCATTAAAAGTGTCGGCCCAGACAAAAATTCTGAACAGTATATTTTGTTCAGAAAGGTGACAGCTTTCATTTGGTATATGGCTGATGTTCGGCCAATACTTGGTATGAGTACTGGAGTCGTTTTAATATAATGCAAGTTTTTGAAATATGTACCTTTTTTGACCTTAAATAATTTTAATAATACTATTAACAAATACTTTGTCTTTAAATTAAATACAAAGCCCCATATCTTGCGTTTAGGACCTTGTAGGTGGATTTTTATATTTCAGTTTTAAACAGAGAAATAAAATGGTTTTTTCAGGTCCTGTAATGGGCTGGTGAAGCTATTGCCTGCAAGTAAAACTGGGCGCGCGATCTTGTTGCTGTCCGTCGGCATTAAAAGTGTCGACCCAGACAAAAATTCTGAACAGTATATTTTGTTAAGTAAGGTGACAGCTTTCTTTTGGTATATGGCTGATGTTCGGCCAATACTTGGTATGAGTACTGGAGTCGTTTTAATATAATGCAAGTTTTTGAAATATGTACCTTTTTTGACCTTAAATAATTTTAATAATACTATTAACAAATACTTTGTCTTTAAATTAAATACAAAGCGCCATATCTTGCGTTTAGGACCTTGTAGGTGGAATTTAATATTTCAGTTTTAAACAGAGAAATAAAATGGTTTTTTCAGGTCCTGTAATGGGCTGGTGAAGCTATTGCCTGCAAGTAAAACTGGGCGCGCGATCTTGTTGCTGTCCGTCGGCATTAAAAGTGTCGGCCCAGACAAAAATTCTGAACAGTATATTTTGTTAAGTAAGATGACAGCTTTCATTTGGTATATGGCTGATGTTTGGCCAATACTTGGTATGAGTACTGGAGTCGTTTTAATATAATGCAAGTTTTTGAAATATGTAACTTATTTGACCTTAAATAATTTTAATAATATTATTAACAAATACTAAGTTTTTAAATTAAATACAAAGCGCCATATCTTGCGTTTTGGACCTTGTAGGTAAAATTTTATATTTCAGTTTTAAACAGAGAAATAAAATGGTTTTTTCAGGTCCTGTAATGGGCTGGTGAAGCTATTGCCTGCAAGTAAAACTGGGCGCGCGATCTTGTTGCTGTCCGTCGGCATTAAAAGTGTCGGCCCAGACAAAAATTCTGAACAGTATATTTTGTTAAGTAAGGTGACAGCTTTCATTTGGTATATGGCTGATGTTCGGCCAATACTTGGTATGAGTACTGGAGTCGTTTTAATATAATGCAAGTTTTTGAAATATGTACCTTTTTTGACCTTAAATAATTTTAATAATACTATTAACAAATACTAAGTTATTAAATTAAATACAAAGCGCCATATCTTGCGTTTACGACGTTGTGGGTGGATTTTTATATTTCAGTTTTAAACAGAGAAATAAAATGGTTTTTGCAGGTCCTGTAATGGGCTGGTGAAGCTATTGCCTGCAAGTAAAACTGGGCGCGCGATCTTGTTGCTGTCCGTCGGCATTAAAAGTGTCGGCCCAGACAACAATTCTGAACAGTATATTTTGTTAAGTAAGGTGACAGCTTTCATTTGGTATATGGCTGATGTTCGGCCAATACTTGGTATGAGTCCTGGAGTCGTTATAATATAATGCCAGTTTTTTAAATATGTACTTTGTTTGACCTTAAATAATTTTAAAAAATGTTATTAAAAATACAATTTTTTTAGGTTAAATAAAAAGCCCCTTTATCTTGTGTTTAGGACCTCGTTGTTGAATTTTCATATTTCACATTTTAACGGAGAAGTAAAGGGGTTTTTCAAGGCCTGTAATGGGCGGGTGAAGCTATTGCCTGCAAGTAAAACTGGGCGCGCGATCTTGTTGCTGTCCGTCGGCATTAAAAGTGTCGGCCCAGACAAAATATCTGAACAGTATATTTTGTTAAGTAAGGTGACAGCTTTCATTTGGTATATGGCTGATGTTCGGCCAATACATGGTATGAGTCCTGGAGTCGTTATAATATAATGCCAGCTTTTTAAATATGTACTTTGTTTGACCTTAAATAATTTTAATAATACTATTAACAAATACTAAGTTATTAAATTAAATACAAAGCGCCATATCTTGCGTTTAGGACGTTGTGGGTGGATTTTTATATTTCAGTTTTAAACAGAGAAATAAAATGGTTTTTTCAGGTCCTGTAATGGGCGGGTGAAGCTATTGCCTGCAAGTAAAACTGGGCGCGCGATCTTTTTGCTGTCCGTCGGCATTAAAAGTGTCGGCCCAGACAAAAATTCTGAACAGTATATTTTGTTAAGTAAGGTGACAGGTTTCATTTGGTATATGGCTGATGTTCGGCCAATACTTGGTATGAATACTGGAGTCGTTTTAATATAATGCCTTTTTTTTGAAATATGTACCTTTTTTGACCTTAAATAATTTTAATAATACTATTAACAAATACTAAGTTATTAAATTAAATACAAAGCGCCATATCTTGCGTTTAGGACGTTGTGGGTGGATTTTTATATTTCAGTTTTAAACAGAGAAATAAAATGGTTTTTTCAGGTCCTGTAATGGGCTGGTGAAGCTATTGCCTGCAAGTAAAACTGGGCGCGCGATCTTGTTGCTGTCCGTCGGCATTAAAAGTGTCGGCCCAGACAAAAATTCAGAACAGTATATTTTGTTAAGTAAGGTGACAGCTTTCTTTTGGTATATGGCTGATGTTCGGCCAATACTTGGTATGAGTACTGGAGTCGTTTTAATATAATGCAAGTTTTTGAAATATGTACCTTTTTTGACCTTAAATAATTTTAATAATACTATTAACAAATACTTTGTCTTTAAATTAAATACAAAGCGCCATATCTTGCGTTTAGGACCTTGTAGGTGGAATTTAATATTTCAGTTTTAAACAGAGAAATAAAATGGTTTTTTCAGGTCCTGTAATGGGCTGGTGAAGCTATTGCCTGCAAGTTAAACTGGGCACGCGATCTTGTTGCTGTCCGTCGGCATTAAAAGTGTCGGCCCAGACAAAAATTCTGAACAGTATATTTTGTTAAGTAAGGTGACAGCTTTCATTTGGTATATGGCTGATGTTCGGCCAATACTTGGTATGAGTACTGGAGTCGTTTTAATATAATGCAAGTTTTTGAAATATGTACCTTTTTTGACCTTAAATAATTTTAATAATACTATTAACAAATACTTTGTCTTTAAATTAAATACAAAGCCCCATATCTTGCGTTTAGGACCTTGTAGGTGGATTTTTATATTTCAGTTTTAAACAGAGAAATAAAATGTTTTTTTCAGGGCCTGTAATGGGCGGGTGAAGCTATTGTTTGCAAGTAAAACTGGGCGCGCGATATTGTTGCTGTCCGTCGGCATTAAAAGTGTCGACCCAGACAAAAATTCTGAACAGTATATTTTGTTAAGTAAGGTGACAGCTTTCATTTGGTATATGGCTGATGTTCGGCCAATACATGGTATGAGTCCTGGAGTCGTTATAATATAATGCCAGTTTTTTAAATATGTACTTTGTTTGACCCTAATTAATTTTAAAAAATGTTATTAAAAATACAATTTTTTTAGGTTAAATAAAAAGCCTTATATCTTGTGTTTAGGACCTCGTTGTTGAATTTTCATATTTCACATTTTAACGGAGAAGTAAAATGGTTTCTTCAAGGCCTGTAATGGGCGGGTGAAGCTATTGCCTGCAAGTGAAACTGGACGCGCGATCTTGTTGCTGTCCATCGGCATTAAAAGTGTCGGCCTAGACAAAAATTCTGAAAAGTATATTTTGTTAAGTAAGGTGACAGCTTTCATTTGGTACATGGCTGATGTTCGGACAATACATGGTATGAGTCCTGGAGACGTTTATATATAAAGAAATTTCAAAAAAATATGGGCTGTGTTTATCTTGATATTTCAACAATTTATGTTTTTTATTGTTTAAAACTTTTTTTTTAATATTATGGTACTTATTTGTTGTTATGTTGTATATTTCATACATTTTTCTGTTTTTTATATGCTTTTATTTTCGTTAAATTATGTTAAAATTGTGATGTTTTCAGCGTGTGTAGTAGAATTCCCTCCCATACAGTATGGCGCCATGTTTTGCTGTTGCTGTCCAGCGCATTTACTTGACCACGGTAGTTTTAACTCGTTCTCATTTCTTTACTCTGAGCAAAGACTATACTACAAGCTGGGTCGCATTCTATTGGTAGGAGTAACGACAAATTTTGACCATGAGACAAGCGACATGACAGTCGCAGGACATCACGAACGGGATATTAATCAAGCTCTGATATTTTGGAAATACATCAAAATAGAACCTCGTTCATGGTATTTAACGTATTCAGAAATGAAAATCAAAAAATTAAATTAAATTTTTAAATGCATAACTTCTTTCATATATACATTATTTAGGGTTTACGCTTAATTAGAACTATTCGTATTTATATTAGTTTGTTCTGATTATAAATATTATAATTTTCAAATAATTCCATGATACCCAATGCATTCCGCTAAATAAGTAAATACTTGATATTTCAGGAAGTTTTAAAAATAAATATTTAATTGACATCCCGACCATGGCCTCCATTCCCGTGCTCCGCACTATTAGTACCAGATCCCGTTTTCGGAGCGCACCCCTAACCCAGCAGGTATGAGTCAGGCGAGCGCCTCGGGCGTGAACCCATTAGACTCAAATAAACTTAAGAGCCCGAAACCCCGGGGGTCCGACCCTATAAAACAATTAAGGAACAAGACACTAGGAGACAATAATTATTAATTCACAGACGTTAAATCAGTGCGTAGTAGCCACTCCGCGCGAGCACCGCACGCACAGAGCAGACAACGGACGTCGACCCAAGTGTCTCCCTGGCTCATAAAGTCCGTTATGCTACGCCAACCCCTAATCCTCCCCTGCTCCATGCAGTGAATGTGTATTGTGTGAAACATATTTTATATTCAAGAACATGTCATTTTTATGGTTTGTATATATTATAATTTTTTTCGTGAACTTTTGTTATTATAATTATATGTCTTTCTAAAGTATAATGTTAATTGCTGTAACTGGGCGACGAAGCCGAGGCCAACACCCGGAATCACTCCGAGCACTGCACGTATCGCGAAGTGGGGGGGATGACGGGCGGAGAGGAGAGATGCGGCAGGAGGGGGCAGTAGTCATCTGGCGGCCGAGGAAGGCGGTCGAACGGCGAGACGAGTGCGGTAGCGAGACGTGAGCCAGAACTGGTGGGACTGGATCCGGGCGACCGGGACTTTCACGTTCACAGGCGTTACGCTATCAGTCGTCATTGTAACTAATTTAATTGTAAATAAGTATTTTCTTGGTTTTTTTGAGGCGGGACATTGCGCGCATCGGCGGACACGTGCGTGCCGCAACGGGACGGACTTCACGTCGTTGGCGACGGCGTTCCAACTTAATTGGTTTCTCACTATCATAGGGAAGGGGCAGAGTCCGTTCATCATTCGCATAAAGAACCAGGGGGTGCAGTCCGCACTTGGCGCCTGCCCAACCCCAAACACGTGCAGCCGAGCCTCACTCCGCGGACGGATGGGTGTTGAACCGCGGATTGCCCATGTAACTATATTTGGCAGAGGGCTCAATAAATACTTGTGGTCAAACTGTCGAAACATCATTGCAGCTCGGATAGTGTTAATTTCCCCTGCAACGAGGCCTCAACCATCCCTGAGAATACTACGCAACCCGCATCACTGGGGTGATATCAGGGGCTACAAAAAATGAACCTCATTACCAGTCACCGCTATCACTGGCCTTAATTAAAGTGCCCATGACAATGATCAAGTCAGATTAGGAGAAATCCCACTAATACAGTTCACAGGGAGACCATATGTTAATAAATTTACAGTCGCCAACTTGATGCCACAATTCAAATAATTAAATATTCTAAAACAGTTGTTAAGCCTTAAGCACCCAATTACCATGTGCTACCTTTTAATTGGGCACCTGGAATGTGTTTTTAGCTTATAATAGAGCAAATTAAGTAAATGTAAGTTTTTGGCACCGACTCACAAAAGAGGTGAAAGTTTCCCTCCCTTGCGAGGCGGCCATCTTCGGCAGTCTCCAACCATTCCGCGCCGGGTCAAGACGTGTGTCCGTGAGCAGCTTTCAATTTTGTTCCACCGATCGTTCACTCTGTACTTGATTTAATATCCAAACCCTTTTGCTTCATTGCTGCTCACATCAACTCGGGGTGTATTTCGCGGACCTGGGCTTACCTCGACCGTTTCCTTAGTGATTCCGCACCTCATCGCGGACCATGCAATTTATGGCACTGGCCGACTCCAGCCAACTCGCTTTCGCTAAGACCGCCGGCTGCAACCTCATGTAAGTGTAAAGTGTAATTTAGGATCACGCTCACTCAGCCCCCATAAAACAGTTAACTTTCGGTGCTGGCTGTCTCCAGAGCACTAGTAACCATGTCCCAGCGAGACTGCCGTGGCAAATTCACAGTGCTATGTTAGTGTCATCTTTTGTTCTGTAATCAGTGTTGACATTGTATGGCCGAAGGCCACCCCAAAGCCCGACCTGCACCCGCCAGTACTCGGCTCCGCTAACGGAAAGCACCCCTAGCCATGGCCCATCTGAGTCAAGTGAGCAGACCGCAGCCCAAGGTAGAGAATAGCGAACCATTTTAATTACGCATGCAACACACTCCCCGTGCCTACAAAATTCCCCACACAATAATAAAGTAATCAAAAACAAACAAAAGCCCCTAATTAATAGAGTGCGACGTAGGAGTGCCCGGGTCACTCACGTGTAGTTTTCTACTAAAACAGCTGTAGGTGCAACCCTTGCGGCCTTCAGCCTAAATTCAGTAGTGAAACGTGTGACGTAACGCAAACCGCCCCAAATTAGCATTATCATTCGCCACTGGAGTAGTTATCAAGAAACAGACAGTCTCCAGCTTGACTCTAATATTCAAACTTATTTTAGACAAACTTATTAAATGTCAATTCTAAAACATATATAGATATTAAGTTAATCATTAAGTTTTATTATGTGAATTAGAGCCACTTAAAATTAGTTAATTTTATAGATTTTTACGAATAACGGAACTTTAGAAACTCTGGCGCGACAGGGAGCTCACCGCTCCCCTCGCGCCAGGGCCAGACGCCAGTACAGCGCGACTCGCGGACCGGGACGGACGCACGTCCCACGGGGAGCCAGCATCTCTTTGTTTCACCGAACGTCCATCTGGTAATTATAGTCACAACCAAAACCTTTTTTTAAATACTCCCCGTGTGCGCCCGGTCCTTTTCCGGTGTAGGGCCTAACCCAGCCGTGTCAATTTAACACGCCCCACACAAAGCATTACGTGGGGCCGTGCAGTATACGGTACGGTCCGTCTCCCGCCACCCCAGAGCTTTAGTTAATCGCCCAGTGCACAGGCACAGGCTACATTCAAGCTTAAACGTGTTTTTAATTTAGTAGCGAGCCGCGGTCCACACAGGTGGGCTTGCGCGTCGCAAGTTACAGATTACGAGACTAGCCGATGTTAATCGAACGCTCTCCCTCGACTGCGACTGGCGTGAGGACTTAATAAGTAAACACATGTAGAGGCATGCAGGTGTCCCTCTCAGATAACGTGTGCAGTGTAATAGTGTACGTAAAAGCACCACAGAGTGCCGTTTTATCAAGTGTAATTGTAATAATAGTGTAATCAAAACTTCTATGTGTTCCGACGCCTCATTGGCAGTCATGTACCGCCGAGTAAACCTCGCGCCCAATGTAATGAACCAGTGTAAATCGTGAACAATAAAAAGTCCACCCCGCACCTCCCGTGCGCGACGTGCGACCCGTAGAACAACCAGAACAGTGTATGTAAATTAACCTAAACAACCCAACCTAATCAGGAAACAAATTCCATCACCGCCGACGGTTCTAGCGGACCACGCTGGGGCAACGAACACACGACCATCACACGGTTAGACACCGAGCTAGCCTGGCACCCTCCCGGAACAGAAACCTCTAAGAAAGCCAGCCACCCCGCTAGGACCTGCGCCCGACCTCGAACACGAGACCGCGGCGGATGGCAGTGTATGTTAATATAGCTGTACGACGACTCAGATGCCGCATAGCGCATTCACATAGTTTTTGTAGCGGTTCTGCCACTGCGTAGTGTATGTATAGGGAGTACAGCGTACCCAACCGTACCACCGGAGAAGTCCGTGGATTAAATGCCAATTTAACATAAACTGTGTCTCTTATGATTATTCCGCACCACTCCGTCCTCCACACAGCCGAGCGGCCTCACAACCAAATAGGGAAGTTCATGATATATTTCAAACCACGTACCTGGCGGGACACGCGGGGGCAGAGTACCCACGACCCATCACCAATGGCCTAGTGTCCCACTAGCCTGGTGCCCCCCTCCCCCCCGGACAACAGCAGCACCGTAATGCCTGTTGCGCCCGTCAGTTATTTCCCGAGCCTTCTACAGAAGCCGGGTGACGGCATACTTTAGATATTTTTAATCTACTTTGATGCTCATTCGTGACAGGACATTGGGTTACCTGTATGTGGCACTAATCTCCACTTTCCAAAGATAGGCATGATTTATATTTTTTGCTGGCTCTTTCACTAGCTAAGGCTGACATATTGTATTTTAATACCTTTCGTATGCTTACTTTACATTTTTACATATACATCTTATCCAAAATACACTATTTTTGGCTTAAATCGATCTATCTAAATAAACTATATACATAATCACACGAATAACCATGCTATCACATCTGAGTCATAGCTTGACGTCACTCGCCCTGCGGTCCCTAAGTCCCTGTTGCGAATTGTCCTGACACTCGCCCTGATTTGCCCGCGTAGGTCCAGTCTAAGAGATGGTGGAGTTCAGACCAACGTGGCCGGGACCGGAAAAATTGGGACCGGGAGAGAAACTTGTAGGGGTTAGAGGATAAGTAGAGGGTTGAAAGGAGAAGACGTTGCTGTCCGTTTTCACGAGCTACTTTTCCGTCGAAGCCCTATCGCAGCCTGGCCGACACGTTGCAGGACGAACGTTCTCCCTCGCACGACCCGGACTCCCGAAAATACACTGGTAGCAACTTATACGCGACGGATATTACTACGGAGACAGTCCCGTGACAAACTTGCTGATTGCGAGATTTCAGCAGTGCAAGGCGCGCGTCTCGAGCGGAGCGAATTGCAAAATAATGAAGACGCGATCTTGTTGACGAGATTTATCACTGGAAAGCCTGTCACAGCCTGGACGACCACGTCGGGTGACAGACGTTTCATCCACACAGCGACCCGGACTCCGTAACGTGCTACTTCTCGTGGAGCGGAGAGAAGCAGGTCTGCTCCGTGCGGAAGCCAGATAGCAAGTGACACCCCGCCGCCCGCCCACGCGCACCGTTACCCGCGGGCTTCGGTTGGGTGGGAAGGGGAAGCGGGCCGGCGTGGGAGAGACGCGACTCGCGCGGCAGGCCAGGCTTGCGGTTCTACATGTTAACATAGGCTCTAAAATTGAAACTATATACAAAAATATTTAAACACAAGTTGACGCCGTCCCCGCTACCTCTGACTATTTAGACGGGATTTTCGTTCGGGTTCGTGATCTCAGGGAAGGTTCGGCCTTGTGGCTAGAGGTAGGGGTCAACGCAGTAGGGCCCCCCGAGCTGTTATGGCCACTCGGGACGCCTGAAGAATAACACAAATTTTAATTGGAGAATTTAATACAGCACAGCCCAATACATGGTGCTGCCCGTTCTGGCCGTAACGGTTTGCCCGACGCGACTAGTCACACACGCAGCTCACTTCCTCAGTGGCGGCTCACGATTTTAATGCGCATGAGGGGCGGAGTTGTACACGTGATGCGAAAGTTACAAAATACACTCTGACATGGCGCACGATATCTTGACTAACAATACACTTCACTATTACCTAGCTCTTAATAAACTGGGCTAGCAACACGTAGGCCCGTATCTCCGGCGACTCTACGTGATGTCTAGATGTGTCCCAGGGACTGAATCGTTATTATGCTTGGCGGCTCAATGCCGTACGACGATGATACATAAATCCTGACGTGACAGATAACATTTGGACGAACAACTATTTCACTAATACATTACACTTAATAAACTGGGCTAGTGACATGTAGGCCCGTGTCTCCGGCGACTCTACGTGATGTCTAGATGTGTCCCAGGAACTGAATCGTTATTATGTTCGATGGCACGCGTCGCCTGCTGGCTGCCCCGTGCGGGCCAAAACTATGTAGCCGGTAGGCTAGGTTGGGGCGTAAAGCGCCGACGTAAATTCACAAAAACTCCCCACAGTACTTACGTATGACGTAGAACACTCATCTCGGAGCACTGATTTAATTAAGTTAAGTACCTCATGGTAAATTTAGGCCGACCGCGGAACTGTACGTGAAAGGTTGAAAAGAAATTACACTATTGGAAACTACATGTCGGTGAAAGCAAAGGTTGAAGGTTCCGCGTTGCATGCAGGCTGCCGGCCTGGTTGAGTTCTCGAATGACACTGCCGGTGGCGCCGCGCGCGACCCCCCTCCCCCGCCAGACCTCCCGCGGAAACGTGTGAATTTCGCGGGAAACTGAACCGGCCAGGTTCGGGACAAATCGCACAGTGAAACATGATTTTGCAATGACTGAATTATTAATTAATGAAAAATAATGTTTAATAAAAACCTGTGGAAAACATAATTAAAATAATTTGTTGTAGTGCGGCGGAGGGATATGCCACACCCGGCCGGATCCTTCCGCCGGCGCAGCACTCGTTGCATGGCGTTCGCCTCGTCGCACGCACTACACTTTGCTGCGCGCACGAGCGTGTTCGGTGCACACATTTTTACGAGACGTTGACGAGGCATAGCGGTCTATGCGACAGAGGAGCATTGGCGGTCGGCGTCAAAGTCATTAAGCATTACGAAAATATTACAAAGTATTATACAAAAGACGTAAACACAAGTTAAGAACTATGACAACATTACAAAGTAATAACTAAAACGTAGACGCTCGTGAATATTTACAACAGGAAATACACTGACACGATAATTATAAGATAGTAGAAATTATTTACAATACACATGGTCGCCTGTGGACTTTCCTAGGGCGCACGCGGGTGCGTCCCTGATCGTAAACCCTACCCTGCACTCGTAATGCAAGAGAGGGCGCTGACGAGGCATAACGGCCTGAAGGACCCGGGGAGACACTTGGGTCGACGACAAGCTACACTGAATAGAAAGGAGTGAGAGTGCTGGTTTTGACCATTCTTCGTGGTCCTGTTCCCCACCATCCGGCCCGCGATGCAAACTCGTTTCAACGAGCTGACTATATACTTTAAGTAATATACAGTACTTACTTCTCTTCTGATAATTGTTAGGAAAGTATTAATGCAAGACGATGCAGACCTCTTCGTTGTGGTACAAATTTCTGTTCTGGTATTCGTATGTTACGGGGTGATTTTAAAAACGCTTCGCGTAGTGGGTATCGGCCTGCATCTTCGACTTTTTGTTACAGTCGCAACCTCTACAGGCGAAATGACTGTCACCGTGACAAAATTGTCTCTCATCTCTACTGATTGTGATAGTGCCAAAACTACTGGAAGGTACTTACCAATAATTTCTAAATCTTTTTATAGTTAGTGCGCAGGGTTTTTGGAACAGAGTCCATGTATATATTGTTTCTTTTAACAGCTGATTTTTCTGCAGAAGTGCTGAACTCACTGTTAAATGTTGGTGGATGGAGTGCTAGTTGGGTGATTCTGGGCGTTCCACCTGTTTCGTTTTGCCTAGGTTATCTGTAAATAATTTACTTTTTTTTGTCGTTGAATGACATTCAGCTGAACCTGATGTCATGTGATCGTGTTTAACGAATTGTTTGGCCCACTTAGCACCTACGATGGCAGATGGATTAAATGGAGAAAGACAGTCTATTAGGGATTCTGCCAAATCTTTGAAGAAGTATGGCAGCACTTGCAATCATTTTAAGCGGCAGGACCACATTAAGCACATAATTGTGGAAGGTGACACCCTGCAAGGAATCGCATTGAAGTATGGAGTTACCGTAAGTGTGCATGATGTATTAATGGTTTTATAAGGTGGTAAGGAGGGTGGTGTAGTTTTCAAGTTTAGGTTCTTTTTCTAAAAAAGAATTAAAACATTATTTGGCTAAAATAGGTGCTTATAGTGCTGCTGTTCTTAGTTATGTAGTTTCTAAAAGCACATTTCAAAATTCTATGTTTGCCTCATTTTGATTTGCAAATGTGACCACTATTTCCCATAGGATTAGCGGGGATAGCACGAAGGGCCCACCCGCCTACCTGCAGCATTTTATTTGTATACATAATGAAACGCAACAAGTAAACGTGTTTACATTGTGCACGTGTGTTAATGAATTCCTCACTTGAGTTGTTGATCCATGATTGTATACATAGAATCAGTGGTAAATTTATAGTCTTGTCATTTTTCAGTAATTAAAATTGTACAATCCTGAAAGTGGTGTTTTTCAACACTATAGACCTTCTCCTGTTCACCCTAAAAACTCTTAGAAATTTCTTACTGAATTCCGAGAAACTCGCATTTACTTATAGTTGAAGTGAAGTTGTGGATTGACGTCAGTATAACATCACCGCCATATTGAACTTTTTGTATCAGTTTTGGTACTACTATTGTCAAATGTGAATTTTTTTTGAATAAGGAAAAACGTCCTGTACATAATACGCTTTGGTACCCAATTTGAATATTCTTACAGAGGGGCTTTTATCTAAAGTAAGCCTATCCACAGTACCATGTGCTTGTTGGAGGAACCAGTTTGGAACTATAGGCCTACTGCTCATCGTCACACAGCATTCATCGCAGCCTGCAGTGCGCACGATGCCAAAGGAAGAATACTGCTGTCATGCGGGAAAACTAACCCAACTCGAATGGGTTTCCATAGCATTGCGTGCACGCACATTTGTACCTAATATGAACATGAAAAAATATAAAATATATTTTTGAGATTGTAATAAAATATTTGATCATCGAGCCATGGTTTCGTTAGTCTTTTCCTTGTGTATTTTCATTAAAAAAATGTTAAAAACTCATTTTTAACAATATGTAATTATGGACAATAAGTATGTCATTCATATAACAAAAATTATTATGAACTATTTTAAAATGAGCTATATAAACAGTCGTAAATTTCAATAAAGATTATGTATACCTTTAGAAACTTATTCTTACATCTCAGTTAAGTAATAAAAGGCAGGAATTGCATTTGTTTCACAGCAAAGTATGCAGTAAAAAGTTGGAAATTTTATTAACTAAAATTGATTTATTCAAAAATCAAAATAAATCAAACTGCCAATATATAACAACATGCAAGAAAAAACCTTGCCAATAATTTTAATTAAATGCATTATTTTGCATTTAACTAATTAAATTTTTAATAATTCATCTACTTATAATAATTCTTGCATATTTGCTGTATGTTACACTGCTTCCGATTAAAGGGCCTGTATACCTAAGTTAAAACACTTTTGTGATCAATTTTCTCGTCTGTTGCTTTAGCTGCAAGCCGGAGCGGTATTAAATACATGATTTTACATTCGTGACATTGTAAATAAAGCTAAATCTTTGAGTTAAAACAAAATACAAGTATTTTGGGCAACCTAGAAAATTTGTCCCGAGCTCAACGTCCTGATGACGAGGGTCAGGTACATAGATAGCTCATTATGACGACGAGACCGTTTACGAAATGTCGATGGATTACCAGGAAAGTCAAAAACTTGTTTTGATACTTTGAGCTCCTCTTCAAAATTCATTTTAAATTTGCTACCATTAATACAGGGAGGTGACTTAACTTTAATAATCTAACAAGCAAAGGAAACTCTAAATTAATTGCTAACCGAGGTATAATATTTTAATGCAAAATTCAAGAGCAAATTTGGTTAGGTACTTTCCTCATGCTAGGTTTTACAAGATTTTGCGAAAGTTAATTAAATTAATCAAAATCATGTCCTTTTGCTGTTTCTACATGCAATTAACTTGGTGATTATTAACAATTTTTAAGTTAACATGAAATAGTAGGTTTAGCTACATTTAAAATACTGTTAAATCATTTAAATGGTTTTTAAGGTTAGAGTCATATAAAATACTGTAAAATCGTGTGAACGATTAGTAAAGTTAGGTGTCATTTTAAATAGGTACTTAACAGCATTTTTGGGTATTAGTAGTACTAAAAAACATACTATTTTAAAATTTTATTATTTTTATTTTATTTTTGGATGAGTACCTACTTTTGGAAATTATTAGTAGTACAATAGAATCTCATTATGCATATAACTAAAGACCCATACATTGACTAATTTTAAAACATAAAACTTTTAGCAGAGTTTTGATAAGGAACATTGTAATACACATTTCAAAGTGAAGTTTTAGTAATGAGGATTTACTGTAGAAGGGTGTGAGACAGTCGGTGGTTGCAGATGGAGCAGATACGGCGAGCCAACCTCCTGTGGGCGACGGACAGTCTGTTCCTGAGGGAGAGCCTGCTGATCCCAGTGACCAAAGAAAGTGCCATATCAGACATGATGCCGGAGCGGTATAGCCTGACGGGCAGAATCGTGACCTCGCCACTGTCCCCGGAGAGCCAGGCGCTGTCCGAAAAGAGCGTAGATGACTTCCTTGTTGCGATAGATACTTCCATCGCCAACACCAAGAACCAAGTGAAGAAGTCGCAAGGACACAGCGAGTGAGTTGTTACTTTGTTGGTGTGAGCGTTCGTTTCAAAAGAATGTGTGTAGCCTCTTAGAGCTGGATATATTAGTTTAAACCAAGTTGTCTCTATTTCCACTTCAATGGAACTAAATTACAGCCAAAAAAAAGTATTAATTTTACTTGGATTACGGTCAGACCTTTTTTTATTTCTTCATAACACTCTTCTTTACTAAATAGAGTGTACATACTTGTTAATAAAAAATAAATATGAATGAAAACAATAATTCTGTTATTTATTTCGTGAATACATTAATTGGTCATTATTGCGCTAGGTAAGTCAGAATATAAAGTTCACAAATAGCTCTAAGATAGGTACCTACTTATAGAGATAAGATCTTCCAATGCACACAAGTGATTATAAACCTTGTAGGGCATCTGAAATCTGAATATAAGATTCAGTTAAAATTTAGTCTATCTGAGATAGATAATACTTTTAAATATGTATAGAGAAATTATGAGATGCAGGCCTCTATGGTTTATCAATACATTTTTAGTTAATACTTAAGACAATTGTAGCATAATTTTAAGGCATAAATTGGAAAAAAAACTTAAAAGAACACTGGTAGTATGTTTTGCCAATTATTTTAAGTGTATTAACAGTTTAGCATGTATTAAGTTTGTGTTACTAAATGTTGGAAAAGTGCTTGTTCAGTATGTGATGGAAATTTTAGTGACACTTGTATTGCCAGTAACCATCACTACTTGGACAAACAGGCCATGCCAATGATTCTGACCTTGAAGAAGGTGCAAAATTCTGTGGCAATAGTGTGTTAATGTAGTAGCATAACTTTGCGTGACAGACATTGTCCTTGTGTTGTGCACGACCTTGGATGTGGTTGTGTGTATACTTGAAGTGATTAGTAATATTACCCGTCAACAAATATTGGATGCTGTATGTAGGTGTCTACGTTTTAGTCTTAAAATTGCATCATCGTGTGATTTGGTTTGAGAGAATTTAATGTAATGTGGAACATCAACATGAATAGTTCAGAATATAATAGGTTTTGTTTTCCTAGCAAAAAAAAAAGAAGATAATTTTATAAATATTAAGTTTTACCAGCACTAAACCATTTTTATATAAGACTTTAAAATTCTTTAATCTTCTTGTATGAATTCAATTAGAATTGCCACTGTCTTCTTTTGATTGTCTTTTGATACCTTTCCGTTCATGTCCGTCCTCCCGAAGTGGGCCCTGAGGAAGTAATAAAGAGTTTAATAATATTTAAGATCAATCAGAATAAATCTATCAGTAATGCACAACGATGATGTCCCGGGGTGTTTTGAGTGTCAGTTTTCGCGTGGTGGTGCTGAAGTTGGACCGCAGGGAGAGATGGCCGCTGAGCGCGGTGGACTGCCAACACACAAAGACAGTTGGGTCATTCAAAAATTGTGCCAAGCATAAGGCACAAAATGAAGACATGTTTGCAAATTTACACAAACCCTTTACAATAGCCTTAAAAAAAAAATAAAAAGTATGAAAACAAAGGATGCTCAGAAGTGTCCAAGCCTGCCTGGAGACAATAAACTAAATGAAAGGTATTTATTTAAATGATAGTTTAGTGAAACGGAAAAAAAAAAAACATAACCATTGGAAATAAAATCAAACAAATTGCAATTTTAAATTTATATAACAGTTTGGGGTACTAGGCACTGACACAATCTTCCACTCATCACTTCTTCCTCTTGGGTGAAGGCTTGTTGTTCAACATGTCTTAACACACACATCATACACTGACGCACATTGCCTGGTGAATTATGTCAGGATGGGAAGAAGAGTTGTAGGGTTGTGGAGTTGCATCTGGCTTCACGGGGGGTGTAATCGCTAGACAGTGTCTTCGGAACTACTATAAATGCACCTAGGTACGTGGCGATTTCACAGCAAAATACAATTTCATTCAGTGTGTGTATTCTGACCTACCTGAAAAAGTTACCAAAATGTTTTATATTCTCATTAATTTAGCTTTTAGTATGTTTTGTGAATAGCTCAGGCCGTTGATATTTCAGCCAACTGAACAATCTAATAGTTATGGCTTGTGTTCATCTAGTCAATATTATAATACTTTTGCAGCTGCAGCAGTTGACATTCTTATGAAGTAGGTAATTTAATTATTTATGGTTGCCTGAAACTAAAACTAAAGTTTGTATGCGGAGTGGTAAAACTTGTTCATGTATTTTGCCAATATTTCCATCAGCCCAAATAATACTGATGTGGGAAACATAATTAAGGGACCCACGTAGTAATAGTTGTAGGTATGTGTGTTAGTGAGGCAGGATGATTGTGATGTCACTAGTGCTTCTAGTGCGATATTGCCTCTAAGCGCAAGACTTTGAACTCATATAAAGCAACTATGATAATTGAGTGGTAACCATTACATTAAATGATGTAGAATTGAAGATGAAGGTATAATGCAAGTCCCTTGAGTGCTTTCAAGAATCTGTACCAATGAAACACAGCTGTTACCCATGTAAATTATTGCTGTAACTCAGCAATCCTTAAAAAGACTTAAATTTGAATGGTTGCGGTGATAATGCCATGCAAGTCTTGCCTGGTTTTAATTTTTGAAGAAACCTGACTAGTTTTTTTTGCTGTATTTGTTTTAGTGTTTCATACTAAATTCATTGACATAATCTGTACAGTAAAATGTGTAAGTTGGTTGTAAATAAAAATAATTTATTTGTGCATTAATTATCCATGCATGTCTGTAGTGGTGTTTTTAGTTACATACATGTAAACCTTTTGTAAGAAACGGGACCAAAAGTAGATGATAAGCCTGTTATCTTGTTCCTTATCACACAGTGTAACTGGTGCAGGTAATCCTAGCAAACACATGGTTAGTTATTTATGCTCTTTGCTTGTTTACATGCCAGCCTTTGCAAGCTTATATACCACAGATGTGTTTTAAAGTGCACAATATTATTGCACTGATATTATATTATTTCTACAATATTTTTTTTCTATTGCCTAACATGATTTAAGAAAAAAAAATATCTTACAGTAGGAAAATACTGAGAAGGAAAAACAGAGGGAAAAAAAAAATTCATAAGAGGACTTAGCGGTCAAATAGCGATTGAGTGAATGGCTATATGACTGCTAGATTCTCTGCAGAAGTACTTGTCTATATATTTTTTAAATTTTTTTTGTCTTGTTTTATTAATATTTTTAGACCTGTTTTACATTATGATTTTGTTCACTCAAGTTAAACAAAGAAAAAAATCTATTTAAATTATATTTATGGCATCATAGAATTGATGTACAATTAAAGTTGCTAACCCCATGGTGGACTATTTATATAGTGTTTTTTTTAATGCTGTATTTAGTAAAGTGTGTCAGATGTAGTCAAAAATCTTAATTCCAGATGACAACTCAGATAGCTGATATGTGACTGCATGAACATATGTTTCTGTTACAACTGGAGGCTGCTTCATTAAAAAATCTCATTTGGAAATTGAATTCTTCGAAATTTTCTTTGGTCTGTTTGTGATATCGTGCCCAGGGGCGCAACAACAGGGGGGGGGGGGGGGCAAGGGTATTTTGCCCCCCTCTGAAACCTTGAAGTGGAGGCAAACGGGGGCAAAGAAAGTGCTGTGTAATTAATTTTTAGATAATAAAACTGCTTAAATAGCACCATTTTCCACCTTGAAATACAAATATTCCCGGGGGAGGACCCCGGACCTCCCGCTTCAATAGGGTGGGATCGATAATTATTTATAAAAAGGTATATAGTTCCCCCCCCCCCCCCTTTTGGAAATTTAGATGTTGCGTCCCTGATCGTGCCCATGTTGTGATCTACCACACCAACCCCTTGCAACAAATGGTTGTATTACCCTGGGATGGTAAATAAATGTGTGTTACTTGAGTGAATATAAATATATCATAATTAAGCAAGTTACTGTGTAAAGTAATATAGTATAAATTTGAAGAAACAATTTTTCAAACACAAAAATCACTTAACTTGTTCACTAAGTGTTGTGTCTGTAATGTGACGGTGCGGTGTTGCAGGTTCCGGGACGACGACGACTTGTACGCACATCGGCGGCCGGCCGTGTCACGCCTGCGCCAGCAACAGCAACAGCAGCAGCAGCAACAGCTGCAGCTGCAGAGCAACGGCACGGACGACCTGCTGAATACGCCCCACCCTGTCGTCATGACGCAGGGACGCAAAGTTCGCACGTCGTTGCAGAGACTCCAGCGCGAGCAGGACGAGATATTCGAGTTGTAGCACTCCGGCCCAACCTTGCTTTACGTTGTTTCTGTACACGTCATCTCTTAGATGTAGCACCAGATGCACAGTGTCTACCATGTTGCGTCCCCCCCGTCCTCGGCACGACTGTCGATCATCCAGCCCGCAGGGGTCTCCGTACACCTTCACGCTACGGATGGGCATCGCTAGAACCCATGTCGGAATGGTGTGGTGCACACCCGGTTGTGATTTAAGGAGATGGCATGGTTCTGGGCGGTGCACAACAACAAAGTCTTGTTCGTAACTTTCTGGTGCAAGTGGAAATGTATGGAATAATTAATGACTGCAATAATTTTCAATTTTGGTTGGAAAGTACAAAATTACTTAACTGGAATCAGTCTGCAAAACTATCGTCTAGTCTTGTTTGGTTTTCTTTTCTCTTGCCAAGTGTTTGCTTGTTGTGTAACAAGTGTTGTGTTACTGAATGCTGTAGGTAGACATGCAAAGTGTGATACAAGTATTACTTGCAGATTAATTTTTTTGCAATTATCGCAGATAGTGAAGAAAGTTAATGGTAGTTTTAGTTGAGTTATTTAGTGATAATACATTTAAGATTGCTTATTTAGCCTCCTATTGTGCACACTTAGTTTGCATATAAAGTACTTGAGGCTAAGTATTATTACGCAGTGATGAGTTCTAGAGTTTGCAAGTTTACACTTCTAATGAATTCAATGGATTTGCTTCAATACATTATGAGTTGAATGTCTGTACTGTTTTTTTGGTTAATTTTGAAAATTGGATGCATTTATTTTTGAATGGTTTCTTATTGTAGTTATCTACAAATTATGTACTGTATGAAGCCTAATTTTTGTTAGTAAAGTTCTGCTACGAAAGTTAATGTATAATATTAATGTTTTTGAAAACTATTAAGAAAAAAGTCAAGATATTTTTTTATAACACTTGCAGAATGTATGCATGTGATTGTAATTAATGTAACAAAATGCCATGTTTATGCAAAACAATATTGTGTGATATGTTCATTGATTTAGCTTGTTTTTCAAGAACAATTTTCTATAGTAAAGAAAGATTTGGACTATCTACTTGAACATTTAAATAACAAGCAACTTAAAATAATATGAACACTTGGATGATAAATACTGTTATCGTAATACATAATTGCCATGTATGGCTGTGCTGTCATAGATAACCATGGTCTATCATAATATCTGTCTCCAGGAGCAGTTCTCATTCTCATGCAAGCATGTCTGAAAACAGTATTGTCGCACGTCTCCATTGATTGTTGTTGTAAGCTCCACTTGGTGAATGCAGCTTCGTTAATACTGTTGGTAAGAGCAAATATATACTGTACATAGCACAACTTGCATGTTGTGCACATTTATAATTATGTGATATTTTTTTTTAGTTAATCCTTCCTCATTTCAAACACTGATTACATAACATATTTACCCACAAAAGGGTCGCTCCTGGGTAAGGGAATCACCACATATGTCTTCACTAGAGTTCCGTGGATACAAGTGAAGTATTCCTTATCTCGTTATCTCAGCTTAAGAAATACGACACTAGCATTGTCCCTCGGTTCTTCGTCTGCTTCTCCTAGCAGAGGTTGTGAGGCGGCTCACTTGGTGTTGGCTGTGTTACATTAACACTGCTCAGAAATTTAAGGCTTGGTTTTTACCCCTTTTGGACTATTTTCTTATTTAATATCTGTATGAAATATTTCCAAAATGTGACTGTTTAGTAAATTTTTATTCATTATCCGAGTAAAAACAGTAAATTATTTCTAGTGAATCACTGCAATGCAATATGCAAATGTAAGTTTGTTATGAATATGTACTTAACTTAAAGTACACAATAATGTACAGCATACATCAGGAGAGGTAATTGCAACAAAACATAAAATGTTATGAGCAATTTTTTGAACAGGATAGAAATGCACATCTGTTCCATTATTTTTTGCTGAGCTAACCAAAACGTAAGCATCATTTAAATTTTGGATTGTGCCTCTATAATGCACCTATTAAGTATTATTATTCTTATTTTTTTTTACTGTTTCATGATATACACAACAGGCATATACTCAAATGCTAGTAAAAAATAAATTTGTGCTAATGATGTCTGTTCTAATTTTTTTTCTGTTATAGATTAACTGCTACACATTTTGCAGTCTCAACAAGGATATGCCCTGATGTGTTTACGGTTTAATTTTTCTTATCAGTGCCCCACTTCAACATAAACAGACTACAATCAAGTCGGAGGTAGCACAGTTGCTTCACATTACACTAGATGGCTAGAGCAGGACAGTACCTACATTGTGTGGTGCAGCAACATCTAGTAATACATATTAATTTTTTTTTTTTGCTGAGTGAATATTTAATTTAGACACTTCCATAAAAAATGTGTGCATGGAGTCTTATCAGGCATAAATAGAGATAAAATATTACTATTTACTTACAGAACAAGAAATAATTGAGAATAGTAAGGATGCAGGTATGATCCTACTACTAATATTATAAACGCGAAAGTTTGTAAGTATGGATGGATGGATGGATGGATGTATGTTACTCTTTCACGTAAAAACTACTGAATGGATTTGAATGAAATTTGGCCTACAGCTAGCTTATAACCTGGATTAACACATAGACCCCATATTAATATAAAATTCCATCCCTAAGGGAGTGAAAAAGTGATTTCATTTTATAACAGAAAAAATCATAGCATAGGTCATAGACATACAAATAGTGAGTGTGAGTCATTTCTCTATGTCTGACACACGATCATACACACAGTAAGGTCTGGCAAATTAATATTTTTCTCCTTGGTGAGACCAACCCGCTTAGTGGAGCTCGCAGCGGCTAGCAAAATAAAGGTGCTAATAACAGTTTTGTTCTTAACTTCGTCAATAAATAGTTGTCTTGAATTTTAAACGCACCATCGTTTGATGCGTTTGTCATGTCTTTAATTTTTGTTTGTTTGTGCCGTATGCGTTCCTATACCATTCATCCGATTGCGATGAAATTTTGGTGATTTGTTATGCGCATGCCCATGAAGGTTACTGAAACGGTATAACTAATTTTCAATAGTTGGAGCACGAATCGTGTCAAAAAATGTGTTTATTTCATTTTATATAGCGGCACTTCGTCTGTTTTTTTTGTATAAGTGCGCACACATGACACAATTTTTTTAAATATAAAAGAGACAAAGATAGAGTGATTATATATATATATATATATATATATATATATATATATATATATATATATATCTAATATATAAAATTCTCGTGTCACAGTTTTCGTTGCCATACTCCTCCGAAACGGCTTGACCGATTTTGATGAAATTTTTTGTGCTTATCCGGTATCTATGAGAATCGGCCAACATCTATTTTTCATCCCCCTAAATGTTAGGGGTAGTCCACCCCTAAATTTTTTTTTATTTCCAGTTTTTGGTAGGAAATCACCATGGCAACGGCTGTTGCTTTGTTGATGCTTCATTCGTCTCTATGGCAACGGCTATTTCATTGTTAGTGCAGTCCTCATCACCGTTGAAATTTTGCAAGTACTTTAAATATCAAAAATTGCCCTTTTTTTTTCAAGTATATATATTTTACAGACTTGAAACTTCACAGTAATGTTCCTTATGTTACGCAGGATGACATTTTCCGAAAATTAGATCCCATAGCATAGGTGGTTAAAACCAGGCAACAGTGGGTACTTTGTCTGCATGAGAACAGTATTTTGCATTGTTCATGCCTTCTGCGTCTCCATGGCAACAGGCATCGCGCGGCAGTGGCGTACCCACAACGAGGGGCATGTATTATGAGCGGCGCAAGAGTGATCTGCCTGTAGACTGCCGTAGCGAAGTACGGGTACATCAGTTTTATGTTGCGTGCACGAGTCGGGAAACCATCGGTACATTATACAGCATTGTAATAAATTTTCACGGAATTTTTTATTATTTACCATTACTGTAAATGGGAGATGTGGCATAATTCTTTTTCCATTAGTATAGCCGTGCGAAGCCGGGTCGGGCAGCTAGTATATGTATATGTATATATATATATATAGTGAGATATAGACGAAGAGATAAGTTGAGATAGAGTGAGGTATAAAAAATGAAATGGGTTAGATAAAGAGATATACCTATAGATGTATAGAGCTATATCAGGGTTGCCACTGGTCCCTAAAAGTCCCTATTTTTCCATAGGTCCCTAAGGTCCCTTTTTTTAAAATTTTGAAATGGAATTCATTGGAAAATTAGCATATTTATTTAATTTTTTATGAATGTGTCATGAACAGTGGCCATCAACACGCTTCCACACATCCATAAAGTTTTGCAGCTGTCGAGCTACATTTTCCTGCATCTTACTACATGTAAGTTTTACAGTATTGATATTGTTTTATTATTCTTTCAATGTTTTTATTAAAAAAATATTGTGTGAACAAATTTAAATTTTATGGGGGAGATAACATTCTTAAGCCCCAATGAAGATTAACTGAGGGGCACATATGCTCCAACTTGGTATAACACAAGTTGTTTGTAGCATTTTATTTCAGGTACCTTCTATATAGCTTATAATCTATTTGTAGAACATATAATGACAAAGTCATCATTACTTAAACCAATACTGAAATGTTTTCAGTGTCTTCAGCCTAACAAGAGAGTGTTAGACCAGAGTTCACTTGATATTGTTACCATCAGCAACTCTTCCATTGAACATAAATACAAACCTGCTTTTTGATGAGTGGAAGTTATTGCAGTCAGAACCAGATCAAGACATAATTGACAAGTGTGAAGTAAGAATTGACAAATACTGGTATCATTTCATGACATTAAAAAATGCTTTAGGGTCTCCAAAGTATCCAACAGTTTCAACTGTAGTCGAGCTGCATTGGCAGTATCACATGGAAATTCAGATGTAGAGAGAGGGTTTTCAACTTCAGTGAGAATTTTAACAGAAGAGAGGTGTTTGTTGTCAGAACGCACTCTCAATGCTGTGTTAATTGTAAAGTCAGCCTTAAAAATATGACGACAAGCCACATTTGGTACCTGTGACAAGAGAGCTCCTGAATCTTGCAAGGTGTACTCATCAGAAATATTGTGCTTATTTAGGGCCGGCTAAAGTTCCGGCTAAAATTTAACCTCAGGCTAGCTCTTATTTCGGTTTTATGACTCCCTGTTAACGTCTACCTTCCAGTTAAAGTCCCGGCTAACCTAGCGGGTGGATGAACCGGCCGCTAGCTGCTTAACCGGAGGCTAAGCAACAGAAAATAAAATGGCGATGTATCAGGCGAGGTTAGTTGTTGATAGTGATGATGACTATTTGAGGAATTCTATTGAATATTTGCAGGATGCGATGGAATAATTTATTACTAAATATAAAATGCTTCGCCGTATTCGTCAAAGTTTTATAAAAAATTACATGACATGAAAGTGTAGTCACACTTTTCTTTTCTCGTCGAGTAGTGCATTATTATTTGACTTTAATTGATCACAAAGTACATAAACATATGCAATGTATAGGCCTATAAACTTAAATGTTCCTGCTTAAGAATATGTGTAAATAAGTGAATTTTAAAATTGCAAAACGAGGGTTATAATTACCTATAAAATGTGTGTTTTCGTGGAAGTTGTATCTGTGAATTTTTATTCGTAATACAGTGGACATATGCCGGGAATGAAATGCACTTCATACGACTTCAGACGTGGTTCTAATTCAATGAATACAATTGAATGTGAAAATAAATGTTACCCAATTATCCCTTCCCTATCTTACAAACCTTTAGGTACTTATTATCTACCTGCCACGCAAGTGCAAAACGAAAACAGCACTGGAAATATTCTGTTTTCCGTCCCCAAGTTTATCCCTTGATCCTATCGGCATGACCCTTTATATGTTGGTCTTGTTTTACATTATACTTGCTGTTTTAATTTAGAATGTTAAAAAATCCTGTACAAAACACCTTAACATATCACGATGCAAACAAATTATGTCAGGTCTTGTAAAAATGTATTTCTTTCGTATACATTTTACAATCATAATTATTTACCCAGTGAATATGTCTAGGATCTCTCGACCTACTAAATTAAAACAGCAAGCATCCTATACCACAAACTAATTCCATCAGAATCAAATTAATTTAGATACATGATACGAAACTATTAGTACAAAAATGAAACCTACACCAGTGAAATGAAAATCGACAAGTATTTTCCCAAAACAGGGTCTATATTATTTGATTATGAAATAAATTTATGAAAGAAATAAGTGTTCTCTAGCAAAAATGTCATCCCTATTTACTTGTTTGTATAGAATTACTTCGTTAGTTTTGGCTTAATATATAACCTAACAAAATCATGAGTTTCAATACAAGAGTAAAGTTGAAAACACACAGTTTTGAATCGTAAATTGTAATTTTATGGTTTAATACAAAGCAGGTTTGACGTCAAAGTAGTTTTTGGTTAATTTAATTATATCTGTTGCAAGATAGAGTTCGCTGCATATTTCTTTACTGCAGCTGTAAACATTCCGAATCACAATACAAACAAACAGCTAACTAACATTCTACCAGAAAAAAAAAACTGTCTTGCAACAAAAGTTTCAAAATTCTGGTTTATTTCATTACCAACACACCCAATAGTACACCACACGCTTCGTCAGGTTCCGGTTAGCCAACCGCAGGCTAAGTATGGGTCATAATACACCCCTCATTAGTTAACCGGAAGGCTAGCTAACCTAATGATTTAGCCGGAGGTCATATCATCGGCCCTTAGAGGAGCAGAAAGCAAAAAAAGGATTGGAAGCAAAAAAACTGGAAGAAGAACAGAGAAAAAAGGTTGAAGAAAAGCAGCATACTATAATGTTGGAGAAAAAAAAGATGTATATTTTCCAAGCTGAAGAGAAGTTGAAAGATTTGAGAAATAAAAATGAGAAAAAAAGGAAAACTGCTGAAAGGTTATTTTCAGAAGCTAATAAAAGACTTAAAGAGGCACTTAAGTCAAATGATATTGCTGCTTTAAAAGAAGAAGCAAGTCTTGCACAGGCAATGATTGAAGGGGTTATGAAAGTCCAGAATAAAAGTTATTGTGGAAAGGGAATGGTATGAGCAAAATATATAATGTTTTTTCCCCTAAATTAATTTATAATCAAAAACAGCATTTATTTGCATTACTTGTTAGTAATATTTGACAAAATGTTTCTTAAATATTTTCTAACACTGAAGATTGCAAGATTGACATTTCTTACCGCAAAACTTCAAGGTAAATTCAACTATAAAGTATGTAATATTATGGAATGACATACACACATTGTATTTTTGCTCATTGGGGAGAAGGGTGACCATTCTTTTAATGACGGTATTGAACACCTAATCTATTGTGGTTTTGGTTGTAGCAGAACAGGGACTCAAGTTTTATATACTGGATTACTTGGTATGCTGAGTTAATACTGTGTTATTTGTTGTACTCGACCATAAAATTGTATGAAAAATTCTAGAAATGTTAAGGTTTCCGCAAAATTTCAGTCCCTAAAAAGACCCTAAAAGGTCCCTTTTCTTATTGTCAGTCCCTAAAAACCCTATTTTTGGAGGTCCAGCTGGATGGCAACCCTGCTATATAGACTTATATATAGAAGATATAGAGATAGTGGGAAGTATATATGTAGATATAAAGAGATAAATAGAGATAGAGAGGTATATAGATGTAGATAAATATAAATATAAATATATATAGAGAGATGGATAGATGATTTGTATAAGTGGAACTACTTCAAACATATTAGAAAACAAAACTGAATGAGGCATTGCAATGCAGGCCGAGCATTAGCTAGATAATGGAATCTTTTCAATATTAGTAATCTCTTATTTTTCAGCATTTTTCTATATTGCTTTATAAAGTCTAAATACATACAGACCAGGTAAATAACTATAAACTGGCAGAACAATGTCTGTCGGGATCTGAAAGTGATATAAATTAATTTTCACACTTGACATTCAAATTAAGAAGACAATTACTAACTACATCTGATTTCGAAAAAGGTCCCCTTCACCCTGTGTTCAGCCCGGGCAATGCAGGGTATTGCAGCTAGTCTCAAATGAAATATCTCTTTTCTACATAACCATTTCCCTCTTACTCATAAAACAAAATTGTGCAAAGTAACAAATATAATTTTAAAAAAAATGGGTGCGTGTACTTATGTACGTGTTAGAAGTTATACTTCTTTAGCATCATTAAAAATAGTTCTTAATAGCATGCAAATAATTAATTACAATAAAATAATAAAAGGGCTGGAAAAAAATAGTCAACACAGTCAATAAAGTTCAGTTCAAATTTGAAAAATTAAATATATAAAATTTAGAGAATAATAAATATATGACATAATTTGTACTAAATATTATAAGATTCTTAATTTTAAATATTTTATTATTTATTATTTTTAAAAAAATAAATCAATTTTATAATAAATTCAAAAATTTAAGGTTATTCATTTTTTAAATATTTATTATTTATTCAATTTAATAATAAATATTAAAAAATTAATATTTTAATTAGAAGTTCATTTTTAATTTTTATTACAATTTTTTTTATTAAATTTATTTATTTTGCATATATTAAATAACCAATAACAAATATTTAACATTAATAATTTAATATTATTTAGTATTAATTACTATATTAAATAACAATATTTAAATTTATATCAATAAATAATACATACGGATAGTTAACCTCAATTATATTGGAGCACTTGAAAAAGTATAAAGGCACATTTTTTTTTTTACTAATATTTACGAATAGTAAATAATATTAATCAAAATATTCACTTTAAATCACTACTGAATATAATTTATTAGCACATATATAATTCGCACTTGTATGAAACTAAAACACGTGTTGTGAATGTAGAAACTAGAGACCTGTGGATAAATATTATAAATATGAAAACGGTGATCAGAGGCGAATAGCCTGTCAACATGCGCGACTAATAGAGGTTCAATTTCTATTTTGTTGGTAGCATTTTTTTCGAGACTTAATGAGCGGTCTAGCAGGCAGCTTCAACCTGTTAATTTTTTGTTACAGTGATGCGCGTGCATCTTAAAATTTCACTCATCATATTTTCATAACTCGCCTAAAGTAGTATAACTTCAAAAATCCTTCAACTTGAGGATTGCTGATAATTAGGTAGTTTATGCAGTTTTACTAATTGTCCATATGGACATGCATCAGGTAGGTATTCCCACTTTTCCTGCAGTTTACGAACCATTACTTCTATTTGTCATAAGGGGCTTAAAAGGGAGATGTGTGCTTGTCACATGCATAATGTCACACTGTATTTTCACTTGGGAAAGGTTTGGCTATGAAGCTTTACATTCTATTGATTATATTTCTGTTTCTTGGTACTGGTTATATCAATGAGAATCCATGGACCAGAGAATCAAGATCTACAAATTGCTAATTCATGTATTTACATTTTTAAGCTCCTGTTCCTGAAATAACTTTTATACAATCTCTGGGCTTGCAGATCAACAGTTCAATGGGTTTGTTAAAGGTTTTTTTTTTTTTTTTGGGGGGGGGGGGGGGAAAGAAGAAGAGCTGTCAAGAAACCATTTTCTGACATTGGTCAATATTCAGCTCTTGACAAGGTTTCTGAAGCATTGGATGCAAAACATTTGTTCGTAAATAAATATTAATTTTTTGCATATGGAGATCTTCCAGGGAAGTATGAGCGGGGATCTTTAAGGTTTCACAATGATATTAGAAATGAACAGAAACAAGGTGTGATTCCGTCTGAAATACAATTACTCCATACTGAGGAAACTTATGACGGATACAAGAAAATATTAACGTACAATATTAATTACATTATTAAACAGCTCTCAGGTATATTCAGAAATAAAGAAAAAAAAAATTATGGGCCGGCCCGACATTAAATTATAAAAAAGGTTTCATTAAAAAAATACATAAACCCATAAAAAAAAATACAAATATGTTTAAACCATCCCAGTATATATTATTTAAAGTCCAGAAATGATGTTTATCTGATGAACTTCGTCTGACGGCGTAGTTTAAGAAAGTTCAGAAAAGGTTAAAAACATACAGTAGCACTGGAGGTCGGGGCTGCGTTTCCTGGAGATAAATTGGGAACATGATGCCAGGGCACCTGTGTGTTGTTGAGGAAGGGTGATGAAAATGCCAATTCGGCGTCCGGCTCTCGGACCCTGTCAGACAGGGAAGTCGGCTTCTATTTTCTGATGCGTCGCCAGCCAGGAAATGGAGTCCGCGAATACGCGGCTGGCGCGGACGTTTCTACCATTAAAAAAAAAATGATTTAAAAGAAAATAACTATTACTCTTTATACTATTCAGACGGACTATACTACTTAAAGAAGATTACAGGGATAGCATCCCTTATTTAAGCGACTACATCGTCGGTTGCAGCCGGATGGAAGTCTTGCAGTGCGTTGATCCGCCGATAATCACAAACGATCCGTCTGCAGTCGCGACGCGAAGTGCCTCGTGAAAAACCGCGTCTCGTAATTAAAAGTAAATGTTCAACCAAAAGTGGAGGGGGGGACTGGGACGTCCGGACCGAAAGGTTCCGAAGTTCCCCGAGTGGGCATCATAAAAAACTCTGACTTTGATGTCTCGATGTTGGTAGCACTGGTCGACTTTAGTGCTACCCGTAGAGAGGTGCCTGAAATAAAAAAGAATCGACTCGCCCAAGGCGTGTGCTATAACAAGGGGATAAAGGGCGCAGTCTGGTGCAGCACTCTGGCGGCCTACAGGGGACAGGGGGGAGTTAGTAAGCTCGCCCACAGGTGTCGCGAGCGTCAGCTCCACGAGCTGGCGCCAAGAGAAGACGTTACAGTTTCTGCCACTAGAAGTCGTGGGGGTCCATCTTTGCACACACACTTTTTATGCAAGTCGTCCTTGACGCTGGCCAACGCTTGGCGGGGTTAACGGCAGGGCAATGATCTGGAGCTGAATTCTTAGAACCAAGATGGGAGGGGGTGGGCAAAAGCGCAACGACACTGGGAACGAGCGTCCATGACGTGCCTTTCGAGGAGAGTACCTAAGACGTATTCGTGACGGTAAAGGCTATGGTCAGCTCGTCTCTGAGAAATGGTAACAACTCGTCCAGAGCTGTTGTATGCAGTTTTAGTCATGAAGGGAAGTAACGTTACAGACCTGTTACAGACCTGGGACGTGCCTGCAAGCGAGAGAAATGTCAAACGGGCTGCCAACAAAGTCTTAGATTTGCAAAAGATCAGATAGGTCTCTGGGAAAGGTGCTTCAGTCTACTGGCACAAAGTTTAACTAAGGAGAGTACACCAGCCTAACAAAGAGCAAATCACCCAAAGTAACCAAATTATAAAGCAAATAAAATTTCCAAAAATAATTTAAAATCATAGTTAAAATTAAAAAAAAAAGTGTCGAAATTCCTAATTTCCGGCACAAGTAGTAGCACTGATGCCTGCCAGTCTTGTCTACCACCCCCCCCCCCCCCCGCCCCACACACACACATTTAATTTTAAACCATTATTCAGTGTTGCATCTCTATCCGGGAATAACACATGGAGGGAAGAGCCAGTGACACCAGTCTTAGCCAATTTAAAGTTCATACTTCCCCCCCACCCCCCTCCTGATTTTTATTCAATTATTAAGAGGAGAATGCTGTTAAAAATTATTTTTGTTTTATCACAAAAACTAATCACAATCTAATCATAAATAAGAATACGTAATCATCAAAATTAATCACATCTTCAGCACTTCAAACCACAATTTTTTTAAATTGCATTTCTCCCTGCACAGTTTATTTCAAATTACTGAGAAACCAGATTCCACTTTCGATATGCCAACATTTTCCTTTTCCTGCTGCAAATTATAATTTGCAACTTGCATTTCTTCCTGCAGTTTATTTCAAATTACTGAGAAACCAGATTCCACTTTCAATATGCCAACATTTTCCTTTTCCTGCTGCAAATTATAATTTGCAACTCACACCATAAATACTTCCTTGGCACAGAGAACAAGCGTAAACTGACTTAAGAATTCCAGCAGCGCGGTCATTTCAATGCTTTCTCCCGTACATCATCGCTGGCTCCATGATTTATGCCCCAATCAACAAGTACAATATGCACAAATTATGTTTTTGTCCTAATCAGAAATTATTTTTATATTAGATATATTTTAACTACTTGCATTTTGAATGGGAACTCTAAGGATTATTCAGCTGGTACTGTTTAACTTCACACAAACAAAAATAAATAAGTTTATACAACAACTAAGTGAAGCACTGTATCAAATAAGCTTGATTTAGATCTAATATTTTTTTTTTTTTTTTTTTACAGAAAGGAGGTGTTTTTGGGAAGAGGAAGCAGAACAAAATATTATAATTTATGAATACATAACAATACAGTTAAATTGGTAATTTATTAATAGTTAATACAAACTCTTCGAATTTAATATTCTTACAAGAGTTTGGGCGCTACACAAAAGTTAGAGATTCTCTCTTTGTGTGTGTATGTTACAATATTTATAACAGGGTGTTGAAAGTTAGTCAACTGTGTTCACAGAATATTGCTAACGGACAGATTACATACGCATATACACATACATAGCTTCTTGTAGAAAATATCAACAAACCAATGTACATATTTTTTTTAATATAGTATATATATATCTTACAATATGCTTACGTATATACAAAAAGTTTTAAAAGTAACGATCTAAAGACTCAATACTGTACCACAGACTTCAATTCATGAAATGTTTTTTTTTTCTTTCCCCCCACGCTTCCTTAGTACAACACTAGTCCCATTACTATACACATTTTTACATAAGTCGTCATAACAATTTCTGAAGTCTAAAAACAATAATGCTCTCATCTGCAACACTGATTATCAAGAGTAAACAGTTTCCTTAGAGAACAGAGTAAAGGATCATCTCGTGGCCACTGAGTGCTGCATTCAGCTAGGTAGTTTACCACACAGGAGGCAAAACACTACACAGAGAACACAAAAGTTAAGGCAAAACTATTTGATTATCCATGAATGTAACAAAGTTAAGGAATGATGGTTACACATATTCAAACATTACATTCAAACAAAGTAATACTTCTCTCAAACAGCTTTTATGGTGTTTAAAACTACAGTCAAAACCTCCATCAAGCTAATTTGTTATACAGCTAAAACAAGTTTCTCCTTTCATTGTGTGTGGTTTCTGCAAGAAAAGGATTTCTTCAATACATTTTGCTAACCCCCCCACCTTTTCCCCATCACACTGCACATGATGTGAAGTTGTGACTTCAATATTACATAAGTAATTAGTGATGAAAGATAATCTTCGAATAAAGGACGTGAGGCAAACAACTAACAGGGTAGTAAAACAATTCAACATCTTTGTTAAAAAACAAAATTATAGTTAGCTGTAGAGAAATCAAAATGCATTTTGTTGTGTTACACTTATCTACTTCTAATTGAAACAACATTTGGTGTTTGTTATAACGAGAAAGTTCGCCTCAGGCTTTTACTACAAATTTCTGAAGACAAGTGTTTTTGGATGTTCACACTTGTTTGTACACAGCATGAGAACTAACATTGCATATTCTATTCCAAATGCAAACCTACACAACGTCTGGGCAGAAGCAAACACTGCTCGTACGGAGAGCCTAACAACCAGGGCAATGCTAAGGTTGTCAACACTGCACTCTCTTGCTGCGCTGCTCGTTCCCAGTAGAGGCCCGCAAGCACTGAACACTGGCACCTACTTGCGACTACCTGCGAGGCACTACACTGACACACGTCTTTTAAAACTAAATTACATTATAAATTGTAAAATTTTATATATCAAAGTAAATACTTTTTTTTATGTAGTTTTAAGCGCACTTCTATATGTAGCAAATTAAATAAGTACAAATGATCAAAAGCTGACTTCTCTAAAAAATAATAAAAAAAAATCTCAAAACATTTTGTAAGTGTGGTTCACGTGCCAGGTAGGTAAGCACCACAATGTATGTTTTACTTAACATTAGCTTAATGGATAACAATAAAGCATACACACTGAAAGCAAAAAATTAAGGATTTACATAGTTGGCTATGCACATAAGTACACTAAATTTATAAAGGCTACCAACACGCACACATTTCAATTGGTTTCAAAGCACTGTAACCAGACACTGAACATCATCCTACTTACATGAAAGCATTATTGCTAAAATGATTATCCAGTGATTAATGATTCACATGTTTGCACACACTATATGCAACATCATATCCTCTAAAGTTAATTCATAACAACCTGCCAATGTGACATTTACAAACATCACCCTTTGGTCAATCATTAATCTCATTAATTTATGAAGGCAGTAATTTATCTATAAACAAAAAAAACAATACAATTACATGCAACATCATGATGAATTTTTTTCTGACTTCTACATAAAATAAAGTAGCAGAGGCAACATATACATATTGTGAATTCTTCTTCATTGGGAACATTAACTGAATAATCTTGCTCACTAAAATTGTGTTGTCTTAATCGCTAAGTCCCTAAACAGTTTAGTCAAATTTTTGTAGAAAACCACAAGATGCTGAAATTATATAAATTCATTGGGAAGAAAATCTTCCATTAAAAATACTCTTCAAGACATGTAACGGTTAATGCAACTACTTATTTGAAATGAGTAACGTCCATAAAAATATTACTGTACGTGTCAATACGAAGAATATCACCAGCTGTACAATTTCAGTGTGACATTATCCAATAGCGGCTTATTCGAGTAGATTTGGTTATTTTGACAACTGTGTAATAAGTTGAGGTGCTAGCTTATAATATGTTTGAATAACAAAGGTGATAATAATAAAAAAAAAGTAACTGGTTTAAATAAATTGTACACAAGTTTGGCTAAGTAACATAAGGTCCCAATGTGTTGCCTCTGTCTCTGTGCAAACTAAACCACATGCTCATACGAGACACTAGGTGTACAATACGCCCATAACGCAAGAACCAACACAGCCGAGCAGGTTAAAGTTCAAAATAATAATCTGTCTGTCCATGATGATAAAATATCAAAACAAAACATTTCAAAGCATTTAATATAATTTTAAGAAACAATTTCTGCCAAATACTGTAACAAACATGGTAAAATGTTTTTGCTTGTGTAAAACAATTAACTCAGATTGGTGTTTCGTTAGATTTACTATTTCACATGTGATTCATAAATATATAAATAAACCTTGCCTTAAACTTACCAGTAAGATGTACACAAAATGTAGAGATGGATGATTTGATGCAATTTTTTTGCCATAGAGTCAAGATAAGTACGTTAGTCAGGCATCAAGTGGAGTTAAAACCAGATACATAACATTATATTGAGTCTGTTCTAGTTAAATATCCAGTTTCCCATGCAGCATAACATAGGAAATTTGCAAAAGATGAGAACCTAAAAATCTTTGAAAGAAAGATGAAGATAATGACAGAAAGTATTAACACCCTTGCTTAATGTAAGACATTAGATACTTAAAATTCATTCACACTTGCTACTTTGCAAAATTTATCACTGATATCCACTTTAGCGTGCAATCCTGCATTTCCATTTACTTTCAACATAGAATAAACAAAAATACATACTGTAAGTCTAAAAAGCTAAAAGCATTCCCTTAAAAAATAAATACGAAGACATTTCCCTACTCTTACCATCATAGAGCTAATAATTAATCTTCTTTCATCATGCCAGACCAGTTTTTATTGGGACAGCTCCAGAATCTTGGGAGTAAAATTATACTCTATTGCAGCAGTGTTTGAATTGATTAAGTTTGTTGATAAAATGGTCACGGCAACACTAATTACTTTTGTTAAATAAATTGTTTATAGAATGTCTTTACATAAAATGAACAGTTGTGTTAATTGAGTTAATTTTAAAGGTTAAAATTGTGTGAAGTTTTTGTACCAAAATTTATTAATTAGAAAAATTAATTACTGGATTGTTTAATGACATGTTGATCGATGATGTTATAAACCATTAATGGTTCTTTCATAACTGCATAGCTAATGAAGAGTATAAAAGAGTAAATTACATTTGAACTGAAACATGACAAATCTCACATTGAGAAATTAAGATTTGAACAATAAAGATGATGTAAGTTGTAATTTCAGGAATAATGTGAATAATATGCTTAATATTATTTATAGCATATATTTTTAATTTATTTCTCGTGAAGAAACTACATGATTGGGTGCACCCATTTCAAAATATCATGCACTGAAAAAATTACAATTTATTTATAAAAAAATAATGACTAGCCAATCTTTCTTGCTAAACCAAGAATCGCTGGATAGTGAAGCACAACTAAAATTATTTGCAAACTAAATGCTCCGTAAATTAAATTAAAAAATGCACTTCCACAAAATAGTTTTGGCAATTTATCATAGTTTCTCTTTCTGTATAAGTTATTTTTTGATTCTTGCTATATTTATGACGTAGTAAATTGGAAGTGAAGTCTTTAAAAATAAATGTCAAACCCGAGGCTTATTAACGGCATGAATGTAATGAGATTAATATTATTCTACAAATTGTACACAAGGGAATATTTAACTTATTTTTGGGGGCAACCAACCTCCTCTAGAGTGACTCGAGTTTACCATAATTCAACCAATATCTAATGTAACAGATAATAGTGTTAGTTATTTGTTTGAGATAAAATTGATGAAATTATATTAACAGCAGTATACAAAACATTCTTAAGCATGCCATGGGGTATAGTAATTATATTACAAAACAATAATAAAGCCTTCCAAATAATATCACGCTTTGAAAATTTTCGAAAATATTTTCAGCTCCAAAAAAAAAAAAAAAAAAAAAAAAAAAAACCATAATTCATCACGTCCACAGAACACAATGATCCTAGTTACACACTTTCATGTAACTACTTTGCTACAACTCTCAAAATAAAAATTTTACTTTTCCCAGCGATTATTTATAAATATTTTATCATGTTAGATTACAGTTGTTCTGTCATTAGATATCCTGCTTCAATCAACAACTTTAAAAAGCTATATACTATCATATTTCCGTAAGCTTTTTTTTTTTTTACTTTTAATGGCAGTGTTACCAAGGGCCATAAAAAAAACACTGGTAATGCAGAATCGAGTTGTCCAAAACGTTTCACAAAAATGCACCATCATATATATGTAACTGGGATTGAATTGTTTCCAACTCTGTGAAGACCGACATCCCCTGCTGGATAGATGACTAGTGAAGCTTGATGCCGTGCGTGCCAGCGGAACCAGGAAGGGAAGAGACGCGCCGGTCAGCCCTCGGACACGGAGGAGAGGCTGCTGCGGGTGGACCCCGCGAGGTGAGGGGCGGGGGGCAGCGCCGGCAGGTCGGCGGGCAGCAGCGAGGGCGAGCCCAGCACCTGCTCGTGCTCCTCCAGCTGCTGAGCAAACTGCTCCTCCAGCCTCTGCAACCACGCCCCGACCGCCGTCACGGTTCAGCTACTTTACACTCCGTGGTCGCCCGCACCGAGCGTCGCGCGACCCCAACCTTTTCCATTTGGCATTGGTGGAAAATGAAAAATACTTCAGGCTGCAAGCAGTACTGATGGTTGATTCTTGACTCTCCCTGGTTGATTTGTGGATACCAGGATTAGCTATGAGGTTTGTAGAGATTTGATCATTATGTAGCTTTTGTAACGGCTGATCTTACATGGCGTTGTGGGGTCCTGTTCACTGTGCCTCAACACAATACTACCGCCCGCCCCAACTTCACTGGGAAAAAGGGGGGGAAAAAAGAGAGAGAGAAAGAGAGAGAGAAAGAGAAAGAGAGAGAGAGTGTGTGTGTGTGTGTGCGTGCGCGCTAGTTATCGGGAGCTACCGAAACAAATGAAATCATAGATGCACGGCACGTTTCCAATCCCTTTATTCACTTCACTACTATACAGTGAGCAACGCGTGTGCGTCTTGCCACTGTGGGTCCACCGCGCGTCCTCCTCTCTCGGCTCTCTCCTCCACACTCCCTCCCAAGGACACACCTCCCCCGCCACTTCGCAGACGTCACTGTTTTGTGTCGCCAGCCAATGGCGTGCAGGGACCTACTGGGTGGGGCTTCACAAACGAACCACTAGGTCCACACAAAGACCTTACATTTTCCATAAAATGGACTAATGAGAGACTAATGTGACACCATGGTAAGTTGTTACATTGCACATTTGGTGCATATACATACTTGTTGTTACAACATTTTATCACGCCATTATCAGCTCTCGTAGTAGCAGAGTTTTACAGTACCCGTTAACTCTTTCGTGCACGGCGCGCCGGCCGTTCGCGTCATTAAATTACTGGTACGACCTATATGGGGGGAATCTTAAATACCAAATTCAAGACCTCAAATTATGGGTGCGACCTATATGCGAGTAAATACGTATATACATGCAGTACTTTGACCAAAGATGTCTAAAATTTGGATATGGACTTGAATTATTGAGAAAAAGAATCATCCCCTAAAACCACCAAAAAATTGAATTTAATATACGTACAAGAACAAGAGCCATCAATTTTTCATAAATAAAGAGTGAAGTGGGGAAAGATGAAGACATTAACCAAAGGCGTTTCAATCCGAAATACTGACCAGGCCTAGGTAGTGGAAGCAAATATTAGACTTTCATCACACAGCACTTGTAATCCAAGACTTAAAGGCTACTTAGTCATCCACAGTATTCTGCAAAAACAAATTTTTGTAAGAAATTCTTTGCAGGGCAATAAGAAAAACGTATGTCACTCACCTGCTTGCGTGGCTTTAAATGAGCCTTCCATTCCTTAAGTTCACGGCTGTACGTTTCCTCTTGTTCCTTGAGCTTCATTGTCTCGTGCTCCATTAGCATCTTCCCTGCAGGCAGAAGGAACCAGCTCGTATCATGCAACACGCACCACTGTCAGCATGACTCGCAACAACTCATTACACACAGAATTTAAAAAGCATAAGTATATCTGGTTGTCTTATCTAGCAGACAACACTGTTCCTGACAATGCAGAGTTATCCCACACAGACAATACAAAGCATTCTCTAGGCTGTGGGAATACTCAAATTTTTGAATATGAAAATAAAAAAATGCACTATTCGTATTATATTTGATCTACAATACTAACACTTTGAAATAACAAATATTTGTTTACTTACGAATATTTAACATTGCATACCTTGTGAAATTGTCGTATATTAACTTTCATTATACAGGTTAATTCATTTGTGTGCTCTAAATAACCTTTTGATGTTTTAATGGGACTTCATAATAAAAAACATGAAGCATAATTGACATTTTAAACATGTAACATGTATTCAATATATATATTTTTTTCCACTAGTCTCACTACACAGTAACAAGTAAAGCACATAAGATAAAATTGGCATAAACAGTGTTGTTAATATTGCTGAACTAAAATACAGTACACCTGGACCTCACACGAACACTCAATTAAGATTTACCTGGTTGCAGTTAATAATGAAAACTCAAGAATAATTATAGTTTAAATATGTAAATATGAGCTCATTCAATCACTAATTTAAGATTACATTATTAAAAAAAAAAAAAAGATATATATTTTTTGTAAAATAGACCTGCCATTTCACAGTATTTTGCAGTTCACGAAAATTTCTGGATCAATGTGTAGAGTAATAGGTAAGGACCCCAGAAAATGGTAAATAAAACTGGCTCATTTCGGTGTAAAAAAATGACAAAAGCGGTGCAAAAAAATGACAAAAGTGGTGCAAAAAACCGGTGTAAAAATTAGCAAGCGGTGTAAAAAATAGGTGTAAAAATAAGCAATCAGTAGAGACCCCAAAAAATTGTGAAAAAATTATGCCATTGGCGGTGTAAAAAAAACCTCATAGCCTTACTGCTTCCTTATTTGCCTGGCCAATTTTTGAAACATAAGTTTCTCTAAGAGTGTTGGCTGATGATGGCAAATCCCCTGCACCTAAAATGTATACATAACTTACAATATACTTATAAATAGGTAGCATTTATAAGGTTATCGCTGAAAAATATTAATGGGCTAATTTATTCAAAACAATTCTTAGCCAAACCTAACCTAACATTTTCTAGATTAGGTACTGCTGGATTACAGAGTCAAACCATCAATCAATCAGTCAAAAATATATTGTGGTGTGCTCACCATTTCACAATGCAATCCATCCTATTTATGTGTTTGTTAATCTGAGGTATTGCATATTTATTTGAAGTAAAGGTAATCGATAATATTGTAGGCCTACATATGCTTATGAACTTTTATTAGAGGGGGAAAACATTTCTAAATAAATAAGGCTAACCTTCAACATGGGTGTTACACCATTCCCTCATAGCTGGATGATCAGCTTTTTCCAAAGGAATGTTAACTTACAATCATATTAACAAAATCAGAAAAAAAATTCTTGTTTTCTGCATTTTAAATCTTGTTTGCTTTATTCACGCTGTCGCCTATCGAGATTTGTTTAGACACGGTAGAATGCTTGACAAAATAATTGTCTTTTTTGTTTTGTTTTGTGTGTGTCATTTGCCACATGCTTTGTGCAAGTGCCTGCGTGTACAATCAACCCGCACGTTGCAGAACTTGCACATCATAATTTTGTCCCGCTGATCAAAAATATAAAATCATCCGATTTTATCTCTCTTTCGCGATCAAACATTGTCGAAGTTTTCGGCATCTTAGCCACAAATTCAAAAATGTGGACGGTAGTTGTAAACACTCATAGATATGTGCACGCAAAAATGACTGCCAATTTAGCTCGATGCGATTAAATTAGGTTAGAAAAATCGACACCAGTGCGCCTTGCGGCAAAACACGAAAACTGTGGAGTCAATTTGTTATGTTGGTAGTGTGCACATATCGATTGTTGACAATTCTTACATTTTTTTTTCATTTGCGATGGCAATACTTACTGTTTGAAAACTGAGTATTAAAAATACGTGAATTTTAGTAACGTGTCAAAACGAAGATAATATCGCGGCACTAGTCTTTCAGTCTATGTTTATGATGGCGTAAATAAATAGAACTTACGACATAAGGACATTATTTTGTGCGAAAATTCGTGAATTTCGCGACTATGTCAAAATCAAAGGAAAGTCGCAAAATTCGTTTAAAGTATCAAATTTTCGCGTTATTTCGTGAATTTCGCGCTTCACCATTTTTCGGGGTCTCTAGTAATAGGTTGTGGTAAATAAGGCAAATAACAACTGAAATAAAGGTTAAGATAGTTTAGGTTATTTTAGGTTAGCTGCGTAATTAAAAACAATTATTTAATGATTTAAAGATTTCAAAAAACATTTTCCATATAATTATTGTAGCTGACTTAATTTAACCAACCTTTAACTTTAGTATTATTTCTTATTTGTCTAATTTTACGATGAGAAATAATTTTTTAGCGGGATTCTAATTCTCATTCTTACTATTGGAATTAGATACTCATATTTGCGAATAATTAGATATTCATATTCTAACTAAAAAGCTGATATTTGCACAGACCTAATATAAAACCCAGTTATTCCAAGTTTTCATTGTTACCGTTCACCAATATTATAAACACAATTTTTGCTAATTTAATTTAGAATCTTAAACCATTATTTACTTTTTTTTATGTATCATTGAGTCACGTCTGTTTCATCATAGATATATACAGCAAGTAAGCTGCTATTGTATCACATGGTGTTAAATTGATTGTGACTTTCGATTTACACACTGTTGAAACTATGATGATTACTTCTTTTAATGTCCATCTCAATGGAGTGATGGTGTTTTGTGGTGGTGTTGTCCACGGTTGTCGAAGTTAATTTTTTACCACTTTTGGTGCATGTGACAAAAATAATACAAATAGTAATAATAATAAATTGTTTTCAATTTGAAATGACAAATATTCAGAGTTTTGAATTGTTTACGCAATTTTTTGTGTTACTGTTTAGTGAAACAGTAGCGAAAAAACAAAAAAAACTTGAATACTCTTTTCATGTTTAAAAGTCACTTATTGTTCATGTTTTTGATTATTAAGTCCCAGTAAACACCAAAAAAAGGGTATTTATATTGCACAAAAGACAATTTCAGCAGTAATTGTTGGTTGATGACAACATCACGAGGTACGCTATGTCAAGTATTCGTAAGTAAACGAACATTCATTATTTTGAAAAGTTAGTATTCGAGGTGGAATGAAATACAAATAATTTATTATTAGTTTCTGATTCGAAAATTAGAATATTCACACAGGCCTAATTATTACCTTTGCCAATATTATTACATTCATTCAGTCAGTGGTCATATTGTAGTAATTGTAACTAATTAGAGATCACGAATATAATACAGCGAAACCCCTTATTTACGTTACCGTTATTTACGTTACCGTTATTTACGTTTTCCCGTTATTTGCACTATATTCTTCAAAACCCGTTTAGTTCCCATTTAGTCCAATACAATACTTTCACGTGAATTACGTCTCAAAAATCGAATCCATCCCACTATTTACGTCACGTAACAACCATAAACAACCAGAAAATACAGTGGGTACTTTAAGAGTAGATAAGATTAGCTAGTAGGCCTAAAAACATCGTGAAAAACGTAACGTTTATAGTCGGCAATGAGCATTTTAAATCGCAAAATATAACATGAAAAGTTGTTTTTATTTTTAAACATGTAATATTTTAAGCCTAGGCGTGTAAAAGTCCGAGTAATTATAGCAGGAGACAATCTAAAATGCACGAGGGAAAAACGTAAACTCACGAATGTATAAACATGGCCGATTGTTAAGTTCTCATACTGTATTTATGTCACAACTTAGCCGTAATACTGGTACGAGACAAACTTCACAAGATATAATGAGCGGAGTCTTGGTAACTTTTTTATACGTATTTTATAATTTCGGAAGTATTGTACAGTTGGCACATATTTTTAAACTAACAACTTATTTCTGGGGATCGTAAATAATTAATTATTGGTTTCAAGACATCAAGATGAACGTAAACTTGAACATGTCACGGCAGCAAGAAAACTGGTGCGTATACCAATAAACTGGTATTAGAACTGGACAAAACTGGTACACGGGAGGTGGAGCTTATATTTTTTTCCACTAAGCTCGCATCTATTGGCTGGCTGCTGATGGAAGGTCACGAGTCTGGACGGAGCGTTGAGTGAGTTATACTGCGCATGCGCAGCTCAGAGAACAGAGAGAGCCAGCCGGCGGCAATCCCGCGCTGTAACAACTGATTGAGTACAATGACCTTTCTCCGCGCACGGTGCACTATTGACGGTAAATTTCTATCAATTTGCGGCCCTTTTTTAAATTTTTTTTTTACTGTGGTGCAATGCGTATGTGTAATGTAGCCCTTATTTGTTCTGAACGCTGCAGAATGCGACTGTATTTTAATTAACTTTAACGTATTTCTTACTTTTCCCTTTATTTACACTTTCTCGCTTTTTACACTTTTTTACTTTGTCCCCATGAAAAGTGAAAATAAGGGGTTTTGCTGTATCTATAAATATAATTCCAATTTATATATTTGTATTGTGTATGGAGTATGCAGCTTTGAGCTCATATAAGTACTGAAATGCAATCATAGATCTAAGTAGCAGTGTGCAAACGTAAACGGACGTGCAACTCACGCTTCTCGTTCTGCAGCTGCTCCAACTCCTTGATGGTGGCATCGCACGTCGCTCGCAGCTCCTCCAGTTGCCGCTGGTGCTTCACTTCGAACCTCATCTGCTCAGCGCGGTACCGCTTCTTCTCGTTCTCCTGGAACTGTACGCAGCAGGCCTCGTGCCTCACACGGCTAGTGCAGCATCTGTCTGCATCTAGTCTAGGTACATTGTTTACTGCTGTCTGAGTTTACACAACATGGCATGTGTTAAGTCTACTGCAACATAAAGGGTACAAAATGACTTGGTATACAGATGCACCAATTTTTAAGTGAAATTACTGTAGTAAATGAAGCTACCTAGATAAGACATTTGTTAATTTTTCAAAAACTGTAAAAAAAAAAAAAAAATAGTTTTTTTTTCCAAGTCATTTTGTTAACTTCTCTATATTAATACTCTGTCGAATGTAAGCTGCCTTTAACAGAAAATATGGAATACTAGATAGCTCTGAACACAACCCCTACTTCATATGACTCTCGTAGGAAGAGATCTACAGAACCTTTAAGGAAAATAAAGGGGTTTGGCAGAAAAGGGCAGGTAGCAAAATGAAGGGATGAAGGATGACTGTAGTGATATGATTAATTGTACCGTGAAAGGTTTTTCATCTGACATTTTATGGTTCGGCACATTCTGTGATCCAGCACCAATCAAACCGCTTGCGTTCAGAAGTTTTTTTAGGAGGTTTCCAGTTGTTCACTTTGTTTGCCAGGTCGCTTTACTGCGCTGCCCACGTTTTTATTTCACTACTGTTATTGTGTCAAGGTTAATTTGAGTACAGTGTTTCCTGTTTTCTAGCTGGTTACATTAAAAATTTCCATGTTTGAATATTCAAATTGAAACTATGTTGCCATCAATAATCTCGCATGGCCGTGGTTCTGAATGTTCCAGATTAAAAACCTTTCACTCTATTTGGAAAGAACAGAGGGGAGTCAAATGGTGCTTTCGCCAGTTAGTGGAATGTCTTCCCTGAAGAATGAGACTATACCCACAGCTGCTGGCTCTTAAGTTTCAGCTAGTTATTAACCTGCCAGCAATCTTGATAAATAATAATGCCAAAAAGAGAATCACAACATTAATGCCCAAAATAAATGCAACAGTGTTACTTTTTAGCTTGTTTTCTTCAAATTTTCAACCTGGTCAGTAAAAGTTTTCACGGCTCTCCAAAAAAGGGTCATTACTAGAGACATGCATATTTCGCGATTGCGATAAAACGAATTTTTACGCGAATTTGAGTACATTTTTAAGAATAACGCGAATTTCTCACATTTTGGATAATAACGCGAAATCCTTGAATTTTCGGCGAACAGTCAGAACATTTTCCTCATTCGAACACGGCAATTCAATTTGTAAATACAGTAACAAACGTGAAACAACAAAAAACCAAAGATAACTACCCACACAGTGTATTTTATAACATGAAAAGTTGCTTTTATTTCTAAACATGTAACAATTTAAGCCTAGGCGTGTAAAAGTCCGAGTAATTACAGCAGGAGACAATCTAAAATGTACTAGGGAAAAACGTAAACTCACGAATATAGAAACGTAACGGAAATGTCGGAAATATTATCGTAACATTGTAAGTGCTGATACTGTATTTATGTCACAACTTAGCCGAAATACTGGTACGAGACATGAACTTCACAAGATAAAATGAGTGGAATCTTGGTAACTGTTTTATACGTATTATATAATTTCGGAAGTATTATACTGTTGACGCATATTTTTTAAACTAACCATTTATTTGTGGGGATCGTAAATTATTAATTATTGGTATCAAGACATCAAGATGAACGTAAACTTGAACATGTCACGGCAGCGAGTAAGCGGGTGCGTATACCAATAAACTGGTATTAGAACTGGACAAAACTGGTACACGGGAGGTGGAGCTTATATTTTTTTCCGCTAGGCTCGCTTCTATTGGCTGGCTGCTGATGGAAGGTCACGAGTCTGGGCGGAGCATTGAATGAGTTATACTGCGCATGCGCAGCTCAGAGAACAGACGCCGCACTGGGCCGCACTGTAACAACAGATGATCGAGTACAATGACCTTTCTCCGCGCAAGGCGCGCAATTGACGGTAAATTTTCATCAATTTGCGCCCCTTTTTTATTTATTTTTACTGTGTAATGTAGCCCGTTCTGAACGCGGCAGGATGCGACTGTATTTTAATTAACTTTAACGTATTTCTTACTTTTCCCTTTATTTACACTTTCCCGCTTTTTACACTTTTTTACTTTGTCCCCATGAAAAGTGCAAATAAGGGGTTTTGCTGTATTTTGATATTCGGCTCGCCTGGACAGTCGATTATCACGGTGTTTACAGCAGGTTGTTTCTCGAAGCGTTGTTCTCTTATATAGTCTTTAGCGTTGTTTGTCCATTGCGTCCATTTTTATTAACCAAATACCAAATTTAAAATGCAAACACGGTGACGATTCGTAACATTCTGTTGTGCGCAAGTTAAAGTTTAACGGGTCGAATTTTGTTACAGATAGTTTTCAACGTCTGTGAAATAAATTAAAGGTGTACAATTTAAAGGTCGGCTAAAACATTAGGCCTATTAAAATGCCTAAAGTGCCGGTAACTGCAAAACAGCGAGCCTCTGAATTTTCTCAACACGGACTTTATGCTAGTGATTCAACCACACTTTTTTGTCGTCACTGTAATGTCACCGTCTCTTGGGATAGGAAAGACTCATGTGAAAAACATGTAGGCAGTGAAAAACACAAGAAGCGTCTCTCTTCATTGCAAGGCTCATCTAGTGCGTCTGAACGCCAGTCGTCAATATCTTCAGCGTTTCAGACAGCAAAAAATAATGTCCAAAAAGACAAAAAGTTGGAATTTATAAAGGAAACAGCAGAGACCTTTATAAAGGCAAATATACCCCTTGAAAAGCTTGATGATCCTAATATCAGGGCATGGCTGAACAAATACATCGAAGGTGCTGGAGACATGCCACTTGCGAGAACAGTCCGTGAGAAATATGTAGGGGACATAGCCAAATGCAGAATTGAAGATGCCAAAACTGCATTAAAGGACAAAAAAATTGACATACTGTGCGACGAAACAACAGATAAAATGGGTAGGTGTGTATTTGTTGTTTTATTTAGAATTCTGAATCTTCAACAGGATAAACCAGAAATATTTGTTGCAGGAGTTCACTTTCTTGAAGCTGCTAATGCCACAAACTGTGTGAGGGCAATTTTAGATTCACTCAAAATGTACAATGTACAGTATGGTGATGTGCTCTCAGTAGTAACCGATGCTGCTCGTTATATGACCAAGGCTGTTAGTACTCTCGAAGTAATCCTTGGAGACCAGTTAACGCATGTCCAGTGCTGGGCACATAAGTTAAATCTAGTTGGCAATGTCTGGGTGAAAGAGTTGCCTGAGTTGAACAATGCTATGAGCAAAATAAAAAATGTGTTCAACAACACCAGGAAAAGAAGGCACCTGTATGCTAGCTTTCTTGAAGAAAAGCATGGAGAGAAACGTCCATTGTTCCCACTTCCTGTTGTTACTAGATGGAATTCCTGGTTCAACAGCGTTTTTTATGTAGCAGACTACATACATGACATTGTTGATTTCTGCAAAACAGATGAACTAAAGGCAACACAAAATTCAGGGGTTGAGTTTCTGTGTTCACTCACAGAAAATGACATTTCTCTCATTCTTTGTCAAGCTGTCTTTGTGAAAGAGCATGCCAAGAGCCTTGTAGAGCTAATACAGAAACTTGAAGGTTCTTTGTATCCAACTGCCCATTCACTATATGGGGACTTGCAAGGTATAAAAAAAAAATTTGAAAACATCACTCGTGGCATTTATTTTGAGGCAACCAGTAGAGCTTTGTCTAACATGCCCCCCGCTAAAGCTGCTGAAGCTAAAGTGTCCATCACAAGAACAGCAACACAAGCCCTTTCCAAACTGAACTCTCTCATGACAACTGACCCAAGTAGAAAGAGATTTGAAGCAATTCAAATTTTTAGTCAGGAAAGTTTGTTGCTTGCTAAATTAAACCCAGAAATGGTGCAGAAACTGAAAACTGTCCATAGTCTCTACTCCATAAGCACTGAAGAATTAACAGCTGGTTTTGGTCAGCTTCAGGACATTGTTACAAAACAAATGGAAACAGACAATTCAGTGGACGTAGTGAAGTCATTGAATGTAGTAAAGCTGTCACAGCCATTGTTTGCTTCCAGCTGCCTTGAAGCCATCTGGATGCCTTCTGCAAACGTTGACTGTGAACGATTTTTGTCCTCATATAACACAGTCTTAACAGACCGCAGGACAAATTTAAGTGAGGCTAATTTGTGTATCATGGCTACTTTTGCTTTCGAGAGCTAAAGTTTGAGGATTTTGTTCCATGTGTTTATGTCACTATTTTAGAGACTTCATATTTATTCTTGCTGGTTTAGGTACTAAAATATTTTCAATTACTGTATGTAAAAAGTGATGTGTAAATTCGATTGTAAATTACTGCTGCTAGTGCAACTGTACAATGCAAGAATGTGTCCAAAATTTCAAGGTATGCTTAGCTTAATTTTTTTAATTTATAGTGCTAAAACTATTTAAAAAATAACACCGCTTTTGATGTATGATAACACCACTTTTAAGGGTAAATAACAACGAATTTTGCTATAAAATAAACCCCAAAACTGCATGTCTCTAGTCATTACTCATTAGCATCATTATTTCCGGGGCTCGCAGGATAGAGTCGACTGTATAACAGCCACCATGCATTAATGCAAAATAAATGACACGACTCCACAGAATAAGTGAAGGAGATGAGAAACAGGATAATTGCCGTACCTTCTTGAGCCTCTCGCGCTCCTCCTCAGGGTCGGGCTGCATGCTCATGCTGATGCGCATGGACTCACGGAACATCATCTCGCGAGCCTTCATCTCTCCCCGGATACGCTTTGGTAGCGCCCTCTTCTCGACCGCTTGTCCCTTCAGCAGCTCTTCCTCCTTGCGCTGGTTCATCCGCTTGATCTGCTCCAACTCCTTCTCATGGCGAGACAGCATCTACAGGAGAGCCCCACAACATTACACAGAAATCCCCAGAGTTTTCCATATAATCAAAATTTTGAGAACAGAAATTACAAGAACAGATGTGGTTCCTTTTACACCTTTAATACGAGACACAATTGGTTTCAACTCATCCTGACTACCGGCGGCGAACATCTTTATAAAAAAAATTGAGTAGAGACATCCACACTTTTTTTTTGGGTATCTTTTCTTTAAGGAAGACGTGTGCTACTTAAATAGGTAAATTTATTTTTAATTTCGAAAACTTGTAAATTACTTGCCAGAGATGACTAAACATGGACTTGGTATAAAAAATGACACTCATGATGTACAGGGGTATGGGGTGGGTCAGTCGGTCAAAAAATGTATATTATGCCCACCCCTAATTCTCGGACACTGTGAGGGGCCGAACAATGGGTTTTTTACTGTAGTTATTTTATCGAAACATTAGTAATTTATCTGCTGTAATACTTCAATACATATTTATACATATAAATGTTTCTCTGAAATAAAACATTCTGGTAACTTCTGTAACTAATTTTATCGACCAGCACATCTCTTCGGGAACCGTAAAAAAATATACATATCGGCACAGCTCTACTTGGGAATGTAGCTACAATGTAACATAGCACTCAGAATAACATCTCATCACATCCACCGCAAAATCCTGAATGACCAACTAGAATGCAATCTTTGCGCTGGAAAGCCACGGACTACGGCGGTACCTGATGGCGCTGCAGGAAGAAGATGTCTTTGAGCTGCCTCTTGGACAGCTGGTGTCTCTCATGAATCTGCTTTTCCTCCAGCTCCCACAATGCTGCCTCCCTGGATCGCATCAGCTGCACAACATGAAAAATATAATCTTATCAGCACCCTCCTTACAGAATGCAAGACTCTCTGACTTCAATTATTCAGGACAACATAATGATTTAAAGTAAAAAAAAAAAGGTCCAAGGTACAGGACTTCATTCAAGGATTACCTGCTGTTTCTGCTGCAGGAACTGCTTCTCCATGAGAGCAATCTTTTCTCTGTGAGTTTCATTGAGCCTCATCAAGGATGACTCATGGGTCTCATTCAACTTCTCCAAGAACGCCTTCTCCTAAGACCAACATGAACGTACAGATTTAATTGACCCATGTTTTCAAGCCACTCCTTAGTTGTTATGTTCTCATTTGTTATAGATTTCAGTAGCCATGTCTGGGTTTTGCAGTTATCTATCACAAAAAAATGGAAGATGAAGAGAACACATGCTAAATCTGGTATTCCTTATGCTAAATTTGTTCTACTTGAGTTGTAAGGAACATACATCAATTTCCATTAGCCTAAATAATTCAGATTCAGATATAAGATTCAAATACTTAGGATACCAAAAAAAATATTTACTTATTCTGTAACTCAGCTCTTAGCAATTTTGTTACAAGATTTTGCAGTATTTTACAACTTCTTACAAGTTGTCCCCCTTCCCCCTCTCCAATTCTTGACATATAATAATAATAAAGTAAAATAGCCATGATCAATATGGTATTTTAGGTCAATTCAAAGACAATAAATTTTTATGAAAAATAACACAATCCTGATTTTTCATAATAACTATAGTGTTGTGGACTACTTTATAATGTCTAAATTTTTTTTTGTTTTGTTTGCTAAGACTAGCAAACGTACGTGCATGTCAGAAAAGAATGAGAAATTTAAACCAGGAAAACCAGTTAACTGGGAACTGCTCAAATGAGTTATAATTAGGGGTAGTCAAATTTCGTTAATGACGAAATCGCGAAATTTTAAAAAAATCACTTGCACATGATGTGTAATACAAATAACCTTACTTGGTAGTGATAAGACGTTAATATACTGCATTTCGTTTTAACGAATTTGCTGTGATGCGCGAAATTCGTAGTTTTTCACGAAATATGACGAAATCACGATATTTGCGCGAAATTAACCTTTTTTATCGCGAAAAATTACGTTGAATCATTCTGGAACCTGCACAAAACGTTTATTATTCCAAGAGGTTATATGTGAGACGCCATCTTTGCTTTTGTTTTTCTCTAGCACCCATAGAGTAGAGGGTGGCAATAAACATCATCACTTTAGCTACTGGTGGACAAATCATAGATGGCGTTGGTAGTTACGAGTGTCGAAATGTTCTATGATTTTATTTTCACGAGTGCGTGTCTGTCGAGTTTAAGTTCTTTATTTCCGAGTGGATGTGATATGTATCTCACATTCTATGATCGTTTTCCGTTAAAGTTTTTGTGGCATGTTGGTCATATTACCGTGGTCACTCTGGATAAACGTATAAAATGCCGAAAGTTGTGTTTTCGAAAGAGCTAACGAATATTACGACGAAGTATTTTACGTGTTCAGTAAAGAAAAAGGCATCATGATGTGCAAATCGACTGTTAAAAACACTGTAAATTTCGAGCATCGCACAAGGTGAACAAAGATAGGTGTCAAGCATCGGGTTCTGGAACTAAGCGTCAAGTTACTCTAGAACCATATATTTCACGTATGAAAACTATTACATCCAGACGTACGCCTACTCAGTCTCCGTCGTCGCACACGTTCCTACGAGACGTAGAAGGCCATAAAACGACAAAAATCACATTATTTTGCCGACCACAAATGCGTCTGGTGACACCATCGTCAATAGGCCTTAACTCATTCTTTGTTCCTTTCTCTGAATCGGCCAAACGCAGTCCAGAAAATAGCGTCACTTCCATATTAGCCAATCAAATCATAACTTTCAAAATGCTAATTGTTGTTTCATGGCGTCCTAACCGAGACAACTGTTTATTTTCGTAGCTGTCATGGCAATGCACGAAAATAAATGCTGGTCAAGAGTGCCAATATATACATAAACAAATACCGCACACACAGTTGAGGCGGTGAAAAACGTAAACAAAAAAAAAAAAAAAAAAACAATACTCTGTACTGTTTAAGTACAGTGTATTGGTGGGGACTAGTTTGCAGAAAATATATAATAGCTGATTTTCAGAGATATTCAAAATAGACTTGAGCCACTAACGTTTTTTATCAGTTTCCGATTTTATTTGTATGTAATCTTGAGAATTTTAATTACAAATGCAGCGTGCTAAATTTTAGATGTACATGTACTTTTAAAACATTGTTTTTGATAAATTTTGACCAAATAAAACAATAATTCCATCAAACATATATATGTGTATAAAATTAGAATGACAAAATAGTTATTTTTTCTAAGTAAACAATTTTTTTTTCACCGAAATTTTGCACCGAAATAACTCTTTTTATTCACCGAAATGGGCCTATTTTATTTACCATTTTTAATTGGCCCTAGTTATAATGTACGCATGTATTTACTACCTATATTGAATTTTGTACTGTGCACATCAGAGTTCATGAGTGACATCAAAGTGAGGAATTTCAGTGAACAGTTACCCTTTCTTCATGATCAGCCTCCAGTTTCTCCTTGCGCGTGCGAAATATGTTCTTGCGCTTGTCCTTGGGCATCAGATCCACCTCCTGCTTGAGTAGCCGGAGCTCTTGCTTCAAACCATCCCTGAACTGTTTTAGCTCTCGCTCCTGCAACACCAAGATTACATTTCACAAGACATGCTGTATAAAAGACACATAACTACTCTGTTAACTAATTCATGACACATATATAGTCTTGACAAAAACACAAGCAGATTATATATATTCTTATTTCATCAATAGTAAGTATGGTAGTACCCTTCCAAATTATTTGTAGAGTACCAGACTGGTATCCCCATATTCCTAATTTCGCGGGTTATCTTATCAATGTACCTGTTTTCAATAAAAAAATAAAATAAGATAAAAAGTTTACTCACTCAAACATTACAAATGATTTACACTTCAATGTTTATAGTTACGTCTCTCATTTATTTCAATAATCAGATGATGATAGGCACGTTTTCAATATATGTTGAAACAATAATTTCTACAAATACATTTTATTTTCCACAGAAGTGACTGAAGCTTACATCTAACGTATTAAAAAAATAGAAACAACAAACTTTGCCAAAAAATGCAATAAATTTAAATGGCCGATAGCCATAATGTTAAAAACTGATAATGCCTTGCACAGCGCTACAACCATTTCTGGACAAAGCAAAACATTGTCTAGTCCCACCACCATCCTGCCAGAAGTTGTAGCAATAATTTTCCCTTTTGGGGGAAGGAAAAAAAAATCAGTAAATAAAAGTTGCATGTTCAATTAGCAGTACTATGTGGTAATACTTGAAAGCTGCAGTTGCTCATTTTTCAATGGTTGAATGTGGCTTTTGCCATTAGTAAATTTAAGGAGGTAAAATAATTTTTTTTTTACCTAGAAAGTTTTTTTAGTATGGAATTCTATGAATGTAATTACTAGAGATGTATGAACCTGCAAATTTTTAAGTCGAGTTGAGTCGAGTAGAATTTTACAATAATTAGTTAGAGTCGATTTTGTAGATCATAAATTCAAGTCGAGTCGATTCGAGTCTGAATTTTTATTTGAATCTTTGACACTTAAGTCGAGCTTGAATATTTGCACTTTACTGTTAAGAGTCCTTAGATGGTTGTCTTGTTATATCATGGCCCACTTAATCAAATATATTTAAAATACAAGTATTAATACAAATACATAATTCATTTAGAATAAATTCTTAACTGATATAATACAATTCAATAATGGAGGTATTCTGTAGAGCATCATACTACTAGTTACATTACTAATCAGTAATCACAGTAAATTAACTCATTATAAAAATTGAAAAATATGTTAATAGTTATACAAAAACTGTTCCAATAGTGCAGTTAACTATTTACATGGTAAATGAAATCGATTTCAAATAAGCAACAAATGAAACTGTAAAAAATTAAAATATTGTACAGTAATCATTTTGATTATTTTATACCACCTATAAAAGAGAATATTAAAGACTGTGGTATCAGCCTACAAAACATAATGAAAATATATTCCTAGCAGTACATATTTAAAAATATTTTTATGGAAAGCGTATAACTATAAGTAATGTTTTAAGGCCACATACCTTTAGAAGATGAATTTTTGACTGACATTGTGAGTGTTTGCTCAGTAACTAAAAGTACGCCTAAAGTAACACTAACGTTGCGGGAAAAAAATCACTGTTATTCTGCAACAAAATTTTAATCGCCGAAAGATAGGAGATTATGTACCGTTTACGACAAAGGAACACGACTTTGTGCACAAACAGTTTGGTGGTTCCAATGATTATTTTGGACCGAACGAGTTAGCTGCGGCCTGCAGCATTCACGAGTCAATAAAAAACAATGAATATAATTTAGGCTTGTAGGCGCGAAGGTTAGGTTAAGTTTCACACAATCATTAGAACATTTTTCAAAACTTTCACTTATGGGAAGTGTAAGGCCGTGCTACAATTGGCGCAACATTACAATAAACGTTCCCATAACAAATATAATACATTTAAAGAATTGCTACAACACTAACGCCGTTACGTTGCCGGCCAATCGCAAGCTGGCACTTCCAACCAATCCATGGTTTTGTATTTGTATTGAATAGTTACACTTTATAAAATACTTTATACTTCATAATTAATTTTAACTTGCCACTTAACTTGGATAGCAAACAATTATACATAATGCAATTTCGCCGAACGTAATAGTGTATACAAACACGGAAAAAAAAATTTATGTTCGCCAACCCTCACTTCCAAAAATTAGAGGAGTCATTAGACAAAGTTTTTTTTTAAAATGCTATTTTGTGATTGGTGGCGTATCAGTCGCAAACATGCGCTCTGTAACACAAATATAACGCTACCGTTAATTTATTATTGTAACGTTGCGCCGGTTGTAGCACGGATTTACTAAAAAAAAGTAATATTTGTGCCGATATTATGATTATAAAATTTAATTCGTGTTTTGTTTATTAAAAATGTGTTCGTCGTTTTTGCTATGTGGTCACACCTGTTAAGTTGGCAAAATGTAAAACTAAAATATAAATAATATGGCCGATTGTCATCATTGTTGATAAGTACCTACGTGTTTCGGTCTTACATACGTAATTTTTAGTGTCGGCCGAAGTCACGTAAGGAGATATTAAGAATTAAAATTCAATTTTATTATATTTTATCATCGAGTTTTACCCGAATTTCCTTTCGAGTTTCGCCCCGTCGAGTAAAATAAACTCGAATGCAGAGCCGAGCCGAGCTGATGCTACTAGCTCGACTCGACTCGACTCGAATTTTCGAGTCTCGGCCCATCACTAGTAATTACTTATTATTAGAGATGGTGATTTATAGCATTTAAAATAATAACATTTAGCATTTTGAATTTTAAATTTAGCATTTTGTAGCATTTTTAAAAACAATATTTAGCCAATTCTCTCATTTTACATTACTGAAGAAAAGTATATTTTTAAAAAGCATTAAATAATACATATATTAATTATTAACAACCACAGAAATAAAGATCTAGCACAACTACAAAGATAGCCTATCTTGGCAGGTTTCCAAACAACTTTTTAGCACTTATGAGTGCAATAAATTGAATACTTAAAATTACAATAAATATTTTTTAGCCGTGTTCATGGCCATAGTTGATGTAGAGTGCACAAATAATGTTATTGAAACTAGTTTTTTTTCTTCAATTTTTCTTTCTTTCTTTCTTTCTTTCTTTCAATTTTCACCTTCTTTTGGTTTTCGATCATGCCAGAAACAGTTACTTGCAGTTATACCGACTTTTTTTCTTCATCCGATTTCTCGGTGAATTTTTTTTTCTTGCAGCCTGATGTCCCTCAGATTTAATGTGCTTTTCAAGTACATCTTTTTTTTTTTCCACTCCAGACGGCAATTACATAAATTGCGCATTAAAATATTCGTATCACTTTCGTAGAACTGTTCACTTTTGTATTGTATTCATTTATGCGATCGCGAATGGAAATTACATTTCGTCCCATTTTTACCAGGAGAAATAACAGTATACAACACATTCACGAGTATGCACGTATTTGTAAACACACCACCTTCCACAGACTACACAAGAACATGGCTTTTACGTGAAACACAGCCAGAAAATGGGAATTGTTAGCGCGGCGAAGCAGAGATGTCGCAATATGGCGGTCTAAAAACTTGTACTCTGCAAGATGACGTACACTCTTCCAGCTAGTTGTTCTTTGCTTTATTTACAATCGCGAAGCACGGATGGCCATTTTTCATTCAATATTTACGAACAATAGTGTTGCGAATGACGTGACAATAAGATACTTGTGTTGAATACGCCATAAAATGGTGGTTTCTTTTGTTACTGAACTGAAACGAAATACAATCTATAAATAAATTGTGCAGAGTGAGGACGAATCTACGTTTTTTTTACCTTGATTTCGCATTTATCTCAAAATAGTCTAGATTTTGCATTTTATAGCGGAAAAAATATAATTTAGCATATTTTCACATTTATTTCGCGAAAACGAAAAATCACCACCCCTACTTATTATATTACTTACAGGTATAGGTAGTTCTTCAGACTTGCACTGAGTATAGGTTTTAAGACCTAATAAAATGTATCGGAAATTGGATTGATAATGATAATGGTTTATAGCATCAATGTCGCCTATCACTATTGTAAACCTATATCTGTGAGAGGCAAGTTCATTAGTTTTTATTTAAGTCTATTTCAAATGTAGTGTGAACTGAAGGGCAATGTTTAAATTATTTTTGTGTCAGATGGTTTCTGTTTGGAAAGAAGTTAAATAATAATACGATTTTGTAAAATGAATACATACCTTAGAAAAGTTCATGGTAATATCATCTTGGATTTACTTTCAGCAGTTATTTTTGTTAACAAATGCACTAAATTCATTAAAAACATAGGTTGTCAGTTGTCACACACGTTTCCACTGACAAAAAACTTATTACAAAAGGTTTTTAAGTAGGGCTGGCACAATACAAGTTTTTGGCACGGCTCCCGATTATGATACTATACTACCAATACACTATGCCAATACTCACACTTTTTTTTTATTTTTTTTTTTTAATAATCTAAGAAAGTAATAAGTACAACATTAAATTACAATGTGTAATGATTAAAGACAAGAGTTTATGGTTTTATTTTTTAGCAAATTATATTTATAAAAGAGGATATTTCAGTGTTGTTTTTATTTTTTGTTAACTCCGTTTATTCATAAAGATAGCACATTTTTCAACAAATACGACACTTAAATTTTAAATGAAACTAACTTCACTACAACAGTATAATTTTGACTGATACATAGAGATGCTGATTTATAGCATTTAAAATAATAACATTTAGCATTTTGAATTTGAAATTTAGCATTACTGAAGAAAAGTATATTTTTAAAAAGCATTAAATAATACACATATTAATTATTAATAACCACAGAAATAAAGATCTAGCACAACTACAAAGATAGCCTATCTTGGCAGGTTTCCAAACAAATTTTTTAGCACTTATGAGTGCAATAAATTGAATACTTAAAATTACAATAAATATTTTTTAGCCGTGTTCATGGCCATAGTTGATGTAGAGTACACAAATAATGTTATTGAAACTTGTTTTTTCAATTTTTTTTCTTCGTTTTTTTTTTTTTTTTTTTTTTTTCAATTTTTGGCTTATTTTGGTTTTCGATCATGCCAGAAACCGTTGCTTGCCGTTTTACCGACTTTTTTTTCTTCATCTGATTTTTCGGTGAATCTTTTTTTTTTGCAGCCTGATGTCCCTCAGATTTAATGTGCTTTTCAAGTACTTTTTTTTTTTCCCACTCCAGACAGCGATTACATAAATTGCACATTAAAATATTCATATCACTTTCGTAGAACCGTTCACTTTTGTATTCATTTATATGATCGCGAATGGAAATTACGTTTCGTCCCATTTTTACCACGAGAAATAACAGTACTCAACACATTCACGAGTATGCACGTATTTGTAAACACACCACCTTCCACAGACTACACAAGAACGCGGCTTTCACGTGAAACACAGCCAGAAAATGGGACTTACAATTGTTAGCGCGGTGAAGCAGAGATGTTGCAATATGGTGGCATAAAAATCACCATCCCTACTGATACATGATGCACATAGTTTGTAAAAGTATGTATAACTACTGGAAACAATAATAATAAATTAAAAAAAAACCAGCAAGGATGTGTTTGAAAAAATTACCAATGTCAATATAAAAATTATTATTTAATAACAGTAGCAGTATAATTTTTTTCCCCCATACTACATTATTTACATTCATTGAATTTCTTTGTAATCTGAACTGAGTTTTGATTACATATGCTTAGGGACCCGGGAATTTCTTGAATAGCACTTGCCAAATTTCTTGAGTGAGGAAAGCAAAAATTCTTGAGTAAAATGCAAATTTCTTGAGTAACAATGTATACAAGATCAAAATATATTTAAAAGGCTGTTTAAATGTGCTGCATAAAAGCTTACATATATCTAATTTTAAATTAATTAAAAAAAAATTAAAACCAATTTTTAAACCAGTGTTCATGCGCATTAAGGTAATTCACATTTTTACAACAAGCAAATTAATAAAATAATGTAGCTTAGGTAAGACACTGCTCACTCAAAATGAATATACACATGTAAACAGTAAATAATGGGTTTTGAAGTAAAATGTCTAGTAGCTACTAGTGTTTTTAAGATTAATTTCTTGTAAATAGGTATACTTAAATGACTACTTCCAGAACCTCATGCAAAGGCTTCATATGCATAGGAAGACAGAAGTTCAAGGTTGGTTAGACTTATATTTGTTCTCCTGCCCTTCCAGTCCCTTTGCAAACTAACCACTGTCAGAAAAATCCTGAAGGGCTGCATATCCAAGGGGCAACAATTCAGACAACCTTTCAAAAACACTACTGTCAGAAAAATCCTGATGGGCTGCCCTTCCAAGGGGCAAGTTTTCAGGATTATTTAAACATTTAAAGAAACATGTTTTCAGAAATTGGATGGGCTGCCCTTCCAATCGCTGTACGAACACAACATTGCCAGAAAAATCCTGAAGGGCTGCCCTTCCAAGGGGCAACAATTCAGCTCCCCCCTTGTTGGGCACTTTCCTTCACTTCATCACTGAAGACACCTTCACCAAAAATTTGCAGTCTCCTCCTCACAAACTGGAGTTTTGGATAGACTTCTGAAGCCATAGGCTTAGAATTAGTTTCTAAGCTTACCAAGAATGGTTTAATGGGGGAACTGACTGATTTCACAAAGAGTGATTGTACATGCAGCATGCCGAGTTCCTCTTCGCCAAGGGTCTGTAGATGAGATGAACCACCATTGAAATTGTTCTCCCTTTCTGTCTCTGACCGCAGAAAAGCAAACAAGATCTCCCAGTTATCAGAAAGCCATTCAACTGCTGTCAACCAGGAGTTCCATCTGGTTACAACAGGGATAGGGAAAAATCCAGCACTAGAGCCTTCCTGTTGCAAAAACTGCTGGGAAGCATAACGTTTCTTCCTGGTATTTAAAAATATCTGCTTCACTGATATTACAACTTGGTTCAATTCTGAAAGACTGTTTTTCATGAGGAATCCAAGAAGATTCACTTTATGGGCCCAGCACTGCACTTGCACAACTGAATCAGGCAACAATATGGAAAGCCCATCAAAACAAGATTTCATGTAAGAAGCTGCATCACTTACAAATGCCACCACCTGATCATAGCCAACCTCCATATCTTGCAAGGCATCAGAAATAGCTCTAGCACATGTCCTGCCATTTACAACTTCTAATGAAGTCACAGCACCAACATACTGTTGTTGAGTGTCACAAGGCTCAACTGTAGAGAGCAAAACAACATAAATTGCTCTCCCTAACTTGTAGTTTCATCTGACATTATGGCAACCCTCTTTTCTTTCAGTGCTGTAACCACTTCGTCCTTCATAATTTTGCTAAATGTGGCAGGTAATCTCGGCGTAAGACATCACTGCTAGGCAGGTCTCCACCACCAACTATTTGGTTTTTTCACCCACTTCCCACTTTATCAAGTGGTATGTTTGCAATACCATCATTTCAACTGTGGATGTGATGAAGTCCATTTTAGTAACCTAAAAGTAAAACATGGACTTAGTCAGGGTGTCCAGCAAACCAGGATAGAAAAATTCCCTGACTTTTCCAGGTTTTCCAGACAAAAATGAAAATTTTTCCAGAAAAATTCAAATTGATATCTTTCAGAGATTTCTTAAATGAAAGTAACAAATCATTTGCAGTTGTGTGACCCAGAAATGCAGAGTTGTAATATCGTGTAGCAACAGCTTCCTTTTCCTTGTCCCAGAATCTGACGTAAATATCCATTTGTTGTATTTGAGCAACTTTGTTTAAACTTTCATCAAAAGCAAGAACAATATGATGACAGTCAACAACATTATTTAACATTTCCTTTTGAAAGTAAGGAGCAAGGCCTGACACAATTGTGTATGCTAATTTGGTTTTCTGTAATTGCATTCCTGCAGCTATTTCACTATCTGGAAACATTATTTTGAATAAAGATACACTATTGGCAGCAGACCTAAGAGAAGAATGCTGCATAATGGCATTCAAACACCACAAAAATTCTGATTTTATAACACTGTCTTTCCTGAAATATTGTTCAACACCTCGAGAACTCACAGACTGGGATCTACTAGGCAAATCACTATTATGTGACAAAGAGCTTTGAGATGATTTGACGTTACCTGACGAATGAAGTTGTTCATTAGAGGCTTGTCCATCAGCAACTTGTCCATCGAATTTGCTTGTGGTAACTATAGACACAGCAGTAACCGATTTGAAAAAAATATAAACTGACTTGGAAGAATTCACTGCATTATTTGCACCATGGTGTTTTTGGCCTTTCATGTGGCTTGAAAGAGCTTGTTCGCCCATATTACTGAGGGAAACGACAGTCTTGCATAATTTACAAAAAAAAATTAAATTTATCGTCCGGCACTTCCGCGCACCAACTAAATGCTGGGTCAAGTAGCCATGTCGGATTGAACGATGTTTTCTTGAATTTAGACATTATTCAACGAAATCGTAGAGGCCTAGTCGCAGCTCCAGTAAAATCTAGCAGAAAGACCGCGAAAGATTCGCAATAAACAATGCTATATTTTATAACTTCCTAAGATCACAGCACTAAAATTCGTATCTTTCAAAGAAAATTATGTTTGGCAATCTGAGAGAACTGACGAAACGTGTAAACAAATGGAAGAAACTGCAGTAATGGTGCCGGTGGTCGGTTTGGCCAGCTTCGGTAACTACACTCGAGAACCGCCAAAAGTATGGTATGTTGTAACCCAAAATATGGTACAGTAGCAATATATTAGACAGACTAACTATGAACAGTAGCTTACAAGTTTACAATCTATGGTATTTATTGTCTGCCCCCTTCCTAACATTGCGTGCGGTATTATCATCAAAATACGGTATGCATGTCATACATACGGTAGGTATTTATAGACTTCATGAAAGCAGCACGCTTGTATGTCGCAAGTCCAGATACATAAAGGAAAAAATTTGTTTAAATATGATTTGATTTGTAAAATAGTAAAACTAAAGAATGTATTCTGTAAAACTTTGAGAAAAACCTTCATGATAAGCGAGTGGTTAGTGGTTTTGGTCATTTCCAGAACTTTCACAATTTTCCCTGACTTTTCCCTGACTTCTCCCTGAATACCAAAATTCCCTGACTTTTTCAGGTTTCCCAGGTTTTCCAGGTTGCTGGACACCCTGTTAGTATATATTTGTTTTTGCTTTTTTTTTTAAACAGAAATATACAACTCTAAGCTTTACCAAAAGGAAATGCAGGTTTATTTAAACTGTGCTTTAGCACTGAGTAGCAAAATTATGTAGCTGGCAGCTTTATCGTAAACTCCCAATAATTATCCGTGTTAATTGTGACCCCGTCGTTGCCCGGATAATTAAAACACTGTAAAAAAAAAAAAAAAAAAAAAAAAGGTAATTTGTTTCACGGTAAGAGCCGCCCTCGAATTAGTGTTTCGGCTTAAAAAAATAGGGCACTGCCTCGCCATGTGGTCTTTCTCCGTCTGCTGGCGACGCAGCAGTCAACCCCTCCTCCCAATGTTTCTTGTATTTATTTTTCCTACAACTCGGCGGCAAGTTAATCTTTACAGTTCCTTGTCGCACGAGAAAAACGATATTGTTTGCATCATGAAAACCTGTCGTGATATAGGTACTCGTGAAGATTTCCTTCATGTAGGTTGCTCGATCAAGGTCATTTACAACATTTTTTGGAAGAGAGAAAGTTAACACTGCGCAAGATATGATTGTGCTAACAATGCACACATAAATTCAGGCAAGGTTTCCACCCCCCACCCCCCTCATTTTCCCAACCCGTGGCCATTCTTCCAGCCGAATGCCAGCCAGACACGTCACTCGCCAGGCGCCTGCCGTGTTGCTGGGCCGAGCGGTAACGCGTGAAACAAACAAACACAAGATGAAGCGGAGGGGGGTGGGGGAGTAGAAGTAAGGGTATCCCCCTCGGGTTTAAAGAGTGACAAATGTGATATCTGAAAGGGAGGACGGAACAAAGGGTCAGACCAAACAGCTTTCTGACACAGAAACAGAGTGGTTAAAAATATTGAAGGGCCAAATGAAGAAATACGTCAGAGCGATGTCATTTTTTTACAGCTTCAGAATAACTATTAATTAATCTAAATTCAAGCACGGATAACCCAAAAATAGGATATTCCGGGCCCGGATAACCGAGAGTTTACTGTAGTTACTTGTGTTCCTGAAGTGAAGTACAGTAGAACCCTGTTATAACGAATCTGAAGGGAGTAGTTTATATGTTCACTATAGAGGGGAAACTTTATATCTGGGAAAACTTTTATATTGGCAATACATACTCAAAAGCAAAATCTTAACTACACATAGGCCTAAGCCAAGAAAAGAACGAATGAAAATACTCAAAGCAACAGTTTTATGAGCAAATGTATATATTATTTTTTATGAACTACACATGTACAAACTTTCTATTACCTAATGGTTCTTGGACATCGGCGTATTATCCTTTTTTCAGGCATACTCTGTGACGTTTTTGCAGCTTGAGAAAGAAGATTGTTCAGCTTGTTTAATATTGTACTTAATGTGGATGTTGCAATTCCCAGTTCCTTTGCTATTAACACGTGCGGGACAGTGGGGTTGGAGTCTACCTTTTCAATAATGTCCAGTTTATCTCGCACAGATAATGCCTTACGTTTTTTTACCTCGTTTTTCTCTTTTTTTTTTATGTACGTATTTATTATTGAAGCACATTTGCAGCTTAATAACACGAAATTCATTTTACCGTCAAAAGTAAATAAACAAAAAATAACGAGTCTGGCGCATCAAAGATCACAGCGTATCATTTAGTATCGCAGTTGCTAAAGCTGGAACGAAATTTTCTCACTTTCTATGGAAAAATTTAGTCCACAGAGTTCTATCTAGTGGTAGTCTTACGAACCTTACACAATCAAAATGTCCGAAACGTGAACGATAAAAATGAGATGTAAAACTATTGAATTTGCTGCTATAATGTACATACGTATTTGTGTGGCGGTAATTTAGGTTTAATTTTGATATATTAAATGTACACGCGTTCGCCCATTCTTTAACTATGCAGGGAAAAAAACTTATTTTTTATTTTCAACAAACTGTTCACCATTTATGGCTACACGTAACCTACCGAGGCCACTCGAATATGACTTGTTTATAATATGAAAAGTGGACAATCGAGTAGCGTATTGCGGAGAAAAACTTCAATGTGATCCAGAACAGACGTTTTGTGAAAAAACTTGTAATTACAATGAAACCTCATTAATACAAACCTGAAGGGGAGTAAAATATTTCAGTTTGTAATAACGAGGTTCATATTAATGAGGTTCTTGAGCCAATAGGTAGAATAAGAACTCGATAAGAAATATTGAATTCCTACATGTCAGACCACTAAAAATGTGGAATGTTATTATTGTAATAGAAGCCAGATATTGACATGCACACCAACAAAATACACTTAGAAGCAATTTTAATAGTTCTAATAAAATACACTATAACAGACTGATGATTAGTATACATATACGTATGTATGTATCCTTATTTAATATGTTTCCAAAGTTTTGACAAAAATGATTAACATTTACCGTACAGTTAATTGCTGTTGAGTGTATAGCAATTCTTATGCAAAGTATGCAAGATATATTTAAATAGGTTTAAAAAAATTATTAATTTTTTTCTGGACACACTTATCTCTGTAAATATCATTTACAGCAGAACATATCTTCTCAAATCCTGCAATCAAGTCAATTGGCACATCACTTGCAGCAAGTACATTTTCCAGTGTACGCAAAGCACTGATTGTGTCACTTTTGCTTGGAAGTTTATGCACTACCTCACCATTGTCGTCATCACCATCATTATCCTGACTTGTACCACCCTCACAAAGTGACTGTACAGCGTCAGCCCTTGGTGTTTCCTGTAATCCTCGTGAACCAACAAGATCTTCTGCAGTTAATCTTGCACTGGTGTACACACTGTCATCAATATGAACAAACTCATTGAAGTCATTATCAACTTGCACATGTTCTTTAAACTCTTGCCAATCCTCTAAAGGTTGATCACAGTCAGGTTCTTCAACAGTTTGCTGGCCAAAACCACTTTTTGCAAAGCAATGCACAATTGTCTTTTGGCTGATGCTGTCCCACGACATGGCTATACTGCGGATAGCATCCAAAATTGACCATCTAGGAAGCTCAGTCTTTCCTTTTTCACACTGCCTGATAAGGTATTTCACCAAGCGCTGTCTGTAGTTTCTTTTCAAGCACTGTATTATACCTTGGTCGAGTGGTTGTGTCACACTTGTTGTATTTGGTAGCAAGAAGAGTAAGGTAATGTTTTCCAACTTCATACCATGAGCAGTATGTGCAGCACAGTTGTCCAACAATAACAAAATTTTGCGATTAAGAGTCGCCATTTTCCTGTCCAATTTTAACAACCACAACTGGAAAATTTTTGTGGTGACCCAAGCCTTACTGTTTGCCTTGTAATCTACTGGCAGGTTTTTTGCTGCAACATCTTTGAAACATCTTGGCTTGGCAGACTTGCCAATAACCAAGGGTCGAAGTTTAGTACTGCCATCTTGATTACAACATAGTAAAACTGTAAGACGAACTTTACTGTGTTTACCGCCATGGCAGTTTTCACCTTTTACGGTTAGAGTTTTATTGGGCAACATATTGTAAAAAAGCCCTGTTTCATCCATATTAAACACATCATGTGGTGAAAATTTACTTACGATGGCCTGTACTGACTGAAGCCAGTCACTCGTTGCTGTTTGGTCGACAGCTACAGATCGCCACAAATGGTTTTTGTGGCCAAATTATGCCTATCTTTGAAGCGTTGAAGCCATCCGTTGCTGCAATGGAAATCATCAATTCTGAGTCGCAGTGCCAGCTGATCAGCCTTTTCTTGGATAATAGGCCCGGAAATTGGAACTCTGGCGGCGCGCATCTGATGAAACCACTCCAGCAGTTTGGCCTCTAATTCGGAATGTTTACCGACGCGCATCCTTTTCTTAGTTTGATTACTACCTTTCCTGACCGCTTCTTCTATTTTATCTGCTTGCTTTAGAATTGTACTTAAGGTTGATTTTGATATACCAAACTCTTCAGAAAGTTCTGTTTTCGTTTTTTCACCCTGACGAACTGAATTTATTATCGTAATTTTCGTCTTCAATGCAACTTCCTTGCATTTAAGTTTTGCCTCCATTTTTATGTGTGTACGTACAAATTCTAAAGTTTAATAAAATTCTCATGAGATAATTCACTTAAACTTTCATTACAACGTACACAAATATTAAACGGGTTAGGCGTAATATATATTTTGATTTTATTGGTCCGGCACAGATTCATGTATACAAAGGAAGTACAAAATCGAACGTAAATACAATTCCACGTGAAGTTCGATATATCGAATATTGTACAAACGCGAGTGATTTCTGAACATATCGAACACACGAACGAGTGATTTTGAAAACATAAGAGTTAAAAACACACTTCGGACACTCAAGCGGGGCCGTATCTTTGTGGTAATCTTTGGTTCGTATTAAACGATAAACATGACTGTTTGTTTATACGGAAGGGAATTGTTATTGTTCGCTATACATAATAACGAGAATTTCGTATTAACCAAACAAATCTTCATTGTGTTTAATGGGCATATTTCACAGGGAAATAGTAATAGGTAATATTAACGAGTCGTTCGTAATAAGTGGGATAATATTAACGAGGTTTCACTGTATATGAAAATATTTGAGATAAATGTGCATTATGTCGGCAAAAGTTGTTCGTTGTACACGGGAAAACGTATCAACATTGACAAAAGTTGTGCGCTATATCCAATAAATTAATACATAACCTCACATCATTTTGCCGGGACTGAGACGGAAATTCACAATAAACGGGAATTCATTATAGGCGGGTTCACTATAAACGGGTTCTACTGTACTTTTTTTTTATAAAACAATAAAAAATAAAAAGGATTTGTTAATAGTTCTGTGATATACATTTCCAATAATGGTGAAAGATAATGCATGGCAGCATTATATCGTGTAACATTACCGTACCTTCGCTTCCTTGGCCCCTTCGACAGCTTCAAACATCGTTTTCTGCCATTTTCCTTTCTTGACGGCTTCAGCGTGATTATTACTTCGTATGTGTTTCTTCACACCGTCGGAAGTTTCCCACGCCACTGTTTTATTGCAAAAACGGCATATTAAAATATTTTGAGATTTAACCATTCCATCTTAGAAAAACTGTTTCACTCTTTCGTCAATGTTTATTTTAGGCGGCATATCCGCATATATAAACGAACGTTACGAATATGTGTCCACCCTACGACTATTCAAACCTGACTGGACCCAGCTGGCACTATGCCTGCTCCCCTTTAACACTGTTACACCCTCACTGTTCATCTTCCGCCGCTGCCTTCCCCCCTTCCACCCACCCGGCTATTGCAACCTGCTATTGTTGACGGATAAGTAGTAAACAACTGTCTCGCACTCGCACAAACTTTTTTTTTGTCATGGATCCGAAAAATGTGCGTATAATCGTGAATACATACAGAAATTCGTGGGTACTACCGAATTTTAACAAATTCGCGAGTATTTCTTGATTCTAAAAACATTCTAAATCATTTTTATAATGGATTTAATATTTTTAACATTTTAAATTGTTTTAACATTTTTCGCGAATTCATGAGTCGCGAATTTCCCGGGTCCCTACATATGCTGATTAATTTCATGATTTTTTTTTTCATTTTGATGGTTTATGGTGTATTAACATGTATTTATATGTTATATGGTGTATTTGACATGATTTTCGGTGTTATTTCGGCTTTATAGCAATTAACCATATACAGTAAAACCTCCATTAACGAATATTCTATTTAACGAAAAACCCCATGCAACGAAATAAAATTTTGGTCCCGCTGAACCTCCATAAGCTCAATGCTGTTTTAACCTCTAAATACCTAACTTTATTTGTTCCGGAAATAGTGAAATTCCCTTTACAACGAACTGCCGCTTTTGAAAAACACGCAAAAATATACATCTCCTTCAAGACATCCACTAATTTTTTTGCATTCACTGCTTAAAAATATGTGCGTATAACCTTAAAATAATATGCACCATCACGGAAAACAATAAATAAAGCATCATGGATAACACACGTCGTGTATACATGCCACACTTTGATCAAAATGGCGGGTACATTTAGCACTAGTGGCGGAAACATCCCGTACCATCGCTCTGGCAAGACGAACAACTAGTATATTTTGCGTTTCTATGGTTAAAGTTGCGCACACGCAAATATTTTTAACTATGGTGTAGTACAATTTTCGTTTTTTCAGTTTTCACTGTTGTTTATTTATTTCCACACGTAGTTACGGAAAATTACACGGTACTACTGTAAAATGAATTATAATCCTAAAAAAACGGCGACAGATTGACATTAAAATAAAAATAGAAATTTGAAATGCAGTTGATGGAGGAAAAAAAAGTGATATAGCTAAACGTTTTGACATCACGGCGTCTACACTTTCAACCATATTATCCAACTGGAAACAGATCGAAAACAACGCTTCTCTGGTAGGAACAAATCGAAAACGTGTGAAAGTATGTAAAAATGATGATTTAGACAAGATATTTTTTGACTGGCTAATGGAGGCTAGGGCATCTAACAACGTCTCTGGGCCGATTTTACAAGAAAAGGCACGCCAGGAAGCACTGGGGATGGGAATTGATAATTTCCGAGCATCAAATGGTTGGCCATTAAACAAGTGTATGCTATATACTTTTTCATGTTTAATTTCTCATATCGTAATAAACAGTCAGAAAGACAGTTCTAGCCATTTATGTGAAGCTTTATGATGACTAGAAATATATTGTGCGAAACCTCCATTTAACAAACCCCTTTACAACAAACACAACAAATTTTGGTCCCTTGAGATTTGTTAAATAGAGGTTTCACTGTAATCTTGTCTCTGGTAATGATATTAAACATTGTTTTAATAATGGTTTGTCTTCTAAGCTTCTTCATTTTTTGCACAAAAAATATCACATCGCACCACGTATGAAGTACATATTTTGAGGAAGGGGGGGGGGGGGGGGGGGGGGGGGAATTGCAGACACACTTGGCTTATTTGAACCTCTTCAGCACATTTTACACCACAGAGACTGAACTTCACGACTCATGAAACTGTGAGACTTTACTGCAACTTGTGATATCTGGGTTTAATCCCAACCGGAATAAATAAATAAATAAATAATTAGTCCTTTTCACTGAACAGTGTCGAGCACATCCACATCTGTTGAGCTGAGGAATGCAAAGTTAATATTTTTTCCTGCTTACTGTAACAGCCACCTGCAGCCCTCAGACTTGGCTATAATACCCTTGTTCAAGATGGTGTTCAAGACGAACTACAGGAAAAGGTTAGTGCAGAAAGCTTTGTGCATGCTGGAATCTGAGAAAAACCCCAATTATCATGATGATGAATGTTCTAGATGCACTTCATATCATTGCCTATTCTTGGAACCAAGTACCGTATTTACCCATGTACCACCCGCCCCCATGTATGACCTGCACCCCAAATTTTCAACATACTCTCTGGAAAAAAATTTTTTTCACTGTAATGTCTATTTACATGTGCCTGCATAAATAGGGAAAAAGAGTGTCATTGTAACAACAAAGAAAACTCTTTATAACTGCAGCACAGAATTTTACTAACACAAATGCATGAAATATTAAGAAAAAAAACCCAGTAATATTCATTGTCAAAATAGTAGATCAATTTTGCTAAACAACAGACGTAAATTTGGTGAAATAAATTTTAAAATGTTTGTATGCAATAACCACAATCGTCAACTGTTCAGTCCGTTGCAACATCCTGCAAATAAAAATAAAGCTCGTAGTGCCAAATAATTAAAAATAATGAGTGATGCCATAAAACCATTTTATTCAACGTAAAAAAAACCGTAGCAAAAACGTGAGTTGGAGTTGTATTGATACGCATAAAATGGCACGGGTTGCCAGTTATAGTTAACTCGGTTGTAAACAGAGCGCGCGCGTAGCAAGAAGTTTGCGAGCTATCGCTATCGATCTTCGACTACGTGCGCGTGCTCTATACCGAATAATGCCAACTGGCGCTGTTTACGTTTTATAGGTGGATTACAGCGACTCCCGATACGTTACGGATAAAGTTTAATACTTTTAAAAACGTCTTGAAAACACATCAGAATACGTCGTATTACGATTATTTAAATTAAAAAGCGTTAATCTCAGAATAAACCGCGTAAATTGCGGGAAGCAGTTCATACGCGCGTTGTAAACTGCAATTTATTGCATTGCATCATATGAGGTTAAAACGGGACCGAAATAAAATGGTGCAAATATCGGGAAAAAGTAAATAACGGTAACGTAAATAAGGGGTTTCGCTGTATTTTCATTGTAATAAATGCGTCCAGCATTCGGTAATGTACTATAAATCCAATTTTTTCAGTCTTCATTGTTGTCCAAAACCTCAAATTTCGTGTATGACCCGCACCCCGACTTTTGAATGTTGTTTTTCAGAAAAAATGTGCGGGTGGTACATGGGTAAATACGGTATGTATAGCCAGAAACTAGAGCTAACTGTTTCAAAGAAAGCTTTTTCTTTTCCTCTGGAGTGACTGATGTTTCACAATTTCCACTAATGAACTTGAAGATGTGGCAAAATTTCAAGCAGGTGTGTCAATTGACAACATAGTAACGGCAGACAAAAACCTGAATGACATTGCGAACAACCAACTCGCAAAAACATGGTGGCTGCCAAGACAGCGAAGAAGATACAGATGTAGATGAAGAACTAGAGCAGTGGCTAAGTTACCATGACTTGTTTATAGTTTTAATGATACTGAAACCTAATCCCAGTCCTGCACAAACTTGAAGTCGCCATTGAGAACTTGTGCACATTTAATTACCATATTTTATCGCATAATCGTCGCACATTTTATTCTAAAATCAAGTTTGAAAAGTAGGGGTGCGACGTTTATGAGAGAAAAAAATAATTTTGTTTGATAAAGTTATTCATGAAAACAAAACCCATTCATGGAAAGTACGTTTATTTAAAAAATGAAGTATAAAAGAGCACGCCAAACAATTTTAATTAATAAGTCATGCAAAAAAATCTTTCTTGAACTTTAAATAGAAAAACAAAATCTGTCATCCGAATGCGAGCCTGAACAAATGTGTAACTATCGTTGTAGTACACACTTACCACAAAAGAGTGCGGGCCATCAAATGTAGTTAACTCGGCACTGGACAGAGAGCACACGTTGCATACAATCGGCGAGATATTGAAATTCGACTAAGTGTACGCGCTCTATACGGGAAGCAACATAACCAAACATGAATGATGCCAACTAGCGCTGGCTACTTTTTAATAAGCAGTACACTGTGGCGACGTAGACGAACAGATAAAGGTTAACGTTTAAAAACATCTTTAAAAGAAAATTTACACATCAGACAACTTCGTATTTCCGTTAATTAAATAAGTGGTAATTATGAATAAATATTAGATTTCTACTTTAAAATACATCTTTTATACGGAAAAAATACCCACACAAAGCGCTCCGAATCTAATAGCGAGACCAAAAACATCATGCGACGTTTGCACGATAAAATTTTTTATCCAAATTTTGACGCCCTAAAATATAGGTGCGACGATTATGCGCGTGCAATGATTATGTGATAAACGAGGGTAGAATCACTAACTTCTGACCTAAAGGTGCTTTAAGTATGATTATACATAAGAAATTATTGTACAGAAGCTTTGTGCATGTATCTGGATATCAGCTTTACTGCTTCACACACACATACACGCACACACACACACAAACAACAAACCATAACAAACAAGTGTATTATTAAATAAAAAATGTACGTATCTTACAGTTGAACTTTTTTTTTACAAACGGTAATAGTGTCGTGGACAGGAATCGGTGTTGTGCAATACCTGCTCGCCACGAATCTTCTTGGAGGACATGCGAAGATCGGTTTCCTGCTGAGTGGTAGCCCTCTCCACCTGCTGCCTCTGATGCCTGCTGAGTGTGTCCAAGTCAGACTCGTATGCCCGCAGCAGTGCTATCCTATCCTGCTCGAACCGCTTATCCTACCACACACATCACAGCAATGAACAAACATTTCCCAACATTTTCACAATTGTAATTTAGCTGAGAAAATATTATATAAGGTGGGTAGGGTAAACACTTTTACAGATTTACATTCTTAAATCCGATTCTCGACTCTGGGTGTTTCTATTTTAAAACATAGTGAATGCAAACTAAAGCATAATTTATTGAAACCAGTTCTCTTTGAATTATTTTTATTCTATACAAATAAAATACTAAAATGCACCAGAAAATCTCAACACACATAAAAACCGGATAAAGGGGAAAAAAAAAAAAAAAACATTAGTACATTAAACGTTGTCATATTACACCTATTCTAGGGTGTAAATTTTTTAAAAAGGGTGGAAATTTTACATTTGAAATATATTTATTGATTACGGATGTGCCTGAAGAGCCTACAAAAGACCAGTAGCGAGCTTCAACCTACAAACAGGTTCTGTACTTCAATGGCTAAATGTCTCGATTATGGACATAAAGGATATTGTCTTTGAATTGATGCAGCCAAAAGATAAATAAACTGGTCCCTGCAAGCACCTTCTTTGACATCTATCACAGTATCACTAATAATAAGAAGAAGAAGAAAGAAGTGGGGTGTGCATTTGAGCAATAGTAACTGAATGAAAGTCTTAGATGTAACAGTGAAAACTTCTAACGCAAAGAACATCTCAAACGGGTTTTACATGAATAAATATTGCAGGATCTACATAATTCAACTATAATCAATCCAAATATTCTTACATCAATACTAATTTTGAATACAAAGTACTGTAGGCACTCTTTAACCAGGCATTATTTTTTTTCCATTGGTTTGCTGTTGAAACTATATTGAAGTTCCTATGATTTCGCGTGGCCGTGGCCACGAACGTGCCGGACGGATGTGCTCCACCGGATCGGGAGTTACCTGCTGCTCGCGGGCCAGCTGAGCCTTGAAGGACAGGTCCTGGAACTGTTTCTGCTCCTGCTTCTGCAGCATCTTCAGCTCCCGCAGCTCCTGCTTCCTGCAGACACCAGAGCCACACGTCACACCACTCCTCGCAAACCAGACTCTTCCCTCAGTGCCGAGAGACACCAGAATCACACATCACACCACTCCTCACAAACCAGACTCTTCCCTCTGTGCCGAGAGACACCAGAGCCACCCGTCACACCACTCCTCGCAAACCAGACTCTTCCCTCAATGCCGAGAGACACCAGAGCCACGCATCACACCACTCCTCGCAAACCAGACTCTTCCCTCAATGCCGAGAGACACCAGAGCCACACATCACACCACTCCTCGCAAACCAGACTCTTCCCTCAATGCAGAGACACACCAGAACCACACATCACACCACTCCTCGCAAACCAGACTCTTCTCTCAATGCAGAGAGACACCAGAGCCACGCGTCACACCACTCCTCGCAAACAAGACTCTTCTCTCAATGCAGAGAGACACCAGAGCCACGCATCACACCACTCCTCGCAAACAAGACTCTTCCCTCAATGCCGAGAGACACCAGAGCCACACATCACACCACTCCTCGCAAACCAGACTCTTCCCTCAATGCCGAGAGACACCAGAGCCACACGTCACATCATTCCTCACAAACCAGACTCTTCCCTCTGTGCCGAGAGACACCAGAGCCACGCATCACACCACTCCTCGCAAACCAGACTCTTCCCTCAATGCAGAGAGACACCAGAGCCACGCATCACACCACTCCTCGCAAACAAGACTCTTCTCTCAATGCAGAGAGACACCAGAGCCACGCATCACACCACTCCTCGCAAACAAGACTCTTCCCTCAATGCCGAGAGACACCAGAGCCACACATCACACCACTCCTCGCAAACCAGACTCTTCCCTCAATGCCGAGAGACACCAGAGCCACACGTCACATCATTCCTCACAAACCAGACTCTTCCCTCTGTGCCGAGAGACACCAGAGCCACGCATCACACCACTCCTCGCAAACCAGACTCTTCCCTCAATGCCGAGAGACACCAGAGCCACACATCACACCACTCCTCACAAACCAGACTCTTCCCTCAATGCCGAGAGACACCAGAGCCACACATCACACCACTCCTCACAAACCAGACTCTTCCCTCAATGCCGAGAGACACCAGAGCCACACATCACACCACTCCTCGCAAACCAGACTCTTCCCTCAATGCCGAGAGACACCAGAGCCACACATCACACCACTCCTCGCAAACCAGACTCTTCCCTCAATGCCGAGAGTCACCAGAACCACACATCACACCACTCCTCGCAAACCAGGGAGTGCATTTGCAGACTCTTTCCTCAACGCCGAGATACTCCGTTTCTACACACAAGTTGGAAAAGGCCATACAACACATGGAGTTATCAACAGATACCCTTAACTGTCTCACAAAGATAATAAAGTAATATGGAAATTTAAAAAAAAAATACATAATTGTTGATATGCACTTTCATGTAAATGGATTTATAAATGAATTCACTAGTGGTACATAAGATTAAAGTCCTAAATGTATTGCAGTGCTTGGTATTATAACTCTGACAATATTACACACTTAGAACCGTCAGCACACAAACCCAGTTTAAAATATGTAGTCAGTTTTCATACAGTATTTATCCAGTTTAAAAGCAGTTTTATGAGATTAATTTTTTAGAATCATCTTAAGTAATTGTTTAATCAACATTTGAGATAGTAGTGTCAATGCAAGCAAACTCATCTGTACATTGAATGTGATCAGTTTCTATTGAATAGTGTATGGATCTGGTAGAATAATTTTTGGCTTTAAAACTCTGCAACCTAGATAAGCTATGTCTCAAGACAAGATTATATGGTTAATTGTGATAAAACCAAAATAACACGATAAAGTATGTCAATACAGCATCTAACATATTAATGAAAGTTACTATACGTTAGCAATGAAATGTAACTACAAACATTAAATCAATCAACAAATTGACGATAAACTAAATTCAATTACAAATATTTTATCTTTTAATATGGAATAGTCAATAAAAATAATGAACTATCGATAAATTTTGTATCAAAATGTATACACTTAATGGATTGAATAAAACTAATAATTTACGTTGTTTTAATTTTAATCTTTAATTAGTTATTATTATTAACATGTTTTTGCATGAGTCAGTTAATATGGCACTATTTTGGTAAAACAAAAAAGTACTAAGAAATATTTTTGTTTCAGATTTATTGAATAGTAAGACTATTATTATAAATAAAGAAACAACAATGTATAAAAAAATAACACTACAATCACGTGTTTTCAAAACAAAATTGTGCTAAATATAAAAACCATAATATCTTGTCCCTAGCTATGCCACATCTTTCTGGTAGACTGACCAGATGCCAGCCTATTCATACCCTAGCGTAGTGACAGTGCCATACAGACCCGGCAATTATTTTCTCCTACTTTAGTTAAAACAATTACAACTTTACCTATAAATATTGGATATAACATAAAATAAAAAGAAAATTTTTTACAGAATGATGAAACCTATTAATAAATTTAGTCTTCTTAGACCTATGTCATTTTAAACTACACCTAATAAACTTCTTAAGTTTATCTCCCAATCTTCATTTCTTCTGATATACTGTACTTATGATAATTTATTTTGCCTTTGTGCCTTTCTTTTTTCCCCTCCATTTTATCAGCTATAAAATCTTACGTTTCAAAAGGAAAATATGAAAAAAATTGCGGTCAACTGCTTACAGATAATGGTTCCTCCCAACCAGAAAAGTTGTTATCTATATCTTTCTCCCAACCATCTGCAAAAAAGAATTATGTAAAACCATCAACATAGCCAAACATAGACCAAGAGCATTCCTCACCTGAAAATGTGGTCATCATACACATTGCCATTTTCATCATCACCATAAATGACCTTGCTTGTTGTAGTGGTAACAACCACACCATCTATTTCAAATTTACGTGTCCTCTTACGAGTCTTTTTCTTCAGGTTCATTACTGCTATGTCCTCTTTCGTGCGTGCAGTTCTGCGAGGTTCTTGCTGCAACATTATGATAAGAAAAATGTAATTTTATAGTACAACAAACAAAACCAAATTAAGAACGTTAATTTAAGTGAGGACATTACAAAGCTCAAATCATTTTATATAATACTGTACGGATAACACTTTTTTTTTGGTTGGTGAATAACTGAATAGAATACCGCACATATGTATTTTCAAATTTATAACAAATTCTGAATACTTCATTCAAACTCAGTTTTTATTAGTGTTGGGCCGATTCCTAAAATATACCGATTCCGATTCCATTTTCGATTCTTAAATTAAAGGGTCGATTCTTCGAATCCGATTCCGATTCCTTAATTTTTATCTGACAATGTTCAACAGAGTAATATACTAAGAAAAAAAAAGGTTGTTTATGATTTTAAAAATGTAATTATGTTGTGTTTCATTTTCTGTGCAGAAATTAACATTATATACAGCTTATATAATGTTAAAAAGTATGTTCATTACCATCAAGTTACGCTACCTTGTATTTCTAGCACAATTTGGCCTTTTAACCTTGCATATAGTTAGACGAAACACGTGTTCAAACACTGCCAATAATCAAAGATGTCTAATGACTTAAATTGTAAATAATGTTATAACTTAACAAACTTTAGATACCTTACATTATCAACTCAATTAATTAATTGTAAAAAAAGAGGGTTTGTACGGTTAGGTTAAGAATTTTATTTTCAAGCACAACTAAATAATGATCCAAATAAAATGTCAATATAACCTCATTTATACATATTTCAAGGGACCATGGCGAAAAAAAATAAAAAAGGGAAATGTAAAAATAAAACTTTATTATATCATTATGATGGAAATGACAAACAAATATGCACCACACTAAAATAAAATGTCAGAGATGCTTACGTTTTAATATATCACCTAGAACTTAATTATCTCACTTGGTGAAAAGAATAAATCCATCCAGTCTTGCAGTTCCTCACAATCGTAAAGAGAAAATAAATTTTCGGTTCTTGAGTAAGAAAGTTCTGTGCAATTTTTAGCATCTCAAAATTTTCACATTTTATGGTGAGATTTTCTTACACAAAATATTTAAACTCTTCAAATAATCGCGTGTTAACATTTAATTCATTTCAGAAATTTATCAGAAACAATTCTGTTAAACTAACACAACTACTTTCAAAAGATTGTTTATGTTTGCCGTTTGGTAATAAAAATTTACGAACGTTTCCGCAGCAATGTTTGGAACTTCAGTCTTGCCAACTGCCTTTCCAAAATATATCTAACGTAAAACGAGCATCGCTGAACACGCACAAGAACGCCGATTTAAAGCAATTTGGTTATGTTGCTTTTAAACTTATTTTAATATGGTTGCAATAATCCACTGTGAATTTGGGTAAAATTTCATTCAAAAATTATTTCATTTTAATTCTTTAAAGTTTAATGTGTAGAGATGTTCACGTTCACGTCACCAAAGATTTTGTTCATGGCCGTATGGTTTACCATGGCAGGTAGCACAAAAAAAAATTAGGTTGTTTACAATGGCAAATGTAGCTGCCATGATCAAATAGTTAACGTTTACATTATTTGCCGTTTACATTGATATAATTTTCTTTAAACATTTATGGTTTTGTCTAATTATTTTTGAAGGTTTGCTATTAAATGCAGTGCTGCTGCAACGTAATTTCCTAAAAATGCTTTCGCTTAAAGTGGGAAAGTAGATACTGCATTTGTACAGTAGGGAAAATGGCGGTGCAAGTAAATAAATACGTTAATCACCGTAATTCGTAAATCAGTTCCGTAAAAAAAGATTGTATTATGTAGTTTTAAAAATTATATTTGCATGCATTTTAATATTTTCTTACGTTGCGTAGATTATGTATTTTGCAAACTTAAAAACAATGCAGGAATCGGTCATGGTCGATTCCAAAACCATTGTATTCTGAATCCCACGATTCCAGTGGAATCGGTGGAACCGACCGATTCCGGAATCGGAATCGACCCATCACTAGTTTTTATATTAAATACAGCATCATTTGTGTATCTGAAACTACAAACATGTATATACAAGATTGTTCTGCAAAATGTTTGCAAAACAATGGTACGTTATTATATTCTCAAACCACATGTCAAATATGTACACCCTGCCCTCGAAGTAACGCCCTAATTCGTTCCAGGTACAGAGAGCACTACTCAAATACATTTTTTTCCCATAAGAATATATGTTACTAAAAATATTACCCCTTCCGATCAGGTTAAGTGTGCTTTCTGACAAACATTTTAATCAAGATATACTCCTGTTAAAATCAATTTACAGAAATAATATGTTAAATACATTTGAAGAACATTTAAATAAATGTTCAGTAACATTTAGAAATAAAACAACCATAGTTAATTTTTTTTAAATTCATGGACAGCATTGTTTCACTTGGGCATAACATTCCTGAGTGTCTCTTAACAACATTTCTGAGTTATTAATACAGGGATGTATTTCAATTTAATATAATTTAAAAAATCATAAACTAAATGTTTTCTATTATTAGAAAGGTTATTTAACCTTTTTAGTTAATTCCAGACTCTAGTTGTTTACTAAATATGTGTCTGCCATGATTTGCCACCAGTGCATCCTAGTAGGCTCGAGGTAAACTAGCCCTGAAAGCTTCTGGCTTTTCTCTCCACAGCTGCTGCTGACATACGGGATGGCGTAATATAAACGTTGGCTGAACCTCAGGCCATCGCGTCGTCATCAATAAATACACAATGAAGGAAGGAGATAGCTACTAAGGAAAGAGCAAAATATTTTTTATTGATTTAAGATATTATTAATTCGTTGCATTGTATTTCATGCTACACAAGTGCTGTTACCATTGTGCATTGTGCACAGAAATTAAAATTCACGTAAAAGAAATAAGTTCTACTTTGAATCTATGACAGCGTTACTTCAAATTATGCCGTAATTTATTGCCATTGTTACTTCAAAACTGCGAAATCAAATAAGAAAAATACATAGAGTACATTGAACATGACTTTCAAGTCAAGTTGAGCTTCAGATACTTCACTCACTTGACTTGAGTTTTCAAGCATTGGCCCATCTCTAGCATATATAAATCACAAGTTTGATAAGAGCTGTCTAAAATCTAAGAGCATGGAATTTGAATGAATTGAAAAATAAAATGATAATTCAAAATTTCAGATTTTTGAAACCAAACAAAATCAGAATAAGCATATTTTGGAAATAGACTTACCAAAGAAAATGACTGTTCTATTATTTTTGTTTGGACTTAGAATTGTGACCAGCTATCATAAATGTGAATACTATTTCATTACGTTAGACGTGAGTTGCATTAATAAGAAAACTAATTTTTATTTTTATTTTCTTTCATAGTTTGAAGCACGTTTACCATATTAAAAACTCGTTTTAATCACTTTAATTAACTTAATGGTGATAAAAACTATAATGCATGATAACTGACAATAACTGCCACATAAAAGCAGAAATAACATTAATTTTTTCAAATAAAGAATTTTAATAACCTTAAAATATTTGAATATCAAAATAAATATATAATTTATGAACTTAATTAGCACAAACATTTACATTTTTCCGTGAACTTTTTACACACCTATACATTGTGACGAACTTACAAAATCCTCGAAAAATGAAAGCACTCACTCTGTACTCAGGCTTGTGCCGCAACACCACACCATCGAGATCGTCAGGGCGGTTGTCTAGGTGGTTCTCCTTGTTGCTTCCTTGGCTGTCCTGGCTGATTGTGGTTGACACACTCTCTGCATCTAGCCTATTGAAACAAAAGAAAAGAGAGAGTAGTTTTAAGAAGGTTATTTCAAACCATTTATCATCCATCTCGCCAAGCAGTGTCCAGCGGACATCTGGTGTAATAAACAATAAAGATGTTATATTTTACCATTACTGTTTAAGTTTTTATCAATTAAATTTGCATAATAACACTCTGTTATAATGTTTCAGCTTATAGTCATATTTTAAAGTCACAACATTTCCCCCGTAAGGGCAATGTATTTACATCCTGTGTGTAACGTTTCATGAATTATGCATTCCCTGCTTATAATGTTTGTACTCTCATATTCAAGAAATGAAAGAAAAAAGAGAAGAAAAAAAAGATAAATATTTTGTAAACTTGTGTGTTCTATATATCAAAGGTACATATTTATGTTTGCAGTTACATGTCTGTCGGTAACTTCATATTGGAAAACAAAATAACAAATCCTTCGATTCCTTGCCATTCCGGTGTGTTTTCAGATGCACGTACTTAGTTAATATTTTAGTTTACCAACCTTTCTGCGATGGCAAGACCTGTGTGAATATCAGTTTCTTAGTTTGATTTGAATACGAATACAAATACCAAACTATTCCTCAATACAAATATCAATTCTAATAGTAAAAATGAGAATTGGAATGACATAAAACATTATTTTCACATCATGTAAAACATGGCAAATTAGACAATACTGAAGTGAAAGTTTGGTTGGATGAAGTCAGCTACAATAACTAAACATAAAATCTTTGCTAAAATAATTAAATAAAAATTTTTTTTTTTGCATTCAACCTAATGTAACCTAAATATTGATCCACAAAATATTTACAAACTGTAAATACAGCAAAATCGGTTCAATTTCAAGACGTGAATTTTTTTTAAATTCTCTGTTTGTGAAATAAATTAAATGAGTTTATATTTACATAATTCACATGTTTTCATTGATACGGTAATGTCGGTAACCAGGTAAACTGTATTTTACTTCAGCAATATTACGAACACATTTTCTGTAATTTCCTCTGAAATCCAGAAACATTATTCACGTTTATTAATTTACTTTTCTAGTCACGTCTGTTTCGTCATAGATACATACAGTAAGTAAGCTGTCACTGTGGCGCGTGGTGGTAGGTCGACTGTGATTATAGATATTTTTTAAGCTGCTGCAACTATCACATTCACTTCTTTTAATGGCCATCGCAAAGAAGCGTTTGTGTTTTGTGTTGTAGTAAATGGTTGTTGATGATTGAAATGCCACAAATAGTCATTTTTTGAATCGTTCGCACAATTTTTTCCGCTACCATTTTACAAGACAGTAGTGAAATTGAGTACTGTTCGTGCTTTTGATACTGCATTCCATTAAAACATTTAAACTAGGTATTTATATCGCACAAATGACTTAACCTTACCAGTGAATGTTGGTTAACGACAAACTCATGAGGTATGCTATGTCTAATATTTGTTACATATTGAATATTCATTATTTCAAAGGGTTAGTATTTGAAGTTAAATCTAATACAAATAATAAACAATTATTAATTGAACACATGAAGATTCACACAGGCCCAGCGATAGCACAAAAATAAAAAGCTTTTTATATTGCTTATAGAGTTGAATTTATTTCATTCGTAGTTAGGAATCCACAAGAAACACACGTTCAAGCATTTCTACTTAAATGCTATAGTAGAGAATTGTGAGACAATTCTACACAAATGTGAAAATGTTATGTAAAGACAAAAAAAATTGAAGCTGGAAGCATCATGAAGTTAAAGGAAAATTGTTAGCTTGGTTTAAGCAAATTTGAGCATTGAATTTACCCATCAGTGGTAAATATGAAAGTTGTTTATATAGCTTGAAGAGTCAAACTATAAAAAATTAATTCACTTTCAAGTGCTTAACTGATTTTTCCAGCTTACAATGATTTTTTTTCCCCCTTTGCCCCATTTAAAAACATTAAAACAGGGTTCTACTGTATAGATAAACAAAAATACTAGAACCCCATTTCAAAAGTTTGTTTTGTATTTTATAGGATCCAAAACAGGAACAGAAAATTTGGGGGAACCACACAGGCCTTAAGTATATTTAGTTTTCATACTGCCGGTAAACAATGCAGTTAAATAGGTACTGTTTATCTGCGGGAGAATTATCTGATTGCAATACTTATCTAAACCCAACGAATCTTGGAAAAATGGACGAAAAAAATTATTAAAAATATTTTAACTAATGTTAAATTATTCAGTAGGGCAACTATAAACTAATATTTGATTTAACGAAGGGCTCTCAACTGCTGCCGTATATTTTTAAAACCTTTACCAAAGATCACACAAATATTATAAATGCAAAAGTTTGTGTGCATGTTTGTTACTTAATAACGCCCGAACCACTGAACGGATTTGGATTAGATTTGGCATACAGCTAGCTCATAGCTTGGATCAACACATAGGCCACATATTACTAAGAAATACCATTTTTTTATGGAGTGAAAAAGTGGTCAATTCATTTTTATAACAAAAAAATCATAGTTCATAGACATACAAACAGTGAATGTGTGTCATTCCTCTATGTCAGCCACACGATCATACATATATATACAGTCTGGCAACTTCTTATCCTTCTCCTTGGTGAGACCCGTCCATCTAGTGGAGCTCGCGGCAGCTAGGGAACTAACAGAGCTTATAACAGTTTAGTTTTGAACTTTCGTCAACATATGGCTTTGCCTTGAATTTTGAATGTACTATCGTTTGGTGCATCTGTCACATCTTACCTAGGACTTGCAAAAGTTTGTGAGTGTGTATGTTTTTTTACTTCTTCACGCTGTACTAACGTCATTTAAATGGGACTGCCTAACATTTGATGTAGAGGTTGGTTCTAACCCATTTTTACAAACTAATTACCTTCATCAAGGAAAAAAATATTTCTGCAGGTTGGTATTATAACTAAACTATGTTGATGGTGCCATTGAATATATACAACTTATAGAAGTCGCGAGGGGATAGGATTTATTATTACAATTTTCGGATCCAAAACTGTGGTAGTTGTTAGCTCCGCCGCTAGACAGCTCTTCTTTCCACAAGAGGGTGCTCGTAGTTACCAGCTTCCACGCTAGAGCGCTGTAGCGTCGCTTTTGTCAAGGTCATGCGCGTAATTCTCTGTCTCACTCTATCGAGAGGCGGTGCCTTTTGTTGAAATCCGAGCGCTCAGATACGGGCGGGCGCAACTGAAATGGAGAAGTACGGCCACCGAAAAAAAAAAGTGCGGTTAAAAGATGCCAACATCAAAATTTAAGTTTTAATTATAAGAAAACTACAGAAATTTCTTAAACGTAATAACGTAAAAAAAAAATACTGACATTCGTAGTTCAGAATTTATAAAATGTTGTGTTAACGGAGTGGCGCATTGAGTAAAATGGCAAAACATAATTTGGAATAATTCTTGACGTTGAATGATTTTGGTAGCTATGAAACAACTATGGCTGCGATGACTGTTCAAATGCGTGCACGTGTTGTTATTAGTAACTGAAACTAATGGTATGATGTCATACTTTGTGGCTATGCAGTTTATAATTTTTTTTAACATAAGATGAAGCATTTTTACATAATGTTTTGGTTGTTTCGTAATTCAAAATAAATAATTTTAAACGTTATATGGTGAATATTCCCAGTAACGAATGACCACTAAAAAAATCAATTTTGCCAACATAGATCTGAAAAGTTAACGATTTACTATGTTAAGTTGCTTATAAATAACGCACATTTCCCGGATCTCCAAAGAAAATAAGAGTTTTTGTTATAGCATTGAGTTGCCACTCTTTATATTCCTTGCTTTGAGGTTAGATACACAAGTTATGCTCGTAAAAACGATGCGCAAGTATTTTGAATACAAATATATTTTATTTTAATAACCGAAAGGTAAATATTATTTCCATGAAATATAATACAATTATTTAAACACAGACAACATATCAGAGCTATTTTTTGTTTATTATTCCATCTGGCGTGATAAATATTATATTTTAAAAACAGTTTGTGGATTTTTATTATAAAATAAATATTTATTTATGACATCAATTTAAGTTGTTCAAAAAATTCACTTTGGTATGAATTCAACCAAATTCATGTTATTCAGGGCAGAAAATTAGAAACTTCCAAAAAAGATTATCTACATTGCTGTTTTGTGTAAATCTGTGAACGGACTTAGTAAGTGATATATTTATAATTCCTCATTTTAGCAACCCATTTTAACACAAGAGAAAAAGGATTTTATACTAAAAATTATTATGTTAAACCATTAATTAGCAGGAAACATTTCTGAATAATCTATTTAAATTTGCATTTGAACAGTGAATATTATTTTGCAATAATAAATATATTTTATCATCGTATATTACGGATGAAAAGTTTGTATTTCCATCTAATCAGAAGAATTATGACACAGTTAATTAAATTGCTTTACAAGTTTTTATTCACATGAAAATCATTAAAAATTGGTTGGGAAGTTATATAAATATACAAAAACAAATCATTATACATACAATTTTATTATATTAGTGGATTTAAATTAATGGTGTCCCAGTGACTACTGCGAAGAAAAAAAATCTTGCGAAAGGTTTCCTCGTAATTGAAATTCGTCAAAAAAAAAAATCTATCTCTCATTTTTGGTGACATTTCTGACAAGTGGTAGGATGAAATTTGAGACTGGCAAATGAATATTGTGAAGCAATAAACAAAATATCACATTCGTGAACTACAAATATATAGTTGTTTTTATTTTATAGTAAAAGTATATCTAATAACCCGTGGCTTCGCTCACGTAATTTCCGGGTATTGCTGATATTCTACCATTTTAAGAAAAGTATGTATTAAATTCCAAAGATTTTTGAAGAATTATACACAAAGAACTGTCAAGTATAGAACATATTTAATAAATAAAAATATTTTTACGACTTATTTTTAATTGGTTTAGCGTAAGCCTATTATAACTTTTATTTAAAATTAAGTACCTACCTTATTTTCTATCTCCCGGTTTAGTGACTTTGAGAATATATTTTTCCTTGATGAAATCTTAACTCTTTTCCATCTGACGAAGAAGCCAATTAAAATATAAACTAAGACTCGCGCACTTATTGTATGTTAAGACTGCCATCGTTTTAAATTACTGTAATTTTTTTAGTTATAGTCATGCTTAGGATAATAACATAATATGCCTTATTACGCATACATTTCAGTATTCATGAAACCAATGCATTTTTATTTGAAATGTAGAGCAGTTAGGCCAGTTACCAAATTTCTTATCTCGCATATTGATTTTTTGGTATGGCTAGTATTACTTAAACTAAATTTTTGAATTTTCACTGATGTACTCTTTTCCCTTTTCTATGTGATTGAGAAAATATAGCAATATACGTAAACCAATTAAACCAAAATCATCCTGAATTTTTATTACCGAAAAAAGTTAAATACAAAAAATTTTAATATGCGTATTTTATTATTGAATTTATATATATCTTGCCAATACTTATTTAGTGCGTTCCATTTTTTTTATTTTTTAAAATAATATCTACCCCTTTTACTACTTAATAGATAACGTTGAATAAGAGAAGGTTGTTTAAGGTATGTTGATTTTCCTTGCCAATATCTAAAAGTAAATTTGTACAAACGCGAAATATAGTTAAAAATATTTTGAACGGAACACTGACTATTGGCCCAATACAAAGTTTTAATAGCTAATTTTCACTTCACTCTGGTACAGAATCCCATCATTCAGTGATTTCCGTGGCTAGCTTCTTTTGGGATTTCATCATTCTCAAACGACGGTAAAGGAAGCTCCTCTTCAAGGTCGCCTAACGATGCTGATAAGACCTGCCGGGTAATTTGAATAGTTGGTCTTGGATTTTCGAAGGGTTGGTTGTGGGGGGGGGGGGGGGGGGGGGGGGATGAAGGATGATGTCACGACTGGGCTGGTTAACCTAGTTCTGCCAAATACCACCAGGGGCGTATACGGCCGATACCCAGCGATGAAAGCGATCGCAGCGGCGGAGCTTGGAACTACAACAATTCTTCTGAGAAACCGGACAGAAAATTTAACCTGGGCTCGCGACTTCTATACATTATATATATTCAATGATGGTGCTGACAATTCTTCAAACAAGTAGTTACTTTAATTCATGAGTCAATCTGAGGTACTACAAATTTTCTTTGAGGGCCGCCATACTGCCTACATAGCTCCATTTGATAATTGGCTCTTTCCATGATCTCAATTATTTTCTTTTCTGATATGTTTGTGTTATATCTTTCTCTAACAGTTGGTCTTTGCATATGTTTTGGATTTAGCTGTTTTTGTTAATTATTGAGTTGTTTGTAGGTTATAGGTAAATGTTATTACCGAATTGAATTTAAATTTATCATGACTCGCAAACGCAAGTCAAATATTTTGCAATGTTCACAAAAAGCTCGAGCTGTGAAAATAGCCAGGCAGCAAGAAACATAGCGTCATTTAGAACAGTAGAGAACTGAGCAAACGGAATGTCAGGCAACATCTTGAGGGACAACACACCCTGTTGAGATTTTAAACTCACTAGAATTATTAGGGGTGTCCCCATAAGATGGAGCTGGTCTGTGTGCTTGTCATACTGATGCCTGATGCATAACCTGGATGCACTAAGGTTGTGCAATAGCACTAGGTTAACACATCACAGAGCTAAAAAGGTATATTGTGCAGGCTACCATAATCACTGGAGGAGCCAAAGGAGAGATGGTATTGATAACACAGGTTTCCATTACCCTTACAAATTTAACTTTCCAGCTCAAACACTTATAGTTCCCTTTGAAAGTGGCATTTTTCAATTACTGTAAACAAAAGTTGACGACAAACACTTTAAATGGCAGAAATGGATCTGAGCACCCCATGTTTTTCTCAAAGACAGCTATATGTTGGCTGCTCACGTGTATCGAGAGCCAAAAATCCCTACATATAAGCAGAAAACAATAAGTCGAAAAATTGTTTACAGAGATGTATTGCATTAAGTTTTTGGCTCTCAAAACACCCTAAAATTATAACAGTTTTTTTTACCCCGTGTTGAGGTCCCATGTCGCATACATTAACATTAGTATCTCTTGACAATGTGTGAGAAATGTCCTCCAGTAAAACGGTTTTGATAAATTTTTTTATCCGACATTTTATTGTTTTAGTCCTATAGTTAAAATGGCAATAATGCATTAGTCAATATTGGTGTGATTATAGTCCAAACTGTAAAGTATAACAACAAGTAATAAAATTTGGCCAAGTGCGATTTAGACTCAAGCTAAGCTTTGCTTAGTGAGGTGGTACAGAATCCTTGGTGCACAATTCCAACTTGCATTTGACCGTTTTTTTTTTAGTTAAATTTAAAAGGATTAAACTGCGGGTGAAACCACAAGGCGTAGCTGTTTAATAAGCTAGCTAAACAGTGCAGCAGGCTCCGAAGACTGCACGATTCCAGCCATGTTCATCTTGTTTCTGGCTGGAAACAACTTCTACATATCCACTTTCGGTAACTTAAAAAGTTAACAGAACAACTAGTACTAAGGTTTTGATGGAATTTGCACCATTTAAACCCAAAGAATTATTTTATACAATGGGTAAAAACTTAAATGCTCTAAACCAAACTATTTGATGCCAGTTTGTTGCCCCTTTCTTCCTGATTAATAACTTGAACAACACAATTTAGTATTAATTATTATACTACCTTCTAATGCTTTCTTAAAGTGTCTCTAAGCTCTAACGCTATAAATTATATGTAAAAAGAAACAAACAAACAACCACCACCACCACCCCAGTTTGCAAGGTTAAAACGTAAAATAATATCAGCAGAAATTGTCCTTTGATTTAATATTAAAAAAAGTAAGATAACTCTTAATTATTAAACATTATTGAGGCTGTACAAATACCCTTAAGACAGAATGCTTCCAATTTAATGAACACTGAATTGTCAATTTTTCTGATGCAATTGGCATGCGGTGGCTTGGCCCATACCTGTCCAGAGAGCGGACAGTGGACGAAGGAGGCGTCAGGTGGCCGCTACTTCTCGTAGATCCACTGTCCGAGTGCGATATCGATGCATCATAATGCTCTGGAGACGATCTCTGCTCCTCCTTAGATGCAGTCTTCTCCTAGTAAAATATTAATTTATTTTACAGATTCCCTGCAAAACTATAGCTACCGAGACATTAATTCAACTATACTCAACGAATTCTATTTAATAGGGTGTATATTATATATAATAAAATTGTTTATTCAAACTAAAAACTGCTGTACTATGTAGTCTGTCAAAGGGTTCACTTCTTGCCTATGATCACATCAATGAGTATTTTAAAATATTATGAAAGGTAATCTATATTTAATCAGTCAGCAATATGTATGACTGACTGATCTTAGCACCATAAGGAATTCAGATCATCACTAGTTTTTTTTTATCATACAGTATATTTCTGTAAATTTAAAATGATGTACAAAGGAATCCCTGGCTCAGTGTAGGAACTCGAAAAGCACAAGGGAACTAGGAGTCACATTGGCTCAGGCATCACACGCCTGTTTCTACACACTAAGCACCAAACTGGCACGCAGTCTTCGCAATAGCAACGCACCTCCACGGGACTTCACATGGTGACCATGTAATTTCTAGCGAAATATTAAAACATCCCAAAACTATTTACAATACTGTGTACCAAATCTTCAGTACCTAAAAACTAATGTAACTTTTTAACTAGGCAAAAAAATACAAGTTCAAAAAAAATAAATTATGAAATGAAACCTGTACACGCAAGTGTAATGATTCTTAAATGCTATTCGTACATCACTACATCAGCCCCCCCCCCCCCCCCCCCCAAAAAAAAATTCAGAAATATAGAGCGGTTTGTAAACTGTGATAAACACTTGGAGCTATGCAGGCAGTTTGGCGGCCCTCTTAAAATCACAAAAAGTAACATATTTGCTAGCACTTAGCCTACACTATTTGAGCTTTTATTTTTTACATAAAAAATTGGAATGCAAGGTGATACTATACAACAGAGCAGAGTCATCTGAAGGAAAAGTCACCTGGAACCTGTCTATTATAAGTTTTATGAAAACTAAAGACAAAGATTGGAAATGATGTTCTAACGAAGCATCCATGGAAGATACAAAAATGTATAGTTAAACAAAAGACATTTAAGAACCTAAAGGAGCTACAGCCCAAACTTAAAATAATAGAAAACCTAACATTACCTCATACAAATATTTTTGCCTTCAATAGGATTGACTATCTCACACTCTAGGGAAGGCATGCATGCTATTCCACATCAAGCTAGTGAAAGCTGAATCTTAGGCAACTTCCATCAATGTAAAAACAGGAATATAAAAAGTAAAGTTCTGTTACTGAAAATTTAATTTGAGTTAATCTCATTACTGAGCACATGTAAAATTTTTGATTATTGGGTTTGGTAAAATATGTGGCTATGTAGGTCCATGCCTTCCCCAAATATGCAGAGTATTCTTACTTTGTTATATATTTTTCGGTAAAGCAGTATATCAGCAGAGTATGTAGGTACAAGGTCACGTTGACATAGTTTTGTACTTGTATATATTGCTGTTATTATTATAATAGTTTCTGATATTTAGTAACTTTATTTAGAACAGTCAATTAATTATGATTTTATTCGTTTTCACTCTGTTTGCGCTAGGTTATGTACCGACATATGGGTTGTACGTTTTATGTCGATTTTTTGTTTAAAAAAATGTAGTGCAACCATTTTTATTCACTTTTGGTTAAAAAATAATAATAATCTTGCACTGTGTGGTTGAACATGTGCCCAAATAACTAACATATGTTGGTTTTTAATAAATATAACTCTACGAGGAGTTATAATTAGTTGAATCAAAATATCTCAGCAGTAGTGCGAAGCTCCGTGAGAAGTGCACTTATTGTACATGTGCTGTGCCTGTCTGCTGCCTCCCAGTCAGTGCCCACAAATGATGTGTCTGATGTGCTGGCTGCGCAGGGGAGGAGGAGGAGGGGAAAATCTAAAAATAAATCTGTGTGTATTTGTATGCACATGTGTGTGTGCGCGAGGCCATGTGGCGGTGTTGAAAGTTCTTTCTCCCTCTCAACACAACGTGTCTATCTTGTTTATGACCCAACTGTGCACAAACATTATTGTTTTTATGTGAGATTTTCCAGACTTTCAAATGATGAACATTACATGACAAAACTGCAGCTATCATTGGTGTTTATAAGTACACCTTTTTTATTCCTTCAGCCCCGCACAAGTTTGCCTTGTGGTAACATTGAGTGCTAGTTTTCTTTTTAGGAGGAACTCACAAAAAGTAGCTTACTGCCCCCCCCCCCCCCCCCCACAACTCTCTCACATCATGGCTCAGGGATGGATAAAAAAAAAATCAGACAAAAGGAAGAAAAAAAAAAGGATATAAAAATTGAAAGTCTTCTTTGATTTTTTGTTACATAGTGCCTGGGGAGCTGGAGTGGTCATAAATATGAAGGGGGGAGGGAGAAGGAAGTGGAACACCTCACACCCTCCTGTAGTAAATAGACAAAGAATAACAGACAGTCAAGTGCTGTATTTAGTGAAGGCACATAATATTGTTTAACCCTTATGGTGAAAATGTTAAGATTTTTTTGGCCCAAATTTTAAGGTGAAAACCATAGGCAGGGGGCGACCCTTCTGGGGGCAAATACAGTACTTGTTTAAATGCATTTTTCAGTATTTTATTTAATTTTTTTTTGCCTATATTTTACAATTGCTTCAGAAGCTTTCATTATGTTTCTAGAACATAGTGTATTGTTTTGGGAAAAAAAGGACAAGGGACAGATGCGCAACACAGCAGCACCAATTTTCTAGACTTTTGTAAGTTACAGAGACGTTCTGGCACTTTCTGTATATATTATTATGATGGGAAAAACAGCAGATGTTAACTCCCAAAGAGACAAGGTGAAATCAATAAGTTTTCATGCCAGCCAATTAGAGAAAACTTTTTGATTTTTTGTTTGTTTTTTTGCAGAAATTCCTTGATGCGAGATAAAGGTATTTTGTATGGTATTTGAATCCTTGGATGAAATAGCTGTGTTGTGATTGGTCGGTGAGGTCACATCACTGCTACTTTCCTGAGTGGTGGTATGCAATTGCGTAGCCTCGTCAATTATTATGAATGCTTAGAGGCGGGCAATTTCACGTCTGTGGTTAGGGCCATGCCTCAGTTAATGTGTTTTAAACCTTGTTTTGCTTTGTTTTTGGACGTTTAATTAAAAATTGGGCCACAGACATGCTATGCAGACCTGGGTGGCCCATTGGTTTCCCTTTTTTTTTTTATACCTAGGCAACAAAGTTGTTAAGAACATTATTTCTTCGGTCAAATTGTGTGACGTGTATTTTCGTATGAAGAAGAATTAATTTCAAAATTCATTCAAAACTCTTATTTGAAAAAAAAAAAAAAAACCATCAAAAGTTTCGAGTCAATTAATAATCATAGACAGAACTTTACACTCCAATTCCAGAAACTTCCAATGAGATAGTTTTCAAGTTTTTTTTTGTATGTGCAAGGAACAAATATCGTCTTAGCCGGCACATCTGTGACTTGTCACAATAATAAGGTAAACTAAGTTAGTTATAGAGAGTAACTTTAAACTTTGTGTTGATATCATAATATGAATTATATTGGAAGAAAGGCCTGTGTAATGTGCCTGATAACTTACTCTCTTGCGAGACTTGCTCACTACGATGAACACATCCTCGTTCTCTCTCAACGGAGGCCTCACAGCTTCGCCATTCACTTTCTTCACTGCGGAAGGTTGGCCATCTGTGAACTGGTCCACATCTGTAGACTCTATAGTCATGCCCTCTACGATGATGGACGTGCGGCCAGCTTCATCGTCCGTTCCTTCAACCATAAAAAAAAATTTCTAAATTAGGTGTTATGTAACATGATACTAGAATATGTAAATGTTATAAATGAACTTGCAGGAATTATAAATATGTGTAAATAAAACTGTTCAGAGAACAGCCTTTGTTAAACCTGAAACCTGTTTATCTAAATAATATAAAATTTTCATTGTCTGACATCCATGTAACGCAGAGACGAAAAGGTCTAGACAAGAAATCTGGTACAAATATTCTGCAAGTTTGTGCATCAAAGTAATTTTCCAGTTTTTTTTTTTGCTTTTAAATTTTCAAATATATTTTCCCTAATTATCTCAGCTTTTAATCATCACCAAATTATAATTAAAGTCATTATGTATATCTATGCAGTGTGAGTATAATTAATTCATATTTATAACTTGATTATATGAATTTGGTGAATATATTAACTACTTTTTGAAAACCTTCTCCCCCCTAAATGCATGGTTTTACATCAAAGTGCATTCAGAAATGTTACAAACCAGACCATCTTCAAAATCTAATAGAATATATAACTGTTATTTGGCCTTTGTTCAAAAAAAAATTGTCAACATTGATAAATTTAGACACTTTTCTATAAATTTTTGAATCAAAAACTGAATGATGTCAAGGCAGTGTAAGAATTTTTGGTCTAATAACAGAGCTGCCAACCACCAATAACACTATCAGTAATGACAATTATATGAAAAATGTACGCGTAAATCATGCACGATAAATTTTTCCTGGGGAATTACGACACACACAAGATAAAACATGGAAAATAATATGCAAATAAAAAAAATGTATATATAGGCGTGTATATGAAAACAATGCAGATTAATGAATAAAAAAAAAACTATTTGAACAATACAATCATCTGAATATATAAGAAATGTCAATAATTTTACTGGAAATATTGAACCTTCAATTCAAAGTATTCAAAGTTAAACTTTTGAACAACTGTCTTTTTATTTACTTCTTTTATCCTGGTTGGCTAAGAACTGTCTTGTAAACAAACAACAAAAGACAAACAAAAGAACTTGTAAACAATAAAACTGCATTGGTTACTTTCGTTTCTTCAGATGTAGCGAAAAAACAACTAAATAGGTTTATTGCTCGTCATGGCTATAAAATGTTCCGCATGTTTCTTTGATTCTATATGACGTCTACAGTCATCCCTTCCACCATGTGCAATCAAAAGTCACACGTGCATACATTACAAAACGCATAGTGTTCCAAAACATTTTTAGATGACAAGCATGGCCATTCTTTTGAATAGTTAGGTCGAAAGTTCTGAAGAATTGCGTTCTTTTCCCCCCAGATACACTTTTGTTCTGTCACACGCTTCATTTCTACAATCGGCACTGAAGAACACAACACTATCGAAAAACATAAAAAAAATTTCACATCTGTAGACATGACAAAAACACTATGATGAAAAAAATGACTTTCAAAAAATAAATTAAAACAACACAGGTTAGCCAAAGTACTATACAAAAATTATCGGGATGTAAGTAGCCAACAAATGAAGTCAGAGAATACGTACTAGTTTTCTCGTACAACGGACGTAGTACCATCCCATTTCACCTATCCCTCACTTAGCACAAATAATTGGTTCCTAAAAATGCTCGTGTTATTCGAAATCGCGTATTCTGAAGCATTGGTTTCCATAATAAGCAAGGCTAATTTATTTAATGTGTTCCAAAATTGTGTAGGAAAATATACTTTACGTAATATAAATGCGTTGAATAACACAACTATAAATATGTCACAACATATCTTTATATACCTCCCATCGCACTTTGTATGACAAATACGACACTGCGTAACGAGAGATACGTGGTTATGTACTTTATCGTCAGTGGGCTGGCTGGCTTGCCCGCCCGGGCTTGACCTTAACTCACTTCGCGTACCTTTCCAAACCATCCTTTACTGACAGTGAAACCGATATTACTGTCCGGATAATTACATTTTAATTTTTTAAAAATTAGAGTGCTTGTTCGCGTCTCACCGCCTGGTTCACACCAATCCTGTCAGGCCAATGATTATTTTTTTTTATTGCAACATTCATTTAACAACCTTTTCCACGTGAATCATCTGTTCATTTCTGTTCCAGTATCTAATGTCAAATATATTCCCGCTAGTATAACCAACAGCATCCGAATTATATAAACTTTTGGTAAGAGTCCTTATATCGTATGATTGTGAGCACAGTTGACTTGCTTAAAACTAAAGTGCAGCCAACAAGCGTTGCCTTCATGACAATCTGCGCACCGTAATACTTCTAGTTTTGTCTCAAATACTTGAACACGATGCATTATGAGTGATCAAGCACGTACAGTTACCGGCATCGGAATGGGCAGACGTTGCTTTTGTTTGAGTGAATTCTTTGCCACTGTCTAGACTGAGTTCATGGCCCGGTTTGTGGCCAGGCGACAACGGTATGGCACGGCGGCATACGCGCGGACGTAAAAACATTTGGTACTTTACACTCCATAGCCGCAATTTAACTTGCCATAGCTGATGTTTGTACAACAGCCGATAGCGTAGACAAACCTGCGCGTGCATCTCTTCCCTGCTTGTTTGGCTACCTGTATCCCACGACACATCTGTTGTTTACAGAAGTTAGAAGTTGAAACAGACTTCGTGGCGTCGTGCTAGACTTTTTTTTTGCCTGCTGAGATTTCGTGCTAACTGAAATTTACAGACGTTGACGCGTGCCCGTCCTCCCTATATTAAATATCACGTTGCTTTACGTGATAATTAAACCCAAAAACGAGTTTTAATAAGTTCAGAAGCAATTCAGGGAAAAAGGTATTTCGGCAATAGGCCTACTCACGTAATATGTGGCGACGAATCTGTGCGACGTCGTAGGTTATAAACAAAGCGACGAACAATAGAATAATTCATTTAAGCAACCAACCAACTTCGCCCTTTATTTTTTTACGTCGCTATAACCACACATATTAATGCACTTCAGAATATAAAAGTAAATATGAACGAGTTATGTATACAAATGGATATTTTTCTTTCGCCACATCTAAACATGTACATTGTGACGCCATCTTGTGACCAGCGATCGACCAACTGTATATATTTTATAATAGTATAAATTTAACTAATTAAGTTGTGAAAGCAAGTTTAAATACTTTTTAATACATAGGATTGAATATATATATGTATGAACATATAATTATTTACGTCAAGTTTATCTTTTCTTTTTAATTATTAATATCTAGTTTATACTACCACCACCAGGGCAGGGAAATTTCAGCGAGATTCATGCGCGCGCATCTCATCCCTTCCAAAGAGGAGTTAGTTCGCCCTCCCTTCTTTTTCTTCGTTCCCGCGCATTTCTCCCTATATAAAGGCGAGGTCATCCACCTGAAGTCAGTTGATCGGCCCGACGGCCAGTGAGGCTGGATTCCGCCCACTGGCCATAGGACGGTTATAGGGGGAGTAGCAGAACGACTGGCTATCCGTTTTTTGCTGCTTGCACCCCTCCTTCGCGAGTCAGGCCATCCGAGGACCTATCTCGGCCTAGGGAATTTGTCCCCCCCCCCCCCCCCCCCCTTTCTTGACGATAGGGTGTACCGTGTATAAATTCTGTGTATGTAGTGCAAGCCGACGCAGGCGACCAATTGAACTGTTTGGACATTCAGGTCAATAAAAGTTCCGTGTAAAATACCGACATTTTTCAATGAATAGTCTAGCCCCATCCCTCACCCCACTAGATATTCGCCTTCACCAGCCAACTGCGAATCCTGCCACAAGATCAGCGGCTCGAGTTTCTCCAACCGATACCTGGCTCTCACCGAAGAGGGCTCAGTGCGAGCGGAGGAGACGGATCAACGTGCTATTCAAGACTGGGGCAGTAATATTCACGTCGTGCTAAATGAATCAGCACAATCTGAAGACGTGCTAAGTGAGGGATTGGCGTATTATTTCAAAACCCGAGAATTAATCTACTTATTTCGACAGTACATACGTACACTTACTAGTTCCGTTATTTACGTAATCACGTGATGTATTCGAACTCAGTTCATGAAACACGCACACCAGAAATGGAATTTTTTTCCGTTACCATGCAGCACAAAGCCTCGTTTCCGTAATAAACCAGCAAGCAGCAATATTCCGTAATTCCGTGTTAAATCTGTAATAATTACGGAAAATCTGCAATGGTTGGCAGCTCTGTAATCATATAGACTAAAAATTAAATATAACACCCACTGAATGATTTTTATATATTTAAATACAAAAGTGTTAAATACCAAACAAAGGTTCATTGTAGGTCATAGAGCAGAACTAATGAAGGATATTTTGCACCCATCATTCATGAGCAGTGTGGGAGACTTCCAAAGTGAAACATGAGCACATCATCTAGTTAATATTAGGTAGTTTCTTTGTCTAACATGCACTGAGATGCAAGCAGCACACCATCACTCCTTGCATTTAGTATTCTATTGTGGAAAATTTCTGTACCACTGGAGCCTAGGCTCAAACCTATCATTTAGTGATTAATTTATGATCAATGATTTAATTAAATAGCCTATAAACAAGCATGGATATCAAAGAGCAAAGCTCATCCACGAGGAGTTAGAGACAAACTCACACAATACCAATCAGTAATATTGGAGCATCTGCCAAGATCAAGATGGCCAAGAATCGAACGCTCACCCGAATCGCTCTTGCTGCTGTAGCTATGGCCGATGGACACATGCGACACATCGCTCTGGGAGCTGTAAGCCGGCCTCTTGACCACGTTCCCAACCCGGTCCTTGTCCTCTGCCCCCTCTTCATCTTCATCACCCACCGTCACCACCGACACGTAGCTGGCGTCCCTGTGGATCACGTCGCGGGCACTGGCGTTCTCGTCACCGCCACTCACGATGCTCGAGTTCACGATGAACACCTCGCTCTCATCCAGCCGCTGGCCCACGCACTCCAGGGAGTCCAGGGAGTGGTAAAGGTCGTCGTCCGTCGAAGACTCGTTGATCTGGGTCTTGTTGGTCTCGTTGGCGACGATCACCACCTCGTCGGCAGGTCTGGCGAGGGAGGGCGGCTGGCCCGAGACCTGGTCGATGGGCGGCAGCAAGACGGGAGGGTGTGTGGTGGTGACCACCGTCACCTGAGTCACTGTGTTTAGGGCGTTGCTCAGATCTTCTGGCACATCTGAAGTTATTGTTATGGTGGACTTGTTCAACTGCGTATCTACCTGCTGCTGCATTTCCTTTATAGGCAATGATGCTGCACACGCAAAACAAAACAATTCAAATCAGTCTCATGCACAAACAACTTATCTACATTATGTCCTTTTACACTCAAGAAATGGTTTGCTGTTGGTTAAAATTACTTTTTACTGTTTTTTTTTTTTGAAAATTACTCACAATAAATTGTGAGGGGAAAAAATTAACAGTATTTTATATATAATTTACACAGTTAATGTTTTAGCATATATTTTATTAAGTAATTTCTGTCACTGCTTACTTGCAATATTAATTATATACATAAAAAAGTGCCCTGAACCAGTAAAATTCAAGACCCTTTACAAAAAAAATAGACATGTTTTGGAGACAGATATAGGGCACTCTCAGTGAAATTTCATCCAAACAATTTCTTAATTTTTTAATTCTTTAATGTTTGAAAATAAGGAGAAAGTTAAAACATTAGTACCAAAAAAATCTGGCCTTTTACTTAGTATGTTACAAAAACATTCACTGAATCATTCTAACAATATTTTGGAAAGTTATGGTTTTGTTTCCTTGGTTTGAAAATCACAAAACCTTATACTAATACCAGAAAACTTATAATCGGAGACTTATTATAATAATTACACTGCATCTGATGTGAAACTTACCAGAGACCACAATTACATCATTTGAAGGGGTTCTTGCATCCTTATCCTGTCCTGCAACTACATTCTTGCTATCTGATATACCAATGGCATCTGCAGTAGTGACCCCAGCTACTACAGCTGGAGTGGTCGCTTTAGATAATGTTTTAATTTCAGGTACTATCCTGGTCTCGGATGTGGATTTGGTTACAGATGGAGTCGTGGTCTCAGATATCACAGTCGCAGGGGAAGTCACGGTGGCAGATGAAGTCACGGTGGCAGATGAATTCACGGTGGCAGATGAAGTCACGGTGGCAGATGAAGTCACGTTGGCAGATGAAGTCACGGTGGCAGATGTAGTCACTGTCGCAGATGTAGTCTTCGGTTCAGTCGCAGGCTCCACACAAGGCACCACAAGAGTGGACGATGTCTTGGTCCCAGTCTTCACATCCTCCGGTGGGGAAAGCACAACCAAGGGAGGTGGTGTGGGGGAACTGTCATGGCCATCAGACTTCTCTCTCTCGGGCTTGACCACGAACGGAGCGTCAACGGACTGCCACGCGGATGACTGGGTGCTGGGCGAGGGACCAGAATCATCACTCGAACGTCGGGTCTCTTTCTCCACACTGGTCACAGACTTGCCAGGACCAGACGACTGCTCCTCGGTTTTAGGCATGACGGGAGGCGGGGGAGCAGGACCCTTCTCTCTCGACAGTCTTTTCTCTAGGACCTCTGATGATTTCTTACTGCCCTGCTGCAAGAACCAAACACATTGATCACGTTTGCAGAGAACTAAACGAATAAAAAAAAAATTAGAAATATCTACAGATACTACAGTAACCATAGCAAAACCCAATTACATTTACTGAAACTCTAAACTTCCAGAAATTTTCAGTATTGTATGGGCCAGATGTCTCAACAGCTGTCAGCTCTGGTTGCTTATGAAGTTGAAAGGATCACAGGGACTTATACACATTATGTGATGTCTTAAGATCATCATTAACCATTTCTACACTTAAAGGCAGTTAATATGACGTGATGGAGCAACACATTTCTTACCACAGCAATATAACTCAACAAGTTGATGAAAATTATTTTTTAGAAGAAACATAGCTAGCTACATTCACTGTTCACCGAAACAATTTCTAAGGGCTAATTAAGATTAATTAACCTAAATCTGTAAATCCCCTGGATGAGAACCTCTCACACTGCAGTCCCTTTGTTCAAGAACCATAACTTGGATATAATAACACTCACACAGCTGCACTTTTAAATTCTTGGCCTTAATAGTTTTACAGACAACAACTAGATATCAACTGAATTACACACAGACATACCGATGTTGTCTTTTCGCCTTCTTCATACTGCTTTTCTTCCTCTTTCTTTAATTTCTTTCTCTCCCCTTCTTCTTCCTGTTTTTCTGCAACCCTTTTCAATCCGTCTGCCTGGTCCTTTGGTCCTTCCCGAGACCCAGCATCCAGCACTGGAGTACAAAAAAAATAAATATTGTAAGAAAAGGCCTTACTATTCTTTATATACATCTAAATTACTTTAAACATGGGTAATAATTTTGTGGCAAAACTACATTATTATAAACAAGAGAAGCAATCATAAGACGTTACAAAGCACACAACTTCAAAAGCAACTGCAAACAACTATCCACAGACAAGTGTTAGCATGGTGAATTTTATAACTGCCTTATTTGTAAGTCACGGTTAGGTGGGCACGGTTTGGTTGGTATGCACAGAGGCCTAATGCCATAGACCCTCTAAACTGGTTGCTTATAATATTAAGTAATGCTGGGGTGTTGAGAGTGAACCCATGACTCTTGCTGCATGAGCGTGAAACATTAGGCTGGGCGCACACAGAATCAGACAAGACACAACACACGCGATACCAAACAATGCATCGCGACAGTTTCACAGTCTTCTCATGATTTATCATATTTTCATAACATTATTTCTTTCCATATTCTTGAAATCAAATTATTGTCGTGATACTCCTTCAAAGATGTTTTATGTAAACATAGGTATTTCCTGCATTAAACATACTAATCAATCTGCATCCAGCTCCATAATGAGAAAAAATTAAACTTAAATACTTTACAATTGAATATTTACTCAAATTGAAGTACCAATCAAACACAGTATATTATTAGTGAGTTATAGAGACACCACCAAATGCCTTTTTTTGACAAATTTTTATACTTGAGCACGGCATACTCTGCAGCCATCAGAAAGTATACTCGTTGATGAAGTTGGAGTAGTCATTCAAAGTTGTCGCCTCATGCCAGAACGCAACACGCCTGATTCTGCGTGTGTCACTTCTATAAAAACACATGGAAGTCAACTACTATCAGACATAATGTTGCATCACGTTGTGTCATGCCTCATTCTGTGTGAACCCAGCCTTAAAACCCTGAAATGGAGAGAATAATTGAATTCACTGAATTAAATTTTGATGCTAATGTATTTTAACAAATATTAAGAATGTGAATTATGTTAAAAATTAAAATCATGAAAGCAATATGGCTATACAATCAAGCTCTTACTCTTCAGGTCGCTGTCACTCTTAATGGAGGTTGAGTCATCTTCGTTTGTTTCCAGCTCCAGAGGCAGCTGCGAGGCACGGTGCTCCTACAAGGCAAAAACAGAATCAAGTTATAACTACACAGCTCACACTGATCATGGTTCAAAATAAAGTTGTAAGTAACCAAAATAATCAAGTATATGTATAGAATGACCAACAATTACAACATTCAAATCATAATGCAACATTACTAGAGACCGGGAAATTTCGCGGATTAATTTAATCGTAAGCTAGAATGCAAACCTTCACCCTCTCGCACTGTGTTCATGATTGGCACGCAGTTGTTTGGACATGCCCGTCTACGACCGTGAGCCAATGATGCCCAGCTAGGAGAGAAGTAAGCGAATCAGGTAGTGCCAAATAACAAGGATAAAAATGTTCTCGCTAAGAAATCAACCAATGGGAAAGTAAACATGGGTCGAGCACACCTATAACTTTGAATTCTAACCTGAGGCCAGAAGAATCCGCAAAATTTCCGGGTCTCTAAACATTACCTACATAAATTAAAGCTCTCTGTTCCACCCCCATCTAGAAAACATTTAACCTCATTATCCTAATGGATTGCCTTACACACTGAATCTATAATAGAAGAGTTTCCATTTGTTTTTAATACAATATACATATTTACTCCGAATATTCGCACAACTGATGTTAAAAACAAGATGGAATTTAGTGATTCATGCGATTTCAAAATACACACACCCATCTTCTTGTCCACATGAGGTTTCAAATACCATCCTGCCTCCTTACCTGCCCCTTAAAAGAGAATATTGGTATTTATTTAAAATTTTTGCACATTTTGGCTTTAAAATTAAGAAACATACTATCAAAATCTGAACAAAAAACCCAACCACCTAAATCTCTACATAATATTTTCAAACAACTTCCAAAACCCTTTCCTACACCTTAAAGTAGAATTTTGGTATGTTGATGAAAATTGGCAAACTTGACATTCAAAATAAGAGGAAAATTTATGTCTGCATCTCATTTTTTTTTAAATATATCCCCTCCTACAATATACTTGACATTTCAAAAAACCACTCTCATCTCCTTAACACCTCATAGAGCAGAATTTTACACATTCAATTAATTCTATTTGACCCAATTCTGCCATTTTTCACAAATAGCACTCTCAAACCAAAAATTCACTGTGAATTGCAAACAGAATTAAAAATAGAATTTAAAACATCTAATGATATTCCTATAACCATCGCAAAACACAATTACGTATACTGTGATTCTAAGCCTACAGAAAGTCTTAGTATTTTGGTCCTCATTGGGAAAAAAAAATGAGTAACTGTGGGTAGTTTATGAGTGTTTTTACAGTGTTTAAACGATTAAAACTAAAAACACAAACCTATAATAAATGTATGTACTTATTCTTTTACTGCAATTATATTGAATGCACATTTAGGTTGTTTGAAAGTAATATTGCAAAAAATGGCTGAATTGCACATATTTGACATGTAAAACCCCAAATAGACCAGATATTTACATTATTCAAGATTTTTAAATTAAAGATTTGGTTTTTAAATGCAAAATTATCAATATAAAACCATCCTGATATATGTATTTTTCTCCCTATTTGTGACTAACTCTATTGAGAGCTAGTTGTCATTTCCATCAACTTTGCTTAGCAACTGGAGACAAAAAAAAAAGCTATCAGGATTCTTGCAAGTGGTAGTTCAGAGGTTAAGTTACATTTTTTATTAATCACATTATCTATTTGCAAGATACAATGGTCACAAAAGGCAAGTTATTTTAGACTAATGTAGCCATTGCGACCCCAAGGGAAACATTTTAATACTTCAGTTTCTTCAAAAAAGTCAGAACTTCAGTTAATTTTTATATTTTATAAAGCTAGTTGATTTGACATTTCTTCAAGGATAATAATATTTAAAGTTCAGCGACCTATGAAAAGTGTGAATATGCTGCTATCTAGTAGCACATTACAGTACTGAGTAGTTAAAAGTTTTTAATATCTTTATTTTAGTGTTCCTATGTATTAAAAATTAACATAAACAAACCAGATATCATGCAGAAAGTTCGGAAGCAACAAGAAGCACATCAAACATGTGTTTTACTAGCACAGCCATGATGGAAGAATACAGATTAGCATACTACTTTCCTAAATAACTGTCAAAATTTAGTGGATACGTGACACATACTCAGCAATTTACAGTCGTATTGATCAGTGGAAAATATTATCACCTAAAGTTTGAAGCAATTTAATTCTCATAACAAAAGCATTTGTTTTTGTTGTAATAAACTTAATCTACAAACTCGGTATTACTACTTGAGATCAGTGGTAAGAGAGCAAAGTCTGGTGAAACAAAAAAAATTTACGCACAGTTCAAAAAGTAAGTCCAGCTAAAGGGAAAGCTTAGTTACACTAGCTTTAATGTTAATATGATGAAACTGGCCCTTCTTAGATCTATGATGCGAAGAAAACATGTTTCGTCTTACTGTAAAGTCGTTGGAAGCCTATAATCTAAATGTTTTCAAAACACATTCAAGATGCATAAAAATAGAAAATCGGAATAATATTCACAAAGCAACTACTGCTTGAAGCATGCTGACAGCTTAACAATAAAAAAACTGAATTAATTGACTCAAGAGAAGGAAAGCAAATAGCGTACATGTTCAGTCATAGCCGTAAAACAAGCACCATAAAGTACACTACAGGCTGCCTAAAATAAAAGTGAGCACATTACTACTCAGTCCATCATGATTTGTGAAAGAAATAAGTGCTATATCAAATTGTTGTGGGATAAAGAAATGAAGAAGCAGTGAATCATTTAAGCAAAAGAGTAATTACCAAAGATCCTTCCATACCACTCTCTGCAAAACATTAGGGTCCCACAAAGTCTAGGGCAAAAAGTCATTCAACATAGGTCCAGAAATACCTGTTTTGTGGAATGCCATATCAGTTATCGTGTGATCTGTGTTCAAGGTGTATACTTCAAGAACATGTTATGAGATACGTATTGATGATGTCTGCTATTTCTTTTGCAATGCTTAAATACATCTCACTATGTTTATACTATGTGTGTGTATTTTTAATTTTTCACAGTTTGCATATAATAGGGTTAGTACAGTTAGCTGTATCTTGCTCTATGGTATCCACAATGACAACGATCCAGTGTATCTCAGTGCACATTTTAAAAGTTCTAGTGATAAACAAGAGCAATTTCAAAGATATGTTCTTTGAAATTTCTGTCCCCTCTACACATCCTGAAAATGTACCCAATTTAAGTCATGTTGCCATTACATTCCAAAATTTTGTTTCATCATGATTGATATTATACTCCAAATATATAATCATGCTCTGCAAAAACATTTACGCTGTTGTAAATTACCAAATTTTTTCATCAATATGTCCTGTTCCATACTTCATCATGTTCCTGGTATATTAAAATAATGAGAAAAGTGTTAAAGGTTGTAAATACAAATACCTAACAGTTCCAATCACACTTCTCTTGAATGTTTAGATTTACTTATCATTAAAACTAATACAGTAACACTTAATAGATGAAATACCACATAACATAAAATATATTTAAACTAATTTTAGACCATATTTTCAGCAACTTTTCCCACAATTTGTAATACAGTCATCATTATTACTGTATATATAATTAATTTCTAAACATTCTTGAAAAAATTATTTATAAAGGTATTTTTTAATCACGTAAAAAAATTACTTAGATGTCTTAAAATGTTTTTATAAGAAAAATTATGACTAAAAAATTATTATGCACATCTATGTTTAAGAGCATGCCTGTAAGATTCAATCCAAGCTACAAACACTATTAGGTATATAATACAAATGTTAAATTGTAGCTAGGGGCAAGGAGTTTTCATTAAAAGAAAAGGATGAGTGCAGACTATCACCAATGTGGCTTCCTTTCCTCACACAAGTGTGATAACACAAACCGCCACAAAGATAATACTTTAGTAGTTATAAATAAAAATGTTGCATACTTTAGCAACTTCATCCAGCCATACATTTAGGGCAAATTGGAGCTTTAATTATTACAAATTAAAAAAAGTATATATAAATCAACACAGCTGTATTAAAAATCAATGAAAAAAAAAATGAAATTTTTGCTTTACCTACGTACAATTAAAATTACCATTTACGCCAGTTATCGTTTCTTCAATTACGAATTCTGCTACAAAACCACTGTCAGATCTTAAAACGTGCCTGGTTGCATTATCTTTCAGCACACCTTTATTCTTAACAGGGTGTCAATGTCCGCACAAATCTGCAATACAATTTCCCTGACTTTCCATTAGCAAAATTTCAAATTTCTCAGACTAATTAAAAAAATTTTTAACCTGTGATTTTTTGAAAGAAATAATGAAAATACAGCCTCCACCATTACCATGGCTGGCCTATAATTATATTAACAAAAATTAAAACTCAAATAGAACCTTGCGTACAGAATTTTATAGTGTGCTGCAACACATCTGAGACAAAAAAAAATATCTTCCACAGTTTGGGTGATGGTGGACTATAAAGTATGAAATTTTCACTTAAATTACTAACTGGTGAATTTCCATGACTTTTCCCGGATTTAAAGTCAATTCCCTGACCTTTTTTCTGACCAATTACAACTTCCCTGATTTTCCCCAGACTTTCCATAAAGTGGACACACTTCTAAATCCTGCTTCAGCCTTCAACTAACTAGTAGAAGAGCAGCTTACTGTACCTTAGAACTTATTTTGCCCAGTTACTATTTTTAATAAAGTCTTATTTCTTTTTCATCAAAATTTCTCTCTCTCTATATTTTGCTAAATTCTACATTTTAACATTGAATTAAAACATATCTTCTATAAATTAAATGAAATTGGTATAGAATATTTTTAAGAAAATTGAAATCGGCTAAGATGGCATTCTAAACTTCTACTGTGAGTCAGCAGATATGCTACAGCATGAAGAAGCATGCTTAGTTTAATATGTATGGGATCGTCCATTAATCACGTGAGGCTCGAAGGGGGGGGGGGGGGGGGGGGGTCAGGAAAAATCACCAAATATCACAAGGGGGAGGGGGGGGGGGGGTGTAGAGAGATATCACGTGTATTTATTTTTTCGCGCGATTTCTACTAAACCGAAAAGGGACGCGTGACCTTGACTCGCCGTAGCCAGGCAACAATATCCCCGCCCGCCGCAACATGAACCACCCGGCTCGGCTAGCCAGTCGCCAGTAAGACTGTGATTTTGGCGCCGAATACATGCGTATTTCACATATAAGCCTTTCCTTTATTATTTGTATGCCAATGAGAATAAACCTGCAACCTCAATGTGTGTCTGGACATTTTTATCTCTGTGCTTAATATTCCAGAATTACATTAGATTATACCTATATTTAAAGATAATATTCTGAAATTTTTTAAAATATTTTGTACCAAAAAATACACGTGATATATTTGGAGTGGGGGGGGGGGGGGGGGGTTTGTAGTCTGAAACCTCACCACAAATCACTAGGGGGGAGGGGGGGTTAAAAATTTGCTAAAAAAACATCACGTGATTAATGGACGACCCCTATTATACCTAGTGATTGGTCAATTCCCAAATATTCTTGAATCTGAATCTCGAATTCAAATCCCGGAGAGTACAGTCGCATATACCTCTCGAATCTGAGTATAAGTGTTTAAAGGTCAAAATAAAATAATGCATGATAAATGAAAAATATTAGCTATGGTGTTGAAAAACAGTACCATTTAAATGTTTGCTTCACAAACTAAGTTTCCATAATCAATACATATTGAAATTTTATTTATATTATATAAGTACATATTGGAAGTAAAATATGTTTGGGAATGGTATAAGGTAATGTAAAAAAAAAATTGACCTAGTAAACTTCAGAAGTAATGTGTTGAATTTTTTTTATTTACTGTATTTCCTCTACCAATGTTCTTCAAAACTTTTTTTCTCAAATACTGAATCTTTTGAATACTTAGGAATTGATTGGCCCATCCTTAACTATAACTAATTGCAACTTACGGAAATCACATTACCACCTATCATTATTTAGTAACTCGCTCCCCATCACCCTGGCAGGGCAAAATAACACTCTTACAGAAGACTAAACATCACAATGGATGCTGCGGATGAGGAAGTAAGTTGAACACAGGTGTGGGTGGCTCAGAGGGGGCGCGACAGAGAGAACGACAGAACTTGAAGTGTACCATGATGGCGCCATACCTTAGAGGGCATGGAGTTTGGCTGGCGAGGCCCGGGAGAGCCGCATGCACCATAAAAACAACACTGTTAGAAACGCAGCACAACTGCGCCAACAAACAGGCCTCGAAAAACAATACAGACATGCAGTATCTTTATGCTATTTAGGTTAACTTTTCAGTCCCAGGACGTTAAGTTTAACACAACACCTTAAGAAAACAAGCCCTGGCATGAACTCTGATTCTTGCTCCTACGAATTCAAAACATATAGCAAATAGAAAATTTATTAATAGCAATATAAAACTAGTAACCAAATATCTTCAAATTTAAACAAATATATAGTACTCACCACCAGAAACAATTAAAAAAAAATGCAATTAACATAGAAAACAGGCAAGAAAAACTTTTATAAATGATAATATTAGAACGGCTACAAGCAGCATAGACAGAAGCGAGTAGTCATAAAACATTATAATATACGTTCATCCGCTCAACATACAAACAATTTTTTTTACGAGTTTAAGAGCTCTTAATATTGACTAAATTTTTTTTGTTGATACAAGTTCTATTTAACTAGGAGACATACTTTATAGTATCAGGCACACAAAGATTAATATATATATATAGTCAAACAAAGATGCACATACACACTAACACAACAAAAAAAAGAAACTATGATATTGATGCCAACTCTACCAGTGTACTGACTGAACGTCTTCTAGTCCTTTTTTAATGTAATTCATAGTAGCTTAACCTAATTGTAGTAATGCATTCATAATTTATATCACCTAAGCACCTATAATTAGATTTATGGAAACTATTTTATCATATCATTATATTATTACAGCGATTAGGAATAAAAAAATTTTAATCGGGAACACACACCAGTATTTCTATCCAAAGTAAAGGTGAAAAATTGAGTTCTTTTTTCAAGACCATCTTCGAAGTTTGTTAACTTTCTATTTCAAAGTTATCGCTTAAAATGAAGTTTACCTTTTTCACACAAAAATGACTTAACTTCCAAGACAGTATAATTCAATGTTCCAAGTGCCAGGCTGCAGAACAGTTCGGACTGGTCCTGAACCATAACTAGGTTGTAAAAATATTTTTTAAAACATGTATTTTAAAGCTGGTTTGTTCTTGGCTTTTAGGTGGCAACTGATTTTACTGCCACAACTATATCTAAACTGATGAATGATGCTTTTAGGCCTCTTATGGCCAGTTGCACCATCTACCGTCAGAAAATGGTTTGATCGTTTTTCGACCAAATTTTCTGTTACACTATTGTGTTTTGAAAGCTGAATGAAGATCACAGGGAACTTCGATATGAACTGACAACTCACTGCGGTTCATGGAATATTATCTCGATTCGATACGAGCAGACATGTCTGGAATTTTTCGGACTTTATGCATATTAATAATACATAATTTCAGATTATTCTTAACATGGGTACCAAAACTGCTACTTCTAAAGTTATAAACACTTCTTACGTGAAGTACCCTATTATAAGTGTTTGAAATGTTTGCTATTTGGTTTAATGCTTTATTAAGGCTTTTATTTCACAATAATTTCTTTCTATATTCAATAGAGGCTTTTTCAGTCCAAACCTATTAATATTTCCAACTACTTTGATTTATTTCAACTTTTAAACAACAGTATGCGTTTTCAGTCATTACAATTAAGTCAGTGGCCGCATGTGCTGCTATCTTGTGGGAACAGCATTAATCATTGACTAGTCATGTCACAATCGATCCTAGCGACACATATGTTTCCACCCATACAACAGAAATGCACCTAACATTTCTTCGACACTGCTACCTGTTGTTGCACATTGGAAATGCATGAACTTCAGTTCACGTGAGAAACGATGGTTTCAGTCTCAGTACATTTGGCGCAACATTTAGAGGAATGATCCAAAGATCATTTTCGGGCTAGTCATTGAATCGCTGATCGAAGAGCAGAATGGTGGAACTGGCCATTATTAATTCACATGAGCGCGGACACCAAATGCAGTTTCCCGAACATAGAGGCAGCCAACCTCTTTCTGGTTATAAAGCAGTGTGTTCTTGTAACATCTTTCTCCTTTATAACAAGACAGCTGCAGACAAGGTCTAAGCCCTTGCCTTGCCCTTCTACAATCATCAAGTCGTTGCCACTTCTCGTCACTTCGTCAGTGGCGCATGGTGAGAATTACTATGTTAATAGGTTTTGCTTTATCAGCCTTACTCAATTGTTAACAGTAGCTAGTCAGTAATTACTGAATATGAAAAAAAAAGTCAAGAGATATTGTTTGATACAGTTCATAAATAGGGGCGCAGTTAAAAAAAAAGCATTCATGCTGAAAAGAATGACAATTATAATTATTTATAACACTGATTAACTACCAAAGCTCAGGGCCAAATGCCTTGCAAGCTAGGCGGCATAACTAACAATAGCAGAGCCATATATGATTAAACATAAACTGTTCTACAAACATTTAACATCGCAATAATGCTGCAGCATGTATCAAATAAAAAAAAAATCCTGTATTTGAGAAAAACTTATTTTTTGGTCAGGTAGTTACACTGAGTTCCATTCAACAGATACTAATGCATTGTTTAAATGCATACAACTTCCCTTGGTACTAGCCACATCAGAGGTTTTGATATTTATTTTGATCACATATTCATACAAGCCTGGTTCTCCTTGCTTTCTATATGTAAGTTATTGGGCTCGAATGAAGTGTTGCCGCTTTGTTTCCAGTTTTCTCTAAGCAAACCTGCAAATACACTGGTACAGTCTCTCTCAAGCGCTTTCTTAAAATTAATGCAAGATGGTGAATGTGTCTTTTATGCTAATATACATAATATTTTAATCAATATTGATGTTATTATCCACAGGTTTGAAGTTAGTTGAATTCATTAACCACCAGTACACTAACAATACCCCAGAAGGAAAGCCATTTCTTAACTTTTATTTCCTTTCTTTACATTATTTCTCTTTACGTCATAGCTAATTTCACTACATTCTTTGCTGTGAATTACTCTGTTGCTTTTCCTATGGTTGGGCTAGGCTTCTCTGCCTTCACACACTAAATCAGCTTTTTTTTTAATGGGCATAGTACATGACAAGAGTATGCCGCACTATGCTGATATGATTTCCTCTTCCCCTACTTCCCTTTCTTCCCCATAATCCTCAAGCTCTTCACCCCTGCTCTAACAGCTCATGAAACTTCTGACCTAGATAGACTATCTATATGTGCTACAATTCTTGCAAATGAAACAATGAAGACATAAAAATTACTAAACACTAGAACCCAAGTATGCCAAATGATTTCATTGAACGAAAAGATTGTCGTCAATATTTAAAAAAATAAGTAATATTTTTACTGTTACACATTTACAGTTCACATGCAATTATTTATTTAGTAACAAAATCCTTGGGAATGACAGTTACTGTTCCATTAACATTTTAATAAATCAAGGTTCTTTTATTATTTGACTATTTATGAGTTTAATACCTTTACGTTATTGGGCCTTCGCAAAATTTATTAATAGCTAGGTGAGCTATGGAGATCTTACGAAGGGGAGGTCTAACAAAGGCCATCTTGCATTGCAAGATCTTTTTACATTCTGATGATGTCCAATCAAATTTGTCTCAATTCACAGGTCAGCTTAAAGAATGTTGTAAATTTGGTATTTGGTACATATATATTTTTTACTTTTAAAATAATTTTCACTGTAAAATTCCCATTTTTTTTTTTTTTTTGGAAAAATCTACACTGAATCAGCGGTATAAAATAAAAAAACTGATGACCAGTTTAACACTATACTCAAAAATTATTATTTCCTAGGTCAGTGTTGAAAAGGCAAAGAACTGCACCAAATGTGAGTGACCTTAGAAAATAAAAACACAATATGAAATATAATGATCTAATGAATTAACTGCATGAAATTATTCAAAAGCAGAATAGGGGAAAAAAAAGAGATAAAGAAACTATCTTAAACTTATAAATGATGAAAATGAAACCTACACATAGACCTACATAAATATTTTTTTAAGTATGAAATGAATTTGAACAAAAATATCAAAATATTTCCCAATATCAATATTGAGTAGAATAAATAGAAAGTGTAGAAATTTATTTTTTAAATTTTTTATGATTAAAAAAAATTGAACATAGATTAGTGCAACTGCAATATTTATTTAATGTTATTATAATAAATAAAATTAAGTTATAAAAGAAATATGCTTTCAAATTTCATGGATTTTTTTTTGCAGTGATTGCAAACTACTTACTGTTTGCTTGTTTTAACTTATAGAAGAGATTTCAGATTGCGGACTGTCTTGCCACCTGAACTTAATTCTGCTGTTCACTACTTACAGTTCATATTGTATAACAATAATTCTAACATCAATACAATCAAATTTCCAAATTTTGAAGGGAAAGTATTTAAAACTCAATCATATTTAATAATTAATAATTTACTTTGATATTTTATATTCTGAATTATCTTACAGGCCTCTGTGCATATAAGAATGAAGAACATAATTTAACAAAAAAAATTCTGACACTTATGAAGAGATGGGACATGCAAAGACTGTACATTATGCAAAAAGATGTGAAAAAGTTTACTGTTCTGCACAATTATTGATTGAATCAAAATTTCTGCACAAGCTGTGTTAAGGTCTATGAAGACATGCAATACCATGCTCAAGTAAATAAAAAATTATAAAATTTACACAAAATAAAAACTTGTACATCTAATAACTTAATAGATGCATTTAACAAATTCATATATTTATTTCTATAGGAAAGGTATGCTTTGGAATGGTTTTGGCTTAAAATTGTAATCCTACATGTTTAAACAATCCATGAGCATACATTTAGTACTATTCAGTCACCCAACCCCACATCCCCTAATAAAATGCAAAAATAAAAAAGGTAATGCAAACAATTACAATAATGTGAACTTGAGGGATTATGGAATTTTTAAATCTATTTAGATCATTCAACTCCAGAGGTTTAGAAAAATAGAATGATTTTGAAAACATCTGTCAAAACTGAAGGAAGTATTAACAAAACAATTATTTTCAATAAGTCACAAGGATATGAGTGGAAATATTTTGAACAAACTGCTATGATTACATTTGAAAGTTTAGTACAATGTTCAACCACAAATGTATGAAAAATGTGAAAAATACCTTTACAGATAGCTACTAGAAAGTCTAAAAACAAATAATAAAATCAGAAGACTTTGCATACGTCATACAGCCAAACATTGTAATTAACCATCAATTATTTCCTTTCGTTTTTGCCAAGAAAAGGTTTCTTAGGACAAAGACAAAACTGACAATAAAATACAAGCCATGTAGTTTAGAGACGAAAATGACCTCAATTCACATGCAAGTGAATTTGAAATGAAATAACAATAGCACCCAAACAGACTGTGTAAAAACAGAACTACATAAACTGAAACTGTACTAAAGATAACTCTGATGCAGCCAGGCCTGTTGCAGAAATGTCGGGGAAAAAGGGCATATTACTACAGCTTATTGGTCATAATAGCCTAATTGAGAAACTCGCACTTTTAGAAAGATCTTCGGTGAAATAAATTTATACATCATTTAATGATGCACAAATTGAGGATTAGGGCATTTATTCTGTTTCTCATGTAGTCTAGTCTTTATGTAATCCATAAAAGCTCTTCCTGATTGAAGTATAAAAACAGTGAAAAGTGAAAACTACAATACAATTATATACAGGCTGTCTACCAGATCTAGTAAATGAAATTCCCTGATTTTTCCAGGTTTTCCAGGTCTAAAACTGAACTTTTACAGGTTTTCTGTAACACAATTACGACAATCCACGAAACTGAAAAAACTGCATAACAGTACATTGTCGGGTTTCAAAGTATTTCAACTCACTTAAATTAGTAAAAAAAAAAAAAATACCTTCTTCTAGACGTGGCCAAAGTGACTCAATTGATGGCAAATAAAACACGCTGCTACAAATATTTCACAACTTAGTTTTGCAAAAACATAAGTAAAAGGAAGCTCCCATCAATTTCGCAGTGACTCAACTTTTGCGTCTATTGCACTTGCTTCAGAACGAGCCAAATCCAATACTCAAGCCTTCTTCAACTGCAATGCCTTGATCTCCTCTTCAACTCTTCCTTTTCTTTTTGTTTTGTTTGCAGGGCTTCCTTATGCATACAACTAGCATTTCTTACATACTGTAACATGGACTTGATGATATCAACATGCTCTACACCTCCAGAACATTGAACAAAGTCGTACATCTGTCTTTGTGCGATCAGTATTTCTTCCTGCAAGTTTTCAGTCAGCAGACTAGAATTCACTGAAAATCCTCTTTCCAATGATGCATTTCCATGGGAAAGTGCCAACATCATCCTCACAAACTTTAGAAGGCCTGTTTTGGCAGCTACTGTATGTGCCTTAAGAATGAGCATCCACAAGTGATCAAGGCGCCAGTCTTCTCGAGAAAAAGACGAGAACAGTGCTTCAGAATCTTGCGAGGAACATACCAACTGATATGATCACTCAATGTTATCAGCTTCTTGTCCTTATAGCCACTTGTTTTGAAGACAACATTCTAAAATGTAATTCACACGCTGTTTCCTCACACCTGAATTTAATGCCACAGACAGACATAAGCAGGAAATTCCCTTGGTAAGTTTGTACTTCAGGGGACTTTTGTCTTGAAGGTTTTTTACCATAACCTTTAGACAAGTCCTAACATCATTTCTCAGTAACAGGACAGGCTTTACTGGTACTTTCTCTTTCTTGATGGCATGGCGTACTGCATAACCCAACTTGATATTGTTAGCAGTCAATAGATTTTCCTGGTTATCTACATCCAATCGAGATACATTGGGTTTCTCCCTAAAGCTCTTCAGTACCTCTGGTTTCAAAAACTTTCCTGCCAAAGCTAATAAAATGTCTACCAGTGAATCATAGAGAAAAGGTGCCATGGGTGCTTCACTTTGGAACATTGTGAGAAACCATTCCAGCTCTGAAGCCAAAGAGTAGAAGAATGTCAATTTTACTTCTAGAAGATTATCTTCAAGAGCACTTTTCAATACACTGAAAGACACAGATGAAATAGAAACTTCACTAACAAATTTCTTTAGGTGGGGTAACGTTTTCATGGCACGCTCAGCAACTGCAGTATTCCATCTGATTGCACAAAATTTATTGGAAAAAAGCTCTGATCCAGTTATTCTAATGTAATCTGCCCTCCTTGCAGGTAGGTACATGCATAAACAAATAGTAACTGTGCCTCAAAAAAACTAACAACGTCCAATTGTATAGCAGAAATTCCAGTTTTGAAAGCACCATGGACCGTATGAAGCCCACAGCTACCAATTTCTTGCAACGATGGCGAATCTTCACCAAAAGTGTCTGTGATATGTATTTTCAAAGCTAACAAAAATGCCCAGTTTACGTTGAGGGCATCCATAGATACTTAAAATTAAATGCACCTGTCGGTATAATCCGAACGTGGGAAGCACATGCTGCAGTACGTACATCAGCAGGATAACAGACCAGCTTGAACCAGTTTGTATCACGTGATTTAACGCCACTTCCGAATCCGATGGTAAATAAAAGAAAATGGACGTGGGAACTGTTCGTAATTTTCCATTCAAAAATTAAAAAAAAATGGGACATGATACACTTGATGCTACGTCAATGCAAGCAGATCAATAAACAAAAAATGTATTGCCAACTACAACCTACCAAACAAAAGTTCCCTGATTTTTTTAAAAATTCCCTGATTTTTCCCGGATTATTCCCTGATTACAATATTCCCTGATTTTTCCAGGTTTTCCAGGTTTTCCAGGGTCAGTAGACACCCTGTATATAGTTTCATTAAAAGGCTTATGCTTTTAGAAAAAAGGGTTTACCGCAAGCTTTGAACATAACATATAACTAATCAGTATTTTTGATAGAAATTAAATTATATAATTAAATTTCAATAATTCAGAAGTATATTAACTACAAATTTGTTTAAATATATTGTGACACACCTTCATTTTTTAAAAAGTCACATTTCATTAAGCCTAGAGCAAAGTTAATGTTTACTAAAATTAACAAAAATCTTTCTTTTTTCAAATAATTTACTGTTTTATAAAAAAAAAAGCCAAAAAATAAATATTTTGTAATTTAAATAATTTCCAAATAATTGTGACACAAAATTTTCAGTGATAAAATTGTTATTATTAAAGCAAATTGTTATACCAATTATAATTTTTTCAATACAACATTTATAAAGAAACTTCCCTAATGCCAACACAAGACCACACAGCCGCTGAAATTTAAAAAAATTTGATTTTTTTTTTTTTTTTGGAACAGTATGTATTGAGCATAAATTTTCTCTAAGTTAGAACTAAAAATAAGCCAATGCAATCATTCCTTTAATTACTGTTCTGATACTGTATTCAAAAATTTTATGACTTTGCATTTTTATATTTTCCAAAATAAAGTGCACATCAAGGTTTACATTATTTAAAAAAGCACGTGTGTGTAGTATACTGAACATAAATGTAGCTATGCTATTAATTCATGCTATGCAGTCATTAAATTTGGTTGAAAGTACAGACTTCTTCAAACATTAACGCCTTCAAACTCCTAATTGTTTCATAAAACAAATAAAGTAGTTTGAAGACATATAATGGACACTCAGCAATTTTTGAGCTTTGTTTTGAGAGTGCATACGTAAACAAAATAAATGCCCAAAAGACTATTCACCTGAAAACGACCACAGTTTTATTCACAAATTCTGTCGCTTCATCGGCCTGAAAATAACTAACCAATGAAAAATGATTTATATGTCTCACCAAAGTCAAGAAATAATCTAACCCAGAGTGATATAGGCAAGTACTAATAACACATGTGTGAGCTTCAACTAGCAATGTTACCAAGGCTACGTTGACCGCCCAAACCATCAGGGAGCACTATGCATGGAGAATTCCACGCACATGTTGTCTACGATGACAGAAATACACACAATGCATAAATGTCTAACTGCAGTGTTGTGCAGATGTGGACGGGTCATTTTCAAAACTTGTCTGCTATACCAACTGCTGGGCATGCTGGCACGCTGAAATGGGAAGGTGACTGGCCACTTGCCTTACCTATACGCTGGTACTGCTCCCGATGTTTCTTCTGTTTCCGGCACTTCTACCAGTGCAAGAAGCATGAAATAGATTACAACAGATGACAGAACACGCAAGGAACTGCTGGTTGCCCTTATTCAAAGCAGTAGTTACCGACATCAACTTGCAACCATCCACTCACTCTCAATCTACTCCTTAGTCACACACATACACACACAGCAATTAAATAAGCTGTACAGGTGCTGAACATTTATAATACACACAGCTACTATTTAATTACAGTGTTACTTGTCTGTTCTATTTTTTTTTAATTTTGCCTTTAGGTAAAAAAAAATTACAGGGGATTACCAGATTATTATTTTTAAACCAAGTAACTACAATCATCAAGTCTGAAGTCAGAAGAATTAATATCAGCACAACAAATAGAACCACCCGGATGACAAATATAACTTGCAAATAAATATTTTAAAACTATTAATATATATTTTTCTTTTGTTAAAACAAAATAATTAATTAACCTCTGAAAACTAACCACCAACCCATTTCTACTAGATGTTGATGGGGTTTTCCTTTTTTTTAAATCACATTAACTATATACGTATTTAAGTATTCTGAACCAAATTAACTTTTATAACCTATTAGCAGACACCACTGTGTACCACCCTCTTTATAATAATAAATACACAACCATTAATGCCACCAATCCTGAAGCTCCCTCACTATCATTTTTTCTAAAATTTCATGTTCAGTTAACAGTATGTTAACATGTTGGAATAACTTTACATGTGCAAACTTAGCCTTTGTTTAGCCAATAGGTACAGAAAAAGGGGCTTGCTTTGCAAAAGGTGGGGTAGAAGAGATAATTTTTTTTTGTATTTTGATATATTGGTGCCTAAATGAAAAAAATTAAGTTATCCAACATGGCTGACCTCACAAACACTTTTGGCAACTGAAAAACCAGGAAATTTTAACTATTTTCCCTGGATAGCTCGGAAGCAGTCAATTTAAGTGATTACTTGATGTAGGCTTTTGGACATACGCCATTGCTATGCTCATGTATGTCTGTAGAAGAAAACTACAAAAAACACAACTGACAAGAACACAAATTAAGCAAAAAAATTGCTGTTGTGAGGATATAAACACCACACAATACTCCACAACAGGAATATGGTCAACAAACAAAGAAAAACAAAGAAAAATGGACTAACAAAAACGAAAGAACCCACAAATGATGACAGCACAAAAATACAGAACCCAAAAAATTCAGTACAACAGTTGAAACGAGACAAAAACACAGCAAAACGAAAAGACGAAACAAACACAATAGTTTTCCAAAAACAGAAGAGAACGAAAAAAAAAAAAAAAAAAAAACAACCCACAAATGATGACAGCACAAAAATATTGAACCCAAAAAAATTCAGCACAACAGTTGAAACGAGATAAAAACACGACAAAAAGAAAAGACGAAACAAACACAATAGTTTTCTAAAACAGAAACAAGCGACGTTCCGGGAACTGCTATCTGCTCCCGTCCTCAGGGAGAGACGCACATGGTACGAAAATACAGGTGCGACTGAGTAGGGGCTGGAAAAATGAGGGTATTTATCAGAGAATGGACTACATCTTGCTCAGCTAATGGCAGACAAGCTGACACCCCATTGGCTGTGCACCATGGAGTTAAAGCGGATTGGTTATGGTAGGTTGAGTATTGGCTATTGTTTTGTGCTGCAGGGATGTTTCTCTCTTAATCAAAGGGATCCACATATTTGTGTTCTTGTCATTTGTGTTTTTTGTAGTTTTCTTCTACAGACATATATGAGCATAGCAATGGCGTAAAGCCTACATCAAGTCATGCACTCCCATTGCACAAATCTTTCAAAGATAATAATTTAAGTGATTCTTTTACCATGCAATGTTTTAAAGAGAGTTCAATTTCCTACAATTTTTAGTCTCTCAACTTTTGTGTGGTGCATATAGGAAGCACGTTACAGCTTCTTTAAGAGTTGACAAAAATTACAACAACATGCAAAAAAAAGTGTTTAAACACACATCAAATGATTCAGTCAGTACAATACTATTTAATTCCTAATTTTATAATAAAATGGAATTATTAAAATAATATAGTGTTCTAAATACTTAAACTTTATAAAGTTTTAAGCATTATATACACAAAAAAATGTAATGATAATCTTACAACTTTTCCATTTTGGCAACTAAACCAATTTTTATAATTTTCCAGTTATTAGACACACTCAAATGTAACATGACTTTCAATATCAGAAAATTTGTATCCTAGATAAACACATATAATAGGCAAAGTTTTTATTCTAAAATTGATATACAAAAGTTGAGGTACAGTGAATGCTTCAGATTGTTTTTAATCTAATAAATAAAGCTTACCAGTCCCTGGATAAAAATTAGTGTTGTTGGTTGTTAAAAAAATTTAAAATTACATATGAACATGTTCACCTGGTGAAGCAAAGCATGCAAATTCTTCTGTCCACTTATTTCAGTTTTTATCTTTCTTTTTCTGGTATACTAGTTAACAAATAACAAAACCTAAATGTTTTAAATACATTATTAAACATAATTTTATTTACTATATGAAAATAAAAAGGCAGGTTTGTCAGGCCACACACTATAAGGCTGAGTCATGACCTGTATTTTCTATTCTACATTACTCAATGGCCCTTTCTAACTGGCTGTCATTTCAGTTCCAATATGTATATGTACCTAGTAAAATGATATGTAATTGACATAAAAACCTAATTTTTCAACAGACTTGTAAATACACTTGTAGTGGTGATGCTGTAATTAGCCTTTCCTGTTAATTATTATAGATAAAAAAAAAAGGATTGGAACAATCAATTACCATGACTTATTATAGGATGTATTTTTGCTAAGGATATAGTTAAATGCAATTATATCTAGTGTGGAGTCAAATTCAAAATTTTACTAATCTCAATGTTGGTTTTGTCAAAGCAATAATAGGTTCATTTTACCACTGGAGGTCTCTTTATATTCTAGGTCATCTTACAATGGAGGTCATCTTAAATTTAAGGCTAAAATTAATCCACTATGTTGGATTATTTTGGGTATTTGCTCATTTCTAATTATAAAAACAAATAAAAAATTAAAGACTATAAAATATAAGGTGTATGCAATATCTATCAGTGGAAGCAGAGAAATTGAATTCTATTTTTGACCATAATGCAATTATTCACACAAAATTTTTAACAAGTTCTTTGAATGATTCTTTCAATAAGGAAGATTGATTTAAAAAATTTTTATGGACATACATCATTACTTATTTCCCATGGCATATGTTATACAGAAACCACAAGAATGCACAAGAAAGATGAATACATAAACACACAGAAAATCAACCCAAAATCAACCAATGTCAAATTTGTGAATGCATAGACAGCACAGAGAACTCTACGGAAGGAATAGGTAGAAAAAAAATGTAATGGCACAGACTAACACAGTAAGCTGACAACGATGAGAAAGTTGTAAAACGAATGATGATAAAGAACAGATAATCTAAACAACACTGCAATGTACAGGCGAACCCAGCAATTAAAAAATAACATTCCGAAAAACACGAAGATGATGACACTAATAAACACTGTAGGCTTCTTAAGAATATACATGACAATAAGCTTCAGCAAATACTGTATTTTCTATCAGAATCTGATTTTGAATTGAATATCTAATATTTTTCTAATCAAATTTTAACATACCTACAATTAAACCTTTTTTGTCACACTTCACAGGAGTCCAAAAAAGATCCAAAATTCAGTAAAAAAAAAAGATAAATGTGCCTGTGTTGGTGTGTGTCTGTGTGTTTGTGTGTTGTGTGTGTGTGTATGTATGGACATATACCGTATTTACTCGAATAATCGTCGCCATCGCTTAATCGTCGCACCTATTGTTTGAGGTAATGAATTTGGTATTTAAGATTCTCCTCATAATCGTCGCACCCTAATTTATTGACGGCGACTGAGGCGCGAGGCGCGAATGGAACAGCTGTAAACACAATGGAACAGCCTGCTTTCATGTGGCGTGTGGCGCGATCGGAACAGCCGTAAACACAATGGAACAGCCTGCTTTCACGTGGCGTGTGGTGCGATTGGAACAGCCGTAAACACAATGGAACAGCCTGCTTTCACGTGGCGTGTGGCGCTTCTCATTGGTCCAACCTTGAGCGGCATGTTCTAATTGGCCGTGTGGGAGGAAGGAGTGGAAAGTACCGGTAATTGCAGAGTTTGAGAAAGTTCATTTTGTGAAAATATGGGTAAATACAATTCGTATACTGCCGCTTTCAAGTTGTGCGTAATCACATTTGCAGAAGAGCACGGAAATCGGGCCGCGGAAAGATAATTTTCAGTAAGTGAAAAACATGTTCGTGACTGGCAAAAACAAAAAGACAATTTGAATAACACGTGACGATAGCGGCGACTAAGATGACGTTGACGTCCCGGCAAATGAATCTGATACATCAGAATTTAGTTCAGACAATGAATAGATAAACTTGGTTAGTGTTCAGACTGAATGTGTTTTATAAATGTATTTTGTTTATTGATTTTTTCGCAATGTCGTGTTTATACTATATTTTTATTTTGCCAAACTTCTTGTAACCAAAAGTTGTTTTGTTTATTTTGCGCGTATTGTAAATAAATATTACGTATAGGTACCATGTACCTAGATATTAACTTCTTTAATTTAGCATTTTCACGCGATTTACAAAAAATTTTCACTTAAAATTTTTTTTTTTCAACTTTTCCTCACTTAATGGTTGCACCTCAATTTTTCTCCTTAAAATTTGGTAAAATTGCTGCGAAGATTATGCGAGTAAATACGGTATATACATATAAATTAAAGAAAATAAAAAATCTGTCAAAATTATTTTAAGAGTGATAATAATTATGAAGTAGCTTGACCAGAAGCCAACCTACTTCAGACAAAGGCTGCGAAAGCCTGCGATCTTTATTAATAGTATTTATGTTGATCCAAACAATTATATAAAAAAATTATAGTATTAGAAATTTTAAATTATAAGTTTATAACCATAGATAATTTGTTACATATAAAAATGTGTGTATAATGTTGCATAAAATAAATCTAAATTTCTCAATAATCATCTAAGTTTCATTTATGATACATTTTTTTTAAATAAAATTTTTGTGAATGAGTCGCACTTGGTAATGAATAACAGGAAAAAAAATATATTATATTTGAAATGATTAAGTGAATATTAATTTTTTCACAAATATCAAATAAGCAATACTAAAATTGTGAACACATGTATACAAATTGCCACAAAGCCTCTAAGTGTCCAAGACTGTTTTGAACTGGCAGTTGTCATAAATCCAACATCATCTTAAATTTGAGATCATGCCATCTTACATTCAAGAAAATCCTTGTTTTGTGGTTTTCTATACAAAATTGACAAATTGTCATCAAATGAAGATTTTTTTTGCCCCAGTTGCCTAATGTATAAGTTAAAAACATAACACCAAAATATTGATATGCATGATAATGAACATTGTTTTGCAACAATATACGTACCAAGAACTCCAAAACTGAATTACTGTATTCATACCTAGATAATATAGCGTTAGCACAACACAAGTAATCAAATTTTGAAGAATTTAACTTTATTTTATGAAAAACTACAGTAATTTAAAAATTTTGTGTAAATAATATTTTTTGCTACAGCTTAACTAACTCCTTCAGAGATTTCCCCAACTTGGTTTATTTCAAGTTTTTAGCTAAGAAATTTGAAACTAAATTAAGCTTATAAGCTACGACTTTATATTTGGAAACAATGTAATAACAATTCAAAGCAGTACTTTGATGACACATACCTACTCCTATATTCGAGCTGGATAAAATGAATATTTGTGTTACAAGTATATTAGTTTAAAAAAAAACTCTTAAGTAAATCAAATTAGAATTTTGATTACTTAAAATTTGCATATGAGATATGATATCTAATACTAACTATGTAATTCCAAGAATGTAAATATATATTTCTACAACTGTGTTCTTAAAAAAAAATAGTGAAGTGAATTGAAGTTTTTAATACCAGTAATGATCACTTTTCATCATTATAAGATGGACCTTCCAAAATATATCTAACAGTGACTTTAACAATACACTGTAAAATTTAAAATTAAATTGTTGCTTTAAATATGTGCTCATAACAAAAATAAATAAATATATGAATAATTTTTCATGCATTCTGTTAATCAAAACTACATAAAAACAATCTTGTCATTACCACTACAAACACCTGCCTTGAATTTGTATCACATGTATGTTTGGTAACTTAAATGCATTAAAAATGAAAGTACAAAAATTATGTAGGTATGTTCCTTTAGCTAAAAATTACTTATGCTACGATAACACTTAATTTTTAAAAAAGTACATAAAACTTAAAAAAAAATTAAACCTTCTGAATATTCAGGGAATCTAAGAACACTTTTAGCACCATTCAAATGTGCAGTAAAAATAATAATATGGAAAAGCATTGCAGTTCTACTAAGTGTGAACGCTAGAGAAACACACTCCACACTGCATGTAAACAAAAATGCGCTATCACTGCTATCAGCTTCACGGAACGGAAGGAAAAGCCTCACCTCAGTTTCGTCGTCGACGAGTTCCTCCTCAACCACCTCGGCCTTGTACTCCAAGAGCAGGTCCCTGACTGGCTTCGCGTCCAGCGTGCAGTTTATAAACGATAACTGCAAAATAACGACACACGCATGAGATTTGTAAGCAAACATTCAATGTTTTTTATGTTTCGATCATGATTCTTTCAGACATTCCAGCACCTATTTTTTTTTTATGTTTATTATGGGTCTAACATTTCATCGACAGCAATCATTTCAGACCAACACACAACTATGCAGACCAGGTTAACTGGTGATGTGACAGACAGACCATGACCAGTTGTAAAGAACTGTCCCAAAATTTGCCTGAAACTATTTAAAGAAACCATAAAAATAAAAAAAATCAGGATGGCCAGACCAGAATTTGAATCACGGTCCCTGGAAAAAGAGTACAGTGTCTTAACATTACACCATCTAGCTCCACCTAGAGATTTTTAAAATACAAAGCTAGAAGCTCATTATTAATTAGTTATGGCTTACACACATTGTTTAAGAAAGACAGTACCTTGCATAATGCTAACTCCTCCCAGGGAAGTGAAAAAATTGGGAGAGTGAGGGGGGGGGGGGGTTGGAGTTCCCCTTATCAGCAAGCTTTGTCAGCCTCTTGCCCCCCCCCCCCCCTCCAAGAGGTTGGAGGAGCAGGGGTTCAAAACCCCCAATTCTGCCCAGTAGAGGAAGTGATTTGTGAAACATTACAGCAGTTGTGTCCATAAGAATACGATGCACGCACGCACAATTATAAAATTATTTGTTTACCTTTCCACAAATAGTTGCAAACTAGAATATTCTGGCAATTATAACAAAAATTACCATAACTTTAAAAGGTAGAGATTATTTAGACACTTAAAAGTACATCAAAAAATTGTTTAAAAATTATTTTAATAAGTTTGTAGATACAACATAAATTTGGGGAGCTAAAGAAAAAAACTATTAAACTTTTGTTACAAGAAAAAGTCTTACAAAAAGATTATTAAAAAGTTGGGCCAGCATAATCACTTTGAAGTCCATCATGACTCATGACATATTTTGTGTGCAAAAAAGTCATATTTTCAGTTATTATATTAATGCTTCCGAAAATTTTCACAGCCATGTACTTCTCTTTGAAACACACACAGTCTTGCTTGGGTTCGAACTACTTGCAACTCGGCAAACAGAAAAACGGGGCCCCCCACTTACATGTGATTAAGTCCTGTTTACAACAGCATTCACGTGAGCTAGGTAACTCACGCCTCAAATTTGAGAAGGTGAATAGGACGAAACGACGTCCTTAAATGCTCCGAGCAGGTTTCACAGTCGGCTTCACAGTGGCAGCCGAACATGGTGTTTGCATGACTCTCACCGCTGAATGTGCACTTCACGTTTCAACTCTGAAATCTCGCCGCTCACGCGACTTGTAAAATACAGGAACGCCACTTGGCTAATCATTCTGTTATCCCGTTCACTACCAACGTAACACGCATCCTCGTAGACACTGTCGCTATTTCTTTTAAAGTAGTTCCACACCTTCGGAACCCGACTAGTATGGCAGCCACGACCTGCCTTGGTCGCCCGCCCCCACGAGACTGTCCTGTGTCCACCCGCACACACACACTGGCCACGCTCGTGCCACTGTTGCGCGCACTCACGCAGAAAGACATCACGCACATTCTAGAGTTTTCTATATGCACACATACATTCAAAAATAAATAACAATAAATGTTTAAAGTGTCTATGCTGCCCAAAAAAATTAAATGTAAATAACACCACCAATTAAAAGTTACATAAAAAGTTAACTATAAACTTGAGCTAACAGAAGCAGCTGTTTCTCTGAGCTTCCAGCTTATTCAAATCTTTTCAAAGTACATACGTATATTTGTTTACTTGATATCTTACGAACCAAATTTCAACACAAGTAATTAAAATTAAATTATTAACAAATAAACTAAAAAAAACTAAACTATAAATGTAATTAAATAAACCTAACATAAACTTAAAATAAACACATTATAAACTGTAAATATTTCCATACTCATTGTAGCTTTTGATTGACCAGATACTATTCCTTTGGTTTTTTCTTTCTATCAGTTTTTTTAATGAATTTTCATTCATGACACAGGTATAAGCCAATTTGGTTTTTTCATATATAGCCTATTTAATTAAAGATACAATATTGAGTAAAATATTATTCTACTCAGCTAACAGCATTTAACTACAGTAAACTTATAATATTAACCACAATAGTGTTCATCCAAAACGTGCTATGAAGGGAAAAAAAAAGGAGAGACCAAAGACTAATGTAGTGAGTTTGTTGTCTGTATAGTCAATGCCTTAGACAAAGCTGAGAGTGAGTGAGAGTGAGCTGGTGAGGGGCGGATGCAACAAGTCATCTCGAGAATAGGGTTTGCGAACACCTGAGATGTGCTTGTGTTGTTCACTAGAAGTGTGGCACACACACGTGTGGAGTTTCACCTTGAAGGAAAGGGATTATGCCACTTGCTGCCATTTTGTATTTGTGCACCTATCACCAGTCAATCTGTTTTGAAACTTCATTAAGATAGACAAATTGTGCTACTGTATTATAATTGAAAATAGGTTTGTACACATGTTCTCTATTATAGAATGTGTTTTGTTAATAAATATTGGACAATCTGTCTGAATACAGTATGCCTTAATTTATTTGACCTAAATTAAAAATATATATATATATATATATATATATATATATATATATATATATATATATATATATATTAGGGATGGGATTTTCGAATCTTGGATTCGTCGAATATACCGAATCCTATGGATTCGAGGATTCGTAGGATCCGAGGTGGGATTCGAGGTAGGATTCGAGGTGGGTTTTTAAGAGTTTTAGGTAGTAATTGAAAATTGTAGTGCTGGACGAAGTTCGAAAATTTAGAATCGAACCGAACCCTTACGTTCAGTTCAGTTCGAAACCTCATATAATATATTTGAAAAACCGAACGTTCGTTTAAAAAAAAAATGACGTTTTTCTAAATTTCTAACCCCCATTTGAGAACATTCACAAAACAGCACAACAAAATTCCATTACTTGTAATATTCAGACTTTTATCGCATAATCGTCGCCTCTACAGTTTCAAGCGCAGACAAAATTAAAAAAAAATTATTAGTCGCATAACTTGCATAGCATTTTTTTCATATAGGCGCGCTTTGTTTTTTGTTTACTTTAGAGAATTTTGTATGCATTTCTCGTACTACGTAATATAAACTATCGTACAAATGCCAAAGGTATTGTATATTATACCTTTAACTATAGTGCGTGTACGAGAAGTGTTGTAAAATCACCAAACATTGCGTACCCCATACGTAAGACTAAAACGCATGTACGATAACTCTCGTATTTCGGCAAAACTAACGTGATCAAGTTAACACAAGACAAATGCGGTAGGAAATGATTACGTGAATTACGTATTTTAAATTACTGGGATGTATTTATTTTCTTTGGCCGTTTTGGTTATGACAGTCAAGTACTGAAAATATTAATTTAATCTTGTGTATTAAAAGTACTGGTCCAGTAAATTTTACAGTACGGTACTAAGTTGACTAGCGTAGTCGCGGCAGCCATCATTATTTCTCGTGTTTTCTTTTTCCTGACGCAAATTTCCAAGGTCATTAGATACCAGGTCGTCTCAACAGAAGAAAAACGAGTTTGGTCGTTCGGGTGTTTCCGTGATATGACGTATCCGCTAGACCTTTAAAGTAAACAAAACTGTGAAATTGCGTGCTTGTTTTGATTTTGTTTTCGTGCTGTGGTTTAGTAATGTAAAAATGCCTGCTGTTGAGAAGAAATTGGTTGCTTCATTTGTAAGAATAAGGAATTTTTTAAGATTGAATCATTTCAATAGACAGCTAAGTAAAATACGTGTTGGAAGAAGCAGCAACAAAGTGTGCAAGAAAATGAAAAAAATTGTAACATAAATAGTAGGCTTGTAGATTTTTTGAAGGAAGTGTCATTTAATTTAGATTTAGCAAAAAAAATTGTGGGGTGTGTTTGGAGTGATAGTAATCTTTTGTATTTCATATGAAATAATTTACATGTTAATTGCAGTCATGGATAATTTCAGAATGTGTGTTTGCTACAGAATTGTTTAACAAAAACTTATGACTTCGCAAGATAGAACTTCTAAAACTGTTTGACAGGACTAAATGTTATTGGATGTATTATGTTTGTAGGAAAACAATAAGGCTCCTGATATTGCTCATCGTTCATTGAATAAAAGCATGTTTGATGTGAACCACACCTAATGAACTTCATTTTCTGGTTTAATTAATTTGTCATTGCTTTGTTTATCTTTAAATAGCAAACATTCCATAGCTTGTCAGATCACTCATTCTTTCATTGTATTGTTTTCTTTCTCTGGTTTTTCACTAAATTGAAACTAAATAAATAACTCTGTACATATTGCAAAGAGTTGTCCCTTGTTACATTCACAAGTAATTGTCTATGTTCTTATTATATTTACATATTTGTGCATTTTATAATTTTATATATGTTTTGTGGTCATAATTGGGCCACAGTGATTTAATGCAGTTTAACAAAAAAAAACCTGAACCTAACCACAGTTGTTTTCAACATGAATAGAAAATATGTAGCATATCAAACTAAGTAATTCAGATGCATGGAAAAGTTACAAATGTGTTTGTATACTTATGTAACAAGCAAGTGCACCCATGTCTTATTTTGAAGGGGGGGGGGGGGGGGTGAGATCTGGAGGTATATGGTGTTTTAAATATTTTGGAAGACAAATGGTGATTTGTAAGTAGGTACATATATTTAAAATCTTCTACGTGAAAATATTTCAGTGTTGGACGACTTATACGTAACTACAATTTTGTCTTTCTCTATCAAGGGGGGGGGGGGGGGGGTGCTTTGCCCCAGGTATGGGTGCCCATGGTAACAAGTAATAATCTAGTGATGTAAAATATGTCTTGTTAGCTCCAAATGAAGTATTTAGGGAGTCATGCTTAGTTTTACCTCAATTTATAACATGATTTGTCTACCACACACCAAAATTTATACTAAGCATCATCATCCACTGTTTCCAGCCTGTGGTTGGGTCAGCCAAGTGGGTCTTGTGACTTTGTCCATTTAACAATCACATTAAAGTGTGATGATATTGAAAGTCTTGCAGTTTATATTTTATTTGTACAAATATATAGTTATGTATGTATGTGTGTGTGTATGTATATACATATATACATACACACACACATACATACATATGCCATATAAATTTCAGAGATAAAGAAAATATGGTATTAATTTTCATGGCTAGCTGCCACACTAATTCTTTTTATCCAGGATTTTGTGCGAAATGACTTTTATAAAAAAAAACTAATGGCAACAGTATAATAAATAAATTTAACATTTAATAGAGGTGGTATTAACCAAAATGTAAATAATGTTATATCATTTACATAAATATCTTGGTAACAAAATTTATTTATGTACATATTTCATTAAGGAGACTTAACGCTAAACCATTTGAAACTTCGCAAATATGTAAAATTACAGAAAAAATATTAAATTACTTTTTATGTAAATTAATGTAATAAATGATCAGCTACAAGTTGGGAAAACAATTCCTACACATTTGCATTGAAAAAAGCAATTAAAGCAAAATAGTAATGAGATAATGCCTGTAGTAAAAAATAAAGTTTTGTATATTTTTGTCAGCTTTTTATTTATCTTTCAAATATGTGTTCATTATAAAACATACTTGAAGTGCCTATTTATGTTGATGAAATATTTAGAAAGAAAAATCATGTCAATTGATGTAGTTTGTATGACAGAACATAGTGACTAATTGTATTTCTTTCATAGCTTCTTACTCACCACAATTTATAATAGGCATAAGTAAATGTAGATTATTATGGATTACCTAGATATATTTTGTTAAATACTGAATTTTGATGTAATGAATTATGTTCTGGGATCAGATTTGGAGTGTTGAAATATTTCTGATGAATTATTTGAGAAAAATTACCTTTACCTTGTTACTGTTTCTAGCAGTAAAGAATTATGATGAGAGTATACAGACTGCATCTAATAAAATGAAAACAATTTAAGATATGGAGAAATGTGTTATGTGCATGAAAAATAATGAAAATCTGATAAATTAATGGTGACTTCGAAATGCAAATCATCAATATAATCACGAGTACATTTAGTAATAAATTTAATAGTCACAAAAATAAATATTGCAAGTTTTAAAAGATGTTACACTCCTAGGATATAAACACTTACCTACAATGAAATATTTTTCACAGTAAATTATTATGTTTATTTGGCTCAGTGGTTTGTACGTAGTTATGGATTACAAGTTTCCAGGTTTAAATCCTGTCACTTAAGAATTATTTTAAGTAGGTACATAAATTTTTACTACATTTTAACACACTAGAGTTATAGAGGATTATATTATTGATGGTTATTTGTTCACATAATTGTTGTAATTACTATTATAGCTTGGTCATTTTTCACTAGGTCTTACAACATTTATATATTTTTTACTTGTAACAAAAAATTAATCTTACAAACACAATCAAGGAGATTAATTACGAACATGTAAATAAACATTTATATTGATACAAATTAAGTGTATATGTTTGTTTGCATGCTGTTTTTTTTAAATATACAAATGTACAATTTTATTCTACACAAATAAAGTTTTGCACATTTAACCTTTGAAACTAGAGGAATGTCACTGTCTACACATTTAAAAAACCTGCCTCTTTCTACCTCTTACAGCAGAAGTTTGGCATTTTGTGGTGAAATTTTTTGTAACTAACAGTTCAAAATATGATTACTACTGTGAACATCTGATCACAAAATAAAAAAAACTATTCTCATGCTCCATCTTCTACCAGTAGTTTAATTTTCTGACAAATTAAAAAATATATATTTTTTTATTCTAGTTACTCTCGTTCAAAAAAAAATTATGTTTGTCTAAACTGCAAATGATGTTTATGTGATACTGTTTCTCATTACCGGCTTAGTACAATTTTACGTTCCAATGTTAAGAGATGAAATAAAATTACCCAGCGATGTATCATGTAATAAAGACTTTGAACAATGGTCTGTGATATTTGTGTTTTAAGCCACATATTTGCGGACCACTTGTTGGAAAGTATCACAAGGTAGGAATAAAGTGTTTCAGTGTTTTAGGCATGTTTTCTTCCAGAAGAAGTGTTCAGGTAAATCAGAAACTGAGTATGCCTTACTGCCTGCACTATGGTGCGTAAGTAGTGGCCGTAGTGGGAAAGGAGCATATTTAGGAATACCAGCTTGGAAACATGTACCTGCCAAGAATGCCAAAATACCAAAATATTTTTATCATGGTAAATGATCTGGGAGTTTGTTTTGCAATTTTAATTTGAGATTTTATATCAAAATTTAATAGTATATGTGGTAATTTTGGAGACTATTAGTTTTTGGTAAATAAGTTGAGTAAGGATTAAAATGAAAGAATTTAAGCAGGGAAATACATATCTTTTAAAGAATTAATTACTTTAAAAAAATAATTGTGTTATTATTGTACACTAATAAATCTTTCACTTAGAGCTACCATTTTCAGAATTACAGATCCTTGTAAACCTAGCAAATCTTTCACATAGTGATCATTTACCATGTTACTCAGGAGTTACCATTCTTAAGAATTACAGCTGATGGAAAGGGACATGGTTAATAGTAGGCCAGACAGCTTTAGAGTGCAGTTTAATTTTTTTACTTAAATTAATAATTATAAATGACAGGTCTGTAATAAAATTTTCTATGCAAAATTACTAGCTCACTTAATATTAAATTAATGGTAGGAAGAGGGAGTGGTGACATGGAGTACGTACCACAGGGGAGTGCCATGGGGCCCTTGCTGTTCATAATGAAAGATGTCTGGGAAAGCATGATGAGTAAATTAAAATAAAATAAAAAAATAGCGGACGGTGAAGAAGGGAGTAGGGGTCTGGGGTTAACTGCTATGACACTACAGGAGAGAAATAAAAGTCAATGAAAAGGCATCTTCCATGCTGGTGATAACCAGATATGGAATACGCCACAGGAATTTGGGACTCGTACCTAGCGATGGACATTTAAGAGTTATAAAGGTACAATGCAATGTAGTGAGATAAGTGACAAATATCGGAGGAGAAACGATGACGGAAGAAGGAAGATGCATAGACCATCAGTGATGATGATGGAGCTTGTGTGGGACACACTGTAAAGGAGGAGAAAAAGAATGGTGAAATAGGTTAAGGTAATTAAAGGGAGGGGATTTTGGAAAGCTCAGAGATAGGTAAAGGGCAGAGGGATCACATGTGGAAGATCCACAGGTTAGAATGCAATGGATTAGACAAAATCATATTACTACACACAAATATGAAATTTGATAGTTAAAGGGCCATTAAATATTCTTAGAATATTTTTTGAAGGATAGTCATTACCATAAAACTTGTTATATTGTATGATATTTAATACACTTACAAAGTTTGTTTACTACTGCAAATGAACATAACATGTTGACACTTAAACATCTAGCAAGGAAGCTAAATGTAATATTGAATATAATTACTTATCAATGGTAACAAGCATAAACAAACTATCATTAAATAACACAATGTTGTGAATATTGCAAGAACAACACGCATCACAATGTTTACCAACAACACCAGTTTAGATTTTAAAATACACATTTGAGCCTAATTTACGATTAAATAACTGACAACATAACAAAGATTAAATATATTACTAGCGGAAACACGTGATACATTTCACCTGTACATAAATTACATCAGTCTATGTGAATAGGAAAATTTAAGAAAGTGCCATTTAGACACGTGATTAATTTGAATTCCCGCGGCAATATGGTCTAGCATGTACGTCAGATGCGATTGACCAATAACAGTAAAATAGCGGGATGAGATGACCTGGTATCTATTGACCTTGGCAAATTTCTATAACCACACTTCTTATTTTACGTTTACAATGTTATTGTTCTTGAGGTGATTTGCGATGAGAAGGCTTACGTCGTTGAAGTTTTCCAAATGGAGAAAAGATAATGACGACCCAGAACCACCCCAAAAAATGTCTAAAGTTTCTTCTGACGAGCAGCATTCTTCCAAGAAAACAGCAACTGCAGTCAGCGGGTTTTGTAATGTAAATAGGTAACTTAATTCACATTCGACTTTTTTTTAATGTCCTATTAAAAAGTTTTACTTATTAAAAATGTTAGGTTATGTCTACCACAAAAATATGTTATGCTGAATGTTCGTCATCTTTATAATATTATATTTTTTTTAATGAAGGTTAGTATACACTGAAAAAGGAAGATACTCTTTATGAAATTTAGATGGAACTACTTCATGAATTAAAAGTATGTATATATAAAGAAATTAAATGCAAAATGATTTTCTCTAAACTGTTTTCTTTCCTTCATTATTTATTGCATAAACTTTACTTATAAAATGTTTTGCAATTTAATAAAGCTAAGCTATATAAAGTTTTAATTTTACATATGGCTGGAGAACTTTTATTTCTCACCATTCAGTTAAAGACCAAAATGCTGGTGGTCGGTTCATTTTAATTCAAAACAATTATTTCTGTATGAGGTTTGGTTCAGCTCGATTCAAAATTTTTTTGCTATGGTTTGATTCAGTTCGGTTCGGTTCGAAACCAGAAAACTGAGGTTTGTCCAGCTCTAGAAAATTGTATACCTAAACTATATTATAAAGGTAACGGAAATAGCACAAACATAAGATAAACAAAGCTGCATTTTGTCAATTAGCATAACTACTCAATCATTTCCAACCTTCAATAATATAACATTGCAGAAAAAAACGTAACTTTTTTTTAAATGGTATCTGTTATACAAACGTATTTTATTGAAAACATAGGAAGGATTAATTTAACAGAGAATTAGACAGATGCAAACTTACGTGTGTGGTTTTTGAGGTTATTTGTCTCTATTTTATATCAGGTGTATACACTATGCACTTATTTTATAATTTTATAGATACACATGTGATTTTTTTTAATACATAGGCCTATGTAATTTTTTTAAATAAATGATTTTTTTTAATAACATGTGAAGTTTAGTGTGGGACTGGGATTCGAGATTCGATGACAAACACTGAGGATTCGAACAAGGATTCGGATTCGTCCCATCCCTAATATATATATATATATATATATATAAAACTATCATCCATAATTTTGGTTAGCTCCTTTTGTTTCAGTTAAGAGATATTCTACTGTACTTAAGTTATTAAAATTGAAACTTAAAATTGTCACTGACATGTACAACTGCTGGTAATACATAAAATCACAAATCATCTGTGCTTGTAATAATATCATGTTCCTTCTTTTCCTGAAACTTACCTTGAGCAATTCATCTGCGGTGGGTCGCTGACTGGGATCCTTGATAAGACATTTTGAAATGAATTCATTAAAGTCTCGAGACCACTTGGAGGGCTGGTCGAGCCTAGGGGGGTCGGACTTCTGTATCTTAAGCAACACTCTCATGGGGGACATCTCGTGATTCGGGGGCTCCATCTGAGCCAACTCTATGAGCGTGATGCCAAGAGACCAGATATCCACCTGCAAAAAAAATAAAACATTACGATGTAAGTACAAGCGGTGGTCTCAAAACACACACAGCAGACTGTGTGTGCTATAGTTATACCATAAATGCAATTGACTTTAATAAATGCAACACTTTCCAGAGAGTATAAAGAAATTTACATTTAAAAAAAAATTATGTACTAAAAAATTTTGATTCAGTTTTACACAATACAAAAACAAGACTAATGTTATACTAGCAAACATGTCGAAGAGAAATGTGACTGAGAATTTACCTTAAAATCATATGGATTGTCACGAAATGTTTCGCACAAGACCACTTCTGGTGCCATCCAGTAAGGTGTGCCGATAAATGTGTCATGCTTTTGGAGCGTGTATTTGTTTTTTGCCGATACTCCAAAGTCCGCTGGAACAAAAAAAATTACAAATGCTACATTATTTACAACACAATACTAGAAGTAGTTACCTCTTCAAAATGCACAGAGGCAGCACACTATCTGAATCATTAAAATGCACTGTTAGCTAAATAAAAGCCTGACATATTGCCAAATGGACATATCATAAAAGAAATTCACAATTCTTCATCAAAGAATGGCAGATTAGTTCAATGCTGCAAATAAAATAAAGTAAAAAAAAAGCGTGAGTCTTTCAGTACTCGCCAGTGATGTGTAACATCTTACATCGGTAACGAGCAAATTCATTTTCTCTGTTATAATATACTTATAATTAGGCCTGTGCGAATATTCGAATATCAAAACGAATAGTTAATTATTCGTATTCGATTCTATTTCAAATACTAACACTTCGAAAAAACGAATATTCAGTCATTTACGAAAAAGGCTGAGCGGGATCACGGAGGTTTCTCTCGGGCGGGGGCAAAAGTTCCGCGGGATTTTCGTAATGTTTTAGAGTTATGTATGTGGAGTTATTCCACTACATCTGGCCATGTAAAGCCCGTTTTAACACAGTAATTCAGAGCGATAACTAAATTATTTTATGAAGAAGAATGTCGTCAGCATACTGATAAAGATAAATACGTGTCTGTAAAATCCACACAACCCGGGTGTTATATGTGACAGTTTTCAGATTAGAGGGTGGAACATGGTTTGTCGGCACTGTAATTTTGTTCCGAACGTGACGGCGAAGAGAAAGAAAATTGTACAGACCACGTGAAAAACATCTGGCCGCATGCTCACAGCAAAGACTCCAAAAGCCTAACATGCTACGTCAATGTTTATCAATAGGATAATACACAGTAAACGACAGGATGCTGGCGGCCACCCCACCCCCACCCCTTCAAACCCTTCCCACCCTTCCCAAATTCCTTGCGTTGTGACAGCTCAGGCAATTATCCTGTCCCACACGTCAAAAAAAAAGTTACACTAGGAGGGTGTTTATTAGAGTTCTTATTTTTTTTCAGATCCTATTTTGATTCCCATGAGAAATAATTATTTCCCAGCCCGAATTACAGGAAATGAAATTCCATTCCCACACAGCGTATTTATGAATTGTGTCTTATAGTAACATTGACTGCTGAGATTTTATAATTTGTGCAATAGTAAGGTGGCATACAGAGCCATTACTTATAAGTACTTGCGCAGTGAACATCAGAATGGCTGATGTTCCAACAGTGGGATGATCTGTGATTTGGAAATTTTTTGACAAGTCGCAAACAAGTAAACAAGAAACAATATGCAAACGATGCAAGAAACGTTTGAAAACTCCAAAGTGTATGTATTAAATAGTTATATCATAGTCATTAACATGAAACATTCATCACCTTTGCATGAAATTACCTAGATGATTTTTTTAACAGTCTTTGAATATGATAAAGGATTACATTGTTATCACATGGATAGGTTAGCACATCTGTGATTGACAAGTGTAGTTTTTAAGTATTGTTTCTTTGTGCTAAAGTGTGCTTATGTAGATAATAACAGAACTGCACCCTTTATTAACCTAATAAAAATCTCACACCTTATTTCAGTCTGGAACTTTTAATATTTTTAAAATTAAGCACCACAATTTTAAACACACTCAAGACACTTATAATGATGTAAATGAATATTTCATGAAAATGGCAGATGTCTAGATTCATAGCATTGAAAAATTTTAAACATTCATGAATTCAAAACTTTTTATTGCTTGAAACAAATTATAGATCTGATCTTGATATGCTTAAGTGAAATTAATTTTAAAAAAAAAGTGGATTTATGACAATTGCAATATTTATCTTAGTTAAAATCATGCAGTTTTTTTTTAAATTTTAATTTCTATGTAATAAAATTAAAAAAAAATCTAATAAGTTTTTCATACTGCATAAATACATTTTCCACTTTTTCAGGGACAACTACTACCATGATTAACCACTTGCAGCTACATTATGATGAATATTCAGATTATCAATCACAAGTCAAGAAACTTAAAGTTACAAGGACACGGATGGAGACTTCTGCAGGTTCATCACACACACACAGTCAATAATTTCCAGCTTCATTCAGCCAAACAAGTGGAAGCCTTCAAACCCTAATGCAAAAAAACTAACTGACAGGGTAGCAAATTTCATTGTAAAAGGTATGCATCCCTTTGCCATTGTAGATGAACCAGGATTTAGGGCAATGTTGGAGGAAGCACAACCCAAATACACTGTTCCAAGCCGTACAACATTCTCACACAGTATTGTTCCAAATTTGTACCAAAAATGCAAAAGTAAAATGCAGGAAACATTGGCTAATGATATCCAAGATATTCAGTCAATGTCATTCAGAACAGATTCTTGGACATCAAGAGCCTCAGATTCTTATCTGTCTCTCACTTGCCATTATGCAGACACACATTTTAATTACAGGTCTCACTGCCTAAAAGTCAGCAAACTGAGTGGTGCTCATACAGCACTTTCCATAAAAGCTTCTATTGTTGAAACTCTGGAGGAATGAGACATATTAAGTGAAGGAAACACTATCCCACTGTTTATTGTCTCAGACAATGCTCGTAACTTTAGAGCTGCACTTAAAGCAATAAATTGCAAATCACGAACTTGTTTTGCACATACTTTGCAGCTGGCAATTGGAGATGCCAAGAAGGAAACAGAAGGACTTCAAAATATGTGCCAGAAAGCAAGGTCCATAGTGGGGTACTTCTCACGAAGCACTTCAGCAAGGGATAGGCTTCATGAAAAGCAAAAGAGATTAGGGGAACCTGTTCTTGAATTAATTCAAGATATTGAAAGCAAGGTGGAATTCGGAACGTGACATGCTGGCCAGACTTATTTTGGTTAGAGAATCAGTTGGGGCAGCTCTACAAGGAACTAATTTGGACTCATTCACTCAGAGTGAATGGAATCTCTGTAAGGCTGTTGATGTTTTGGAACCTCTTGCAGAAGCTACTAAAGAGGTCAGTTCAGATAGTTTCCCTACTAGTTTGCTAATTTTTTCCCATTTTCTTCTGCATGGAGAATATGTTGGCAAATTATACTTCTGATGAAGAGCAAGCAGTAACTCTTGCCAAGAACTTACTTAAAAGCTTGCGATCACGTTTCATGGTGTACCAAGATTGTAAGTAAATGTGTTTTCTATGATGGTAGATCCACGGTTCAAAGATTCACTAATTGAGGATGAAAAAAAAAATATGGGTTGAAAATTTGTGCAGGGAGGTATGTAAGCTGTGTAAGCTGAACACAGTAGCTGAAACTATAACTGAGACAAGTGAGGCTACAAGTGAAATGCCTATTAAGAAGTCATCTCTGTGGGCCTACGTGAAACATTTAACAGCAGCTCAATCTACGCTTGCAAGCTACGAAGAAACTATCCAAGGAGAAGTAAACGAATATCTGGCAGCACATTTAATCCCAAAGAATGAAAATCCTTTCAGTTTCTGGACATAGAAGGGGCGCACTTGTTTCCGAAATATAGCTGTGGTAGCAAGAAAGTACTTGCCTATACCTGACACACAAGTGTGCAGTGAGAGACTTTTCTCAACAGCTGGCAACATTGTGACGTGTAGAAGAGAGAGTCTACTCCCCGAAAATGTAGAGCAGCTTGGTTTTATCCACAAAAATTTAAATTAGCTAATATGTAGTGATGTGACAAGACTTTTTTTAATACTAACTAATTATAAAATTGGAGAACCTTAAAATTTTAAGTACTGTCAGTTTTTTGATTCTACATACATTATATCAGTAAATATGTACCCGTTATCATATTGTAATGTGATGTGATATAACATGTTTTATGGGATTTCAATTCTCATTCCAATTATTCGAACTCAATATTCGTATTCGAGAATAATTTGGTATTCGTATTCAAATTTTATTCAAACTAAAAAACTGATATTCGCACAGGCTTACTTATAATACAAAATTTAGACACAAAATTTAAAGTATAATTACTTAAAATAATGCAGGGCATGAAAAATATACGCAAATTGTGTTTTCAACTACATGTCCTGACTCAAATCACTCGGAGCCTACAGACTGCAAAAAAAAAATTCCCTATGCAGAATAGTTGTTTTTTTCTTTGATGGCTTTCCATCATCTGAATGCTTCCTTTTCCAAGGAAGAATGGAATGTGTGGATGTAGTTTGCTTAGGGGGTTGACCGTTTGGAACTATGAATGAGTTTAACAGTCTTGAACACAATGCTTGTCTTAAGATTTTATAAAGCTTAACAATGGATTCCAATGCTCAACTAATCTTGTTAAACTCCTGCCAAGTGACAAACATCACATTTTAGAATTTTCCTTGTTTCACTACCATGCAAATGTTGAAATTTTTTCCAACAATCTTTGCGTTTTGCACTCTTATCAAAATAATATAAATATTTCCATCAAAACCTCATAAATTTTTGATGGAAAACAATCAAGTGTCCCTTTCAGGTGCTAAATTAATGAACATGCATATTGTTCACATTTTTAATTGATTTCACGAGAAGTAAAATGTCACACCTACCACCGTGAGAAATGTTCAGATAGCACAGGCAAATATCACAGAACTCCTTTAATGGGTCCTTTGTCCAACTTTAAAATGAACAGGTACGCTTACCAATATTCTTTATGAAAACTCTGTCCGTATTGTTTTTATTAGACTGCTCATTGCAATAAATACAACACATAGCTCTTATTTATGAATGTATGTACAACATGGCGATCTAACTTTTAAAACATCATGATCTTCGACTACACGATTCATGAACAAAGTAAACAATCGATCTCATCAATCAAACGATTCAGATGATTTTGGGATCTTTTAAAACTCATTAAAAAATGTGTGTGCGCATGTGTATCTCATGCAAAAAGAAAAAAAAATAGTAAAATAGATGTAACTTTCATAAAATTGTAAACTATGATATTCTAATACATTTGAATAAAAAATCGTAAAAGTTGGCAAGTATGAAATACAGACTAATGCACAGTAATATAAAAGCAAATAAACTACCAATTTTGACTGAGTGAATTCTTCGATGCTTGGTAACAATAATTATTGTGCTAGCAGTTCAAGTCATAAAAGTACAAACACACACCAAAGATGTACATACTACTCAAGTCTTTGTGATCAATCAATTGTTGGTGTTTGTAAAACAATTTCGTATACACCCAAAGCAAACATTTTAATAACCAAAAAAAAGCAGGAGGAAATCATGTTGTCTTGAGGCAGTGAGAGGTAGTACAAAATATTGAGACTTACGACCCAATTGTGAGAGTTGGCAGATACGGTTATAGGGATTTACATGTTAATCCTAAATGCATGCAATTCAGTGAGATTTTATTATCGAACTTTAAACAAAATTCCAAATGTAGGTTTTGCAAGCCCAAATATTGCTACATTAACAAAATTTCAATTTTTTTAATTATATTTTTGAAGTTATACTTCTTTAGACACATTGGTAAAAAAAAATTCACGAGTTTCCAGATTAGCCGGAATACAATACACGCCACGTACCCAGTTTGACTCCACCCTGCATGGTCAGCAACACATTTCCTGCCTTCAGATCCCTGTGTATGACCTTGTTGTTGTGCAGGAACACCAAACCCTCGCACATGTTCTGGCAAATGTACGCAATCTGCGGTTCGTTCAGAGGCTTCTCCAGCTCCACCATGATGGAGTCCACAGCCCCGCCGTCGCAGTACTCAATCAGCATCTGTGCACACGTCACCACACCAAACCACTTAATGGTGGGAGGCAACTCAACTGAGCACTTATAGCTTAAGTCAATACATCACACAGCACAAATTAAAATGACATACAACCCATTTCAATCTAAAAAATAAAATTTAAATTATAAATACATACCTGCACAAAATTATATAAAATCAATCTTAAGTAGCTTTGCAACAGATACATCAATGAAATACCATCAGATAGAGCAAGATACTCTACTACAGTGGTTAAAATCATTTATAATAAAAGATAGAAAATTTGATTGTAGGCTACTTTTCAATTTCAAAATTGAAATCAATAAACATTCAAAATAAGAATTTAAAAAAAAACTTTTGTGTAATACATTAAGCTGATACAAAATAAAGTCACAAAATCTTGCAGATAATTCGTTGGCATGTTTAACATTATCTTACCCACAACTTCCCCTCAAAGAAGAATGCTTCGTGAAGACCAACAATGTTGGGGTGCTTGCACTCCGACAGTATGTCTATCTCAATCATAAAATCAGATAAGTCATCTTCACCCTCAATGGCACACATCTTGGCTGCTGCTAGATTATTGCCTATCTTGTTTTGAGCCTGCAAACATCAGAATAATAAAATAGTTTTAATCCAGTTAGCAGATGGCACTATGAGTAAACTATGGCTGATCATTTTGTACACAGTACATAAGCATAGCAAGGACTTCATGGAACATAAGCAGCACCTTTACTTTCCAAGAAAAAAATAGTGTGGCCAAGCCAAACATCACAATTAAATGAAAATATTATAAAAAAACTTTGAGTACAGTAGAACCTTGATTAACCGAGGTAATGAAGGGGAAGGTCAGCACGGATAAGCAAAAATCACAGATAATCAAATTTCAATGTATTCAGGTTGTACAAACCACAAAATTTTGTAAGTGATTTATAAAAAACAAATGTACTAACATTACTGACACTAATTATTAATTTTTAAAAATATGTATGAATGAAATTATTTGTAATAACCTAAAAGACACAGTTTCAATTAAAAATATGTTTAATTTTTAATTGAGAACCTGGTTAACCAATTGCCCGGTTAATCTGGTCACGCATAAACGAGGTTCTACTGTATATTAATTATGAATATGATGATAAGAATACACACTATAAATATAATTGATATGCTGATGTGCTACAATAAAGGAAATATAAATGTCAAACAACCCTTATGGGGTTCAAAACAAAATACTGAAATCAATTCAGCAAATAAACCATACAAAAATCATTAGTGGTTTCTGTAGTCTGCAGCAAGGGCGAATATTCTCTGAAACATGGTAATTGTCAGCTCACCTATTTTCAGGAGGAATAAAACACTTTTTTTTTTTTTTAATCGGATACTGAATCTGTTATTCAAAAACATTTCAGTAGAATAACTACTTTCAAAACAAACACACTAAATTTTTGAGAACATTCTCACTTCACTCAGCTCTTAAATGCTGCAAAACATTGTCTGTTGTCCACTTCTTACACTGAAACTCAGAGCTACGCTTATCTTTGTGCATTCCGATTGTACCCTAAGCCACCCAGCCAGACTGGGGAACCAGAACAGCATTCTGCTTCCTTGCGCCAACAATAAACATGGTAGTACTAACGAATTGATCTGTTGCTAAAAACATTGTCTTTGTAACTTATTACAACCAACATTTTTAAGATCCTCAATATGTAAAATGGATTGCTGCAAAGTAGTAAATATGTAAATTCGTCTCTTAGCAGGTCTAAGTCTTGCAGGCTATATGCTGTAAGGGAACAGAGGTCTGGGTTCACTTCCTCGAGCCATCCAAGCAGGAGAAGGGGAAGTTGGGGAGGGGATGTGGTGTGAGGGGGGAGTGGAGCAGTGCATACATACAGGAGGTAGAGAGATAGACATCTGTACACAAGACAAAGACGTTCGGCTAGTACGGCTGTAACCGTGTTTGAAAAAATGCTCCCTAAGGTATTTCAACAGGCATTTGAAAGATTTTATAGTTCTCACGAATGCCTTACGTGTTGGGAACAAAAATTAATTTTATTTCATGGGCCTTGTTTAAAATGTGCACTAATGAGAAGAGACTTAGATTTAAGATGGGTGTACGAGAACACTTGTACAGCGTACAGAAACTTATTTCTGATTTTTCAGTGATTTACATTACAGTTTTTTCTGCAATCTGACTGACTGTCAATGTTCTAAATTACTTCAAGTAATTTCTTTGTTCTGATAAGAACGTTTTATTATTTATGATTTAACAACCTATGGTATGTTTACATTACATCCATTTTGTTTATTTCAGTTCGCTACTTTTTGACAGCATTTTCAATTTGTAAAATGTGATTGGCACTGTGTTCAAAGGTTTGATTGTTTGAATCTTTTGAAAACTAGGCTTGTTGAATTATGGGAATTGGAATAATGAAAAAATTTTTGTGCTTTAGGTGTAATGAGATAGGTGTAACCTAATGGTGAAAAGTCACTTTTGAAGTTAATTAAACCAAGGGTTCAACAGACACACACAATAATAAGGTATATTTTAGGAGTATTTATAATGTGAATGTGTCAAACGTAGCCAAATTGTGCGCATTTTATGTGATGGTCCAGGCAGCATCAGTACCAAAGTAGGCCATCTTGGTTTAGCTCACCGACTGCTAACTACAAAAATTAATGACACCATCACATTTTTGAACATAAAATATATTACTATCAACGGTAAACTAGTTTACATGTGTGCTCAGAACACTAATGCACACTTTAGCAGTAAAAATTCATAAGAATTGTGATTTATTTAAATATAATCTGCTTTTCAAAAACCACACACTAGAAATACTACACGTCCAGAGGTATGGTCACTGGATTATAGCTAGCAGGTTGCAAAATTAACTTACCTTATATAAAAATTGTGTTAACTTGTGATAAAAAAGATATATTTACTTTCTATTGGAAAAAATTTTTAATTTTGACCAGTGCAAAGACATTTGGTAGTTTGTGCCCACCATATAGGCAACACAATTTATCTGTTTTGAAGCAAAGATTTTATTATTTTCTTGGATATTAATTGGAAGAATATCAATAATAATAATTACATGTTATCTGTTCATTATCATCTGGTGTCATGTATTTTTTTTTCCAATGATAAAATAATAAATGCTTGTGTAATTTGATTGAAAAAGGCACCCAATATTTAAAATAATCATATTACCTGACTATTGAATGTTTTTTAATTGCACATACACACACACACACACACATACATACATATATCTTTATATAAATTTTTCTTGTGTGTGTGCGTGTGTATGTCACTGAACTCCTCCTAGACGGCTGGACCGATTTTGATGAAATTTTTTGTGTGAGTTCACGGGGATTCGAGGATGGTTTAGATTCACAATTTGGTCCACTGGAAAATGTTTATTTAACTATATTTATATATATTTATATATAAAAGCGAAATACCACTCATCATGAGATCTCTAAAACTATATACCCAATTGACTTGAAATTTAGCATAGTTACTATTTTGTGACGTAGACGCCTCACTAAGAACGGATTCTGCGGAAATCCGATCCCAAGGGGAGTTTCGGGGGCGTAATATATCAAAATTTCCAGTTTTTGGTAGGAAATCACCATGGCAACGGCTGTTGCTTTGTTGATGCTTCATTCGTCTATATGGCAATGACTATTTCATTGTTAGTGCAGTCCTCATCACCGTTGAAATTTGCGGGTACTTTAAATATCAAAAATTGCCCTTTTTTTCAAGTATATAAATTTTACAGACTTGAAACTTCACAGTAATGTTCCTTATGTTATGCAGGATGACATTTTCCGAAAATTAGATCCCATGGGTGGTTAAAACCAGGCAACAGTGGGTACTTTGTCTGCATGAGAACAGGATTTTGCACTGTTCATGCCTTCTACGTCTCCATGGCAACGGGCATCGCGCGGCAGTGGCGTACCCACAAGGAGGGGCATGTATAATGAGCGGCGCAAGAGTGATCTGCCTGTAGACTGCCGTAGCGAAGTACGGGTACATCAGTTGTACGTTGCGTGCACGAGTCGGGAAACCATCGGTGCTATTCATTTTCTCTCCGGTACATTATACAGCATTGTAATACATTTTCACTGATTTTTTTTTTACCATTACTGTAAATGGGAGAATTAGTAAAGCCGTGCGAAGCCGGGTCGGGCAGCTAATATATACACCAATCCCTCACTTAGCACGACTAATTCGTTCCTAAAAATGTTCGTGTTAATCAAAATTGCGTATTCTGAAGCATTAGTCCCCATAAATATAAGGCTAAATTATTTAATGTGTTCCAAGATGTGTAGGGAAGTAATCTTTACATAATATAAATGCGTAGAATAATACTTGAAAATGCATATGTCATATCATTTATCTTTTTAAGCCTACCACCGAATACGTTAGATAAAGAAAACATGGCACAGTGTAACGGGAGATAAGTGGTAACATATTTACCATCAGTCAGCAGGTTGGCTTGCCCGCCCAGGCGTGACCTTCAACACGCGCGCGCGTCTGTCTGCCTGCTGTTGCAAGCAGCTGGATCCTTTGTTATTACGTTTAAAACTTGACGTCGTCCGACCAAAGGCCACCCTAAAGCCCGACCTGCAACCGCCAGTATTCACCCCGCTAACGGAACGCGCCCCTAGCCATGGCCCACCCGAGTCAGGCGAGCCACCAACAACTAAGGTAGAACCCGGCCTCCCCCAAATAAACAGACCGTCACTTCAATCAACCACGTATAAAAACAAACACTAATTATTAAACTATATTACGTAGTAATTTAAAGTCGATTGACAGAAGTGCGACGTAGGAGTGCCCGGGCACTCACGTGTGCAACTACAGCAATACTCGTGTGAGTGTTCCCCTGGCGGCCTTCTGCCTGAATCAATCAATCAGACCTTATGACATAATTATTCAAACCTTGTGTTGCGTCATTAACCACACCAGAACAATCTGACGAGAAACGAACAGTCGCTGGTGTGACGTAAAAAATTCAAACACAATAATTCTTAAATATAATAACTTTCAATTCATAGAAGGGACAAATGACCTTAATTCAGCCTTTATAATTTATATAAGAATTTAACATCATTAAATTCTCTTATTAACTTATCAGATCAGAAATTAACGTAATGAGGTCAACCCTGGCGCGAGGGCCACCGAGCCTCGGCCGGACGCCATGACATGACGCCAGTACAGCGCGACTCGTGGACCGGGGCGGACGCACGTCCCACGGAGAGACATCATCCTTTGTCCAGACCGAGTTCACTTCTGGTAACTATAGTCATTCTTCAAAACCTTTTTAATAATCTCTCCGTGTGTACCCGGTCCAGCTTTTCGGTCCAGGACCTAATCCGGCCGCATAAATATCACACCCCCCCCTGCACCACACTTGGTCCGCGGGGTAGGTGCATTATCCGGTACGGGCCGACTTCCGAGGACAGAACATTTGTTAATCTCAGTCGCTCCGGCGCTGACACTCCCCGTAAGGGAACTCTTGAGCGAATTTAGCTGCGGTCCGCGCTCCACTGCCGTGGACGCGAGCACCGCCTCAATACGCAGATTTACGGGATTGGCCGCCTCCAATCACCCTCATCCCTCGTTGAGCAGCCAGGCTCAGAAACGCCTAGGGACACGATAATACGGAATAACTACTGACGCTGTAACATTCTTTTGTAAACTTGTGCAACGCAACCTCGTGTAACATTCTTTTGTAAACTCGTGCAACGCAACCTTGTGTAACATTTCTTTTGTAAACTTGTGCAACGCACCTCGTGTAACATTTCTTTTGTAAACTTGTGCGACGCACCTCTCCACGTAACATTCGTGAGCTTATATAGCGCAACCTCATGTAACATTCCTTTTGTAAACTTGTGCTACGGTAATTCAGTAACTCTCAGACTCAGTTGAGTGTAATTGTGTAATTTGTATCTTGTAACGTCACCTATTGTACGACGTGGCGTGTAACCGACAACGTTACACCAGAGCCACTGTCGACTGAATAAATGACGCACGTCATTTATTAACTCACTCCAGCGTACGCTTCTTTAAACCTGCTATTCCCAACCACCGCCGAGTAGGGAATCTCTCAAACCCACGCAACACCGCCGACGGTCCTAGTGGGCCACGCAGGGCAATCGACCCCACGACCCAACTACCGACTAGCACCAGAACTAGTCTGGCGCCCACACGGACTCATTACATTCGCAACAGCCACTCCCGCTAGGAACCGCACCGGGACTCGAGCCCGAGACCCCGGACGACGGCAAACTTAACAAAATTAAAACACTTTTATGAAATTAAGAACCGGTTTTATATAACTTTAAAACACACAGCCATATGTAAACATTTAATTTGTAATGCACACCTCTTATAAAAGCAGCTATGTAAACAAATCAGTTAACAGATAAACAGATTTAGATTTTCCCTAGAGCACAAACATAACATTAAAATACGGGTACACTCCCTATTTAACGCGGTTGTCGGGGGACATAACTTTTACCCGCGTTGTTGCATAACCGCGATGTTTCGATGTGACCAAGGTCAAAAGTCATAAAACACCGCCTGTGTTCTAATAGGTCGGCAAGCACGCACAGTATAGACGGCCCGCCTTTGTGCGGACTTTGCATCCGCAGTTTCCACTAAACACGGGTGAAAAAATAAAAATAATAAATTTTAAAGATAAATATTAAATGTTGAATTGTTTTTATTTTTCCGCGTGCCGCGCACAGTTTGTCGCACGGCCTACGAGCGCACCAAACGCCGCCAAACACACGTGCGGCACACAAGCTGCTGCCAGTCTCGTGGTGTCAGCCACAGTATCTGCTTCGTCAGTGTCCGTAAAAAAGTAAGTGCAGTGTGTGCGGTTACACACGATTCTGTGGTCAAAGTCTTCTAAAAAGAAAGGCCGTAGTGATACTTCAAACCGAATATGAATCGCAAAGTACCGAGTTTGATTGACAAAATAAAAATTCTAGATTTACTTACAGATAGCTTGTCTTTTGTAGAAGCAGGCCGCAGATACAGGAAAAAAACGATTCTAGCATTCGTACAATAAAAAATAAAGAATCGTCTATCGTGTCAAGTGGTTAAACTTTATTATCCATGCTTACAGTAAATTATAAATGGTCACATGTGGGAAACAAAAATTGTGCCAATTTAATTTTAGCGCAATCAGTGACGCCGTATTAAAAACCGTGTTAAACTTTGTCTTTACTTATTTCACCAAACGCTGTGTCGAGTTGCTGAGTGTGTGTGGCTCGGATCGGCAAGTGTTATATTCCCCAGCCTCTGTTTAAAGGTCGGGAGACCGCTACACATAAACATTTCCGGGACTTGTTTACTACCTCACGGCAAAAGTGGTACAGTATGGTTCACGTAAATATTGGACCACTGGGAATTCCTGGGCAAAGATTAAAAATACGCTAGCCGATTTACTTTACTATTTAATGTTAAAACATTATACCAAAGTAAAAAGATGAACTTGTATAATACAATGAATTACCCAATAATATTACGTCTGTAGGTTTAAGTTGTAACAAAACATTTATATACAGATGTCCAGTAAAGTACCAATTAAGATTCTGGAGTGGAATTTTAAACACCGGACTACCTGATTTTGCCTTGTACGCAGCGACGCTGCTCAGTCAAGTGACTCATGCTCTGCCTGTGTGCTGCGTGAACACATTCCCTCCCCCACTCCCCCTGGTGTTTCTGCCCTCTCTAATCTCTACCTCTCTCCATGTTCTCGGCTAGCCTCTCCCTACCCAGCGCTTGCCGACAACCAAGCCTATCCAACATCAATCCCCAGCCGAGTCACGCTGGATAATGTCGCTGGATGGTGGGCTTTATCAGGTCCCCTGTCCGATGTTTCATTTGTGAGATAAAGCGACGTTAAGAACTAGTGTTTCAGAAAATATCACTGGGCTGGATTGGACCATAATTTGAAAACCCTACAAGATAGAGGAATAATGTACGGAGATATCTTGTTTAGAATTTTACTGCGGACATTTTCTACGCCTAGGCTTTTTTCTGCCCGATGCTTAGTTTGTTAGTTACAACGCAAAATTATCCTAATCGGCTGTCAACCATTTATTCCATTATTATTATTCATTTCTGACTGGGGGACATGGTTTGATCCGCGATATACCCGATTCTGCGATCAATCGGGGCGCGATATACCGGGAGTTTACTGTATGTACAATATGTACATATACAAAACATAAAAGTTAGTTAAATATTTTCTGGGGTGAAATTAACACTATCATCTTGCTTTTTTTAAAAAAACGTGTCCAATTTCATCTGCTTTGGTTTCTGTACGGTACGGCCTGGTCTGCAGCCGGGCATCAACGGTAGGGCCTGGTCTGCGGCCGGGCATCAACAGTACGGCCCGGTGTTTGTTTATCTGCGTGCGCATCTCTTTCCCCTCGCATTCCAAACCACTCTTCCCCCCTCGAATTCCATACCTGACGTCGCGTCGTTTCCGAGATTTTTTTTAGCCTGTGGCGATTTCGTGCTAACTGAAATTTACAGACGTGCTATTCGAGACTAGGGCAGTAAAATTTACATCGTGCTAACTGAATTCGCATTAAGTGAAGACGTGCTATGCGAGGGATTGGTGTATGTGTATATATATATATACACACACACACACACACACAAACGTTCACACACCTGAGTGAGCGCAAATACCATTCTATCAGTACATAATAACAGTAAGAATAGTATATATACATAGTATTTATGTCTCTCCTACATGCAAACAACAGAAATATTAAAACTGTGGTTTAGGGCAAGCGAAATAGTGCAGCAGAGTAATAAAGTAATAATATAATATATAATGAGTAAGGCTGTATGTGCATCACATGGGATAAGTTGGTTATTACAAGATTTCTTACGATAGCATTATGTAATACTAACATAAAATTTCATATTCATTACATATAAAAGTAATTTAATACTTGATTGTAATAATTACACTTTAGCACATTCATAATTACTTACATTACAATTATAAATAAAGGAAAATAGTTTGAAAAATAATAAAGTTACGTATCTTAAATATTGAATAGCATTCACCAGTGTGGAAATTTCTGATACTTCTGTTGGTTCCCTGTCTTTTAAAATCACCCTTGGCCCGTCATCTACAGTAGTCGTCACAGAACCAGTGAAATCTAACATGGGCTCGGAATAGACATTTGAATATGGTAAATCAACAGAATATTTTTTAACAGACACTAGGGAATAAGTGAAGAATTGTTTATCTCTAAATTAGCAATGAAACACCCTTCAAAACTTACCTTGTAAACCTTCCCAAAGGCACCGTCTCCCAGCTCACCAATCATTTCCCAGAATTCCTCAGGGTCTGTGTCCATCTTGATGTTGTTGAAAACTTTCTTTTTCTTGGCTTCATTTCCGCTGCCGAGATGCAGCACCTTCTTCAGGTTGCTCAGGAACGACATGGCGACGGATCCAAACACAACACGTCTAGTTTAGAAACTGTGGCCAACGACCGGCCACAAGGGAGTTCGTTAATTTCTGAAGTGCTTCAAAATGTTTATCACCAAGTTTTATCACATTGTTGCACAGCACGACGTTAGGCACAGTTCACTACTAAACTACTACACCAAATTAAATACACTAAACTGCTACATGAGTGGGGTATGTTCTGTTGCATCTGTCACTTTACAAAAAAAGCAACTACATTTTACACTCGTGATTGAGCTCCATGTCTTATGTACCCATCATCCTGTGAAACAAGCAAAAGAAAACACTTGGAAATATAAGCACGTATAAATCAACTGATCATAAATAATCTACAGAACAACTAGTTTGCTTTTTCAGCAGCATATAAGAATGCATAAGTACAAACACAAAAAATAAAAATTAATGGATTTCCTTCAAGATTCAAGTTAACAGTTTTGTACAACAGCTTCCTACAAATGCCATAATGCTCATTGGCTTACTTACTTGTGATACCTGTCAACTAGAATACTTAAGATTCGATACTTTTTTGGTTGAAGGTTTTTAATTGGCTCAAAGTCCTTTAAATAAACTGTGAGCCAATCACTGAAGCAACATGAATGTAAATGTTTCTGGATTCTATCATATCACAAAATGAGTCACCGAATATTTCCGGTCTCCAACTATAATTAATGTTTCTGTTATTCTTTACATGGTATAGTTAGCTGCTGATCCTGTGACTTTCAGGATGGGCCAATTTGGCCGCCGACCTGTGCGACGCCTCAACAGGGTAGACTGTGATTCAATACTTGTTTGGTTGAGGGATCCTCATTCGCCAGAGTCCTCTTAATATAATGTTAGCCGATAGCAGAAGCAGCACAAAGGTATAATTTTTTTAAATTTTAGCTCCCTGAATGCAACTAAACTTTGTTATAAAAAACTGCATGATCCTGTATGTATATGCATAACAAGTTGCTCAATGTGAACATACCACAATTCAAACAAATATGTTAAGGTACAATTTATTAACATCTAACAAGAATACCAAAAGGAATATTTAGAGTCCTTGCTACAGATATCAAAAAAAAATTGAACATACTTTTTTTTCTGTGTAAATGAAGTTGAGTTAGCTAAATTTATGAATCTGCAGCACACCCAAATTAGGTAAATATCAGCACATGACTCTTGACACATTTATCTATCACATGTTGGCAGCGTGGTGTTTCTATACAACATTCCTCACAGAAACAAACATACACAAATGTTTTTGCAAGTGGGAAACATTGCTGTAAGGGACTGGTGGGTTTTCTAATCTGCTGTATTACACCCCTCCACCCAAAATGCACTTGATTACTCATCATTTCACACCTCATCTAATAACCTCAATGTTAAATCCTAGCAGCAACTTACTGATTTAACAATGATCAACCATTTTCAAACCAAAATGTTTAACAATTATTCACAAAACTCAGCTTTTCAGCCTCTTTTTTTCGTTAGTTCCAGATCATTATGTAGAAATATTTCGAAAATTCGACAAAAGACATATATAATGGTATATGCATTACTCAGTTGATGTGGGATCAGAGAAAATGAACTTCTAGTGAGAGATCCTGATGCTTTAAGTACGACAACAATTTTAATTACGATGACTTGCCCAACCTTTTATAACTAGCAGATAATGTGTACAATATATCCAAGGTAAACATTAACAGCAAAAAATTAATTTGCAATGATTATACAGTGAGACACCCGTGAAAATTGTGATGGAAAAAAAATTTTGTGAAAATGCAACAATCTAACGTGAAGATTAAATTTAGAGCTTTACCTAGGTCATTTTCGACTAATCTGCAAAATAGTCACAAACTGTGATTAATTCGATCAATTTTTGAATGAAAACCCAAATTGTCAACCCTGATAGTATTTTCAATGAAATTCCAAACACATGCATGCTCTCCAATGAAATTCCAAACACATGCATGCTCTCCATTATGCAATAAAACTTTGTTTTGCACAATCTTGGAAAGTGCACACTTGATTTTGCTCATATTAATTGCTACATGTATCCAGGGGCGCAACAACTAAATTTCCAAAGGGGGAGCAATATACCTTTTTATAAAGAATCATCGATCCCCCCTATTGAAGTGGGGGATCCGGGGGTCCTCCCCCAGGAAAATTTGTATTTCAAGGTGGAAAATGGTGCTATTTAAGCAGTTTTACTATCTAAAAATTGATTACACAGCACTTTCTTTGCCCCCATTTGCCCCCACTTCAAGGTTTCAGAGGGGGGGCAAAATACCCTTTCCCCCCCCCCTGTTGTTGCGCCCCTGCATGTATCCTTTCCAACTTTCCTAGGGCGCAATAAATATAAAAACACATGATAAACCTTTAATCATTGGGAATATCTATATTCCCCCTCAAACAACTCCTTCAGCTTACATTTCATACTTTGAAGCCCTTGAAGATAAGTTTGTGAATTCTGATGTCTCTTTATTAATAATTGGTGATTTTAATGTTCCAGGCATTGACTGGCCTCAATTACATACCCAAAATATAGTTCATTCAAATATTAAGTCGAAAGCCAGATCATTAATCAACTTTGTATCAGCAAGAGGTTTAATTCAGCTTAATCAAACTCAACCTTCGGCCCAACTCTTGGACCTATGTCTCACTAATATTGAATCATGTCTGGTTAGCAAAGCTCTGGAACCACTAGTTAAAGAAGATAGCTTTCATCCTGCATTAGAGATAAACTTCCAATTTGATATGTCAATAAACGATAATACATCGACTTCATATAAAAACTATAAGATTGGTGACTATCTCGACCTTTTTATTGCTCTTAGGGACCATGACTGGTCAATTTTATACAATTCTAAAAATATAAATACCATGGTTGACTACTTAACGTGTACAATGAATGATCTTATAGATTTATTTGTACCTACCACTATTAAAAAGGCTAAAAAATATCCCCTATGGTATTCCAACCAACTAATAAAATCTCTTAAGAAGAAATCGCACTATCATAAATTATATAAACGAAATCTGAATCCTTTTTACTATTTATTATTCTCAGATTACCGTAAGGAAACTAAATCACTTATGTGTAGGGATAAAACAAACTGGCTTTGTAATATTAACAATAAAATTAAGCAAAACCCTAAAAAATTTTGGAAATATGTTAAAATAATGAGAAAGGGTTATAGTCAGCATCCCTCAATTAAAATTAATAACTCAATTACGGATAATAATTATTTAATTGCAAATTCCTTTGCTGAATATTTTTCAAGTGTCTATGTTACTACAAATAACACAAATAACCAAAACATATCTTCTTGTTGTTCATACAATATTCCAATGTCTAATATCTCGATTAGTTTAGTCATATGGAGTATAAAAACCTTAAAATCTACATTGTCCACAGGACCTGATAACATACCAAATTTTATCATCAAAGGTTGCTCCTTAATCCTTGCTCCTCTCTTACAGCATATATATAATTTCAGTATTCTAAATAGCATCTACTCTGATAAATGGAAAATTGCAAAGGTTATTCCTGTACACAAAAAGGGCAAAACTTCTATTGTTTCAAATTATAGGCCTATATCCCTGTTAAATGGATTTGCCAAAATTTTTGACAAAATAATATTTAAACACTTAGCGTTTAACGTAAAAAATAGATTGTCTGATTCACAGCATGGGTTCAGAACAGGTAAAACAACCATGACAAACTTAGTCTCCTTTCTTAATCCTATTTATTCAGAAGTCATCACACGTGGTCAAGTAGATGTTTGTTACTTTGATTTAGCTAAAGCTTTCGACACTGTTAATCATCAAATACTACTAAGCAAATGTTCCAAAATTGGGCTAAGTGATAAATATTTATCATGGTTAACAAGCTATTTAAATAACAGAAACTTTTATGTTTCAGTACAGAATATAAGTTCAGATCTCCACCCAACTCCTTCTGGCGTCCCGCAAGGTGGCACACTATCTCCTTTACTTTTCAATATCTACATTGATGATATAATATCTGGATTAAAGAACTCAGTTGGCACTCTTTTTGCCGATGACTTAAAGATATATAGAAAAATCTCTTCATATCATGACAGCTATCTACTTCAATGTGATATTACAGAAATTGCAAATTGGTGCACAAATAATTTGGTCAATCTAAACATGGAAAAAACTGCTATCATTACCTTCACTAGAAAAACCTACCCATTGCAATATGAATACAAACTTGATAACTCACCTATTAAAAAATCTCAACATGTCAAAGACCTAGGAATTTTACTGGATCAAAAACTATTTTTTCATCTTCACATTGAAAACATTATCTCGGTATCTAACAAAATACTTGGTCTAATTAAATTTATCACCTTTAACACCTCCAATATTGACTCTATTCTCTCCCTCTATACAGCTCTAATAAGATCAAAACTTGAATATGGTTCTATTATATGGAATTGCATCAATAACACTGATATTGAAAAGCTTGACAGGATTCAATCTAAAGTATCTGACTATATTAACAAAAAATTAAATACCATCAATAACATAGATTTAAATTCCCTCCTTGGTTCATTATCAACTAGAAGAAAGATCTTAGATGCCATTTTTGTCTTTCATTGTTATTATGGTAATCTTATATGTCCTCATATATTTGATGTTACTGACATTAAAATTCCTTCTTTTAATAGCCGTAACCCACCTTTTTTGTGCACACTTTTAAATACAAATGATATTATATATAGACTTGTTAACAATTTTAATATGTATGTTAATCACTTACAACCTACCAGAGAGAAAAAACTTGTTAAAAAAATTATTCTTTCTGCATCCAAAGATTAATTATCTTTATGCTCTAATGTTATTACCTAAATTATTTAATACCAGATGTATTAATCTAAGGATACCAACTGTATGTTATGTTGTCTTGTCTTTGTTTTTGTCCTACTATTTGCTGTTCTTATAATTTATTGTTTTGTTCTTAATTTTGTTCTGTTACTGTATTTGTTTTTTTTTTACATGTCTTACATGTTGTGCCCACCGTTGGAGCCTTGTGCTGTTGGTGTGGCATGTAACAAATTAAATAAATAAATAAATAAATAAATAAATAATTCACTACTATGACACATGCTTATGCAGCAACTGTAAGAAGCATTTAGTAGTTCACTATCTACCACCAGTATGGCTGCTGTCTGTTTACACCATAGGTAGATAATACCGCAGCTTAACATTTTTTAACAATTTTGGCCACAATAAGTTAGTAACATTTTGCAACAAACATTGCTGAAATCATCGTTATTGCCATATGAAGAGGCACTGAACAATTTTAACGGGCCTGCCTAGTCAGGGGTGTATCTGTGTTGGTGAGGCAGAACGATAAGAGGGACACTCCATGGTGCTTCTGGCATGGTATTGCCTCTCGGAGCAAGGCTGTGGACTGGCACGCAATCTTCTCGTCGCCCATAGTTGAGCGGTAACTATAACATTATGTGACAAAGAAATAAGATAAAGGTGCAATGTAAGGTCCTTGAGTGTTTTCAAAAATTTGTGCTGGATATTTCCTTTCGAAATATTGTTCTGAAAACAAGCAATTTACCCTTTTCACTCTTCTAAAAATACAGTTTAAAAATGAAATACAGTAAATGAACTACTTAAGAAAATTATTTTTGTAAGCAGACACCACTAAGATATCTTTGCACCAGTAACATGAGTGAGCTAGTACTTTTTACTGTCAACTATTAAATCACGTTGTTTGTGTGTGTGATTAATCTGAAAAAAGTCTAGAATAAAGTATATAGATAGCATGTTTTTAACTGATACGTTGACATTAAAGAAAGTTGCTAATAACACGATAAAATTTCTACCGGGGTCTGGATTGCAGACGCACTGTCGACATTAGAGACAATTCACGCGAGCCATAAGTTAGCCAGTTAGGGATCGTCATTAATCACGTGAGGCTCGAAAAGGGGGGGGGGGGGGGGGGGGGGGGTGAAATCACGAAATATCACAAGGGGGGAGGGGGGGTGTAGAGATATATCACGTGTATTTATTTTTTCGCGCGATTTCTACTAAACCGAAAAGGGCCGCGTGACCTTGACTCGCCGTAGCCAGGCAACAATATCCCCGCCCGCCGCAACATGAACCACCCGGCTCGGCTTGCCAGTCGCCAGTAAGACTTTGATTTTGGCGCCGAATACATGCGTATATTACATATAAGCCTTTCCTTTATTATTTTTATGCCAGTGAGAATAAACATGCAACCTTAATGTGTGTCTGGACATTTTTATGGGTGGGGGGGGGGGGGGGGGGGTGTTAGTCTGAAACCTCACCACAAATCACTAGGGGGGGAGGGGGGTTAAAAATTTGCTAAAAAAACATCACGTGATTAATGGACGACCACTTAGGTACAAAGACAAACATAAGGAGATGCCACAGCCATCCCTAGAATCATGTTAGATTTTTTATTCCAAAGCTGAATGCAGACAACATACTGGAATTATCTGGTATTGCTAACAGAGTAAATATATTGAGTAGCAATGAAACATGTAAAAGTCACTTTTTGCTATCAACATAGAATATAAGAGGCTTTAACTTGCATGATTAGTGCACTGCTAGTACATTTCAAAAATAATGATCATACACACTAATTCGAAAGTCAGAAATCATAAATTCACAGAAAAGAAATGGCCTAAACTTAAAGTACGTATTTTTATGAATAATTAACCAAGATTGGGAGCACCCAAAATCACTTATTTCCTCTGTCCATTTTCTCTTTATCAAAAAACATCTGAAACTGTAGCTTTCAGTAATGCTTAAAAGCCCGATGGAAATTTAAACATTGAAAGTATTTTCTAGCTGCCAAATTGCGAATACTTCAGAAGGCAATGACACACACGCCAACAACCTGACATTTAAATAGAGCTTTTCCCGATTTTGAAGAACAGGTGGGTAAAAATGCTTCCTGAATGACTATCTGTACCAGGATCACCACTGACATGGGAAATATATGGGTGCAATAAACCATCGCGAATCAGCCTCACTTGAACAGCAGGACTTATTTTTTTGGGGTGTGAACCTAACAACTTTAATGCAAAAAATTTGCTGCAGGGTAATCATCTAGATTACCAGCTTCTACATAGTGTCTGCAAAGTGATATTCCATTCACTGTAATAATGCCAATTTTTTTTTGTGATTATAATGGCTTTAATCCCACAATTTCCTTCGTCTTCATCGCTCTGCCCACTAGCAAGTTTCTCAGAATCCAGTAGCAATTACAAAATGCTGTTTTCGAGAGGAAAAAAGAAAAACATCTGAAGGTATTGCTCAAACCAATTTTCTGAATACTTTCCTGTATAAAAGTTGTCAATCTAGAAAATAACCTGCAAAATTTCAATGTTTTCTACATAAATAACACAGAATATTTACCTAAGTCATAAAATCACTGGATTGTTTTATTAGGTACAGTCTTGTTACATTTAAGATAAGTAGATTTTTAGATATGAATAACATTTAAACATTACTTCTATAAACTTTACAGCCTTCTGAACATATGTCAAAAATTCTGGTATAGAATAGAATTATTATTACCACATTCCGGTTTGAAGGAAATATGTAAGAAAATATGATGACCTTAAAAATAACATCTATCTAAATGTTTTACAAACATCCCTCAAAATTAATTTATGGATTCTATAAAGAATAATAAATGTTGATTGTATAACCAATCACTTAACCTTTTTAAGTTGAATATTTCTACACATTTGCAGGTACATACAATTTTAATTAACTCTCCATAGTCCGTCACCATATGACTATTTCGCACTGACATGGAAACTAAAGCTACAATCTGTGGAGTTTTTTAAAGAGTAAAAAAGACGAACACCCAACCAATGTCACTTTAAAACCTGTAAATTTAATTACACCTGTCTAATTTCATATAGATTATTCTGTATATCCGTAAAACACACTTATTTGCTTAACTCCAAAAGAGCTTTCAAAGAAATCAAATCACTTTTTTAAAACGATACCAAAAAAAACATATTTTAAATAATAATAAAAACACAGAAATTACAATGTTTTGAACAGTTTGTTCGACCTGTTTTTGCCAGTGAAAGACGACGGCAGCTTTAAGGAACTTACGGTTCTGAAGCTCGAGCGGCAGTTTATGCCTCCAGCTAGAACACAAGAAAAATTCACTACTAAAACTACAGTATTTCTCCATTAGACATATATTTATTTACGCATTCATGCGAATTAACAATCTTATCATTCTAATCTCCTCTAGGGAAACAGCCATTTTTCACCACGCCTGGATATGACGTCACACAAAGTCAAACATTTGACTAACATAAATAATTACTAGAAACACTTTACTTTCGCCCATTTCACAATTATTTTACTCTGATAATAATTTTAAAAGTAAATAATTACTACATAGCACGCACTTCTGGTAAGTCAACGGAATGCTATAAAAAAACTTCAGGAACTAGGCAAATATAATAAAAATTAAAAAAATCAAACAGCTGTTTGGAAGTATTGGAAATAAAAAATAACTTTCTGCGCAGTCTTGCTTTTGTAATTATAAAAAAAGCAATGACCAGCACATTGAATTTACTACAAAAAAAAATAAAACTAATTAAAACGTTACGAACGGCAACAAATTGCAGCAAAAGCATACGGTTTAAAAACAAGTTTAATAAGCGTGTTAGTGTTTGAAGTAATTTTTCTTTTAGCAAAATTATTTTAATATAATTTATGTCAAATGCTTTCTGGTTATGTGTGAGTTAACATTAAGTGTTCATCATTCATTACCACCAGCCACAGTCTATGCAACTGATAGGGGCTTCGAAGCTCTTAAAATCTTAAGTGAAATTAATAGTGTAAGTATTATGGAGTTAATGGTAAGTATGTTAGTGAAGAACCCAAAAACACCCGCGTCACTACTGAGAAGATCAAGTACACTCAACAGGTGGTTTGAGTATTCTTGTTTGTTTTGAGACACTGTAACAAGGGTGGTTGATGCAGTTGTTTATTTACTTTTTTTTAATTTTCACGAGTCTATATTTCCTGTGTAAACGTGAAATCACGAATAATTAAAATTGACGCCAACCGCCGGTGCTCCCTCTGGTCCGCAAAGGTCGTTATGCCACAACAACACGGGCTCCGAAGTGCGACGAACACGCCCGAGCGTGATCTTCACAAAGTGTAAGAAAGTGCACCGCAACGAACGCCGCGACGACGACAGCGCCCGGCCGGGTGTGGCAATGCGCCTAATTAAACACTTGATTATTTTGTTAATTAGAACAATCAAATTAATAACAATTTAAAAGAAGGGTTCATGTAAGGGTAATTATGTCTAATTGTCTTATGAGCATATGTTGTGTAATTTGTTTCTAAGTCCAGAACTGGTCGGGTCGGTTTTCCCGCGTTCCACGCGTTTAGGCGCGAGGCCGCCGGGCGGTCTCGCGCTCAGTCTTCAACAGGGGCTCTGAGGGGTCGGGCGCTCCGCGAACGTCGGGCCAGCACTTCTAGTTTCTCTTCAACATTTCAGCAATAGTGTAAGTTTCTACAAACTTTTCAATTAGCTCGGCGCCGACCCCACTTAAGTCGCACGATACTTCGTGCGACACTTAACTTAATATTTAATTCCCTAGAGGGATTTTTATTGTAATACGTAAAGCCATGTCCAGTTTAAGGACAGCGTAATATTGGCACGCAGTTTTCGGCTCCAGTAGCCAATTAATTGTTATCGTCGAGAATCTTGTGAAAGACTGAATAACTTTCATTTTGTAACTTTCTTCATGTTTTAGTGTAATTGGTAACGTGTGTTTTAAGTGACTATCTTGCCATTCATTGAAGTTTTACGTTTACGTCGCACACTGACGTGATCACGTAACTTTTCGAGACTTTAGTTTTGTCGCAGGTTAGACTGCAAACCACCCTAATCACAGGGACTCCGCTATTCGTTTACTTTTCTATATAATTTGTTGCAATCACAACTCCGTGACTGTATGCTGAATCTTACTCAGAGACACGTAGCCACAGTTTCAACCCGTTGATTCACTTTGCAATCTATCCTGGTCGCGCGTATTATTCGCCGGCGTTTACGTGTGTCACAGCGGTACGACAACGGACGCGGCCAGTAACAGGACCATCCAGTGTATCGACGTTGAATAAAGTGCAGTGTTCTGATAATCTGTTTATTAATTATTTTCAAGGCGTCCTGGGTGGCCTAAACAGCCCAGGTAATTTCTGAACGTAGTTTTCAAACTTCGAGACGCACTCCTGCCTGCAGCGACGAGGCCGAACCCCCGTTAAAAACCCTGAGATATTTCAAATTATTAATAATTAAATAAAAAGCTAGAAAACCAGGCAGCGGGAGTGGCGTCAAAATGTTGCCGTCACCCGACCTATGTGAAAGGCCCGGGGGGTACCTGACGGGCGCTACGGGCGTCGCGGTGCTCTTGTTGTCCGGAGGGGCGCCAGGCTAGCGGGCTGCTAGGCCGTTGGTGTTGGGTCGTGGGAACTCTGCCCCCGCGTGCCCCGCCAGGTACACGGCTTGAATCTACCCTGAATGGCTCTTTCTTGACTGTGAAGGCCGCTCGGCCGTGTGGAGGACGGGAGACTCCGGAAAATTAGTATACACGAGTTGGTGAGAACTACCTTTAATCTAGTCCCGCTACAAAACACTCTCACCAACACTTGGCACCGTCTAGCCGTTACACAATTAACATAGAAAAAACAGAACACTACGCGACACTGATGGTTACCGCGGCAGTCTCGCGGGACGCGGGTCGATGCTCGCTGGAGACGGCCAGCGCCGAACATTAACGGGTGCAGGGGGGGCTCTATGAGCGGGCTCCTAAATTAGGCGAAACACTTACGTGAGTGATACGATCTGCCGCACGGTATCACGATGAAGACGGTCGGGATAGGCCCAGGTCCGTAAAATACGCGCCGAGTCGACGTGGGCAGCTATGAATTAATGAGGTTTAAATTTAAAGATTTAGTATAGAATAAAAATTAATAAAATGAAAGAAACTTTGGTGCTGCCCACGGACACACGTCTGTTCCCGGCGCGGAGTGGTTCGAGACTGCCGGACATGGCCGCATCGCAAGGAAGAGAAACTTTCTCTTCTTTGTGAGTCGGCGTCAAAAAACATATATTAATTTAATTTACTATATTACCAGTTAAAACATGTTCCAGGTGCCCAATTAAAATGTAGCACCTGGTAATTGGGTGCTTAAGGCTTAACAATAGTTTTAATGTATTTAATTATTTAAAATGTTAATCAAGTTGGCGACTGTATTTATCAACATATTGTCTCACTGTGAGCTGTAATAGTTGGATTTATTCTAATCTGACACGAACCTAGTCACGGACATTTTAATTAAGGCCAGTGGCCGCGGTGACTTTTAATAAGGTTTGTTGTCTATTGGGGTCACGCCCGAGACGCTCGCCTGACTCAATCCGGCTGGGCAAGGGGCGCGCTCCGAAAACGGGATACGGTACTGGCGGTGCGGAGCACGGGCTTAAAGGCCATGGTCGGTACGACGTCAATGTTATACGTTCTAGATGTAGAAGAATATACAAATTATATTTCTAATAATGCCACACTACAAGTAATTCAAAAGAAACTCTATATATACTGACATCGTACCACCTGTGACAGTGAAGTCCGGTCTCCACCCCGCCAGTACCGGACCCCGCTGCGAGACCGCACCCCTAACCTAGCATATGCAGGCTGACACTGCCCCCCTCCTCGGCCAGCCGCAGTCAACGGCAGTCAACTACAGGTCATCAACTAGGCCGGTCGTGCCATTACCCGCAGGTAATTACGTGCGTGTGTTCATTGTGTTCAGCCGCCATACTCTAATCAATAGCCTAGGAGCTTAGTAGTGCACGCTGGGGCCGAAGACCCACCACAACAATGGCTAGACGCTTTAAGACTAGCGTGGAGCCCTCCCGGAGAACTAAAACCTCAACAGAGACACCAGCAACTACCAGGCTCACCCCGGGTATCGAGCTCAAGGCCCCGGGTTATGGCAATACACACTGATGCCGTCCCCGCTGCCTGTTTTGAATTTACGTTAATTAAAAAGGTTTTGATTAATTTTGATCTCAAGGGCGGGGTTCCTGGCCTCGTGGCTGCAGGCAGGGACGCGTCGGCAAAAGGGCTCCCCGGACTGTTAAAGCCTCCCAGGACGCCGTATTAGAGAAAACACACACGTACGTTTAACAGATTTATTGCGTCGCACACGTTACACTTCACTACGTCACATATGACACTCTCACGCGACTGGCCGCTTCATCGTCGACCTATGCTCAGCCTACACCACCCTCACTTGACGGTACTCATTACGGTCGCTCGGTAGCCCGGCGGCTAGTACATTAAGAGAGGTAGTTACCCGGCGAGTTGCGAGATGAATGCTCAGGTAAGCGGCAAGCCTGGTTCTGCGCACGCGAAAGTTTGTGCGGGGCGTGATAAGAAGTACGCTTACGGCGGGTAACACAAATATACTAAACACAGAAACAATACACTATAGTCTTATGTTCGAGATCGGGCGCAGGTCCTAGCGGGTTGGCTGGCTTTCTTAGCGTTTTCTGCTCCGGGAGGGCGCCAGGCTAGCTCGGTGTCTAACCTTGTGATGGTCGTGAGTTCGTTGCCCCAGCGTGGTCCGCTAGAACCGTCGGCGGTGGTGAATTTTGTTTCCTGATTGGGTTGTTTAAGTTAATTGACATACACTGTTTGGTTTTTCTACGGGTCGCACGTCGCGCACGGGGGGTGCGGGGTAGACTTTTTATTGTTCACGATTGACACTGGTTCATTACATTGGGCGCGAGGTTTACTCGGCGGTACATGACTGCCAATGGGGCGTCGGAACACGTAGAAGTTTTGATTACACTATGATTACAATTACACTTGATAAACTGGCACTCTGTGGTGCTTTTAAGTACACGATTACACGGCACACATTATTTGAGAGGGGCACCTGCGTGCCTCTACGTGCGTTTACTTAAGTCCTCACGCCAGTTGCAGTCGAGGGAGAGCGTTCAATTAGCATCGGCTAATTTCGTAATCTGTAATTGGCGATGCGCGGGCCCACCTGTGTGGACCGCGGTTCGCTACTAAATTTAAACACGTTTAATCTTGAAGTTAGCCTGTGCCTGTGCACTAGGCGATTAAATAAAGTTCTGGGGTGTCGGGAGACGGCCCGTACCGAATACTGCACGGCCCCACGTAATGCTTTGTGTGGGGCGTGAAATTGATGCGGCTGGGTTAGGCCCTACACCGGAAAAAGGACCGGGCGCGCACGGGGAGTATTAAAAAGAGGTTTTGGTGGTGACTATAATTACCAGATGGACGTTCGGTGAAACAAAGAGATGCTGGCTCCCCGTGGGACGTGCGTCCGTCCCGGTCCGCGAGTCACGCTGTACTGACGTGCAGCCCTGGCGCGAGGGGAGGGGTAAGCTCCCTGTCGTGCCAGAGTTTCTGAAGTTCCCTTATTCGTAAAAATCTATATAATTAACTAATTTTAAGTAGCTCTAAATTCACATAATAAAACATAATGATTAATCTAATATCTATATATGTTAAAGAAATGACATTTAATAAGTTTGTCTAAAATATGTTTGAATATTAGAGTCAAGCTGGAGACTGTCTGTTTCTTGAAAACTACTCCAGTGGCGAACGATAATGCTAATTTGGGGTGGTTTGAATTACGTCACACGTTTCCCTACTGAAATTAGGCTGAAGGCCGCAAGGGTTGCACTCACAGCTGTTTTAGCGGAAAACTACACGTGAGTGAGCCGGGCACTCCGACGTCGCACTTTATTAATTAGGGGCTTTTGTTTGTTTTTGATTACGTTATTATTGCGTGGGGAATTTTGTAGGCACGGTGAGTGCATTGCATGCGTAATTAGAAATGGTTCGCTATTCTCTACCTTGGGGCTGCGGTCCGCTCACTTGACTCGGGTGGGCCATGGCTAGGGGCGCTTTCCGTTAGCGGAGCCGAGTACTGGCGGGTGCAGGTCGGGCTTTGGGGTGGTCTTCGGCCGTACGATGTCACTGTAACCTGTATGTTTGTATCTAACCGGACCTACATACTTTTCGGGACTTTTATGATTTGCAACAGGTTGGATTGCAATTAACTTTAGAACAAGCATTCGTATGTGCTGTCTTGCATACTAACATCAATCTCTGCATAAGCTGTTGCATCATTGCAACTCCGCAACTGTCCGCCGCACCTTTCACGTTGATAACGGCCACAGTATAAGCCCACACATACCATTTTGCCAACTATCCTGGTTGCGTGCATCGTCTACGCATAGAGACTCGAGTGCTGCGACGGTCAGACAATAAACGCGGCCAGTACTTGGACCAGTATATGTAACGGTTCTTAATAAAGTGCAGTGTTGTGTCAACCAGTTTACTATTTATTTATAAGGCGTCCTGGGTGGCCTGAACAGCTTGGGTAGATTCCAAACCGCGACACGCTCCTGCCTGCAGCCACGAGGCCGAACACCAATTAAAACCCCTGAGATCACTTTTTAAATTAATAATTACTTAAAAACTTAGACAGGCAGCGGGAGTGGCGTCAGTTATTAATTACCCTTTACACTAGGTTGTGTGCAGGATAGTAAGGACTAGTGTTGTGAAAGATCCCCCACTTAAAACACGTATCCTTAAAAATGAAGCTATTAAAATAAGATGCATTATCAGACACAATACTGTCAGGACTGCAAAATATTTGCCAAGTTTTCTTATTTATGGACTCAACCTTTTTGTGGACCTTGACGTACCGACCATGGCCTCCAAGCCCGTGCTCCGCACCGCCAGTACCGGATCCTGTTTTCGGAGCACACCCCTAGCCCAGGCGGAATGAGTCAAACGAGAGCCCCGGGCGTGACCTCAATAAACTGGAACAAATTTCAGGACACGAGGCTCTGGGGACTCGATTTCATAAAACAATCAATGAATGAGACACTACAACAATAGTAATTATTCATAAGCATTAAGCAAGTGTGTCGTAGGTAATCTGTGCGAGCACCGCACACATGGAGTGAGCAAAGAACCTCAATACCAGTTGCTGCGGCCACTGCCCTTAATTATAGTGCCCGTGAACCTGATCAAGTCAGGTTAGGAGAAATCCAACCTAAACAATTTACATTGAGACAATTTGTCACTATATTGACAGTCGCCAACTTGGTGCGACATTTCAAATTATTAAATAATACAAAACAGCTATTAAGCCTTAAGCACCCAATTACCAGGTGCCAGATTTTATTTAAGCTCCTGGAATGTGTTTTTTGTTATAATTCAACCAATTAATATGCCGTCGCCCGGGTTCTCGTGTTCGAGACTCAGCGGTGTTCCTAGCGGGAAGGCTGTTCTGGTGCGGGGAAACGTGTCCGGGAGGGCGCCAGGCTAACACGGGGGTTAGCCACGAGGTGGGTCGTGAGGTTCGAAGGCCCCTGCGTGGCCCACTAGGAACTGCGGCGATGGTGATGATGCTAGGGATCCCTGATGCCTGTTGCCCCACTGGCCCTACACAGCATAGGACGCTGATCCCTAACTGGATTGGTGAGGTTTAGAAATAATATACACAGTTTGCACTGTCGTTCGCACACCACGCACAGAGTGTGCGGAGTGGATTTTAATTACTTCGGCAAATTACACGGCACTTACAATCACACGAATTCCCTAACATAAAGTACATTGTCCATTACACACGATGCGCTCTGACGCGCCGTCACTGACGTTATGCCCTCACGCCAGTTGCAGCTGAGGGAGAGTGTTCGATTAGAATCGGCTAATCCCGTAATTGGTAAGCTGCGATGCGCGGGCCCACCTGTGTGCACCGCGGCTCGCTATTAAATTAAGAACATGTCTACGCTTTGATGTAGCTAGTGCCTGTGCACTAAGCAATTAAGTAAAGTTCTGTGGTGGCGAAGGTCGGCCCGTGCCGTATATTGCACGGCCCCACGTAATGCGTTGTGTGGGGCGTGTTAAATTGACGCGGCTGGGTTAGGCCCTACATCGGAAAAGGACCGGGCGCCCAAGGGGAGTATTTAAAAAAGGTTTCGGTTGTGACTATAATTACCAGATTAAAGTTCGATGAATGCGAAAGATGATGGCTCTCCGTGGGACGTGCGGTTGTCCCGGTCCACGAGTCGCGCTGTCCTGGCGTCTGGCCCTGGCGTGTGGGGAGGGGTGAGCTCCCTGTCGCGCCAGAGTTTCTAAAATCCCGTTATTCGTAACAATCTATATAATTAACTAAATTTAAGTGGCTCTAAATTCACATAATAAAACATAATGTTCAATTTAATATCTATATATGTTTTAGAAATGACTATTAGTAAGTTTGTTTAAAATAAGTTTGAATATTAGAGTCAAACTGGAGACTGTCTGTGTCTTAATAACTACTCCAGTGGCGAATGATAATGCTAATTTGGGGCGGTTTGAGATACGTCACATATTTCACTACTGCATTTATGCTGAAGGCTGCAAGGGTTGCACTCACAGCTGTTTTAGTAGAAAGCTACACGTGAGTGACCCGGGCACTCCTACGTCGCACTTGTGTTGCATGGTGTCACTAATTCAATGTGGCAGGTTCGTTAAAGTTTGGTGAATTTACTGTATACATGGCTTGTTTGTCTTGCCAATTAATGAAGGGCGTTGAAATACCTAAGTACCACGGCGCTCGCCTGACTCGGGTGGGCCATGGCTAGGGGCGCGTTCCGTTAGCGGGGTCGGATACTGGCGGTTGCAGGTCGGGCTTTAGGGTGGCCTTCGGCCGAACGACGTCAAATATAATATAAGTTTATGGCGCCGTTTCACAAGGGAAGTGAAAGTTTCCCCCCCCTTGCGAGGTGGCCATGTTCGGCAGTCTCGAACCACTCCGCGCCGGTTCAAGACGTGTTCGTCCGTGAGCAGCCTTCACCTTTGTGCTCACCGATCACTCCTTCTGTAAGTAATGTAATCACGTAACCTTTGTCGTCGTCCCTCCGAAGGTCATAAAGCCCGGCCTCCACCCGCCAGTATTAAACCCCGCTAACGGAACGTACCCCTAGCCCATGTCACGTGAGTCAAGCGAGCCGTCGACGTCGGTGAGTGCTTTCACAGATTACGCCCATATGCCAATACCATCAAACAGTCATCATGCATCATTAATTGCTGCGAGTAATTAAGCGATTTTTAATAAACAGAACAACCCTTAATCGTGAAAGTCCGTCGTAGGGGTGCAGCGGTTACCCCGTGGGAAACCGCAATTACTAAACGTCCGGAACATCCCTTGCTGCCTTCCGCCAATAATGAACCACAGTTTTAATCAACCTAATTCACCTCCCTGTTTTTACTTGCCAATAGCCACTGGAGTAGTCAACAAGTGACAGACAGTCTCCAGCTTGACTTTTTATTTTCAAATATTATTAATCTCAATTTTACTATGTATTATTATTATAGGCCTTCCGCCAACTAATTCAGACAGATGTCATTAAGTTACGAGTGTTCTAGAAATAATAATGACTAATTATAATTATAAATTTGGAATAATGGCACATTAGAAAGTTCGGCGCGTCATGACGCTTCCTCCCCTCCCAAGCCGGGACAAAGCGGCAGTAGAGTTTTACTCACGGGCCGGGGCAGACGTCTGATCCCGCGGGGAGACTTCAACTTTTGTACTCCTGATTCTTCCTACTGGTAAATATCATAATTTATTAAAACCTCTTTTTCCTCTCACCGTGTGCCCCCGTGCCCTTTTCCGGTACAGGGCTTAACCCGGCCACTTTAATTTTTGCTCTTCGCGGAACAACGGTTCACGACGCAGTCACTTTATGGTCCGGGCCGACTCCCGCGAACAGAAGTTAATGTAATTCGTTGAGCATATGACTGCCGACTACAAACTTAGAGACTTTGCCCCTTAATATTATCTTCGTGGGTCCGCGACTCACACAGGTGAGCCCGGGCACGAAGCTAGTTCCAGTTCATCACGGGAGTGGTCGTTAACCCACTCATACTCTTCGACGACCCACAAACCAATGTAGGGATCTTGTTTGCAAGTGCCGCAATGTAACACGTAATTTATTATTTAGTGCGAGTGTGTGTAGTGCCGGCGTATTTTTGTCAAGTGTAATCGTGTAACCTGTGCCCCATCCACACTATGTGAGATGCGGAATTAAAAAACCTGCATCTAAATACCGTTTCTTTATTTCTTAAACACCTCCTGAACAATTAGGAAACAGTCCTCTATACTGTTTAGGGCCAGTGCATATTAGAAGCAGGGACTCCCTCCCAACATCAACAGCCACCGATCCTAGTGGAACACACAGGGGCAAAAACCCACGACCACCTCTGTTAATCCTCGAATTAACCTGACGCCCGCCGGAGATTTCCTATAGAGCCACTGAAAACCACTAGGACCTTCCCGGTCGACTCGGCGTGTATTCCGTGTAACCGGGCCTATCCCGACCGTCCTTTTAGTGATTCGGCACCGCGTCGCGGATCACGCCACTTACGGTCCTGGCCGACTCCAGCCACAGTGTTTTTTAGTTAATTCGCCACACATACGCCTGCCGGCTCCAACGTCACATAAATGTTACAGTTAATTTAGGGTCACGCTCGTCGAGCCCTCCCTGACTCGTTAACTCTCGGCACTGGCCATTTCCAGCAAACATTAATCACGTTCTCGCGAGACTGCTGCGATAAAACCCAAGGGTTGTTGTAGTGTTGTGTTTTGTATTAAAGTGTAAATGTAATATGGCGTAGATGCCACATAGCACATAAGCGCAGTTTGTGTAGCGAGTTTGTAACGCGTAGTGTATGTATAGGGCGTACCAGGTACCCACACGTACCACCGAAAAGAACGTGAATTAAACACCGTTTAATATAAACTGTGTTATCTACCATCATTCTGCACCCTTCCGTCCTCCACACGGCCGAGCGCCGCAACTCAGGATAGGTTTCAAGCTGCGCACCTGGCGGGGCACGTGGGGGCAGAGTACCCACGACCCATCATCAACGGCCTAGTATCGCAATAGCCTGGCGCCTCTCGGACATCAGCAGCACCACGATGCCCGTAGCGCCTGTCAGGTACCTCCTGGGCCTTAATCAGAGGTTGGCTGAAGGCAAATTCAAATATGTTTATTACTTTTGTAGTGTCGCGCGCACCGTATTTATTTTGACAAGTTAAAAAATGAAGGTTTCGCGTCGGCGGGGATTCGATCAGCTATACTAACCGCACGGCAATGAGGCCATATTGGATATAATAGTTTCAGATGAATATATATTTATAAAACTTTTATTATCTTCGAAAGATTTGTGCAATGGGAATGCATGACTTGATGAAACTTTTCGTTTTGTCGTGTTTTTGTTTCGTTTCAACCGTCGTGCTGAATTTTTTTGAGTTCAATATTTCTGTCTCATCATTTGTGGGTTTTTTTCGTTTTCTTAGTACATTTTTCTTTGTTTTGTTGACCATATTCCTGTCCGTTGCCTACGTTATTATTCATGGCCGGGAAGGAGAGGGGGTTTTCAGCTCCGAAATCCGTGCCGCTGCGTTTCACGCAATGGCCGCTAGATGTCTCTCTCATGTGCAGTAAAAGCGGCAATTCAACACGGAGTTGTATGCGCAGTGTGGTCGATTTGTAATGTATTACGAGTGTTCGGCATACTGTGTATGTTATTTTGCATTAAAAATGTGTTTTTTAAAAATTATATTAGGTGTTGAAAATGTGTAAGTAACAAAATTATGTATGTAGGACATTGTAAATATGATATAATTATTCAGAAACTTGTAGGGCGATTGTACAATATTCAAATATAATTTCACATGTGTGTTAATTCCCGCCATTCGAAATGGTTTACTGTTGCGTGCCAAACTGCACGTCTGAGTCTTCAAAATGTGATAAAAAAGTGACTTTCCATACATTTCCTATACAGACTGAACTAAAGGATAGGTGGCGAACAGCGATTTCAAGGCAGGGTAAAACAGCTGGATCTCTCTGGTCTCCGTCTTCGAGTTCACGAGTTTGTAGTTTACACTTCAGGACATCTGATTTCAGCATAAGTACAACAAGAAAAAGATTACTTCCAAATGTGGTCCCTACATTGTTCCAAGGGTATCCTCTGCACAAACAGAGCAAATTACCGAAACGAAGTCCAGCTTCTAGATCCGATGTAAGCCCGCAAATTAAACGAAAAAAAGTGTGTATACAAAATGAAAACAAGGAGCTTGCATTCTTGTCTGAAGATAAGATTGAAGTCAAAGAAGTAGGAATTCAAGTATCATCGTTTTTTCCATGCAGACCTAAACTCACAGCCATAAAACACAAGTACAAACTCGTCAAACAGTCTAATGGCCGACTCATTCAAACTGTCAGTAGATTGAGGAAACAAATTAAGGAACTGAAAAAAGAAAATAACGGCAAAAATAATAAACACCTGGAGAAAATTGAAAAAATAGAAAAAGATGGAAAAAATGGAAACTTAAAAGCACTATTCTTGTTAGAGCAAATTGATAGCTATGGAAAACAGCATGTTGTTTATGGTGAAACAACTCTCAAAATTTGTGTACTTTGGCACAGGAAAGCAGCAGCTGGGTATCGTTTCATAAGATCAATGAACTGTTTGAAACTTCCTCATGAAAAAACGTTGAGGGGTTATATTGGATGTGCGAGTGGTGAAACTGGTATAACTTCAGTAATTAAAGAACGCCTTATTTATGAGGTCAGCAATTTGAATCACTCAGAAGAAAAGTTAGGTTCGCTGATAATAGATGAGATGGCGATCAAGGCAAAAGTAAGTTATGATCGCAACCTTGACCAGTTCCTTGGATATTCAGAGGCAGAAATTGAGGAGATGGGTGTAAGTGATAAAATAGCCAACAGACTATTGTGCTTCATGTTTCGCGGCCTCTCCACTCCCATCCGAATTCCCGTCGCGTTTTATTTTACTCGTCAATTAACAGGACCTCAGCTGTGTAAATTAACCAAAAAGGTGATCGAAGAAGTAGAAGAAACAGGTTTTGAAATTCTGCGAATAGTTACTGATAACTCTTCGGTAAATGTTAGCATGATGAAGGAGGTGTGTGGCGGCCAATTACTACCTGAAATACAACACCCAAATGATGAAAACAGAGTAATCTTTTTGAGTTTTGACTCGAGCCACATTTTGAAAAATATTCGCACTCAGTTTCTTCAGAAGAATTTTTTCTACAGGGGTATAATGATCTCAAGCAAGCCCTTGAAAAAATTGTACGATGCACAGAAGCACTGTACAGTGAAACCTGTTCGATGTCTGAACAGAAAAGTTGTTTACCCTTCGAACATCGAAAAAATGAATGTGCAACGAGCCAAGTATGTTTTTTCCCTTCCTCTGACAGCTGCATTGAAGACTCTTCCTACAATAGCACCTGAGTTAGTCAAAAAACCACGAAAGCCTTGCTGAAACCATACGGTTTTTGGAATATGTCAGAAAATGGCACGATATTCACGATGTTTGTAACACAAAGCAGGCATATATGTCAAGAAACACCGACAAACTAGTGTTCACAGAATTTGACGATGACAGACTGTCTTGGTTGCTAGATACATTCCTGCCTTACATGGAAAATATCCAAAAGTCGAGCAGCAAACAAAATAAACTAAGTGAAGAGACATACGAAGCTCTAGTCGTGACAACTCAGGCAACTGTAAAATGTATACAACATTTAATATCAGTTGGATTTCATTTCGTTTTAAGCAGGAACCTGAGCAGCGATGACATCGAACTTCTCTTCAGTCACTTGCGAAGAAAAGGTGGTTTCAACGATATGATGGACGCAAGAGCATGCATGTATGCAATCGACACAACGCTAAAAACGGGTTTAATAAATCCTTCAGCTACATCAAATGTAGAAAGACAAACTTTCAAGACATTGGATGCAATTGCACATCACAAACGAATAAGTGAGCTGAACACAGTAATTTGTGATGTTCCAGTTGAAGCAACAGGAATTCTTGACGAAAATCTTGAAGGTAAGATAAATTGAACGGGAAATTTTTTATTATAATTTTAATTTAAGGCTATGCCCCACTCGCTGTCTAGTTATTACATTACTATAATTGTAGCATATTCAAATTGCATGCGAAGATACATTTTGAAAATGCGACTATAGGTAGTTGACAACATGCACTCCAATACAGTGCAAACATTTATTAAATTATGACGCCTTTTGTCATACCACATACTTTTTAAAATAAATTATTAATGCATTCCTGCTTTTTTTTAAGTGTTAGATATAATATTTTGTCGAAGATATTTTATTTGTTAGAAACTAATATCATAGGTAGGTCTACTTGTGATCTATAAGGTCTATAATGTATATCTAATTTTGAAGACAATAATGGAACATTAAAAGTTATGTGATGCCGAGCCTTAATTTAATGAGTTAGTACGTAATTTCATGTTGTTTTTGTTTTTGTGTTTTGCAGAAACTCCAGTAACGCTGCAAATCGCGTCCTTAGCTATGATTGCTGGGTACTTGGTACGGGTTGCAGAAGAAAATTTTAACTGTGCCTATTGCCTAGAACAAATATCAACTCCCGATTGTGACAGCCCGTTGCTCCGATTGATTAAAATGCAAGATCGCGGTGGTCTGCGGTACCCATCTAGAAAATTCGTTTTTTTCCTGAGCAAGATACTAAAATTTACTTGTGTCACTCTTAAACACTTAGGACGTAAACAGCTCATCAAGAAGCTTAAAGTGTTTCTAGTGCCAAAGTTTCTTCAATATTTTAAGTGTTCACTGTGCAGTCAAGAAAAGCTTGCAAATACCATAATAACCAAATTTCTGAAGCCTATTTTGGACAACGAAGCACGTTCGGTGACAGACAAAATTGACAAACCATCAAAAATATACAGAAAACCATTGAGCCGCAAAATTTTAAAACTGTAAGCGTAGTTCCAGGTGAGTAACAATTAACACTTTATTTGGTGTTACAACTGTTACATTCATTTTGTTTACGACTGCTTTATCTTTTAGAAGTATTTGAACATAGGGCTTTATTGTATTTATCATAACAGTTAGTTCTAAACACCAATTTCATGAGTTATAGGACCAACGGTAATTTAAACAGATGTTTCGCGCGGTTCCGTGTACTGCACATGAGAGAGCTACCTAGCGGCGATCTCTGGAACTGAATCGTCTCGCGTTTTACATCCTCTCCTTCCCGGCCTTGAATAATAACGTAGGCAACGTCCTGTCACGGAATATTTTGTAGTGTTTATGTGCTTGTTGACAACAGCAATTTTTTGCTTAATTTTGTGTTTTTTTTGTCTTTTTTGGGTTTTATTTATTTATTTATTTTTTTTAGTTTTTCTTCAACAGAAAAAGTTCTTAGCAATGGCGTATTTCCAAAAAATTACATCAAGTTATAAAACGTTTGTTTTGTGTTGTGGAAGATTTAAAAAAGTATGTAGTCCGCCATGTTTATTTCTTATAGTGGTAGGCGGGAAATTTAAAATATATTGTCGGCTGCTATTCGGCCGCCATCAGTGTCTCCAGATTGGGTTTTTTTTTCCCCATATTGGGGAAAATTATTTTTTGGGGGGAAATTTTGGGGAAACTATATCCTTGGGAAAATTTTTGGGGAAAAATATTTTGGTAACGGGGAAAAATGGGGAAGTATTTAATCTGCCTGCCTAGTATTACTTCTAATGCATTTCTCTAATACTTTATTCAAAAAAATGTTTAGTTTTTTAAACACTCACTTTATTGAATGCATTTAAAAAGCAGCTAGCTACAGATGGCCTTGATTTGAATAAGTTGATAGGTATTGGTGTTCTCGAATGCTAGTGTGGAGAGAGCATTTTCCATAATGAATGTGGTGAAAAACAAATTGAGAAATAGAATGCATACAAGCACAGCTGATCACATAATTAGAGTGCGGTATAGTTAGAGAAACGAAGGCTGTAATAAATTTTAGCTAAGCACTAAAAGGCTTGCCAAGTTTAAGTCAGAGGATGTATATAATAATCATAACGATGTCGGTGTCATGTTGCTTTTGGCATAAGTATGGTTGTACTGACATTATTGTTGTTTTATTCCAGTATAAATGATATATAGTGTTTACATTAGTAAAATAGTTATGTATAGTTGATTTCACTTGATTTCATTCGTTAATTGTACTATGTAACACAATCTTTTTAATATAATAGGTCAATCTACTGTAATATTTATGACAGAGAAAATGTATATTTTGTGTTGGTATATAGGTACTCAATATTATCAAAAATTAATAAATAAAATTATGCTGCTGTAATTTTACTTTAGTCAGTCATTAAACCACAAATTAGCTCTCTTGTATACAATAAAAAAAACATCGTGATCGGTAAATCAATAGAACGAAAAAAACAAAATCATAAATAAATGAAAAGTGACGCCCGTGCAGCAGGTTTTATTATTTTTTTTATTTTTCTGGTTAGACGGATTTTTTTATTTATATATAAAAAAAAATTAATTTATATACTTTGATTCTTGATACGTACTATAGTTTTACAGCTCTGAACATATAATACCACACCTTTAAGCTGCCAACACTGATAATAAATAATATTTTTAAGGAATAGGTAGATAAGGTAGGTTAAAGATTTTTGGGGAAATCTGTATCATTTTGGGGAAATTTTGAAAACTCAATCTGGAGACCCTGGCCGCCATGTTTAAGAATGTTTTACCCTTTTTCGCAATTACACATTTAACGACGAAGTTTTTTCGTCGTGAAATTAAACGTAGAATTTAATAAAAATGCCCTTGCAGTTAATAAAAAAGTATAAGTAAGTTTAAGAAAGAATTTCTGTTTTAATCTCAACCCAGATGCTGTTACAGCATTGCTCATAAATCAAACCAAAGCAGATAGAAAGTTAATCACGCTAAATGCTACATAAACATTAATACACTGCTATAACGGCAGATCTTTTAGTTTCACAAGGACATGAGGAATGAACCGAAACAAGGTGTGATTCCGTCTGAATATAATTACTCCATATTTATTTAAGGAAACTTATAACAGATATTTAATGTGTTAAAATACAATTTCAATTACATAATTAAAGAGCTCTCGGATATGTTAAAAAAATATGGGCCGGCCCTAAATTAGATTGTTAAAGGTTTCATTAAACACAAATAAACAAATAAAAAAATACAAAAAGAGGCTCAAGCAATCCCACTGTAAATTCTTGAAGTCCAGAACAAAAGATTTATATAATTCATATTTCTTCGAACGTAGTAAATTAAAGGTATTTCCAAAAGGTTCAAAAATACTGTAGGACCGAACGTCAGTGGCTCGCTGCCCGGAGTTCAGCAGTCAACATGGTGCCAGGGTGCCTGTTTGTTGAAGAGGAAGAGTGTGAAAATGCTAAGTCCGCATCCGGCTCTTGGACCCTGTCTGTGAAGTCTGAATCAAACATGATCAGAACTGGTACACAGACAGCAAACTGGGCAGAAAATGCCCGCAAAAATATAAGGGGAGGTCGGGGAATAAAGCTGATAGTAACTCACTGGACAGGGAAGTTGGCTCCTAGGTTCTAAAGCGTAGCAAGTCCGGATCTGAAGATCGCAGGAGGCGCGGACGTTTCCATAATTTAAAAAAATAACTAATATGCTGAGTACTGTACAGTCGGACTAAACTACTTAAAGAATTTATAGGGATAGCATCCCTTGTCTAATTGACTACATCGTCGGTTACAGCCGGACAGAAGTCTTGATGTGCGTCTCGCCGATCCGCCGATAACTTAAAAACAGTCCGTCTGGAATCGCGACGCGAAGTGTCCCCGGAAGGCCAGTGTCTCTTAATTAAAAGGAAATGCTCAATCAAATGGTGGGGGGGGGGGGGGGGGGGGGGGGGGAAAGAGAGAGAGAGACTAGGGCATCTGGACCGAAAGGTTCCGAAGTTCTCCGAGTGGGAATCACAAAATACTTGACTTCGATATCTCGAAGTTGGTAGCACTGGCCGATTTTAGCGTTACCTGTTGAGGGGTGTCTGAAACAAAAAAGGGATCGACTTGCCCGAGACGTTTGTTACAGCCTGGGGCTAATGGCGCAGTCGGCGCTGCTCTCTGGCGGCCTACAGGGGAAAGAAAGAGGAAGGTTGGCAATGTCGCCACCAGATGTCGCGGGCGTTAGCTCCACCAGCTGGCGACAAGTGAAGAAGTTACTACTTATGCCGCTAGATGTCGTGAGTGGTCCATGTTTGCACATATTTTTTTCTGTGGCAAATCGTCCTTGAAGTAGGCAGGCCACTGCCTGGCGAGTTCACATCAGGGCAATGATCCTGGGCTTAATTCTGAGAACCAAAAGGGGGGGACTGGGAGGTGAGGGTGGACAAAAAACGCAACGAGGCTGGGAAAGAGCGTCCTAACGTGTCTTTCTATGAGTGACCCTAAGACGTATGCGTGACGGCAAGAGCTGTTGTAAGCTCGTCTCTGAGAAGTGGTAACAACTCGTCCAGAGCTGTTGTGTGCAAATTTAGTCATGCAGGGAAATAATGTTGCAGGACGGGAACGTGACTGCAAGCGGGAGAAATGTCATCCGGGCTGCTAACGTCTTCATTAGACTTGCAAAAGATCAGATTGGCTCCTGAGAAACGGTGCCTCTGGCTACTGCAGCAAAATTTAACTAAGTAGAGTACACCAGCCTAACAAAGTGTAAATCACCCTTTTGTAACCAATAAATTTGAAAAATGAAATTTCCAAAAATAATTAAAAATTATAATAACAATTTTAAAAAAAATGTGCCGAAATACCTCATTTCTGGCACATTGCTCGTGGTTTGTTGGGGCCGAGATTAAAATTTGTCAAGAATTTTTTACGTTTTTATGTCTTCCAGTGCTCAAAATGATATCCAATTGTGGCCCCGGGCACGAAATTTTATTTATAATGCATTAATAACGCCCCTCACGATAAACAAAGGAAAATATGTATCAACGAGTGCCTGGTTTCCGCGGAAGACAATGAGCGTAACAGGACACATCGTAGTGGGACAATGTGCATAACGGGACACTTTTTCGTGCGTGCAGTCGGCGTTCATTGATTTATTAGACGTTGTCACGTCAAGAAAGTACTTTTTGTGTGAGCTTCCATTTGAAATTTATTTGGCTATGTAAACATGTGTGTATAAACAGTATTTTTGTTGTGTTTTTGTCTCGTTTCAACTGTTGTGCTGAATTTTTTTTGGGGTTCAATTACCTAATCATTTGTGGGTTTTTTTTTTTTTCCGTTCTCTTTAGTCCATTTTTCTTTGTTTGTTGACCATATTCCTGTCATGAAATATTATGTGGTGTATATATCCTGTTGACAACAGCAATTTTTACTTAATTTGTGTTTTTTGTCTTTTGGTTTTTTGTAGTTTTCTTCTACAGACATACATGTGCTTAGCAATGGCGTATGTCCAAAAGCTTACATCAAGTCATGCATTCCCATTGCACAAATCTTTCAAAGTTAATACTAGTTTTAAGACAATAAAAAGGGGGGGGGGGGGGGGGGGGGGGAAACTAGTATAACAACTTTCTACTCCAGTTTCCTAAAGAACATTTTGTTGATTTCCCTGTGTTTTCCAGGTTTCAAAGACAATATTTTAAATCCCTGCAATCCACAGGGGGTTAAAATAAAGATTGCATCAACATTGGGGGTCTTTACTGATGGTGAGAGATAATGAGATGGGAATTGCACTTTGAGGAAATTAATGAGTAAGGGTAACAGGAGCAACCTGGGAGCTCACAGAAACATCTGCCACGTTTCCACTTGGGGGAAAATCCGGGTTGGTCCCCACCACAAATCCGAACAGGTTCATCTCAGATGGATGTGAGTGCTTTGACCGCTCGGACAGAGTGGGTCCCATTTACTGTTTTCATGAAACTGTTATATGGTAAGTCATAGCACAAGTTATCCAAATAAATTATCAAATATACACACAAACATATTAAAATTTGTATTTATTATGCACAGTACATTCTTTATTTTTTCTATTGACATGAACCTTTTAAATACCACATTCAACCACATTTGACTCGGTAAATAAAATTTTATAGCAGCGAGATGGAAATATTTGTCTTAGTTAAGAAATTGAACACTTTCCATTATAAATATTGAAAACAAATTTTTAATTAAATCTTGTTGTGACAAACTTATTTTATTATTTTATAGTTAAACTTTTTGAAGACCCATATTATGGAAATAACCATATGGATGGTGTGTCTGCAACAACACATACAGACTTATCTCCAAAGCACATCATCACTTTGAAACATGTGTTCATACCAAAAAATTTGCTTTAACGTAAAAAACATTTTTTTATTAGGTATCTTGATAAATAATTTTTTTATAGCCTATCTTTGTTTTCCAGAATGAATTTTTTAATACAAATAAGTAAAACACACAAAAATAGCAATATGTGTTGTTGTATCTGTACTATCCATATGTTTTATATGTTTATACAAATTATAAGAGACCAGACAAATGGTACATACACATTAAAAAAGAACCACTAATCGTAACAAAAATGATACATGTATATACAAGAAAACTATAGAGCCAATCTGAAACAATGACCAACATTTATAACATTTTTTGTATATCTATTTACAATTCATACAGAAAATATTTTACTTCACAACAATCAAATCCAGATTTAGAACCATTCAACAACTAACATATCATACGACACATATATCTATATAAAAAAAGTTTTTAAAAATACCGAAAGGCTTTATTCTTAATTATTAATAAAAGGACATTATATTGAGTCTGTGGAGATGTTTGGAAGCTCACTTCAACTTTGTATGTAACAACTCAGTTTTCCTTGTCATCATTTGCATAACCATCCTTGTATGTATAAACATATTAATGTATTAAAACACTTTCACAATACACACAGACATAAGATACAAAATAAGTACATAGTAAAAATTTCACATCACTATTTTACCAGTATGAGCATTTTATATTTTAAATTAATATTTAATCTAATGGCTGCAATGCAAAGAACCTTCAGTTTCTAAAGTCTACATATTTTAAGCTACATTAACTAACCACTGTCACCAACGTGACACACACACACACACACACAGTATTGTCTTACATACTATCATTATCTGTACTACCTACATACACAAAAATTACAATGAATGACAAAAACATGAAACAGCTGTACGTATAGCACAGATTGTATGAGTTCTGGACTGCCACAGAAAGTTAAAAAAAAAAAAGAGTAGTATAACCCCAGAAGTAATAGAAACAAAGATGCACGAAATAAGAAAAATAAGACAAGCACACTTGCAAAACACTATAGGCTGGGCTACAATTGATAAAAATGTTTACACATGATTAGTTATAGTGATAAGCACTTGCATATGACAAAACAACCTCAGCGGCCTGGCCACACTCCTTTGTTTATTTAGGTGGCTTTAGCCAATGAGAAATTAATTCTGCTGTAGTTGATAAAATGTAATCATAAGAAAAATTTATATTTATGTAATAAAATCTATAAAAGTGCAAGAATTTTGAAATTTAATGCAAAAACAACTATTTTCTCCTCTTCAAAATGTGTGCTTTGATGTTTAACACGTAGCTTAATTTATGGAAATCATGCAAACGTAATATACAAAAAAAAATATATCTTGCACTATCTAGTCAAAACAAGAATTTTTTATTTGACGAATAAAGTTCTCACATGACAAAGTTGTATGATTGTTACATGTTTTTGATTGGTCGAAAAAATTACATGGTTTATGCTAGTGTTCTATTACTAACGAGAACTTACAGTTGGGTAGACCACTCGCTGTGAAATACAGGATGAGTGGAAATGCTGATGAATGTTTGCTTATCAATATCGTCATGGAATAGTTAAGATGTCAAGAACAGTTAAGATGTAATGAGTTTGTGAATTACTCATGTGTGTTTGTGTGTTGTCCAAATGGGTGTGGATTAAACACAAAATGAATATGCTATAAAATTTCACATGCTCATTTACCCTAATCTAAAATACTAAAAAGTATTAATAAAATTATAAATGATGTAATTGATAGTTTTACTAAAGAAATTACTTATTTGCCAAATATTGTGCCAAGTGAGCAACAAATTAAAATTATTAAGTTCAGAAAAATAATTAGCGATGATAATTAAAAACTATTTCAATATCCTTAACAAAGGAAAAATACAATCACCATTTTCCTTTCCCTTTGGCTTGTGTAACGACTGTTGAAAATGTTGGATTTAAAAATTTTAAATAAACTAAATTTCAAGGGTACCTACTTAAAGATTATAAAACATTTTAAAATTTAAAAAAAATTGAATACATTGCTCTTTAGCTAGCTGATTGATACTGTATGACTTTATATTCATTTATATGAAAAGGTGTTGACAGTACTTTAAATTTAAAGGAAAAATATATTTCTGCTTAATAAGTCTTACCATGAGGTCTTTAACCAGTGATAACAGTGCTGCATTCTGACAAATCTTTGACAAAGAAATTAATGCACATTTATTGTTATCATTATTTACTGATAATAGACATGGCCACTGCAGTATTGTGTTGTTGCACAATGTTGACACTAAATTTTAGTGTTGATACACATCTTGCACACTGTTATGACCCTTCACTATGTTGTGGACGAACCAGAGATCATATATAGTCTGTCTCACGCTTAGATTGCAGTACAGAGCAGATGGCACCCATTGTTGACTGATTGATACTACCCTCCCTGCTTGTTAACATTCAAATTCTTATTTTGTATAGTACAAATAATTATAATAATAAGTTTTAGTAAATTTTTAATTTTAGTTTTTTTTTTTTTTAATTTTGCTAAGACCATAGACCATAAAATAGTGCTTTCGATAGTTAAATTACAGTTGTATGGATATACAATGAAAGAAATAAAATATTAATTCTAAACACCAATTATTATTTTACAAGAGAAAGAATTTGCAGCAGTGAGTCACTATAAATAACAAGGCATTCCATTAATTATTTCCTATGGTCAAAAAGAGCCTAAATTTTTAATAGTAAAAGATATAAAAATAATTTGATGACAAAAACTATTGAAATCAATGTGGCTTCTTGCTGATAAATTTTCATAGAGGATAAAGTTGAATATTATCAGATGATGCTCTTGATAAAATACAAAAAGATAATATATGTGCAATTTTTTCATTCCAAACTTTCCTCTTAAAAAATATATATGGGTATATATATATTTTTCAAAAAGTACATTTTAACAATTTTTTCAATAAATTATAAATGTGTCTAACTTGGAGCTATTTCCATATATCTGGCAACACAGCACAATGAAACCAGGACAGCACCAATAGCAGATATCATGCATTGAAATGCACAATGCAATCCAAGGATAAAAAAAAGGGTACTGCGACCTTAGCATCGGGCAAGTGTACGGTCTCATATTCAACCTGCACATTGCTTGAACTGTGTATCCCCTCACAAATAATCTCGCTCAGCCTGCTACAGCCGCAACAAAAATCAGTGATTCTCGTAAATAGTGTAGGAAACTTTTTTTCATCCATCATTATACCTATTTTTCATTCTAGTAAGTTGCTTTTCTGGTTTTATGATGAGATTTAACTGTGTGTTTTTTTTTATAGGGATGGCTAGAGTACAAATTTTTATATTTGGATTCTGAGCCAATTCCTTAATTTCAATTCTTGATTACAAGTCATTCTGATTCCTAGTTTTAACAAAGGTTTTTAGAAGCAGGATAATCTCAATCTAAGGTATATTGTGAACTATTGGCTATTGGCCCAAGTTCCTGTTCAAAATACCCAGGATCCTAACACAAGTATATTTTCCACTAAATTCACAAAGTGTTATGATTTTGCCAAGGCCCCAAATAAACAGCCAAATGAAACACATTGAATTTTTAAACATGTACTTCCAACAAATTTATTTTTATGGGTATTTATTTAGAGTACATACATAATCTCCAGCAACAGTGAGTTCATACACTATCCGCACGTATGTTTGATACCTTTCAAAATGATAAATAATGCCGAAACAGAAACATGATCTGTGGTTTTCGTTCGATACGTGTTTGATAACATACAAGCTCTTTTTTCGAAAATTCAAAACTAATTCATAAATCACACAGGTACATTTTCTTTGTGCAGCCTAATAACATAATCAGTAGTTGGTTATGTAATCACTCACCAGTGTGTTGTGTGTCATCACAGTAAGCTATGTTGTTTCAAAAATGCTGAGCCACTTTGGGAATGTCATTTTGCTTATCTCTATTTATGATTATTTTAAAAATTAATACCATAGTTATATTTTATTCTATTATACATCCTGTATTTTTTTTTTCAAGAAGTTTTTGTGACTGCTACAATATATCTCACTAAAATTAAAGAAAATTTCTCTTTTTTTTTTATGAAACTGTTACATACGTATAGTATGTAATGGACCTTTATTGAAAAAGGGCATCTGCCAGCCACAGCTTTAAGGGTCCTGCCTATCTCAGCATACTAATGGTGGGCAGAGCTTCAGAATAATCCACGCAATTTAAGGTATAGAATTTAATTTACAGTAATTTCCCTTAATTAAGTAATAAATAGTAAATATGAGAAAAAGTTACCATGTTCTCATTGGTTAAGTGTGGAGATGAGTCTCACGGATCATACCATGGGTAATAATTAGAAAGAGAGAAATTTCACAAATTCATTGGTCACAACTTAGAAAGTAATTGTATTTTTTTTTTGACAGAGAAAATTGCCAAAAACAGGTGTTTTTAAAATACTTTTTTAGTCTGAAACTTTCAGTACATATTCTTTAAGCACAAAAGGTAATTAAATTGCATTACACCTTTATCTTCATTTCTATGTTAAAATGTTAGTTAGGGACCCTTTTATTTCGCGAATGGTTTATTCACGAAATTTTTATACAAGCATATAGGGTCTACATACCAACAATTTATGTTATTTTTATGGTGTTACAAACCGTTTATGCGTCGCGAAATTCCGCGAAATTTCACGAAATTTGCCATTTTTCTCGTTTTGCATGAAATGGGGCTAAATTCCTCTATTTCACTAAATTTCGCACAAAATAGTCAATTTAAAATCACTATTTTTAAGATTTGCGCAACAATATGTTTACAAGTCAAAGATAAAACTCCACACTACACTAAAATATTTTACAGGCAAATCATTTTATCACTTTATAATTTGATAATATAAATAACTTCATATTTTAACGCCCTCGGGTTCAAGAAACGGGTTTCATTCCCACTGTTGCCATATGGCAACAGTAACTTTCGTACCATAGATAAAATATTTAACCAAATATATTTGTTTTTGTTTTTTTTTCTTTGGGCAGACATCTGGCTACGTATTCTATGTGATGGAATCAGCTATCTAAGTATTGGCAGCACTGTTGTGTGATGGTAAATTAAATTACTTATTTGGCGGCTGCTGCATTGTTATTGTTTTGAGAAAACAGTGTTCGGGGAAAATTTATTTTTTATAAGTTATTTTGCTAATTGACACTTGTTATCTCGGCAAGTTGATTCTTTATATGCAGGAGCACTATTATAAACTTGGTCTGCAGAGTAAATATTATTATTTTCGTAAAGATTATTTGTGGAAAACCTATGTTGCCAAATGGCAACAACGGGCAGATGTGTGTATGAATTTGAGTACATAGGCCCCTACTTGAGAATGATTGTTTACATTAAGTTTTTTAGAGTTCTATAATTTATTTGCAATGGGTACGTTCGCTGATGATGATTTGTTATTACAATTACGTGTGCCTGATTTTACAAACTCTGATGTTGATTGCGACAGCGAGTCTGACGAGGAAAGTTCAGTTCCGATTGGGCGGTTTCCCCGAAAGGAACCAGATGCATTTGAACACATGGTGTTCTTTGAAGATGTTGAAGAGGTCGAAGTACTTTCAAGTGAAATAAGACTGTGCACAGCAGTTGCCGAAACAATTGACTTCAGTGAAGCAGGGCCTTCAACAGCACCCACCGAGAGAATTCTGACTGCTGCAGGATCTTCAGGTACCAAGACACAGACATTGTCTGCACAAACTGTTGAAAACACTGCAAGTCAGCAGAAACCATCAAAGAAAGCGAAAGCATTTGTGGACTGGTGTTTTCCAGAGGAACTGTTGTGCGATGAGAAAAAGCGGCTCGATTCCATTCCAGACCCTCCGCCAGAAATACAGTCACCGCTACAGTATTTCAATAAGTTTTATAGTGATGACATTGTTGATAATATTACCTATCAGAGTAATAAATACGCCTTTGAAAAGGATCATGTCACACCAAATTTCAGCTCATGCAAAATAAAACAATATTTAGGTATATTATTACACATGGGAATTGTTGGTATGCCCCAATACCGAATGTTTAGGCAGAGCGAGAGTCTATATCCTCCAGTAGCTGACATTATGAGCCGCAATCTGTCCATCCGAAGGTACATAAACTTGGCGGACAATGATGAGCTTGACGTGAAAGACACCAAGAGGGATCAATTGTTCAAAGTGCGTCCCATACTCTCTCACATGGGAAATGTTTTGCAAAGTCTCCCGCCCGAAGAAATGCAGAGCGTAGATGAGCAAATCATCCCGTTCAAAGGGCGTTCTAGCTTGCAGCAATACTTGAAAAACAAGCCTCAGAAGTGGGGCTACAAAGTGTTTACGCGATGTGGTGCCTCAGGTATTATGCACGCATTTCATATTTATGAAGGCGACAGCACGTGTACCGATTTTGGGATTGGGATTTCCGGAAACGTGTTTCAACTTGCTTCCACAATACCCAACAACAAAAATTATAAAAAATTTTTTGATAACTGGTTTAGTTCTGTTCACCTTGCTACACAGTTGAAAGAGAGGCATTTGGTGTGTTGGCACAATAAGGGAGAATAGGATCCCAGACTGCCCTTTGAAACCTGACAAAGACCTCAAGAAGAATGGAAGGGGGTCAAACAGTTCGCTGTAGATGCCAATAGTGGTGTGGTGGTCGTCAAGTGGATCGATAACATAGCGATAAATTTTGTCTCAACATATTGTGCTGTCGATCCTGTTGGTACTTGTCAGCGGTGGTCAGCAAAAGAAAAGAAGTGAGTACAAGTTTCTCGTCTTGACATCATAGACAAGTACAACATGTTCATGGGTGGGGTGGATCTGGCAGATATGCTGATCGAATTGTACCGCATCACATTGAAGTCCAAATGAGGGTACATGCGTATTTTCCATTGGCCCATCAATGTGTCTGTAGTGAACACGTGGCTCATGTACCGTAGGCATCACAAGCAGCTTAAAATTTCAGGCAAGCATCTCTCACTTCTAGAGTTTCAGGCACAAATTGCTTTTGGGTTGACGTCTGTTTCCGTAGATGTCAAGAGAAAACGTGGGAGGCCATCCTTCGATTCACCATCCCCGTCTTCTTCAAAGAAGAAAGTAGTGCACCGGCCAGTGGCGCCTATCAGTGATGTTCGGTACGATTCCATTGGTCACTGGCCAGTGCAAAGTAAGAAGGGCCGCTGTAAGCTATGCCCCAAGGGCTATAGCAGAATTACCTGTTCAAAGTGCAATGTTCACTTGTGTTTGATGGGGTCAAATAATTGTTTTGTAAACGTCTACCAAAAAAAGTGAATTCATTGTGTGTTGCATACTTCCTGTAGGCCTATTGTTATAATTTGCATTTTATTTTTGTACTATGTGTTGTAGGGCTAAATGATTGCTTTCTGTTATGGAGAATATGTTTTATACATTATGTTTTGTGATTATTGTGTAAGGCTAGGGCAATTTTTTTCTTGGCTAAACCAAAACTACCAATTGAAACATTGTCATTTTTTTCTTAGTGTATTATGTAAAGTTGTGTTATGTTGCATGCATTTCCTGTGTGTTTTGAACAGCTGGAGTATGTTTTATGAACTCAACAAGTTATTTTTTTGAGGAGCTCAAAATCAATCTTTGAACTGATTTGCTGCTCAATGTTGCCATTCAGCAACATAATTAAATTTTGTGTTGATTTTTTTTGTGAATTGTAATTTTGTGTTTCTAGTGTTATGTGTAAAGTTATTTTACATGGGTTCTCCCAACTGTTTTGTAGATTCATCTCGTGAAATTATGAAAATCAAATTTTGAACTAATTTGCTGCCCAATGTTGCCATTTGGCAACATCATTAAAATTAATGATAATTATCCTAATTATTTTTATTTTCATTCTCATATCATTTTTTAGAGTATTTGTAACTATATATCAGACTCAGATAATTTTTTTTCTTGACTTCAACTGTTTGGGAATGAAAGGGTTTTAACTTTTAACCTAACAATAACACAACTGTTTTGTTTCCATTCATTGGCCAATGGTTTTCCTAACGGCCATTGCAAGCCATAGACAAGAAAGTACATAAACATTTTATCATAGCGACGCCATGTTGAATTTTATAATTTTTCGCTGTGAATCTTTACTTTTTTCTTTCAAAACCCATTTATACTGAAAAAAGTCTTAATTTTCTAGAAATTCACAATATATCTGAAGTCAATACCGAATTACGGTAATTTACAAAAAGAACATTAATTTTACCAACATGGCGTCCTTCCACACAAAATGACGTCCTTGATGTATTGTGAACAAAACTTACACACTTTATCTCGTCTTCTCTGAGACGTTCGTAGAAACAGAAACTCCACGGGTTTGTTTGTTTTGATGTTGCTTATTTTATATATATTTTTTTAAATTAAAAAGTGGATTTAAGTGTTACTCTTGAATTTGTATGTTCATACATTTATCTGAAACAGTAATTTATCTAGTATTTTGCCCTCGAATGAAGCATGTAATTTAAACAACAGTTATACAATTGCAAATTCGCCATATCTAAACGCGTTACAAGCGTTTAAATCATGCCCAAAATTGTATAAATTCACAACCGTCAGCAGGAATTTGCAACTGACTGATTTTATGTATTTGATGCAAAGAAAAAAAATAATGATGTGCAAATTTTGCAACATTCGAATAGATTGGGAACGACGAGACACATGCATGAAGCATGTGAAAGATAGTAGCAAGCACAAAGAAAACCAAGAAAAAGCTACTGCTGGCTGCAGTAGTGGACCAAAGCAACAAATTTCAGTGCAAGATTCTCTTCACAAAGCAAAGACTATGAAAACGGAGAAAGAAGAGTTTATTTGTGACACAGTTTCAGCATTCACGAAAGCAATATTCCATTAGAAAAATTAGAAGATCCTAACCTCAAGCAATGGCTCAGCAAGTACATTCAAGGTAGGTATTTTTTGTAAGATCATAAACAAAGGGATAGTATCTTTGTGTATAAATACTCATATTTGTGCAAGTAGTAGGTTTTCACATTTCTGGATAATGTGATGTCAGGTTATTTAATTATCAGATTGTCAGGTTATTTTATTAACCATATACATGTAAAGTAACTTAGGTATCGAAAAGTAACATGATGCATTTTATTTTAATTTTTTGAGGTTAAACATAGTCTAAATTTTGATTAAATTAAAGCAGTACTGTTAAAAAAAGGATGAATTTTTGTGTTTTGAAGGAGTTGGGGACCTACCTTCTGCAGACACAGCAAGATCAAAATATGTAACACAGATTTGTCAGGAACGGAAGGAGTTTGTCTGCCAAATGGTCAAGGATCAGCTTGTAACTGTATTGTGCGACGAAACGACAGACAGGAATGGGTGCTGTGTTTTTGTTGTGCTATTGAGAACTTTATGTCCCAATCAAGAACAAAAGATGTTTGTTGCAGGTGTTAAAGTTCTCCAAAATGCAAATGCTGCAGAGTGTTCCAGGGCTATTTTGGATGTACTAACTGACTACAATGTGAAGTACGACAATGTTGTTGGAATCGTTACAGATTCAGCACGCTACATGACTCTTTGTGCCCAAATGTGTAAAGTACTTTGTCCTGATCTACTTCACATTTAGTGTTGGGCCCATAAGCTAAATTTAGTTGCGAATAGTGATGGGTCGATTCCGATTCCGGAATCGGTCGGTTCCACCGATTCCACTGGAATCGTTGGATTCAGAATACAATGGTTTTGGAATCGACCATGACCGATTCCTGCATTGTTTTTAAGTTTGCAAAATACATAATCTACGCAACGTAAGAAAATATTAAAATGCATGCAAATATAATTTTTAAAACTACATAATACAATCTTTTTTTACGGAACTGATTTACGAATTACGGTGATTAACGTATTTATTTACTTGCACCGCCATTTTCCCTACTGTACAAATGCAGTATCTACTTTCCCACTTTAAGCGAAAGCATTTTTAGGAAATTACGTTGCAGCAGCACTGCATTTAATAGCAAACCTTAAAAAATAATTAGACAAAACCATAAATGTTTAAAGAAAATTATGTAAATGTAAACGGCAAATAATGTAAACGTTAACTATTTGATCATGGCAGCTACATTTGCCATTGTAAACAACCTAATTTTTTTTTGTGCTACCTGCCATGGTAAACCATACGGCCATGAACAAAATCTTTGGTGACGTGAACGTGAACGTGAACGTGAACGTGAAAATCTCTACACATTAAACTTTAAAGAATTAAAATGAAATAATTTTTGAATGAAATTTTACCCAAATTCACAGTGGATTATTGCAACTATATTAAAATAAGTTTAAAAGCAACATAACCAAATTGCTTTAAATCGGCGTTCTTGTGCGTGTTCAGCGATGCTCGTTTTACGTTAGATATATTTTGGAAAGGCAGTTGGCAAGTCTGAATTTCAAAACATTGCTGCGGAAACGTTCGTAAATTTTTATTACCAAACGGCAAACATAAACAATCTTTTGAAAGTAGTTGTGTTAGTTTAACAGAATTGTTTCCGATAAATTTCTGAAATGAATTAAATGTTAACACGCGATTGTTTGAAGAGTTTAAATATTTTGTGTAAGAAAATCTCACCATAAAATGTGAAAATTTTGAGATGCTAAAAATTGCACAGAACTTTCTTACTCAAAAACCGAAAATTTATTTTCTCTTTACGATTGTGAGGAACTGCAAGACTGGATGGATTTATTCTTTTCACCAAGTGAGATAATTAAGTTCTAGGTAATATATTAAAACGTAAGCATCTCTGACATTTTATTTTAGTGTGGTGCATATTTGTTTGTCATTTCCATCATAATGAGATAATAAAGTTTTATTTTTACATTTCCCTTTTTTATTTTTTTTCGCCATGGTCCCTTGAAATATGTATAAACGAGGTTATATTGACATTTTATTTGGATCATTATTTAGTTGTGCTTGAAAATAAAATTCTTAACCTAACCATACAAACCCTCTTTTTTTACAATTAATTAATTGAGTTGATAATGTAAGGTATCTAAAGTTTGTTAAGTTATAACATTATTTACAATTTAAGTCATTAGACATCTTTGATTATTGGCAGTGTTTGAACACGTGTTTCGTCTAACTATATGCAAGGTTAAAAGGCCAAATTGTGCTAGAAATACAAGGTAGCGTAACTTGATGGTAATGAACATACTTTTTAACATTATATAAGCTGTATATAATGTTAATTTCTGCACAGAAAATGAAACACAACATAATGACATTTTTAAAATCATAAACAACCTTTTTTTTCTTAGTATATTACTCTGTTGAACATTGTCAGATAAAAATTAAGGAATCGGAATCGGATTCGAAGAATCGACCCTTTAATTTAAGAATCGAAAATGGAATCGGAATCAGTATATTTTAGGAATCGGCCCAACACTAGTTGCGAACATTTGGTCCACCAAACTGCCTGAACTTAACAATTGCATTGCTAATGCAAAAGTGGCTTTCCTTAACACCAGGAAGAGGAAACACAAATACATTTCCTTTCTGAGGGAGAAGTACCCAAACGAAGAAAAACAGAGTGTACTTGGTACAAATCAGCATTGTACATTGCAGAGTATCTCAGCGATTTGGTTGAATATTTCAAGACAACCAACGATGGAGGGGCTGCAGTACAGTATTTCAAAGATCTGACAAACATTGCAGTTCTGCACATCATTGCTTCAGCAAAATTTTTGTCTGAACACTGCCAGTCTGTCAGTGAAACAATTGTGCAACTTGAAGGTTTGTATTATCCATATGCCCACAAGTTACAAGCAAAAATACAAGATCTTCGAGATAGTTTCAGAAGTGTTGCTCAGGGTAGTTTTGGTGAAGCAACAAATGCTACACTGGACACAATGACTGTTACTATGAAATCTGTAGTAGCCCAGCAACTGCAAGTTTTGGGTGTTGCATGTGAAAGGAAGCTAGCTATCCCTCTTACTTTTAGAAAACACTCCTACTGCTAAACCTTTTTTTGAGTTCATGGGAAAGCTTTTTGACATTCGAAATATATCTATAAATACTGTAGATGACACCCTGTTAAATGCAGCAAAGAATATTCCTGTCATCAAGAAAATTTCTTCCAAACTCTTTTTGGAAGGCTATTCTGCTTTCAAAAGGCAAGTTTTATCCCAATTGGACAGTGCCACTTCTGTTGATTTAGTATCAGTTTTATTGGGGCTAAAGGAAGACCATCAGGAATTTGCAGAATCCTGTATTAATATTTGTGGATTCCAGTTTCAAATGTAGACAGCGAAAGGGCTTTTTCAGTATATGGGAATATTCTCACAGATATGAGAACAAATCTGAAACCAGAAAACATGGAACTGATGGCCTCTATGTACTTTGGCAATTTACATAGGTGTGTGTATTGTAACATGTAATTTCAATCATTCATATAGCATAAGCGAAAACCAGTTCTTGTAGACATTTTATTCTAACTACCCAACAAGGGTTTATATTAATATTACAATTTTAAATATGTAAATGTTCAAGTGTTTAAAATAGCAAGATGTTTTCAATATTATCTCATAATGAAAGTTAAAATCTAACAGTTAAGTTATTTTCATTTTTCCTGTATTCTTTTTTTTTCTCCATAAATGTACTACGTGTTAAGAGAAACAAATTTTATTTACCGCTTTATTAATATACTCTTTTTACACCGCTTCTACCGGTTTTTTTACACCGCTCTTACCAGGTTTTTTTACACACGCTTTCACTAGTTTTTTTTGCACCGCTAATGGTAGTTTTTATTTACCATTTTTCAGGGTCCCTAGTTATAGTCACCACAAAAATCTAATGCGTAGTTGCCTCACAGATGACAAAAAGACTGTGCACCACTTCACAGCCTAGACATTATAAGTAAGTGATACCGTACTCATCATTCTGTCTCACTAGCACAAATACAACCCTGACTAGGCAAACCCCTTAATCCCGAAGTAACCAACTGAAGGTGGTCGGTTAGAATGATGCCAAGATGAAATCAAACTAAAATATAAAGTAAACAGTAGCACAGTCGATAACATGGTAACAGGCCAACTTGCAAGGTTAATACTTAGATAAAATTCATACGAGTCAGAGGGATTAAAAAAATCATGAGCAAGTATTATCATTATATAGAAAGAACTTGCTAAGGCAGTCAATCCACTAGACAATGGTCTAGATTCAGTAAAATTTCATCTTAACTTGTCTTTATAAAAATAAAAAATATGTATATTTCAATTTAATAAAGTAAAAAGCACTGGAGTCACTGTCCAAGCCGAAATGTCTTGGTGGCTAGCTTCACAGCTATCGGAATGCTGCACAGATGTCCTTGGAATGGCACAAATCATTAAAAGCAAACATTTTCCAGAGATTGGCTGCATACATACCATTAAGTAAAACGGTATAACATACCAAACCAATGACTGATTGTAACCCCTAAAATGTTTAGTGATACATGTCCTGTACCATGAATGGTTACCAGCCAATATGTTTGACATAAACATTAACAAGTTTTCTCCAGTTTTAAATTTTAACTCTAAATGTGGAGTTGGATTTTGTTTCTGGAAGGTTCAGCCTGTGGTCAGAGAGAGTTAGAAAACGTTAGATTTAACATCTCGCGACCTAACGGCTAACTCAATAAAAATACTAACTAAGTGTTTAGACATCAATGTTATTTTAGAGTAGGGATGTACCGATATTGAAAAACCGGTTATTGATTACGATTAACGATTCACTAAAAAATTAAAATTCAGCCGATGTTCCAAACCTATTAAGAATACTGATTATATTTGCCCGATTATTACATACATAAATTAAAAAAGAAAGCAAAGAGAACAACATTGTGATTATTATGCAACATTAAATAGTGAATGCAATGTATAACAGCTCTTAACAAATATTTATTTTGGTAAATGCCAACAAATAGAAAACTTAGCAAAATATACTGTAATATTTGATCAAAGAATTCGTCACTCCGTTTACGTAATGTATGGACATGCATTAGTGACCAGAAAACAACAAAACAATCTACAGTTGCCGAGTCGTCTTCGCTAACACAGACATTACCAATATTCAAAAAATTAATTTTGGTCGCAAACAGAAATATTCCTACAACCGACCACCAACTATCGCAATCGTGAACTTTTATTCCTGGTTAAATATTTGTTATTAATAAACGGTAAAAATAAAAAGTAAAGAAGACTTTCCCGTTATTAAAGCGACTTCAATCATAATAAAAAATAATAGAAAAAGGTTCACATATACAACGGAAATTCCGGTGAAGTGAGATAAGTTGGCCAAATTGTTTTTGTTCATCACATGACGTGCATAACCTAAACATAAAATGGAGATCTTATGATGATGCTGTTCAAATAATATTATTGTGTTTTATACAGTTTTATGTGTTGTATTTTATTACAAGCAGCACTCAAAGCAGTTGTTTGATGCATGGAGCTAACAATAATGGAAATACTAGCCATAAATGCTAGAAGAATATCGTCAATTGAAAAAAATAAGAGTACAGGAAAGCACCAGTACAACGAACTTCAGTTAAACGAACACTTCACTTAACCGAACTCATTGTTTGGTCCCGCCAAAAACGTATATAATAACCTTGAATTTTATTTCATCTTAACGAATTTTACGACGGTCCGTTTCTTCCTGAAACAAAAATATTCACTTGAACGAACAACCTTGAGGCAAATTTTGAAAAAAATTACCATCCAAAAACTTGTACTTTATTTTTAATTTTCTTATTCAAACGTAACAGCGTGTACGTAAACAAAAACAATAACGGAACTAGTATGTGTGCGCATGTACTGTCGACATGAGTAGATTAATTCTCGTGTTTTGAAATAATAATGGGATGGTATTACGTCCGTTGTACGATACAAATAGTACATATTCTCGGACTTTTCGTTTGTTGGCTACTTACATCACGATAATTTTTGTACGGTACTTTGGCTAACCTGTGCTGTTTTAATTTATTTCTTGAAATTCATTTTTTTCACCATATTGTTTTTGTCGTGTCTACAGACGTGAAATTTTTTTCCTTTTTTCAATAGTGTTGTGTTCTTCAGTGCCGGTTGTGGGAAGCCTACAACTCACGTAGTTTCGGTTCCCTGCAAGAATTTCCGAAGTTTTGCGTTTCGGTATTAACGCCACTTCAGCCGCTAAATCAATGAAAACAAGCATGGTGTGACTAACCTAACCCAACCCTTCGATTTTTTTAATTTCAATTTTTGAGTGAAATCCAAAGTTGCACGAACGTGGTAGGAAACCGAAACTACGTGAGTTGTAGGCTACCGGCCGGTTGTAGAAATGAAGCGTGTATCTGGGGGATAAAAAAAAGAACGCAATTCTTCAAAACTTTCGACCTAAGACCTAACTATTCAAAAGAATGGCCATGCTAGTCTTCAAATGTTTTGGAACACCACGCGTTTTGTAATGTATGCACGTTTGACTTTTCGATTGCACATGGTGGAAGGGATGACTGTAGAGGGCACATTGAATTAAAGAAACAGGCGGAACATTTTATAGTCATGAGGAGCAATAAATCCATATCGTAGTTTTTTCGCTACATCTGAAAAAACGAAAGTAACGAACGCAGAGTTATTGTTTACAAGTTCTTTTGTTTGTCTTCTGTTGTTTGTTTATAAGACAGTTCTTATCCAACCAGGATAAAAGAAGCAAATAAAAATATAATTGTTCAAAAGTATAACTTTGAATACTTTGAATTGAAGGTTGAAAATTTCCTGTAAAATTAATGACATTTCTTACATATTCAGATGATTGTATTGTTCAAATAGTTTTTTTCTTCGATTCATTAATTTTCATTGTATTCATATACATAGGCCTACATTTTAAATTTTTTTTGCATATTATTGTCCTTTGTTTTCTCTTGTGTGTGTCATAATTCCTCAGGAAAAATTTATTGTGCATGATTTACGCGTACTTTTTTAATATAATTGTCATTACTGATGGGTGTGATTTGAGGTTGGCAGCTCTGCCTACAATGTGTCTCCTGACCATAGACAAAGCATCAGCAGAGAGTATGTGAACAGGTTCTTCAAGCGGCCATAGACTAATGACTGAGATACTGAACCTTAAAACTCTTAAGGTGTTTCATGTGTTTATCGGTATACATATTTATAACAATGCTTATGTTTCAGTATAAAGAACTTCAGTATAACAAACTCAACTATTTTTTGGTCCCTTCATGTTCTTTATAGTGAAGCTTTCCTGTATATTTAATTTATTAGACGACGAAGTTCCTGAAACTTTCAGCGCGTGTGTAGGCCTACAGTCTGAACGGTGTTTCATGAATTAAACTTAAAAGAATATATTAGCATCATTGGCATATTTTTCTTATAATGCTAAGAGATAACTATGATAAATATGATGAGAAAATGACAATTTTGTCTAAATAATCGGTTGAAATAGCGCAGATTAAGATTAATTACAGATTCTCTATTATTGGGCGATTACAGTTAATTGGGATTCAAATCGGTACATCCCTATTTTAGAGTTTGTTTATTAGATGGAGTTTTACATCACAATGTTACACACAGAGGCATAAGGCACCAAAAACTCCATGATTATAGTGAGTTCAGAATCACTTGGGTACCAATGCAAGAGCTGATAAACTGAAGGAAAGCTGTGGTGTTCGGATTAAATCCACAACACTCCGTTCTGACTGTCAATTAACAACCAATGATGATGATGCAGCAGAAGTACATGTAGTTCGAAGATAAATTTTGGAATGCACTAGTAAATATACGACCTAACTGTTAATAAGAAAATTGCCTGTTTCTAAGTTTAATTCTTAGTATTAATTATTAATTATGTATTTTCAAAATACTACAGCAACACAATCTCTCAAAAATCATGGAAACTTTACCAGCATTCAGAAATTAACTTCTCTTCAACTCCATCCAAATCCTGCCTGGTGCAAACATGCTACACATACACTTACATACAACATGTCTTACCAACCATTCTATAAGCATCATCCTGAAGTAATTTTGTCACTAAAAAAACTTTGGCTCTAAAATTGTCATAACTGTAGATCTCAGTAGAAATCTACAGGAAATTCGACATGTTTTCAATAATGCCAACAAAGCTTTCTCTGAAAGAAAGTTACAACGTTAAGTGTAACGAGTTCCTCATCACAACAGTGTACCTGAAGCAAGCCAATGAGAAGAGAGAGGATGTAGACAGCTCACAGCCCGGACAGAACCTACAAGGAAGGTAAGTTAACGTAACGCAGCAGCTACAGTGAGCGAGCGACGAGAGAGGGAAGGGTCTAGGGGGCAGTCCCGTACTCCAGTCCACCGCGTCCTCTGCCACGCGCCCTGCCACGTCCTCTGCCCCGCCCCCTCCCACGCCCCCGTCACCTGCGGCCCTCCGACATGCCGATGTTGCTGGTGGTCTTCTCGAGGTAGGCGAGCGGGCCCTGCAGCACCCCGCCTGGGCCCTGGGCCGCCGGGAAGCCCCGGGGACCTCCTTGCTGCTGCTGCATGAACATGGCCTGCTGGGGCGTCACCATGGGACCCGTGCCCTGCCGACACAACAACCACCTGTCGCGCAACCTTACAGCAGCTGATCGCCTTGAATTTCCCAGCTGCGTAAACAAGATTAATTACGAGTCATGAAGAAGAAGATGCATGTAATTCAGCCTGGATGAATAGAATGTTTTGAGAAGAGAAATTAAATATATTTATTAACATTAAATTTAAATATTTACATATTTAAAAATAGATAATTTTGTATGCAATGCTGGAGTATCAGCACAATGATAGTGTCTGTCACCTCTTAAAATGAAACGATGGATGGCAAAGGAGAATAAAGAGGAACATAACTACTTGCAGCACAAATCAACAACTTAATTTCCTGTTCACACTCAATAGGCACCTAAACACAAATATAACCTCATGGAAAATAGCACGTCAATTCCACACACTGCCAGAGACATTAGGTACCAAAAGTGCTCTACGATTAGAAGAGGTTTCATAACTTCGCTTACTGATCACTAAAACTGATGTACCACGTAAAGATTGGTGCAATGTAATGCCATCTTACTTGCTGCTGTTGCATCTGCTGGTGCATCTGCTGCTGCAGCTGCTGCTGGAGTTGCTGCTGCTGTTGCTGCAGCTGCTGTTGCTGCTGCATCTGCTGCTGCTGCTGCTGCTGTAGCTGTTGTTGCTGCTGCTGCTGTTGCTGCTGCATGTTGACCTGGGTGGGCGTGGTGGCCGGGGGCGGGGGCCCCGAACTGCCGTTGGACATGCCCGAGGGCGCCGGGGACTTGGCCCAGCCTTGCAGGTCGGCCAGCAGGTTCTGCCACACCGCTATCTTCTCGTAGTGCCGCTTGATCAGCTCCTCCTTGCGCATCAGCTCCAGCCGCAGTTCGTGGGTGTCCTGTCACACGGCACAACTGCTGTGTTGACTGGCGAGTGCTTACTAGAGGCAACATCATATGGTGAATAGCGATAAAACCAAAATAATAGTGAAACTGAAGTCAATCCAGAATCCACCAAATAATACCAAAATGCAAGGCAAAACACGAATTACAGCAAAATTCACTTCAAAAGATTAATATCTTAAGTCCTTAGTTAGGTTTTTTATTTTAAAATTAAAATCATCACATACTAAGTAAAAAAAAAATTATGTCGGCACTAGAAATAAACTTAATACACACAATCAATTTAAATATAAATATATTTTTTTTTCTCCCCCACTGCTTAAAAAATTATGTAGGTTTAGTAGTTCCAATAACCCCACTGATGTTTGAATAACTTTTTATTTTTCAAAAGTAAAAACTAAACTTGTCTAAACATAAAACCATTAATCCTTGACTACAGATGTTGTATTTAAAAAAAAACTAAGCTATACTTTATTTTCATATTTATAATGGTACAGATTTTATAAAGTTAATATTTAAAAATTCCAATATGGAATGTTATAGTACAAAGAAAATAGTGCGTGTAGTCCCTCCGTGCGGAAAAAGTGAAACTTCGTAATGTGGAAATGAAAATAGGAAGGGGTAGAAATTTATTTTTAGTGAAATCATATTGTATCAAATCAAACTAAAAAACAAGTAAATGAAATAATGAATATTATAAATTAAAATAGAACAATAAAATAAAACAAGTACGTATTTCAGCTAATTTCACGACGCTCACACTGTTTACTTCGCTGCATAGCAAGAATACCACGCGCATGTCCTTGGAATATTGGACGCTACTCGTTGCTAACGCTCGCGCTGGCCTGCAACAGGTATACTACGCGCATGCGTTCGAGTGCCACGCATTCACTCTCGCTCTGTCTCTTTCTATTCCCCCTCCCCAGGAGCGTTGAACGTTTAACACAACCTTGTTGGAAGTCGCATTAGAAGTTTCACTTCAATAAAAATACATTTTTAATTAATGATGAATTTCTAACACTGCATATTTGCTAGATGAACATAGTTTATACAATATAGTAATTTAACCAGGGACTGGAAGTAATGCGCTACTAGTAACGACGTTATTTGTAACAGTTACGTTTTATGGTAACGATCGTGGTAACGCAATATATTAAGTTTTCAGTAACTGTAACTGTAACTGAATTACATTTTTCTGCCTTAAAGTAACAATTGTCATTACTTCTTGCGTTACATTTTTTAAATGTATTTCTTATTGAACGAACAACGATTTGTTGATTTTTTCAATCCCAGAACGAAAATCCCGACAAGCATATTATTTGCGATGGTTTTGCTTGTACTTGTAAAACTGTTGTTGGCTAGCCTGCGCTCGTATTTTGATTGTCATTTATTTAATATTTGCGACATGCGAGTTTACTGCTGTGCTGTTTAATTAATTAACCTACCTGTGCACATGCGGGAAAGCAATGACAGAATCTAATGAAGCGAGAAGCCTAGATAGCAGTCCAGAATTTTCTTTGCCGTGGCCTTCATATTCTAATTTTTTCGAAGTTCGGTCGAGTGATAAAAATAACCTTATTGTGAAGTGCTTGTTGTGTGGTGCTGCGAACAATTTTGTAGTGTGAACTAATTACTCAATGTAATTTAAGACCTATTTAAATTTTTTCGGTTTAAATAAACATATATCTTTACTAAACACAATATGTTTTATTAGCATTTAACTATAACAATATTACGTATCACATTTTTAGTTTTTTCACAAAGTAGCTAACTGTTAAAGTAACTTACAGTTACTTTTCTCAGAACTGTAACTGTAACTGGTTTATTTTCAGTAGTGTAACTTGTAGTTGTAACAGGGTTGCATTTCCAATGGAGTATTTGTAACTGTAACTGAGTTACTTTTTAAAAGTAACTTTCCGGTCCCTGAATTTAACACATTTAATGAGGGATAATAGATCTCTGATTATGTGAAAACTGTCGTTAAGAAAAGTCAAAGTTGCTGTAAGTATTTTAACAGACTCAAGACTAAACCCATAATACTTGGGCCAAACAAGTCTTCTCAGCCCTAAATGTAACAGAAAATATTTATTATAAAGCAAAACAGATTCATGTACCTCCTTGACAATCAATTCTGGTTTCAGTGCCGAAAGCAAGAACCTCTTCTGGAGGAAAAATGCTTCCATTTGGCGTGCAAGGTCCGTGAAGCGCATTATCGTGCTGTCCACTTCTGCACGGATTTCATCTTTCTCCATTGTCGCCAGTGCTTCTTCCTTCGTTAGCACGTTCAGGCATGACTGCAAATATAGACAAGATAATTGCAGATAAACTTTAATAATATGTACTATCATCCCTGAATCCTTCATCTGCCTAACTTAATCAATAAAATCATTGAATAATTCTGTACTTATTTATTAATAAGTTGTCTGTAATACATAGACACCACACAAAGTACGGAAGAAATTTGTTATGAAAACACCTGAAAGTTACAGTTAACGTATCAGAGGAGACCATGTTTCATTACACAAAAAAAAAAAAAAAAAAAGCAGCTGAAAAAGGAAAAATACCACAACAGTTGGTTTAGGAAAATGGGAAACATTCACATTTTTTCTTATAAACACAACATATTAGGATTGTAAATTTTGTTTAAAAAATGTTAATTCAAAATTTAAAAAAAAAATTTTAAACTTCCCACCAAAACATGTATAACAAAAAAATATGTGGTGTATTAAATTCCATAAATACATAAAGCTAAACACAGTATAAAACAATAAGTAATATATCACAGGACAAAGCAATAAAATTAAGTTGTTAAGGCGGACTTGTAAACATTTACCATGATTAATCTTATTGGTGTGCCAATCCTGACCTCACCGGCAAGCTATAGCACGGATTGCACATACAAAAACACTTCAACACAAATTCATCAGAAGTTGCAGGTAGTCTGGTGTAAGGTTATGTTTATGACTGTTAATGACTCAAAAACTATTAATAGTAATTTAAAAAAAAAGAGTTGAAATGAATTTAAACTTTATTCTTCTCACGATTAAAAAGAAATAAACTTACATGTCCTCTACAGCATAGCTCCGAATGAAAACTTTCACCTACTCTCACCGATCGCTACTAAAAGTTCTGTGCCTTCACAAAATACAACTTTGTCATCTAGGTACGATGTAACGCGGAAAACCAATGGCAACCAAATTGGCAGACCAATGGACATACCGGGCCTGTACTGCACATCTGGGGCCTAAAGATTTCTAGTCGAATTGAGCCCAAAAGATAATAAAACCAAGGGTTTATACTTAATCGCGGCATGGCCTCGGCACCCAGAAGTGAAATTCTCTGCCCTTACAATCTCATTTGTTTCTTTGGTGAGCCGTCATCCCTATACGTCATTTCAGCACAGTACTTACAAACAATGACTAAAGACAAAGAGACTACATGACTGCCCGCCACGTACAAGCTGTCACGTGACCTCAACAACCAATCACAGCACAACACAGTACAAAAACACAACAGTATACAAATTTCCTAACCCTCGCAAAAAGGCTTTTCCTACAAAAAAAAAAATTGCAAAGTCTTTTCTGATTGGCTGATGCAATGACGTGATAAATTTCCAATCTCTCATGAGAGAGAATATCTGATAAATTAAGATATACATATTACATTGGTTTACAACTCACAGAATAATTACATATCTATGCTGTCGGTCAAAAGTTCATCTTATACTTATATCTGCATCACTTTACCACCCAAGAATCAAGCCGAGTCATTATCTACATTATCAACATATCTCTGTAGATATTCACTAGGGTTTTCTTCGATATGCTTTTATACTGTAACAGTGATCCTCTGTTATCCAACCATACTATATGCTAGACTAGACTATGTCTATTAACTTGAACAGTCTAAGTTACATTAAAGCATACTGAGGGATGGTTTGTGTATCATTGTAGATTGTAGATGATAAATGATAGATGATACATGATATCCTGAAGTTGTTGGACTTAGGAGCCCAGTGGCAAGCAGTCCATACCACGTTCTTTTTGCCATTTTTCTGAAATGTTACCAGGCTGTACTAACCAAATCATGAAAACAAAATAATCAGAACAGCACATTTCTAGTTGGGGTAATATTCTTACAACATTGCTTTTACTTAAGTAATAGTAAAATTCTGAAAATATTTGTTCCACACACTAGAGACGTTCCTGTATTTACCATGAAAACATAATCTTTATATTCCAACGGGAATCTGAGCAATCACAGTTTATAGTTTATATTACAATACTTGTACACTGACCCTGCCACCGCCAAAAAGGAGCTATTACATTTGATACATGTAATGACAATTCCTTTTCTGCATAAGGTTACGTGCTATTGTACGTAACAAGTCAGCGCATCACACCTTCATACTGCTAAAAAAATCCCTGTCAAGGATTGATGCTTGGGTTTGGATGCACAGTAGGGATACAAATATTTATTTTTTTAAATTTTGGTAAATATTTACTTGGGCAGTATTTCCGAAAAAAAATGTTAAAAATCCGAAAATACCTTTATTTTATGCTCTTCAACTTCCTCTTTTCATTAAAAGTGGCGGAGGTAAGAAATTCCAAATACTTTAGAAGATATCGAATTTTTAAATTTCTTCATATGTAGTTGAGCGGTATTTGCGAAAATAAATGTTAAAACTCCGAAAATACCTTAATCATTTGCTCTTCAACTTCCTCTTTTCATTAAAAGCGGCGGAGATAAGAAATTCCAAATACTTTAGGAGATATAGAATTTTTTAATTTTGCAATACAAGACCTGTGGAACCATTCGAGCGGCGCCATTTTTGTTATTTTGCCGTGTTCGTGAATACGTGAATCGTGAATGCGTAATTAATAAAATGGTTGATTAGGTCAGGTCAGTTACATTATTAATACTTTCAAACTAAGCCGACATTAAAAATTATTTTGTGAATTAATTTTAATGGCTGTTTAGTTTTAAAATATTAATAATGTAACTGACCTGACCAAACAAACCCGGACAGCCGGTGAACAGTAAACTAAAATGGTCGATTAGGTCAGGTCAGTTACATTATAAATACTTTCAAACTAAGGTGATATTAAAAATAATGTGAATTAATTTTAATTATTCTTTAGTTTTAAATTATTTATAATGTAACTGACCTTACCTAACAAACCCGTAACAAAGGATGTACAGTAGCAACTCACGTAAATTTTTTTGTTACTTATTACTTGCGCAACAATATCAAAATAACAAATAAGACTTTAAAATTAGAAACGTTAAAAACTCACCTAAGTTGGAGGCGGTAATTAAACACCGTTTTATACAATAATTGAACTAAATAATCACGTATTAGTTCATTTGAATTCTGGCCTATCACGAACAATCACGTGACATCATAATCCAATAAAAAAAATAGATACTCGTACGTAAACAAGAAACAATGGTGCACGCACGCCACAGGAATGCGCTGGTTTTGTGCTGAGATTTAAAAATTCGATATCTCCTAAAGTATTTGGAATTTCTAATCTCCGCCGCTTTTAATGAAAAGAGGAATTTGAATAGCATATAATAAAGGTATTTTCGGATTTTTAACATTTTTTTTCGCAAATACCGCTCAACTACATATGAAGAAATTTAAAAATTCGATATCTCCTAAAGTATTTGGAATTTCTAATCTCCGCCGATTTTAATGAAAAGAGGAAGTTGAAAAGCATAAAATAAAGGTATTTTCGGATTTTTAACATTTTTTTTTCGGAAATACCGCCCAAGTAAATATTTACCTAAATTTTTATTTACCTTTCATTGCATTACAATATCCAAATACAAAATGTTCTTATAAATGAGACACCACAATATCAGCAACAAAATCAAAGCACATGGTGACAGCCGCTTCACTGCATAGGTTATCAGTTTCTCAGAAATGGGTAAAATTTTAGAAATGCTGTTTTAAGGATAAGTACAAGAAAATCTCTAGTTTTCGAAACAAGTATTTTCATAATTTTATTGTTACTTCAAGGAAAAGCCGCGCTGTTAAAATATTACCCTAGTTAATAAGGCATGATGTCACATGGCTCTGCAATAAAAAGAAAGCGTAAAACAGTTGATTAAACCAATGCTGGTGTATGCAGCTGTGTTTTGGGACCCATAACTGGTGACGGAGATACAAGAGTTAGAGAAAGTGAAGCACACGACAGCAAGAAGGATCATGGGTGTGAGGGGTAGAAGGTATGATACAACTGCCATTTGTAACCAAAGGGGAACTGAAGAGGAGGTTAATATAAGGTTGGTACAAATGTTGAGATTTTCTAGCGGAGCAGGGAGAAAAATCTGAGAAACAGTTTGTACAAAGGGTACAATGAGGAAAAGAGAGACTATGAGTGGAAGAGAGAGAGAGAGAGAGAGAGAGAGAGAGAGAGAGAGAGAGAGAGAGAGAGAGAGAGAGAGAGAGAGTGTGTGTGTGTGTGTTTGTGTGTGTGTGCTGGCGAAACATTCGTTTCCGAGGAGAAAATGGTAGAAGTATGGGCTTGAGGGTAAAGTATTGGAAATGAGAAGTGCAAAGGATTTAGGTTGAAATCTTGGTAAGTATTATTACATTTATAATAATTAAAAGTGTGTAAGTAAAGTAGAGGGAGGACTACTTGCCACAGGGTGGAGGCTCAATTCCCAGGGTAAATCTAACCTATCAAACTTCAGCACACATTTTACAAAGAAATTATCTTGGGAGAAAAAAAATTGTTGGTTTAAATTCATTCACAAAATTTACCTGAAATGCTTCTTCAAATTCATCAACTAGATTACCATTACCATTTGTTGTGGTTGCCATTGTAACAATTGAGCATCAAAATTTTTAGTTTTTAAAATAAATCAGGTCGTGTTCCAATCATTACTCTAGTCAGCATTGTTGCAGAAATTGTTGTTCATACTGAAGAGTATCTTATTAGAATGGCTACAGCCAACACACCACAACATACTGGTAATATCTATGGAATTTAAAAGTCACAAAAAGGGCCAAAACCCGACAATAAATGTTAATTATCAACTGGCCCTAAGGTTTTTAATTGGCTGTGTTTATCGCCTAATAAATAACCTCAACCCCAAAAATCTGCATTAAGTACATTCAAATATTGTATACCCCTCAAATGATGTAATTCAATTCATATGCATGTCACGAGCACATGTAATTTACTGTGGTATTCTGAAAAGTATTATAGGGATTAGTGTTGACATCGTACCTCCTTGCTTCTCACTTAAAGCAGGGTCTCAACCCTGTCTACAGCATGCCACGGCTTTTTTAAATCATGTCACTTACACAATGTGCATGTGGGAGTGGCGATACGACATCCTGGTCACTAGTCGCAAGCCACTGTCGAGGACATACATGGTCGTGAGACACTTAATCATATCTTTTTCTGTTTAATTATTGTACATTTAGTTAATCATTAGTGTTTTTGTTTCTGTCTTTGTGTCACGGATTGCAAGCAAGGATCACGCAAAATATCATTTTGTCAGTGTATTGTATAGGTACATGTTTTGTACCCGAAATTCTTAGTGCCCTGAACTAGAAAAAAACTTTGTCACAGCATCTCTAAACTGTGAGTTATCCTTACTACTCAACCTCCCTGTCATCGCAGTGGCCTTGCACTATACACATGTGTATGGGATACATGTGTAGGAACATATACATGGGCAATAACACGTGGACTACCGCAGGTAAGCATGCACCACGCTGTTATCAAGCATGGGCGACATCCCTCGGCAAGCTAAATGGGCTTGATGGTCAACGACCTGCCTTTCTGTAGGAGGCTGCTCTTCTCAAGAGAACTGACACCGAGCGACAACATCAAACAGTAAAACTACCGAGAGATGTACATCATGTCTCCACTCTCCCTGTGGAGATGGGCACGCGACAGTTGGTGTCCGGACATGTGGCGAACTTCTACATCAAGTCCACAGGAGATAGTGTGCTGTGTTGGAAAAGCGTGATCAGCCAATTGAGTGTGAAAAGCCAATTGAGACAATTGAAGGAACCCTCTATGCCAGCGGTTCTCAAACTGTGAGTCGCGACCCACTAGTGGGTCGCGTAAGGATTACAGGTGGGTCGCGACTCGATCCTAAAACTATCAGAAACCATCGAATAAACCATCAGAAAAGATAAGAAAATTCGAAACAAATTTAAATGTGTGCAAACACATATCTATTGTTAAATAAATAACTTTTTTTCTACAAAGTTGACGCCGACCGCCAATGCTCCTCTGTCGCATAGACCGCTATGCCTCATCAACGTCTCGCAAAAGCGTGTGCACCGAACGCGCCCGTGCGCGCAGCAAAGTGCAGTTCGTGCGACGAGGCGAACGCCATACAACGAGTGCTACACCGGCGGAAGGATCCGGCCGGGTGTGGCATGTCCTTCCGCCGCACTACAACAAATTGTTATAATTATGTTTTTCCACAGGATTTTATTAAACAGTATTTTTATTAATTAATAATTCAGTCTTTGCAAAACCATGTTTCACTGTGCGATTCGTCCCGAACCTGGCCGGTTCAGTTTCCCGCGAAATTCACACGTTTCCGCGGGAGGGCTGGCGGGGGAGGGGGGTCGCGCGAGGCGACACAGGCAGTGTCCTTCGAGAGCTCACCCAGGCCGGCAGCCTGCGCGCAACGCGGAACCTTCAACCTTTACAGTTACCGACATGTAGTTTTCAATAGTGTAATTTCTTTTCAACCTTTTGTACAGTTCCGCGGTCGGCCTAAATTTACCATGAGGTATTTAACTTAATTCAATCAGTGCTCCGAGATGAGTGTTCTACGTCATACGTAAGTACTGTGGGGAGAGTATGTGGTTTTACGTCGGCGCTTCACGCCCAACCTAGCCTACAGGCTACTTAGTTTTGGCCCGCACGGGGCAGCCAGCAGGCGACACGTGCCATCAAACTTAATAACGATTCAGTCCCTGGGACATACCTAGACACCACGTAGAGTCGCCGGAGACACGGGCCTACGTGCTGCTAGCCCAGTTTATCAAGTGTAATGTATTAGTGGAATAGTTGTTCACCTAAGTGTAATTCGTCATGTCAGGGCTTATGTATCACCGTCGTACGGCAGTGCGCCACCAAACTTAATAACGATTCAGTCCCTGGGACACACCTTGACACCACGTAGAGTCGCCGGAGATACGGGCCTACGTGTTGCTAGCCCAGTTTATCCAGAGCTAGGTATTAGTGTAGTGTATTGTGCTTCAAAATATCGTGTGCCATGTCAGAGTGTCTTTTGTAACTTTCGCGTCACATATACGAGTCTGCCCCTCACGCGCATAAGAATCGTAAGCCGCCACTGAGGAAGTGAGCTGCGCGTGTGACTAGTCGCGTCGGGCAAACCGTTACGGCCAGAACGGGCAGCACCAGGTATTGGGCTGTGCTGTATTAAATTCACCAACTATCTGAAGAAGTTTTGTGTTATTATTCAGGCGTCCCGAGTGGCCTCAACAGCTTGGGGGGCCCTACTGCGTTGACCCCTACCTCTAGCCACAAGGCCGAACCTTCCCTGAGAACACGAACCTAACAAAATCACGTCTAAATAATCAGAGGTAGCGGGGACGGCGTCAAAGTGCTTATATTTTGTCAACCATTGTCAAATCAGAACACAATTTGTTTATCAAAAATCAATGGGTATTTAAAAAAAGCACACATATATGTATGCAATATTTGATGGTAAATTATATATACATAAGGAAGGAATACGATACAAATAAGGTTTTTTACCCCACCATGGACCAATCGACCGTGGAGGTATTCCTATAAGGAAAGGTGGGTCGCCAGCTGAAAAATTTTGGGAACCACTGCATCTATGCAGTATTGCTTATCTTAATTGAAGATGTCACCATTCCTTTTCCACATTATTAACACCTTAATTGGCATCGGTACTGCTCAAGTCAACACTAACAACAACTGGAGGGAAACAGGCAGCTGGGGATGTAGGACCAACAGTTCTGCCCTTCTGCATCACTTAACTCACTTCTCCAAGACACGAATGAGACATGTCTGGCACTGAGATAGCTCACCACACAAGACGACCAGCTGATGCGGGTCCTCATCACCCTGAACAAGAGACACGGGAGTTTGCCACGTGTTTGTGGCCCAACCAGTGGTATCACCAGCAGACATTACACCGAGATGATAGGCCTAGTGCTTGGCCATGAGCACCGGAGTCGGGACAACCATCAGAGATGCCATCATAACAGTGAGTGTCAGGGAGCTGGTTACCCAAACTGCAGCAGTTGTTTTAGAAAGACTCTTGGAAGACCTGGTGCTAGGAAACATTAGTTGGTGGAGCACAACATAGTGATACAACTGGCTTCAGGGTTAGTGAATGTCAGCAAACATGAGTGCCTGGCAGTATATCCACTAGCTAGAGCACCACCTTCCTCAAGAGAACCCACAAGATCAGAAGACTTGGACAATAATGCACACCCTCAATATCAGGAGACATTCAGGCAGAGCATCTTTGCTACTGTTGACCCATTCAAGCGCACTACGGTGACAGAACATCGAATCCCTACTAAGCATGACCAGCTGGTGTATAAAGCCCCCAGGATATATGCTTTTTGGGAGCAGTAGGTTATAAGCGATCAGGTGTACAAAATGTTCCGAGATGGTATTATCGAACCCTCCAACAGCACATATAATCACACATCGTACTAGCTGCCAAAAAGTATGGAATTATGTTTTTCTGTGTGGACTTCCATCCCCTGAATAGTGTCACAGTCAACTTCACACAACTGTAGATGAGTGTGGATAAGGCCTTGGTGGGCCTAGGCAACACGCTAGTGTTTATTCCCCTTGACTTATGTTCAGAAGATTGGCAGGTGCCAATGCACCCATGTGACTGAGAGAAGACCACATTCGCTGTGGTTGCTACTCCGTACTGTACCTAGTAACATTGCTTGCTTGGGAGGAACAAAATGCCAGAGGTCAGCTAGGAAATGGCAAACAGAGCAGAACTAAGATGAGGCCGTCATGAAGGTCCTGCACCACAAGAGCACTGGTCGTGCTCACATAATACCTAATGCCGATTGTTACCTGTGCACACCCAGTCTTAAGTATGCTAGTTCCAGTCGTGGCCAACTGGATGATATCAATGAAGGTTCACCTCGGGGATAAGTTGGGCCACGAAGTATGTAAGGCTTTGCAACGATGTCTAAAACGCAGCTGTGGGCCGCCCGTTAAACTCCACTAGGATCTGAATCAGCATGTCTGCTTCCGGTCCTAAATGGCCCAGATGGGGTGGCAGCTGGTCAGGTCCTGCGACTGCGGGTGGGGGCGGGGCCAAGTGCCAGGTGGGCAGCATCGCTCGCCGAATACCAAAGTTGACCATGAATGGGTGAGGCGAGCCGCCCCTACTACTCCCAGGTGGGCGGAATGGCAGCTGGTCGGGCCCTGAAGCTGCAAGCAGAGGCAGTGACGATACCAGGTGGGCGACAAAACTCGCCGGTAACCCGTGGCGAACCGCGAATAGGTGAGGTGGACCACAACCAAAGGTCCTGGGTGGATGGAGCAGCAGCTGACCGAACCGTGTGATCTTGCGTGGGGTAGTTGGTGTCACCTAGGGGTAGCATCGGCAATCAATGATATCGACGTTTCCGAAAAAAAAGTGCTGCATGGTAGCCCCACTCGCCCATGACAGATGGGATGTCAGAATCTGGGCAGAACTGGGTGAGATGGAGGGTGGTGGCCATCTGTGTCACCACTCTCTAGTTGTTGTTTCCTGGAGGCCCCCTCGTGACAGCCAAAGAGCCTCACAAGTAAGGCACACATTATGCCAGTGGTGTTCAGAGGTGGGACAGTAGTGTCAGCAGGGCCGACAGTTAGCCTGGGTGCCTGGTGGCCACCCTTGGTGGTCATCCTGGCTGGTGTTGCATGGCCTGTTTAGGTGGGTCTTGGTGGCGGTATTGGTTGGTAGTGTAGGGTAGGTGGGTGGTAGTTGCCCTTGGTGGCAGTGGCCCTTCATATTGTTTAATTTGAGCTACACCTATCCCTCACTTAGCACATATTCAGATTGTGCAGATTCATTTAGTGCGATGTGAATTTTACTGCCCCAGTCTTGAATAGCACGTCTGTAAATAAATTTCAGGTAGCACGAAATCTCGTCAGGCAAAAAAAAAAATCGGGCACGACGCCATGAAGTCTATTTCAACTTCTGTAAACAACAGACGTGCCCGTGGGATACAGTTAGCCAAACAAGGGGGGAAGAGATGCGTGCGCATGTCTGTCTACGCTATCGACTGTTGTACAAACATCAGCTATGGCAAGTTAAATTGCGGCTGTGAAGTGTAAAGGATCAATGTTTTTATGTACGCGCGTATGCCACAGTGCCGTACCATTGTCGCCTGGCCAGAAACCAGGCCGTGAACTCGCAGTCTAGCCAGTGAAAGGGAATTCACTCAAACAAAAGCAACATCTGCCCATTCAGCTGCCAGTAACTGTATGTGCTTGATCACTCATAATGGATCGTATTCAAGTATTTGAGACAAAACTAGAAGTATTATGGCGCTCAGATTGTAATGAAGGCCACACTTATGTTGGTCCACTTAAGTTTTAATCAAGTTAATTTATTGTGCGCACAATCGTACGAAATAAGGACTTTTACCAAAAGTTTATATAAGTCCGATGCTGTTAGTTGTACTAGCAGGAATATATTTGACATTAGATACCGGAATATAAATAAACAGATGACTCACATGAAAAAGGTTGTTAAATGAATGCTGCAATGAAAAACATAATCATTGACCTGACAGGATTGGTGTGAACCAGGTGGTGATACGCGAACAAGCACATTTAATTTTTGAAAAATTAAAATGTAATTATCCGGACAGTAATATCGGTTTCACTATCAGTAAAGGATGGCTTGGAAAGGTATGCGACATGAGTTTAATGTTAAGCACGAGTGGGTAAGTCAGCCAGCCGACTAACGATAAAGTACATAACCACATATTTCCCTTACATGGTGTCATATTTGTCAAACAAAGTGCGATGGGAGGCATATAAATATTGCCGTCGTCCGGGTTCTCGTGTTCGAGGTCCGGCGTAGTTCCTAGCGAGAAGGCTGGTGTTTTACGGAAAACGTGTCTGGGAGGCCGCCAGGCTAACTCTGTGGCTAACCACAAGGTGGGTCGGTGGTTGCGAATGCCCGTGTGTGGCCCACTAGGAACGGCGGTGGTGGTCGTGGTGTGAGGGATCCCTGGTTATTGATACACTACTGGCTCTACACAGCCTAGTACGCTGATCTCTAACTGGATTGGGGAAGTTCACAAAATTACATACACGAGTCTGGTTTGCACTCTCGTATACACGTCGCGCACGGAGTGTGCGAAGTGGACGTTTAATTGAAATTGGCAGTTACACTTGCAGTTACAGTTACACTATTTCTCCCTACACAAATTACACTATGTTGACACTGGGCGCTCTGACGTCCATCACTAATATTAAGTCCTCACACCAGTCGGGGTTGAGGGGTGGAGTTCGATTGGAGTCGGCCAATCCCGTAAATTGCGAATGGCGACGTCCGGGCCCACCTGTGTGGACCGCGGCTCGCTATGAAATTCGTTAAAAGTCTTTAAGTCGCATTGGCCGGTGCCTGTGCACTTCGGTGATTAACCAAACGTCTTTGATTGCGGGAGTCGGCCCGCGCCGTATACTGCACTGCCCCGTGTAATGCGTTGAGCGGGGAATTTCCGTTAAAGCGGCTGGGATAGGCCCTACACCGTAAAAGGACCGTGCGCACACAGGGAGTTAATTACAAAAAGGTTTTGGAGAGTGACTATAATTACCAGGAATAAAATCGGTGAAGACAATGGTTGAAGGCTCCCCGTGAGACGCACGTCCGTCCTTGTCCGCGAGTCACTCGGCATTCGTGTCTGGCCCTGGCGCGAGGGGTGGGCTCAGCGTCCTCTCGCGCCAAAGTTTCTAATGTTCCGTTATTCGGAAATTATTAAATTAATAAGAGATTGAAAGTAGCTCTAAATTCACACATTACATTATAAGAATTAATCTAATACACAGATATGTTTTAGGAATTGGATTTAACAAGTTTACATTAATTACGTTTATATAATGTGAGTCACGCTGGAGACTGTTCCTCACTTGTTGACTGCTCCAGTGGCGAATGATACACAAAAATTGGGCGGTTATAATTAAGCCACACACTACTTCATTTAACGTAGGCTGAAGGCCGCAAGGGTTGCATTCACAAATGTATTAATAAAAATCCACACGTGAGTGACCCGGACACTCCTACGTCGCACTTCCTTTGCACGGAGTTTTTAATTAAAAGTGATGTTATCATTAACTTACGTTGAATTTATAATGTACGGGAATCGTGGTGTCTGGTTGATTAGGGCATGGTTTTTAAATTCTACCTTTTGTTTTGGTGCTCGCCTGACTCGGGTCGGCCATGGCTAGGGGTGCGTTCCGTTAGCGGGGTCGGATACTGGCGGTTGCAGGTCGGGCTTTAGGGTGGCCTTCGGTCGAACGACGTTAAACGCTCCCCCTCCCACTTGAGAAGCCTGACCTTGCGCCACTAGTGGCCCCGCCACGTGGGGGCTCCCCTAACTTCGGCAGCAGCTCCATCCAGATGGTGCTCGTGGTGGCCGCAGCTGGTAGGCTTTGCGCTCCGGTCTCAGGTCATCCCACGTCGAACACCACCGGGTTGCTGGCCTGTTGGCGTGGTCCCTCGGCGCCTTCCATTTGCTGTAGTCGGCCAGGTAACCTGGTGGGCGGTGGATCCTCCGGGGTCGGCCGCTGGGTTCGTCTCCCGGGTTGGGCGGCTTGCTGTGAGACTCGGGTACGCTAGGCCGCATGTCCTCCGGTTCTGGCACGGCGTGGCTTTGTATGGCCTCCTCTCCCGTTCTTGTATGTCGGGCGGGTTTGGATTGAAGGCATGACTGACCTCGTCGTCTGGCTCTGTCACCACGGGGGTGGTGTCGGCGTCGTCGTCCTCTGTAAATGTGCCGGGGGTGTGGGAGAGTTCGGTGATGGAGAGCACCCAGAGTTTGTCTCCCTGTTGCTCTGGTGGCGCTGCGGGTTCCTCGGTGTCCGGGTCGGCGGTCCACTCGATGAGTAAGCCCCTGGGCTCTCCCTGCGGTCCCTCTTCCAGGTCACCCGGTGTCCCCTCAGGAGGGGTGTCTTCCTCTAGCTGATCTGGTATGTCCTCGGTGGGGGTGTCGATGGTATTCTCCTGGGTTGTGGCCAGGGCGTACGTTTCCAGGTGTCGAGGGAGGCTCCGTTGCCGGTGTGGTCGTGGCCTCGCCTCGTCCTCGGAGTTCGTCACCGTGGGGTTGGACCCTGGTGGCTCGTGGAGTGCGGCTCCAGTTCCGGTGAACGTGGTGTTGGTGAACAACAGGGTGTGGGGTCGTCGTGTTTCAGGCTGTCGTCGTGTGGGTGTCAGCTCCGGTGGGTCATCCTCCCATTATGCCGTGTCGTCGTCTGGGGGGGGGGGGGGGGGGCGTTTTCCTCCGCCATTCGGTCCCCAGGTAAGGTGGCTAGCCGGATGTCGTCCCGGTGGACCTTTTTTAGGCGCCGTCCTTCGGTGCGGACTAGGTACGTGGTTCTCCCCAATCGCTGTTGTACCGTGTACGGGCCACTCATACATGGGGCTAGCCCCGCGCAATAGTTGCAGGGTGCGGCTGAGAGTGGGTGCTTTCGTGCGAATACTTGGTCACCAACTTGCACGGCGGATGGTTGGTGGTTGGTGAGTGGCGTGATTTTGGTGGAGTAACCTTCTTCTTGGCATCGTGCCTCGTCATGGAGTGCGATATGTCATTGGTCACATCATTCTGTGGTTTTGTTGGGGTGGGGGGCGCCATGTGTGGCCCATTCGCCTGGCCATTGCAGGTTGTGCCCCTGGATCATCTCGGCGGGCGTGAGTCCTGTGGCGGCATTACGGCATCGTCGGACGCAGAAACGTGCATCCGCTACGTGCAAGTCCCACTGTGAGTGGTCCGCCCCCAAGCGTATGCGGAGCTGCGCCTTCAGCTCCTGGTTACGCCGTTCTGTTGGGTTCGCCCTTGGATGGTAGGTGGGCATTGTATGGTGCCTAATGTGTTTGTCGTTGTACCAACCCTTCCAGTGGCGTCCCAGGAACTGGCTCGCGTCAGGACTGATTTGGGGTAGCCCCAGCGTGACAGGAACTCTCGGGTCAGGATTCCGATGATCGTGGGCGTCCTCACATTGCCGCACGGATATGCCTCCGTCCACCAGGTGAATAGGCCTGTTACCACGAGGATGAAGCATTTTCCGCTTGGTGTGCGGGGTTAGGGGCCCATCACGTCCAGGGCTATCGTCTGGAAGGCGGTGGGGGACTCCCTGGGTCACTGCTGTTCCTCGCCATCCTGTCGCCGTGCCTTCCTCGCTTGGCAGACCTCGCACTCCCGGACGAATTCCCATACATAGTGCTTGATGCCGGGCCAGTGATAGTGCCGGCTGATCTCTCGTCGCGTTTGGTCTGTCCCCGGGTGTCCGGCGAGGTCGTGGTCGTGGAAGAACCTGAGCATCGCATTGCGAGCGTCCGGTGGGACGTATGTCCGCCAGTCACCATGGTCTTTTGGTGTTCGCGCCATAATCACCTCCTGTTTCACGTGCCACGCTTCGTCCCCGGCGATCGCCTGCTGGCGGCATCTGTCGACGTCCAGTGACATCCCTTGGGCTCGGCCCACCCGGTGTTGTACATCGGCTACGGTGTTGTGCGGTTCCTCGTCCCCGTCCACATCGGCCGATATGCGTGTGCACACCGAGTTGTGTTGCGCCCATCCGTCTGGCGTGCCCGGTGGTAGTATTTCCTCCCAGTCGTCTGTGTCTGTTAACTCCGCCTGTCCGTCAGGTTCCCGGGACAGCAAGACAGGCAGTTCATTTTCGGTGCCAGGGATATGCTCTTCGTTGAAGTCGAAAGACTGGAGGAACAGGGCCGACCGTATTAGTTTGACGTTCCTCCCCTGCATTGTGTGCAGCCATGTGAGGCATCGATTGTCCGTTCTCAATGTGAAGCTCCTCCCCTCCAGGTGGGGCCGGTACTTCTTCATGACCCAGACAACGGCTAGACACTCTTGCTCATTACTATGGTACCGGCGTTCGGCCGGCCCGAGCTTCGCGCTAGCGTAGTCGACAACCTCCCTATCGCCATTCCGGCCCATGTGAAATAGTACCGCGCCCACACCGTGTGCGCTGGCGTCTGTCTGCAGGTAGAGACGGCGCCTGGGGTCTACTCGTGTGAGTGTGTGGCAGCGGGTGATGGCGGCTTTTATCCCATCAAAGGCACTTTGAGCGTGTTCGCTCCATCGGTACCGCGACTGAGGGGATAGCAGATTGGTCAGCGGGACTATTATCTGTGAAAATTCGGGTATGTAGCTTCTAAGCCAGTTCACAAGTCCAATGAAACATTGCAATTGTTTGCACGTCTGTGGGGGTTCCACCTCCGTGATCTTCCGCAAGTGGCCGGGCTGGAGCCGATTTCCTGCCACGCTTACGAGGTGCCCCAGGAATTCCACTTCTTGGGTCCCGATGTGGCACTTCTGGGGCACAACCATTAGGTGGTGTGTGGCCAGGCGTCTTAGTACTAGCGTGAGGTGTCTGACATGATCTTCCCACGTCTCGGTAAAGACTATCACGTCATCCAGGTAAGCGATTGCGAATTGACCTAGGTAACCTTCTGTCACCCGGGTCATTATCCCTTGAAAGGTGGCTGGGGCGCATTTTAAACCAAAAGGCATGGCGCGAAACTGTAAATTCCGTTCGTCGGGAATCATGAATGCCGTCTTCTTCCTGTCCTCAGCTCGTATGGGTACCTGCCAGTAGCCGGCCTTCAGGTCGAGTGTGCTGAAGACCCTAGCTCGACCGAGTCCGGCCACGGCGGCCTCGACGCTGATTTGAGGCGGAGGGGCACTGATCGTGATTGCATTTAACGGATGGAAGTCGACGCAAAAAACTAAATGAGCCGTCTTTATTGGGGCCAACACCACACACGCTTTATAATGGCTGCTTGAAGGCTCAATCACCCCGTTCTTGTGCATGTCTGACACCTGTTCGTGGATGGCTCGCTGCTCGCGGAACCCGTAGCCTCTCGGGGACTCGTGCACGAGGTAGTCGTGTGTTGTCGGGATATGATGTTCTGTGACGGTGGTGCATCTGAGGGGGTCGGTTATGCTGAAGTCATCTCGCCTCTCTGCTAATTAACGGTTGACAGCTGCCAGGTATTCGAGAGGGACATTGTGGCACAACTGCTCCAAGGTTAAGCTCTCCGCGTGTGTTTCGGGGGTGGCCCCGATAGTTTACACCATGAGGCGTCCTTGGTTACCGTTGTGGACTCGCGTGGGTCTCATTTCTATCACCGCCGCCTGCTCTGCTAACCATGGTTGGCCTTGTACGATCTCCTCGTGCAGGTTCTCAACGACAAGGGCAGTCACTGTGGTGGTGAAGTCCCGAAGGCTTACCTTGAGCTCTGTTTGTCCCACTATAACTCCTGGTTGGGTGCTGGTTGCTAGTCTCAGCTTGGCCTGGCATGGCTGCAGCATGCCGGGCGGCACCAGGTGGGGTGCCACGAAGACGTGGCTCGCGCTTGTATCTACCAGGGCCGCCGCGGGAAGTCCGTTGACCTCCACCGGGAGGCGAAGTAGGGCTGTTAACCATCTGAGCTGTGCCCAGGGGTGAGGGGAGGTACTGAGGAAACTCCGAGGCCCTCCAGCTTCCTGGCACTGCCTAAGCGGTTAGTTCTATCCACGGCTTTCATGGTCGCTGTTGGAGAAGTCCAGGCACGACCGGGCCTTAATCGACTGTAAGCCCGCTTGGCCGAGGTGCGATTGATAGGAGGATCATTCGAGAAAACGAGGTCAATCCAGTGGAGTGGCTCAAAAAAAATGGCTGGTTCGGCTAGCTGTTGGCAAACAACAGTCTATGCCCAATACAGACACTGAAGTTGGTAGTAGTACGGGAAGGATCCGTGACAGTGAAAGGATTCCCGACGAGGTTTCCTCTAAGGCCCTGGATCTGATTGGGTAAGACTCGTACCTAGTGGTAGTGCTCCGATCGCTTGGAGCACTCTCTTACTTCTCTAGCCCTCTGATGAGTCGACACAACTCTGATTACTAGCCTGGAAGGGTAGGAGAGGCTGGATAGGCCTCTACCGCACCAGGGGTTCACTGGGTGATTGAGGGGTCCGAGTGTGCTGTGGTATATTCAGGTAGATGCCAGAAGTGCTGACAAAATCTACAGGGCTAAGGACACAACCAATTGTCTGGTTAGTTGAGCAAGGTGGTGACTATGCTGGGATGAGTAGCCTCTGGTCATACATAGACTTATTACTAGGGCTCGGTCGATGCTGATCACCGATCACAATAATCAGCCGATTTTAACACATCGGCATCGGTATCGATCTGCAAATTATATACAGATCACCAAACGCCGATCATTACATACTAAATCAAAATTAATAAATACTGAATTAAGCTTAAAAATGCAAAGTTGTACGTTTCAAATTTATTTACAAATAACTAAATATGGTAGCGTAGGCCTACAATCACGTATCATTAAAAACACCAATTTACAGTACAGTAGAACCTTGATTATACGTTTATGTTTCATAAATTTTCCCGTGTCATACGCCGATTAATTTTGGTCCCGCCGAAAGTAATATATTTACATGACGTCGTACCGACCATGGTCGTTAAGCCCGTGCTCCGCACCGCCGGTACCGCATCCCGTTTTCGGAGCGCGCCCCTTGCCCAGCCGGATTGAGTCAGGCGAGCGCCTCGGGCGTGACCCCAATAGACATAATGAAATTTAAAGGTACAGAACCCCGGAGGCTCGAACCCATAATTCAATTAAGGGAAAAGCCATTAGTACGAAATTACTAATTACCCGACATGTAATAAGTGCGTCGTAGCCACTCCGGGCGAGTACACCACGCACGGAGCAGACAACAAACCTCATTAACAGTCACCGCGGCCACTGGGCTTAATTAAAATGCCCGTGACTATGATCAAGTCAGAATAGGAGAAATCCCTCTAAAACAATTCGCAGGGGACAATATGTTAGTAAATTTACAGTCGCCAACTTGATGTCACAATTTAAATTATTAAATACATTAAAACCATTTTTAAGCCTTAAGCACCCAATTACCAGGTGCTACATTTTAATTGGGCACCTGGAACATTTTTTAACTGGTAATAGAGTAAATTCAAATAATATATCTTTTTTGACGCCGACTCACAAAGAAGAGAAAGTTTCTCTTCCTTGCGAGGCGGCCATGTTCGGCAGTCTCCAACCACTCTGCGCCGGGAACAGACGTGTGTCCGTGGGCAGCATCCAAGTTTCTTTCATTGATTATTTTTATTCTGTACTAAATCTTTAAATTTTTTAATTCACCGCTGCCCACGTCGACTCGGCGCGTATTTTGCGGAGCCGGGCCTATCCCGACCGTCTTCAGTGTGATATCGCGCTACGTATCGTATCATAGAACGTATGGTACTGGCCGACTCCAGCGAAAGTAATTTTACTTAAGGACACCGTGCATATGCCTGCCGGCTGCACACACGTAAGTGTTTCGCCGAATTTAGGAGCCCGCTCATAGAGCCCCCCCTGCACCCGTTAACATTCGGCACTGGCCGTCTCCAGCGAGCTTCGACCCACGCCCCGCGAGACTGCCGCGGTAACCATTAGTGTCGCGTAGTGTTATGTTTTTTTTTGTGTTAATTGTATAAAGGCTAGACGTCGCCAAGTGTTGGTGAGAGTGTTTTGTAGCGGGACTACATTAAACGTAATTCTCACCAACTCGTGCACACTAATTTTCCGTAGTCTCCCGTCCTCCACACGGCCGAGCGGCCTTCACAGTCAAGGGAGAGCCATTCAGGGTAGATTCAAGCCTTGTACCTGGCGGGGCACGCGGGGGCAGAGTACCCACGACCCAACACCAACGGCCTAGCAGCCCGCTAGCCTGGCGCCCCTCCGGACAACAAGAGCATCGCGACGCCCGTAGCGCCCGTCAGGTACCCCCCCGGGCCTTTCACAGAGGTCGGGTGACGGCATACAATGGTTTATTTTCCCGGAACATACACTAATAAAATATTTAATTTCCTGTTTCATGCTGTTTTACGAAGCGGAAAAGTCCCAAAATTCACAAATGGTTTTTTTAAATGCTTTTATTTTGAACCTTTGGAAACGTAACAAAATAACTTTACTGCTCCATAGATATGGATAGCATCAGGAAGATTGTGCACTTCGCTAGTAGCATCTATGGGCAGTACCGAAGTGAGACTAGTGGCGCAAACTAGCAATGATTATGAAAACGGTGCACGCTCTTTACCAAGGCATGGATCTCATATTTTGTGCATTCATTAATCTTTGAATTAAAATTCCTGTTTGTTATTGTTTCCTTACGATCGGATTGTTTTGTATTCTAAGTTTCTAAAGTTAACATTTTGTTGAAAATTGTTCTGTTGCATAAATATGTTTGTAAAAACAAAAAATCATTTCTGATATTTTTTTTCAATAAATAGCCTATTTTTTTCTTTATTTCTAATTTTGGCTTGGTGACTTTTCCTCTCCCCCCCTTCTTCCCAAGAAAGGACCTACTACACGCCCAAGGCAACTGTGGTCGTCAGACGGACCACTCCCTCTGCCGTCATACCTTCCACAGGAGTAATGCTCGTTGCTTCCACCACAGTCCCCTCCCTTTTCCTAGTCCGTCTCAAGGGTCGAATCGCGTCGTGTCGCAGACACGGGCGTATCCGTATCGGTGTTCAAGTATTTCACGGATCCTTTGAAAGCGGAGCAAGGTTTCGAAGCGTGCGTGACTGTAATATAACGTGTATTGACAAATGGCATCGGGCAGTACAACAAAACACAAAACTATACATAGCCAGTGAAGGGAAGTGATTAGCAATGTGATTGCATTTTGTGATCAGGAGAAGGCATTAGGCAAACTTACCCATCCATTATGTAATGCAACAAAGCGTGCGGCCGCAGCGACAGGGAAATCGAAAGGAACAATAGGCAAAATTAGAAAAGAAAGTAAAGAAGCAGCTATCAGTGGGGGAATTTTGCACACACCAGGAAAGAAAAGAAAAGCAAGTAGTAACAAGATATAGGTTGATGAGTTTGACCTTGGGGTAATACGGCGCACGGTACAACAGTTTTATACGGTGAAAGAACAGGTTCCAACACTTAATAAGCTTCTTACAGTGTTACAAGAAGAAATAAATTTCCCTGGATGAAAAGAAACTTTGAGAAAAATCCTACATAAATTGGGTTTCCGGTTCAAAAAATGCAAGAATAAAAGGAAAATATTAATGGAACGCAATGACAGTGTTGCTTGTAGGGGCAAATATTTACGTCGAATGAAAGAACATGAGCAGGCTGGTGAAAAGAATAAAACAGTTGTGTACATTGACGAAACCTGGATTCACCCGACGTACACAGTAAGCAAGTGTTGGCAAGACAACGAAACACCCGGTGTTTTGAAGAATGACAGCGCTGGTCAACGTTGGATAATCGTACATGCAGGTTGCGATCTAGGTTTCATTCCAGGTGCATATCTCATTTTCAAGTCCAAAGGTAAAAGTGGCGATTATCACGACGAGATGAACTTCGCAAACTTTTCCAGATGGGTGCAAGACAAGCTGCTAATTCGTTGGTTGTAATGGATAATGCCCCTTATCATTCCGTTCAGTTAAATAAGCCACCAACAGCTGGTACAAGAAAACAAGATATCATCCAATGGTTACAGAACAACAACATTACGCATGACAATGGTATGACAAAATGTGAACTCCTCCAGCTCCTTCGTGGTCGACGTCCACCTCCCAGGTTTCGCATAGATGAGATGTTAGAAGAACATGGGCATGAAGTAATAAGATTACCACCATACCACTGCGAGCTTAACGCTATTGAGTATGTATGTAACATTGTGAAATCACGTGTTGCTGAAAAAAATGTCGCTCAATCATCACGTACCATTGAAAACATCACAACAGAAGCAATCAATAGCATCAACAAAGAAGAATGGCAAAATGCTATTTTACATGTAAAACATACAGAAGCAGAGTACTGGACAGGTGACTGTCTAATGGAGCACGAAATTGAGAAAATTGTTGTTAACTTTGGCGAGTCCAGCTCAGACAGTGAATGGGACTTTTCGGACAACAGCAGCACATATTCCAATGGTAACATATCAGGAATTGAAGAACTAAATGGCTGAGTGGGCGTTTGTTACATGCACTATGCACGAAACTGTGTTGAAATGTTTCTTGCATTTTTTTCATTAATTAATCACACAAACAATATTTTCTTTGATTATAGGCAAATGCATACAGACATGTATGTTAAATATGGTGCTGAGTGAAATAATTATTATAACACAAACGGTACAATGTGATGCTGTGACATTTTCGTAGACACTGTGTTTCGCTGTTTCATACGACTGTACCTTCAGCTTATCACAACATTTCTTACTGCACGACTGCGCTTCATGGCCATCGTTTCATCCAGGTAATCATGCTTCATGTTGCGTACACTTATGAACGCATGTGTATACTCCTTGCTTCCACATCTAACGGTATTCCCACCCCTCTCCCCCTGCGACACTAGCGCGCCCGTCACTCCCCTCCTCGGGACCACAGTTGGCTTGGGCGTGTAGTAGTAATTTGTAGGCCACTGATTCTCATTTCAGTTTTACTTGATTATGTACTGTATTTTACATTTCTGGTCGTTTTATTGTACGTATATATAATGAAATGATTAATTCATACCTTTCATTAATATCGTGCAATTAATTAAATTACACACATGTATTTATGTTTAATCTGATACTGTGCTGGTATACTAGATTGAAAAAAAAAAATATTATCGCCATTCCCTTTTCATACACTTTCCCGCATCATACACCTTTTTTGTGCCCTCCGTTGAAAAGCGTATGACAAAGGTTTTACTGTATTAATTTGCATATGGGTATTTTTAAAACATGCTAAACCATTATTTTACGGGTGGGAAGGTCTAGAAATAGTAGAAATAGGAAATATTTTGCTTACATTATATTATTGTTCATTTTTAAAAACCAATGAACAAATTGTCTTCTGTCAGAAGTGTTGAATAAATGGTAAGTTATCATAAGGTAAGTTTTTCATTAAAACATTTTTTAGATTTTTATTAATAACATCAAACAAGCTATATAATTCTTTATTTGTCTGATCAGTGATCTGCAATGATCGGTATCGGAATGATCGGCAAATTTAGTGATTGGCCCAGCCCTACTTATTACCAATTTTAATTCCTATGGTGATTTTTGGCAACCTAATAGTGACAAAAAAATTTGTTAAAAAAGTTTTGTATTGGGTTCCATTATATCGCTAATCTTATCATATTCTCATTTTTTATACACTTCATTGGTTATTTGTATTCTATATAATCTTTGCTCAACTACAAATTTAATTATTTGCTGGTCTTTATTTCACCCCTTTAATTTTTTTTTTGTAAATTTAGTTATTTATTGTGTGAAAACTATGTAATATTAAAGTATCCTATGATACATTTACATATCTTATATTTATTCTAACTAGTAGCATTTGTATGTTAAAAAACACATTATCACTAATACGATCCTTTTGCAAACAATAAGTAAACACTTTTGAAACCAATAAGTAAACACTTAATATTTTCATGTCTATTTCTTTTCTCAATAATTTCTATGACTAATACTATAATTTTTTTTGTATCAAATATCTCATTGTACTGTATTAATTGTTAGATAATCATTCATTTCATATTATCTCATAAGTTTTATCCTGTATAAGTTCTTTCCTGTATTATGTTGTTTGTCCTTTTTTATTTATTTTTTTAATGTATTTGTGTTATTGTCTTTTTTTATGTTTTGCTTTATTCTGTATGTGTTGTTTTTTTGTAAATGTAGGTTGTGCATATCCTTGTGATCTTTTTAAGGTGTTAATATGCATGTTACAAAGGGTAAATAAATAAAAATAAATGAAATAAATACTGTAATAAGTGCATTAAGACAAAATAAAATGGGATAATTGATTTGAGTGACTGCACTTTATTACTTACCATACCTGATTCAGACACAGTCTGTTATCTCCAAAACATGCACAACTCGAGGCTGCTGGTCAAAAATTACCCCGGCCGTCAGCTTGTAACAACCCACCCCCTCCTCTCCTAAAGTTCATGCACCCATCAGATAGGGTTATAGAGTGGTATCTCAACATTTCTAGGGAAGTGTATGATTCACCACTATCACTGCCCTGGCTATTGGTCTCTGGATTTGTGCTTATGCACTATCACAAATTTATTCATTAATATTAATAAAATACATAATACACTAAATCTGCAAATTTGCACGGATAGGATGGAAAAATGCAACAGAATCACAGTTATAAAATTAGTACATGTGCAGTATTACGTATTTTACTATTTTATTAAATACAACAACAAAGATTTTAGGGCAGGTAGAAACTTAGCCACAACAACTGACAGTTTTTATAAGAAATTTTAATGTCAACATTTATATTATCTATTTTCATTACGTAATGGTTCCTGAGAGCACAACCCTGTATTATTGCACAACCTAACAACAGAATTCAGGAACTTGGTTCAATAACTAATGTTACGACATTTTCAAACAAGTATTATTTTTAACATTGTATAATTTTACTAAGCGACAAAATACATGTCTTAAATGGAGGCAATAATTCTAAAACAAAAACTAAGAAATAATGTAATTTATATAAAAAAAAATATAGATATTGCATTATTTTAGTTAAAAAAATTAATATATATCTAGAAAACAAGTATGTAAATAAAAATATTTCTATTGCACTACAGTCAAATTACTAGGTAGCTCAAATCAACCAAAATGTATATTTTTGAAGAGAGTTTTAGGTACAGTAGGCAGCTGTAAAATTAAAAGCAGCAGTGTTTTATACTGCATATAAAATTTTAAAAAATCCAGCTGAAAAATAGGAATAGTTTATAATACAAGAACCCAGAAATGGTGGGGTCGTAACGAACCTTTGTGATCATAATTACTAAAGCATTACACTAACATGACAATGGCTAAGAGTTCAGTACAAAGCACCAAAATGACTCAATTTATGAGTACATACAAGTTGTCTCATGCTTAGATTGCAGTACACAATAAATTGTAACCATTGTAGACAGTTTCTAACTACACAGCTTGTTAACATTAAAAATCTTATTTTGTATACCATATTTAACTATAATAAGTTTCAAAATATATCTTTATTTAAATTTTACTACTTGTAGAATATTTCAAGACCAAAAATGAGTGTCTTTTGACAGTTATTCTCACAGTTGAAGTCATTCTGACGAATAAATTATTCAATGCCAAACACCAATTATTGTTTCACATAAGAAACTATTTGCAGCAGTCCGTCACTATTAATAACTAGGCATTCCATAAAATTAGGTGTTATACTCAAAAGGGCAAAAATTTTTAAGATTAATTGTTATAGAAACATTTGTTAACAAAAACTATCAAAGTTAAGAGGCGTCTTTCGATTACGACTCCTTAGAAATGGAAGATGAAATTTATCAGATGACTGTCTTGATGAAATACAACAGGAAAACGATTTCCAAAATTCTCATTCCAATTTTTTACTTTTCAAGATGCAATGTACATTTTAATAAAGTTATATTACTGTTATGAACGCAGACAGGACTGCGACGTGTGCCAGGTTCGGACGGCCACTGACGACATGCGTTGTGTACATTGACGAAAGGCATGCCACGCATGCCTGGCCTGATTACAAGGGTCATCACTACCCCTCTCCCCCCTCTGCTCCCAAACACGTCGTCCTGCCTCGGCGCCGTTATCTATCGCTGAGCGGCCTTGGGAATACTGCGGGCCGCCACGTGAAGTGGCGTGAGCGAGCAACGCTATCCTCCACGCTCCAGGCGTCGGGTTGGCCCGGGATGACGCATCTTGTCACAGCTGCTCTCTTCGTTCGAGAAGGGCACCACAGACTACTTAAGCAGTTTGGTGACAGAGTCCCGCGATGGTGAGGACCAGTGAGTGCCGCGAGTGTGGCGTGAGTTCCAAGCGGATTCCGAGCAAAGGGAATTTCGACGTTGGCGAAGAGGGTGAGACACCTCCCCTCCCCCCAGAGTGGCGCGACACGGAGTTCGAATGAAAAGCGAGAATGCGAGGACTGAGTGGTGCGAGGTAAGGGGCGAACCACTGTTGAGTCTAGCTCCAGTGAGGAGTGCAGAAATTGACAGACATGAGTGTCTTGAGAATAAACATTTTTATGTGCCAGTGATTTGAGATTAAACATTATTTAAGTACAATTGTTTAATAAATATAAATATTAGTAATCAATAAAACTTAATTGGGCTATCCCTTATGAACCCAGTTCTCCCCACATTATGAATAGTAACATTACATTACAACATTGTGTCTAAAATGTTTTTGCTCTCTGATGTATATTTGGCAACAGAGCACACCAAACCAAAGACAGTGATGATGGCAGAAATGATACCTTGGAAAAAGAAAACAGGGTTTTCACTCAAATCTGTACAACAATTCCATTCACTTTTCCATGACCAAAATCACAATAATCCTTGACTAATTTTTGAAAATAATTTACCTATTTTGTAATTTTCTTAAATAAATAAAGACAATCCAGTACAGACATGACCTAGCATACATCATTTTACAGTGTGTGAGACTATGCTCTAAAACACCATTTGGAAAAATAAGTGTTTAATGTCTGGGTATGTAATGGCATACCCAGAGATAAGTAAATGGACCAGATGGAACATAACCGATACTTCTTGAAGCTGGCATTCACTAAGCAATATGGCGCCTATGTAGCTGAGACATTGTTTACATGAATAGCTGTTTTAAACAACAAACACACATGTGTTGTTATACTTCTAAAACCATTAAAATCATTAAAATAATGATCTTATGCTTTTCCTTCAGTAACTGGCTCTGTTTTCCTAGTACTTCTGTTCAAACAACCATATGCAACAAACGATACCATAATATATTAATATATCATGCTTTATAGATTGTCACACTGGTTCAAAATCACACATTCTACTTCTAAAACAACCAAACTTTTGAGAAATTACAACAGATTCACCTACAACACTCAAAAACCAAATTAACGATCCATAAATTAACAAACTTTCAACTACTCACAATGTAATCAAATGGTGAAATCAACGATGCTATTCACTAAGTAATATGGCGGACCTTCCCCCTCACCTTTCCCCTCCTGACTTCAAACCCCTCACCTAAACGATGTGTTTATGTTCCATCTGGTCCATTTACTTATCTCTGGGCATACCGGTGCAAAACATTTCCACCTTACACTGAGGAATTTCCGTGATATCCCCGACTTTCCTGAATGTGGACATCCTGGAAAGATAATGCCCATTTTAATTCACGCTGTAATCTAAGGATGAGACATTCTTTAGTTGGTAGGTAAGTTGCATGAAGCTTTATATCACTTACCTGATGTGCTCCTAAAAAAAAACCAATTATCAATAAGCAATAACTAAAATCAATAAATTGGTGCATGGATGACTGCATATTATGCCAACAAATTTATAAACTTCTAGTAAGATTCAATGTGAAAACAGGACTAAAGAAACTCCTTTTTTGGAGTTTTGTGTGTCATTTTTACAAAAGAACTCTTTACAATATTGTACAGACAACCATTACACTACTTGTTGAATAGAGTGTATTTGGTAATGCAAGAAAATTGTATTTTCTCTATGCCTTTTTACCTGCTCTAATATTTTGTTCTCTCACAATCAGTGTATTCTGCTTCAAATATACAACAATTTTCTTAAAATTTAGATACGTAGTTTATCTGCTACCAAAAATTAACATACTGTGTTGGTCTTCTTACTTAAAGTCCTCAATGTACATTTATCTCAAAATTCTATTATGTTATGTTTAATGTTACGTGCATTAATAAAAATTACTTCAATTACTTAACAAACACAATCACATATTTATCATTTGTACACATAGCACAGCTGGGCTTGCCAAACGTTTAAAGTTTGGATAAAATTGTGTTAAGTTGCGCAGTATGAAAAATTTTGACATTGCAGTTACATATATGCTTTACAGCCTGTAAATAACAATATGCCTATTATTTGTAAAAGTAGAAAAATTCTGGGAGTCATGCAGTTTAACTTGATTCGTAAAAATTTTTTTAAAAAAATGTTCGACTGTCTAGAGGTAATCAGCTAGTCTAGTTGCCAACAAATTAGGTCTCAATAGTTGCACAACTTAACCCAGTCATTAAAAGAGAAGTGTTTAAAAGTTTGTTTCATGAGCATTAGGGCAAGGACTTAAAGAGCATTAACTTATTGTTAATATTGTTACATCCCTGAAAATTCAACAAAAGCTACAAAGCCGAAGTTAGGTTCATTTAGCCATGAAGTGAGAGAGAGGTATGCAGAGGAGAAAAGGGTGAGCCAAGTGCATATCATCCGCTATGAAGCACTGACTGCTTTCACGTTACACATTCACCCAAGTGACCAAACTCGTCTTAGGCGTCGTCCTCAAATGTAGAGTCAACATACTGGTCCACCATGTCTTCTAAGTATGAGAGAGGTATGTAGCCAAGTGCATATCATCAGCTATGAAGCACCGACTGCTTTCACGTTACACATTCACCCAAGTGACTAAACTCGTCAACATACTGGTCCACCATGTCTTGTTCAAGTGCAGCCACCTCGCAGACGGGCTACTCGCGCCTGGCGATCGCAGAGAAGTCGAAGCTGGGCATCTCCAGCGGGGCCAGGGCCGGGAGCTCCCTGCGGGGCCGCGGGTCCGTCGCCTCGGGACTCAGCTCGCTGCAAGGGGAGAATGCGAAGGGGGAGGAGTTGCCGCCGACAGAGTCCGTGACCACGTGCAGGCCGGCCCCGCGCGCACTCTCCGCCTCCAGGGCGCGCACGCGGTCGCGCAGGGCGCCCGTCTCGGCGGCGCAGGCATCCAGCTGTGTCACCAGCTGGAACACCAGGGCCCGCAGCTGGTGGTTCAGGGTGCGCAGCTCCTCGATGACGGTGCGGTCGTCCTTGGGGCGCTTGGTGGCGCCCGCCACCGCCGCCTCCATGCCCCCCGCCTCCAGCTGCTCGCACTCGCTGTCCGTGTCGCTGTCCGCGCCCCGTCGCTCCACCAGCAGGTCTAGCAGCGAGTCTGCCTCCTCCATCGTCCTGCACATCCGCGCTTGTGCCCGTTCGCCGTGCTCCAGGGAAACATCCGACACTACAACACTGTCGAACAAAGAACCCCCGACGCAGTACAAGGAAACAAGGCATGCGTACCTCGGTATTCAACAGGGACCTCGGCAGTAAAGCAACCACATCAATCACTTGCAGAGACAAACACAAAATAAACTAAATGCAAGACAAACACAAAAACCAGCTATGTGAACAGTAAATATAGCTAAAGACAGTAAATTTTTGTCAAAAAAAACTGAAAGAAGATAAATGGTGATAGCGATAAAAATAAAAACATTGGACACACAGACAAAAACAAATAATTCTGTATTAATAACTCTACTCAAATGCATAGTACAAATAAAATATAAATGAGTAGAGGACAAAAAATAAATATAGATTTCACCGCCTCCTTATTTCTTTTGATGACACTATCACTTATGTGTTTTTATATTTTTATTTATTTAGTTTTTTTTCTTATTACCATTTTTTTGGGTGACTGTTGTCTTCTTTCATTACCAAGGATTTAGTGTTCCTTTTATTATTTTTTTTGCGAATGTATCTGGTTTTTGTGTTTTGTGTTTGTTTCTACCATTTAATCTGTGTCTACTTGACTGCTTGGCTTTCTGTGAATACCTACATCTGTGTGAGTTTTTTGTCCTATGTTTTATTTCAAATTTTGTTGTTGCATAATTTGTAATAAAATATGAATAACTATTTTTAGGCAATGGGAAATGTCAATTTTAAGTCATACAGTAGCACTCTATCACCGTTGACATTAAACTTTATACATAAAATGTGTTAGGAAAAAAAATCCAAAATAATACATGTAAACATCACTGTGCTTTAATGTACTTGAGTGAGTGGTATATACTCATAGAAGTTGGTAGTAAACTTGTTTTAATGCCTTTTTGTATCAATGTATTATGTTAACACAAGTAATGTATGAATGTATGGCCACTGAAATCGTTTATACTTGGTTTCATAGAACAGAGCATTTGAATTGGTGTATTTTTAGATGCTATTTATATTCTAACAATTTTACAGCTTTGTATCACCAACATATAAAATGAATAATCAGTTCACTGTCAAAGCAATTAGAGTTAAGAAACTAAGTAGGGTTTTCCAAATATTCAGTTAATTATTTAAGGCCTTTCACAACTTCTTGCTAGATTATCTTTTAGCACTAACCAGTCACTTAAACAGCGAAGTTGTCATTTAAGGTGAAGTTCACTTCAAAACTGTTTTTAAACCAACAGGTTCTCCGGGTACTGAATAACGAAATGTTTCAAAAACAAATTCTGCCAAATTAAAAATAAATATTTGTCTAGTGGTTGGGGTTAGCGAAATGTGACGCTTAAAAATAATTATTTTTTATAACGGTACAGAAATTATAAAAATAGCCACATTTTTTTAAAATTTTTTGTGTGTTTACAACCAAAACACATTTTGAAAGTGGCCTAGTTTTTAAGGACTACTGACTTGTTGAAAGAAGGGCGTAAGGACTGTTCATTGCAATTTAAAAATTTAGATCACTTGAGTGTGATTTTATTTAAAATATTTTGGCATATCAGTGTATCAAACTTATTTCTCTCAAATGTTTGCTACCGCAATTTTGAATATGGTAAGGGAATCACAATTAGGGAATTTGTGGAGTGAAAGGTTTCCAAAAATGTTTAATAAAAACCCTCCATAAAATCCATTTCATTATTTCCCTCACAATAAAATTACTTAGTACATAGAACAGTTTGAAACTACTATCAGAATAACATTTCTCTTAATTAACTCCAACTAATTAAAATCATCCATTTTTCAAACACACAATCTTCACTACATCAGTTTGCATTTGTTTCACCCTCATTTCCCCCAATATGTATTAATTATTGTGAGTGAAATCATCTTGTGTGCAAGAGAAACTATAATAAATTTTAATTATTACATTTATAAATTGCCAAATTATTTTTTACAGTTCCTTGAGAATTTGGGATTGACAATTTACAATTATATGGATTCAAGACACTAAAAATATTTCAGATGTCAAAATTAAGTATAATAAAAGTAAAATATGGTATTTATGGAGCTGATGGTTTCTCAAGTTATAAACTAAAAATTGGTTACATGAAAATGAAATGGAAACAAAACTTTTAAGTAAATTTGAAATTAATGCTGAACAGTTGGTTTAGGAAGTTATGTAATAGCAGAAAAACAATTTATTTTAACACCTATTTAAAAAAATAAAAATTTCAAAATCATCACCATGATAACAGAGGATAAAGGAAGTACATTTTCCAGTCTTTGTATTACTATTTGTAAAAATATATTTGAAATATCTTATAAATACTAAGCAAACACATAAAAGAATAATAGTTACCATTAGTAAACAAATAAAAACTGTAATAGATAGGGACATGATGTCATGGTGATCAGCGATAAAACCAAAATAGCAGCACAGTGTCGGTACAACATACAATATCAAACTGCAAGTTAATTCAACATGTAGCACCAAAATGCAGCTAAAAATATGAAATCAATCAGAAATTTTAGAAATCTTAACCCAAATTACAAAAATGTTATCTTCAAACATTGTGCATTAATTCATTGAATGTAATTTATTTAGCATAAGTTTGTACAAAAAGGAGCAAACTGAATGGATTGTAAAAAATTAATATTACATTGTTTGATATAGGGATGAGGTCTGGGGGGAAAGGGTCCCCTTTCAGGATTTAAAAGAAAAGAAACACAAGCAAAGAAAGAATGAGAAAATTAAAGCAACTTTGTTACATAAGTTTACAGAGAGATTATTTTAGAAGAATTCTTGTAATCCTTGGTGGTCTGCAATAATGTGTTTTCTCACCCATTATAGCCAGGCATGCCTCATAAACACAAGCAGCAGGAATTGTGTTTCCAAGTAATCTATATTTAATGCTGCTTTGCATATATACTTTTTACTTGTTTTAGCAAAATCATCAAATAATTGACATAAGAACAAAATATGAAAGACAAATAAATAAATAGTGTGCATGGAGTGTACATGCGAGAGAAGTGAACCTTATTTCTTATTAGGTATATAGATAAATTATTAGTCTTTTTTTATAGAACAAGAGATAATAAGAGAAAAGCATTGAGAATAGTAAGGATGCGGGTATGATCTCAAATGAAAAAATTGCCTTTTCCCGCATCCTGTACTCTCACATCGGTTCACTAGCCCTTAATTGCTTCTGCCTTTTTATTTTTACGCATGATTTTAAATTACCATCTTCAGCTAAATAAAATTAATGAAAAAAATCACTCCAATCGAACATAAATTACAATTATAAAGTCTATAAATCCTTTTAACGTTTCAAATCACAGAGTTTACATACAAAAAATAAATTACACTTATAAAGCTAACCTCTTAAGGCTATGCAATTATTTTTTAACATTTTCAATCATACTACTCTCATAAAAAATTAATGATGGTTATAAAGTCTATTGCACAATCAATAAATCTTTTTCCACTCAAATAAATAAACTGTAAATACTTTACATAAAATAAAAGAAATATGGTAGCTTCAATCGTTAGCGGTTACGGAAACTGAGGAGTAGACAAGACCCAAGCAGTGTTATGAGAATTCTGTAACATCACAGCTGCGTCATTTCTACCTCTCTCCTGCCGTCTCCCCTTCCAGTCATTACAACTAGCATATAGCATGGTATGCTACATACATATCCCCCACCCTTGCTGTCTTCCCATTCACTCGCTAGCACACTCTTCTCCTTTACCAGTTCCCCCACCACGTACCTAACTATTCCCCTCATAGGATCGGAATTTTCTTAACGCTTTAAAATTGTAGCCCCCTCCGCAAAGAAGTTTCACTTCAAAAACTAAAATATATAAATGTTCAGTTTTATTTTATCTAGCAAAATCATTACTTAAATTTCTATGCATAAATATTAGTGTCTGATATTTTAGTGTGACAATCAATATGTCTTTTTTTACATTAATCTATAAAGAAAATATGCTCCTAAAAATTATACAACGGTTATACTGGACCCCCACCTTCACAAAAACCAGAATACTGACTCGTTTGATCTTACATCTCTTACAAGTAACACATTTTTACATTAGTGATATTGGCACATTTTTTAAACACACAAAAATTTGCTGATTTATTTGTATTTTTCCGAGTAGTTCTGTTAGAGACAAGCTTATTACAAATAAATTTATTGTATAATCACATCACGTGTTAGTCAAAATGAGACCCATTTGATTAAGTAAGTACCTATGTAATAGGAAATATTTCAATTTTATACTTGTTGAATAATACATTTTAGAATATAGATAATGTATATAAAAAAAAACAGTAACACTGGAATATTCTGTTTTTGAAATGAAATCAACCTAAAATAAAACTACAAAATCTTGTCTTTGGTGATAGATATGCATCTCATTCTACATAATATGAACTAAAAGCTCATCCAGATCCATTTCATTTAATACTGCTGCAAATAATTTTTTATCATCAATGTGGATATTTACAGAGAAAAAAAACTGAGGAAATGGAACTGTTTGTGGCCTTTACAGTATTTGGCAAACATCATACCAAGGCAGGCTCACACTTTATATTTGCATTTTTCTCTATGGCAATTGCAATCCCACTGGCTTGCTGATAAAGCATACAAAACTAAAAAAAAACTAGTGCTATAAAAAAAATTACTTGTAACATATCATCGTAACTCAGTGTTCTTTATACACCTAGGCAAGTGAGAAATACTTAACAAACATGTGAGGAAAGTCTGTTAACTGTGTTGATAATAAAAAAATTGTTCTCTTAAACTAATTTCATTCCTTTCAATTTTGTAACTAGTGAGAATCAACACTACTTAATAAGCCTGTGCAAAGCATTGGCTAAGCAAATCAAATAAAGCTTGATTAATATTTGATTCTACTTTGCAAGGAAATATGCTATTCGTTTCATTTGAAGCTTAAATTGTGATGCAAAGCTTGAAACATGAAAAACCTTAGATTCAAAGGTCTTCAGTCACATACCATTTTAATGTATGTAAATAATGTTACTTAATAAGGATCTTGAACCCAATTTCCAACAGTGGATACATAATAAACTATATTCATATAAAATTTTACATTAATTTTTGAAGTCATGTAAAACTGCTGAAATTTTTTCTCCTTTCTATTTTTAATAATATCATATAGACAATTCTTTAATTCAACAGTGAACCAACAACAATTTTTTTTTACTTCACACACATCCAAATTTTATATATTGAGTTTAAAAACAGACTTGTTAAGATAACTATTCCCAAATTGATTTGGCTTTGCAAATATTCTTAGCATTAAATTTGATATTTGTTTCACATCCGAAAACCAGTATTTACACAAAAATACTACCTATAAAGAACAAATTCAAGGAAATGTATTGTGTATTAGCACCATGGATGCCATGCTGGCATAGTATTCTTACATGTAGGGTGGCTTTAGAAAACTGTCGAGCAGCATCGAGGAATGAACCACATCTAGCAGGCTGGTGTTGAGTCATGCGGAGGAGGGAGGCAGGTGGCAAATGCACAGCACGTCACATGCGCGGCATGCAAGGAGGTTCCTGACCTGTAAATGGCTATCTGGAGGTTGCTCGCGTCATCCCGTGGTTCGACAAACACCTGCTCTTGTTTGTTCAACGTGTGAGCCATCTTTAACCGATGGCTTTCCACCGCCATCTTATACATTTCAAACTGAGCCTTCTTCAGTCTACAACACAACATAGTGATTTGTTCACCAGGTAAACTTCGAGCAACAAGACTTACCGATTATAATGAAGCTTTAACTACCATTTAAAATTTAAGTTTATAGTGTTGAACATAAATTTTAATAATTCATTCGCTTAATGGTTTCAGATTTACTATTTATTATCGGTGCTCTATCCATGGTAAGATTACTTGAGTGGGCCACAGATACGGACATGTAATGTGTGCAGTAACAGCACAAAAATTTGGCCAATACTTAACTATTTCTTGGGTCACTTCACTGTCACTATGTGTAGCTGCAGATTAAAAAATTAATCATCAAATTCACAAAACCCTTTATATTAAAAAAAAAAAAAGGCGAACGAGTCTTTCAGTAACTGCCAGTGATATGTAAAGATTAACCTCAGTAACTAGCAAATTCATGTGTTCTCATGTTGCAAATAAACTTATAATACGAAAATCAGAAATAAAAATTAACGTATAATTCTTTGAAATAATGCTGAGCGTTATAAATATACTAAAAGCATTCATCTTAGGGAAAAACTGTAAAACGATTTCCCGTTTTTAACACCAAACTACAATTATATTTAACAAGATGGTACAACTGATTTCTTAGAGCTCGCTGAACAACAGGAGTACCAAACGTGTCGCATGTAAATTCCTTAACGCTAATCCTGTGACATATATATATCCCTAGACCGGAACTTAACATTGACTGAGTTTTTGAGGTTAGGTAGGTGCGTTGAGTGAAAATTTAGTATGCACCAGAAATGCAATGAAATAAGCACACATTACACAATAGAATTTAACAGGTTGAAAGTCCAATGCATATGCATGCAGAAACAGCTATAGCCACAACGCCACGAGACAAAGTCATCAAGATGGCGGACCCATGTGTGGCAACGTGCATCAGAATATATATTAACTTTCACGAACTTAGTGTATAGGTGTGCCAAAGAAAACTTTATGGTAGTGAAACTATCCTGGAATACATTTTGTAAATTTAAACTGTCATAAAATATATAATCTCAACTTAAAGTACCTATGATTTATACGTCAGGAAGATTGTGTTGGAACAAACATGGAATCAAATGATACCTAGTTAACATTCTGTTGGTTCTCTAAAGCAATACAAAAGCGATGCTATTTTTTAAGCATTTTTTAAACTAGAAGTTGCAGTCCAATAGATAAATTAAAACAAAACACATATTAAAACACATATTAAAACAATAAGTATATATGTAGTTATATTTGTTTATGCTTAAAAAACAGAAATCAGTCTGTAAATACTTCCTACGAACAAACCTCCATTTTACTGCTAGCTTATTCAACATAAAGGATTTAACAGTAAAAGTTTCATCACATCAACTTTTATTCAACATTTCTTGTGTCTCTAAAGTATGACAAACAATGCACTCTCTCTATATTTCAATGTTAAACTAGGATTGTCAAATAGGTAACGCGTGTTTGGTAAGCTGTCATTATTCCCGTTTATGACTACAAAATTTAACATAGTATTAAATGATAGTTACAGTATTATTATTATTAAGTTTAGTTTGGCACACCAATATGCTTGTACATCCCCAGATGTTTGCGAAAATTATTATACATAGATGAATCACGCGGGTCCGCCATCTTTTCGAGATTTCTGAGACTTTCACAGATGGCAGCACCGTGTTTATGAACACATTTCCATTCCGTTCAAGAAATTACTCTTACCAAATACCGTATACCAAGAGCTAAGATGTTGACACATCAAAAAATTCAGTTCTCCATCCCCATCCTTAATGCTGTCAAACGCTAGTATTTTATCTGAGAATGAGAAAAACAATTGCATACCTTAGCCACTGTACGACTATTCCAAAATATGCACTGATGTAATCACATACACTAATTTAGACATAAGTAGATGCAACCAGTCACACACATGTGCACGTAACACGCAAGCACACACACACAGTAACCATTTAAATGCTCACATATTTTCCTTGTTAAATGCTATTCAAAATTTGTAGATAAACAGGGTTTTGATATCTCCATGCCAAAAACCAAGTGTTTGCAGTCGGCCTCTCGGGCTCTCACAAATAGCTGCCAATGAGAATTGAGACACCACTCATAACTTAGATTACCCAAGCCAGGAAATTGTCCAATAATCATCATCTTACGTCAGGGAACTCCTTTTTGAGTAACTCAGAACAAAACCCCTGAAGTAACGTACACATACTAGCATGCAGAAGGTGTAGTTGCCTTTTGTTTGCATGTCAGAGCTTATTGCAAGGTCATTTATGATCACACTAGCCAATTGCAGAAACCAGTACGGACACACTCGTAAAAACTGAACCGGTTGGAAAATTTATAGCCAAGCTTGTAGTGATGGTCACATTTTATAAATTTATATGAATTTTCCTTCAAAAATGCAATCAAATTGTCACACTAATTAAAACACTTTGTTATGTGGCCAAAAAAGCTCAACACACTTGGAAAGATACTTCTGGTAGGCCTAACGTGCAGCTGAACTGGCTAAATCATTTACATAAAAAAACCTCTTTACTTAAATATAAAAAGCATTCATTTAAGTGGTATTATTATGTCGCAGCTTTTCTGTAGTAAAATAATCAAATTTCAAAAATATATTTTTTTTTAAATATTAAAGGAATGCCTCTATTTACCCTGAAAACAATGTTTCTTAATTCCTACTGGTTTCTGAGAAATTACTTTTGTAGGTCACATTAGACGTCTTATGCAATGAAGCGGCCGTCGCCATGTTGTGCTTTAATTGTGTTGCTGTTCCTGTGGTTTTCCATACATAAGAATGTGTATATTTTGTATTTGGATATTGTGTCTCAATGGAACGTAATAAATAATTTAAAAAAAAAATTAAGTGAGTCCCTATTATGCATCCACGCTCAAGAGTTAGTGATGGGCACCATTGAATAAACACTATCAACTAAATTGCTATTACGAAACAATCGTTAGTCACAACTAATTTGAAAATCATTCAATTAAATTAGTCGTAATAGTCATATTCGCTTGTTCCCAGCCAATCAATGTGTTGTGTATGTTGGAGTTTAGTAGTCTTAACTAAAGTTAATCGTTCACTTTGAGCTACATTTTCATGATTATACTTTTTGATGATGCTATCTTGCAAATTCATGTATCATTGTAGGTAAATTTTGAAAATAAAATTATTGGTTGAATAATGTTGTAAAAAAAAAATCTTACTCCAGTATCAAGTTCACCTTTCGGTAAGAAGTTCGCAATATTTCAGCTGCTAACTTAGGCGGTTATGCTAGCACAAATAATTTTTTTCTAAAAAAAAATTGAAATAAAATTCAAAAATTCATTTTTTATTCACTTAATTGCGTACTTTTAAATCATTATCTAAATGAGAATTTTTATACTTATAGTGTTTACCAGTATTTGATCATTTTAACAAGTACATTAAGTACAAAAAAAATTGCATATCATCATTAAAATCGTTTTTAGGTTAGCTACGTTAAAAATACTGCTAAAATATGTGAACGGTTGTTGGTTAAGTTAGCTACATATAAATACTGTAAAACTTGCATAAACGGCTGGTTAGCTACATTTTAAGTCAGTAATTATTACCTCAATTTCAAATGATTTTGCATTATTTAACTGTAGCTAACCTAACAAACTATCTACACTGTTTTAAAGTATTTAAAATGTTGCTAAAACTAATTTAAATAACCATCCAAACTATGTTAAAGTAATTTAAATGTATCTAACCTAACCGACCATTCTCACAATATCACAGTATTTGTAATGTACCTATAACCTAAACTTACCACTCCTTAAAATGTAGACTATTGGTAAAAAACTTGAAGTACCGCTACACCTTCTTAGACAATGATTCCAAAACATATCATGAAGTAAAAAATGCATTTTTTAATTTTTATTTCAATTTTTCCAGAAAAGTAGCTCTTATAATGTTTTAAGATTGAAATTTAAAAAAAATCATATCTTTGCAGGATAAAAAATAATTGAAACAGTTTTCTGTCTATCAGACATATTCAGTCATCACAGCTTGCAGCGAATGTAGTTATTTGACTAAAACTATCGAATAATTATTCGATAGTAGAAATTAGTCAGTGCCCAACACTACCAAGTGCCAACTCTTGACAAGAATTTTTTTTAGCAGTTTGCAAGGCACAAAGCACTGACATGTTAAGTGCAATAGCACGTAACCTGATGTACAAAAAGGAATTATTACATATGATACATGTAATGACAGTAAAATTATGAAAAGGAGCAACGTAATAAGGTAAATATGTAGAGTAGCTGTATTTGCGAAAAAAAATGTTAAAAATCCAAAAATACTTTTATTATATGCTCTTTCACTTCTTCTTCTCATTGAACCCAGCGGAGATAAGAAATTCCAAATACTTTAGGAGATATTATATTTTTTAATTTTCATAGTTGGGCGATATTTGTTAAAAAAAGTTTAAAAATTCCGAAAATACTTATATTCTATGCTCTTTAACTTCCTCTTTTCATTAAACCCAGCGGAGATAAGAAATTCCAAATTCTTTCGGAGATATCAAATTTTGGTAAATATGTAGTTGAGCGGTATTTGCGAAAAAAAATGTTAAAAATCCGAAAATACCTTTATTAGACGCTCTTAAACTTCCTCTTTTCATTAAAAGCGGCGGAGGTAAGAAATTCCAAATACTTTAGAAGATATCAAATTTTTAAATTTCATCATATGTAGTTGAGCGGTATTTGCGAAAAAAATGTTAAAAGTCCGAAAATACCTTTATTAGATGCTCTTCAACTTCCTCTTTTCATTAAAAGCGGCGGAGATAAGAAATTCCAAATACTTTAGGAGATATCGCCGTTCTTATTTTGCATACAAGACCTGTGTTTATCATTTGACCGTGGCCATTTTTTTATTTTGCCGTGTGTTTGTGAATGCCTAATTAATGAAAATGGTCGATAAGGTCAGGTCAGTTACATTATAAATACTTTGAAACTAAGCGTACATTAAAAATAATATGAAATTATTTCAATGGTTCTTTAGTTTTAAAGTATTTATAATGTAACTGACCTGACCTAACAAACCAGGACAAAGGATGAAAAGTAACAACTCACGTAAATTTTTTTTGTTACTTATTACTTTAGCAACAATAAAAAAAGACTTTAAAATTAGAAACGTTAAAAACTCGCTAAAGTTGGAGGCGGTAATTAAACACCGTTTTAAAACAATAAATGAACTAAATAATCACGTATTGGTTCATTTGAATTTTGACCTATCACGATCAATCACGTGACATCATTATCCAATAAAAAAATAGATACTCGTAAACAAGAAACAATGCGGAATGCCACATGAATGCACTGATATAATTGTGATGAAATTTAAAAATTCGATATATCCAGTATTTGGAATTTCTTATCTCCGCCACTTTTAATGAAAAGAGGAATGTGCGGGAACTTCCTGCTTGAAGGCCCCACTTGGGTTGTCAAATATAGTATGTGCGAGCCCTTTTTGCCCTCACGCACACACTTGCTATGTTGATATATGTATAGGCCCCACTCACACACTAAAACGTTGGGCTGAATAAAACTGTGTAATAAATTAGATTTTTTAATTGTGTGACTCTTCACTGGTAATGTTGATATAAGGTAAGCCACAGTTAGGTGTTACTTGATTGATTTGGAACATACATAAATATACACTGGAGTAGGTGAAATTACAAATGACACAACACAACACTTTGAAAAATAAATATAGAATTATTTTATTCCCAATGTAAAAACGATTTAAAAGATTTCAATCTTATTAATATATTTAATTATTATTCATATCCCAAAACAACAACCTAACTTAACGGTGACATCATAGTAATTCAATAAAAGTTCAATTACCAGGAGTTATGTTGCGCACATTTAAATATTTTCAAAAGTCTTAATTCGGGTTCGTTGACACTACACAGTTTTTAATTAATGTTTTTAGGGAACTTAAATCAATTTACCTCGGCTAGATAGGTTCGAATAGTTCATCGGCAGAGCTCAGAGCCTCTCATCTATAGGACCACTGAGTCTGTTAATTAATGTGTAAATTCGTAAAATTTATCTCCAAGTATTATTTAAATTATCTATAAAGTCAATTTAATTCATAAAATCAATGTTTATAATAAGTTTCGGCGACGATGTGACGTAAAAACGGGAGTTTCGTGATTCGTGCATAAGATTAGGGCACAAAAAATCTGGACACTTTTGTTACTCACGTTAATCACTCCTATAATATTTATCTTTTTAGATAAATCCTATTTAAATATTCTGAACTCCCTAATGGTTCATAATTATCATCCACTATCCGGGATGCCTGATGCTAGATAGCTAATTTTCAGGATTTAAAATCGCCGACGTCACGAAGTTGCCGCTCATTCAGCTGGCCATTGTAGAACTCCCTTTCTTACTCGTTTCCTCAAAATAACCAGTAAGACTCACTTTTAAATTGTGGCCCGTGATTGGCCAAAAGGACCGTTTCAGTCACATAATTTCTTACCGAAAACGTAAACTCCGAACGCAACAATTGCGCGGATAACAAAATTTCACTTAAAATTTAAATACATAAATATTAAAATTATAATTTACATTATAAAATTACGGCGTTAATTTTACCGTTTACAGTTTTCAAGTCCATTAGTCCTTAGAGGGGTATCAACAATACCTCGTTCAAATAGTCCGGTAAAAATCCAAAGAATCACTTTTCCATAGACATACATAACCAAATATTGCCGTTTCTGAAAATAAATAATATTATACATAGAGCAAACAAAAAAAAAATAAATCGTAAATAATAATAAATAATTAAACTGTCAAAACAAACATGTTGCAGTACAGATTTTGCCGCCCTTGTCAATTACATTGAACAGTGCTCTTTGACCTGTTCAAAACGGTGCAATGTGATTGGCACTTCCCTTTCTCCGTCGCACAATACACAACACTCTTTGTTGCCTAGCAACGCGCGCACAAAACGACAAACAAAAAAAAAACAACTTGAGAGAGACTACCTCTCCTCCTCGATTCGTTTTTTACCGTTGCGCGCCTGAAAATCGCGCCTTTTTAAACACTTTTTATCGGGTCGTCGCTGCTAACAGACCTGCGCGAAGAAGTTCACGGATTTTGCAGTGCAAAATCTTCGAAGGCTGGAACTGCTGCTGCTCTCCGACTGCTTCTGCCTTGAGCCGCTCCTGTTGAGAAGGACTCGGGAGGACTTACTTACTGTGAGTATGATTCACTAAAAGGATCCGAAGGGGTGCAATGTACACGTGAGTCAACAATAGGACGTTCTCCAGGTCACGTCACGGCAGTGGGCCAACGTCCACCTGCGGTGATGACTGCATCCTTGCTGCGACTCCTCCTTCCTGCAGCGGACAGCGGCGTCGAGACGGCGCCTGTCCTCAAAACGACCAACAAACCTGGCCTGGTTCACCACGCGTCGACGGGGTCTGGCGTGGGGCGATGATGCTGTACCAGACAGCACGGCATCTGGCACTGCAGCTGACGTCATCAACTGCTGATGTGGCGGCGTCCAGCCGCCCTGCCTCACGACTACGCGCGAGACGGCGTCGTGGCGTCTGCGGTCCTGATTGCGTGGGGCGAGGTCACCACTTCCCACAAGGAAGCACTCGTCTATTCCCATCACTGTTAGGTACACAATCGTTGCGAACCGCACTACGTCTAGCTCACTCTGGTGTAACCTTCGCACCTGACTTAAGTATAGGTGTCCGGGTCTTAATCGAATAACTTAATCACTATGTGCGTACTTGTACTCTTGCAAATACAAGTGTCTGCAGGCAATACAACTTGTGTACTTGTCGCGGAACACTATGACGTCACCGTTAAAACAAAAATATCTTAAATTAACCTTAAAATTCCTAGCTTAACATATAACATTCTCATTATTAACATCATTGTTAGAAAAAAAAAAAATAAATACCATTAATTATTAAATCTCAATTCTTGCATAACAATGCATGGTTATCAATAACCAATAAATTCAATACTAGGATTTTGCTTGCTACTAACATATCACATTGTTAGTTCGTACTTGATTAAGATGCATCACAGTGCATTTGCTTGTTTGTGTTCTCATTTCATGAGATTTCATACATTTCACCAAAACATTTCATTATACATATCATTATTGAATATCAAACATCACATGTTTTGCTTTTCATAATAACATATTGATAGCTAACATACTTGCTATTCATTACTCAATGTTTGTAACTTACATGTTTACATTTCATTATTAAAATATCTGCATTTAACTACAGCATATTTGGCTTGCAATTTACATTTGCATTTTAAAACACTTGTTAACATTTTCATCAAAGAATATATATCTTATCATGTACATACTGACAATTAATAGTTCATTATTATGTTTACATGGCCCATATTAACAATTGCTCATAAAATATAACATTTATATATAATTATATATATAATAACATTTACATATCATAACATTTACATTTCATTATGTTTACAGGTTGTACAATCAAAATTTCATAGTGTCTTTACACATTGTTTCCATTTTCATCTCACATACAGAGAAGTCGTTGGTTTACACAATTACCAACTTAGTAACTTTTCAATTTCAGTCTGCTGTGCTCAGCTCAACAGCTGTAGAGGCTTTATCTTCCTCTTCTCATCTTTCATTACTTGTTTTCATCCCGTAGCGGTCTCGCTGGGTTGAATAATGTTCACATTTCATCTCATCTTGGTTACTATCAGTAACATGAGTCTTGTAATCTACTGAGGCTCCTGGCTTCAGTGTAGCTAAGGTTCCTTTTACCAATCAGCTGTTTCACAAACATGCTGTATCAGGATAGCTTTTAACATATGGTATCACATGTTCAATATCTTTTTTATTTCCTTTTAAGAAAATTTTCTTGTTTTTTCCAATTTTATAACTTCTGTTTGGCGAAGTTGCTTGTGGACACTTGTTTGCCGGAGTACCTTCACTTCTCGCGACAAAGGGCTTAGATCCTGAGTTTTTCAGATCCACATTCTTTGCTATTCTTCACATCATTCGAAGAATACTACTCAAGCAACTATAACAGTGCTGCGAGTGAATAGTGTTGAGACGACGTAATTTTCTTGTATAGGGGCTTCTCCCAATAAATCCTTAAAAATCATCGATTTCAAATTTCAGTGTTTTCATTTCATAAAATGTCAATACCTTGACATCCAAAGTTTAATAAACTAAAAGTTTCAACTAAATCTGATTGGATTTGTATGCGAAATGAGTGCATACTTTTCTAATCTGCATTCTGGGTAGAATGCAATCCTAAAGATCATTCTTTTCCCTAAATTCATCCCAGAAATGGTAAAAAAATAGTGAAGTTTTAAAAATCTTAGTGAGTTCTTCTATAAATATTAGAAAATTTAGTGCTTCTTCTATTTCTCATCATCAACATAACGACGCCTATTGGATTACTCAGCATCATCAATAAATCAAGGTAACCTGCATTATATTATTCTGCTTGTAGTTGCGAAGTGTTATGTGCTTTTAGAGATGCTTTGCATGCCAGTGTTTACATATGTCTACACAGCAGGATAGGGTATCATACCACATAGTTACATCGACACTAAATAAGCTTAATTCCTTCTCGTTTGTTAGTACACAGTACATACATACAGCTTCACATAGGTATAGGCTAGTCTAGCGTTAAAATATATGTCTTAGTGACATTTGAGTTCATACTCATACGAGGAATTGTGCAAGCCAACTGATACATAAATACAATACACATTGTACACTGGTAGCTTCACAGGCTACAATAACATCTGTATGGGTGGCATTTCACTTCACCTCAAATACAGCAATATAGCGGGAATTACACTTCCGCATAACCACAGGGTAAATATCTGCATAGGTGGCATTTCACTTCACCTTTACACAGAAACAAGCGGGAATTACACCTCCGCTTAACATTACAAATTACAGTGGCTGCACTACGCCTCACATGGCGTACTAGATCACATAATCACAGTGACATACACTTACTCCTCTGTACAGTTCAGATCCTTGGTCTGAAACTTACACTTAGACTGCTCTCAGCTGTTTATGGTACTACACCTTGTACCATCACGAGGCATTCACAGCTTAGGTCGGTACTGCTTACATAGTAGTAGGGCTCTTGTATTCCCTTAACTGCGTTATATTATAACGGCCTACTGGTCGGCCTGTTGCTGGCTCTGCTAGTGCATAGCAATTCTCTTGTACTATGTCTGTGATGACATAAGGACCTTCAAATAACAAAAACAATTTCTTGGTTACATGTTCCCAGGCCTTGCTTACTGGAGTTGTTTTCTTCAGTACCTGGTCTCCAATTTTAAATTTTGCTAGTTTTGATGCTGGTTTCCTCTTGCGTCTGATGTCAGCTTCTGCTGTCAACTTCCTCTTCACTAGAGCTTCTACCTCTTCTCCTGTAGGTAGTTTTTCCTCTTCATTGGGGGTTTGTTCACATCGGGGTAAATATTTCGGGTTGATCGCCACCGATCTATTCAGGCTCATGGCTTCTCCAGGGGTTACTCCAATAGAACCATGTACAGTATGGTTAATAACGCACTCTACATATGGCAACTTATCTCGCCATGATTGCTGCGAGTTATGGCATAGCGTACGTAACAGACTCCCTATTGACTTCATGAGTCTCTCCACAGGGTTACTCTGTGGATGTCGTACACTGATAGTCGTAGGTATTGCACCTAATTTTCTGACTCCTGTTTGCCACAAATCACTGGTAAACTGGGTACCTCTGTCTGACAATACCACTTTAGGTAAACCAATTTCTTCAACGAAAGTTTTTAATTTTTGCATAACTGCTTTTGCAGTTGGGTTCACAATTGCATACAATTTTGTGAATTTTGTGAAAACATCTTGCATCACAAAAACATACTTAACACCTCCCTTTGACTGTGGTAGGGGGCCAAATAAATCAACTGATAATAATTCCAATGGTGCTGTTGGAATGATTGGCTGCAATTCTCCATGCAGGTGTTGTCCAGGTGGTTTCACCTTCTGACATAGGTCACAGGCACTTGTGACCTTACTTACATAGCGTGACATGTTAGGCCAATACACTTGCCTCTTTAATGCTTCAATGAGCTTCTTGCTCCCTACATGTCCCAAGGCTACATGTAGTTCCCAGGTGATTGGTTGCCTCAAATCAGCTGGTATCACTGGTTTCCAGTGATCTTCGAAAATGCCTCTCTTCCTTGACTGGGCAAACAAAACATTTTCTGCTGATAAACAGAAATGCTGGTGAATTTTATTATCAGCTGACTGCTTCTGCAGCTGGTTGATGGTGTTTTTGCAGTACTCATCTGCTTGTTGTTTACATTTTATATCCTTCAGGATATCTCGGAGTTTAGGGTTGGTTTTGAATATCTCTGTGGATGCTGATGCCACTAGATACTGGAGTTTTTTAGTTTTGTACCCCTGAGCCTGAATAGTGGGTTTCCGTTCGGGGCGATCCAACTGAAACCCGTTCTAGTTTAACGTGCCCTGGTTGGCACGTCCACCTGGAACACGTTGTTGTTGTTCGTTGTGGTTCCAATTACTTGGTCCTGCGACGCTGGACACCGCAGCCTTGAACTCGGCTGCTACCGGGTTCACTTCCCCTCTCTGGTAGTAGGCAGCTTGATGTCCTGGATGCTGCGCCTGGAATGGTGGCGGAAACGTTGCGTTCTGGTAGCGTTTGTTTCCAGAGAACTGGCTATTATGGGCATTGCCGCCATGATTCTCTGTCGTCTGGGGGGAATAATGGTGGGGTGGCATTCGGGTTTCTTCGTGCCGGCCCTGGTATCGAGGTTCTTCCGTCTTGCGGTACTTCCTCGCGTACTCTCTCTCGTCTTCAGATGAGGATCTTGGGCGTCGGTCACGGGACTCCCTGGGAGGCCGTACTTCAGGCGAGTAGGAGCGGCGGCGGTTGTCGTTGCGGTCGTCCTTCCTCTTGCGCTGGTACATCTCTTCATCACTATGGTAGTTCCTCGTATTTGACCACCAGGTCTTTTTCTTGTTGTAAGGACCTTTGCGTTGGCTCGTAGTGTAACGGCCATACGAGCTTTGCTCCCTGCCCTTGGGTTGCCACGTCATAGTGTGGACAGCTGCCTGACGGTTGTCCCTTGGCTTGTTGTCCCTGTTTTGCCAGTAGTTATTCAGGGGTGGCTGGCGGTTCTGCTGAGGCACCCTCTCGTGGTCCTCCTTAGGTGCTGGCGTCCTGTCCATTTTCTCCAGCTTGTCGTAGTTCAGGAGCCTCTCCCTGAACTCTGTGATGTCTCGGTATGTTAGGCCGGACAATTGCTTTTGGTAACGCAGCGGCAACTGAGTGAGTATTGCCGCTACGAACTCCTCGTCCGTCATGGGCAAGTCGAGGTATCTAGTTTTCTCAAACATTGTTGAGAGGTGGGCTTCCAGCGTTGTGCCCTTCCTGGGGTCATACCTCTCAGTATGGAGCTGGGCACGCAGATTGCTCTGAATGCGCAGACTCCAATACTGCTGGCGGAACATGGCCTGGAAGTGGTTGTAGCTACTGGTGGTTGCACTCAGCATTTCCCACCAGTAGAAAGCTTGCCCTTTCAATGCACTGTTGAGGCACTTTAGTACCTCAGCCTCGCTGAGATTGAACGTGGCCGCATATTCCTCAAAACGTTTCAGGAACCGTATAGGGTTCTCGGTAACCCTTCCTGAAAACGTGGGCATGGCCTCTGCCCAATGCTTGGCCGGGTGGTGGATCAGAGTAGCAGGGTCCATACTCGACGTGTTTACAAACGTCCTGCTACTTGGCCGATGAGTGATGGGGGTGACACGTGACGGTTCCTGGGGCAGGTGCTCAGTGTAGCACTCGGTGCCGCCCTGTTGCTTGCTTGTGGTGGGCAGTGTGGGAACAGCGGGTCCATGGCACTCGCTTGCCTGGGCCTGGCCTATACTACCAGCTGATGCAGCTGTAGGACTTGGTTGAACAGACAGATTTTCAAACCTGTCCCTCAGCGTAGCTGTGGCCACCTCAATATCACTGAGCCTGCTCTCCAGGTGCTGGATGTGCTCGCGCACCTCTTCCCTGGCATTGGCCTGCCCTCGGTGCTCGTTAGCCATCATGTTCCTTAGGGACGTGACGTGGGATTCCAACCCATCTACCCTGCAGTTGTACTGGGAGACCTGTTCGGCTATCTGTTGTATCTCCTCGTGTTGTTGTGCGAGTCTGACCTCGATGCTATGCTCGAGATTCCTGATGCTGTCACTGGTTTGATCTAACTTTGCAGTGAGATTAGTGTTATTCCGTTCCAGCTCAGTCTTCAATTCAGCAGTAAGATTAATGTTATTTTGTTCCAATTTCTCGGTGAGAGCAGTGTTGTTTTGCTCTAATTTCGAGTCGGTCTGTTTCATCTGAGCATTTGTCTGCAGCAAGATCTGCATCAGTGACTCTAGTGTCACTGGTGGTGTTGTAGGAGTACTGTCCTGGGGTGCAGCTGTGTGGATGACAGTGTCATTCATGTTTGCCTGCTCCATGATTAGGGGAGATGTGGGCCGCCCTAACCTTTCCTCACAGGTGACTACAGGCGAATTCCCTGCAGATGATGAAGGATTCGACTCACTGCTTGAGGTTTGTGCAGTAGCATACTCCTCGCCTACACTTCGTGATCTTTCTCTAAGAAAGTATTTGTTTTGTTCGTCGGCCATAGTGGTGTGCAATGAAACAATTGACCAGATAATATTTTACACAAATAGTGCACTTGCACTCAGTACTTGGCTGGTACAGAATTTACACAAAAAAAATGTTGAGGTGTCCCTTAACCTCAAAATCGGCCCCACCGTATGGGCTCCAATTAGTATGTGCGGGAACTTCCTGCTTGAAGGCCCCACTTGGGTTGTCAAATATAGTATGTGCGAGCCCTTTTTGCCCTCACGCACACACTTGCTATGTTGATATATGTATAGGCCCCACTCACACACTAAAACGTTGGGCTGAATAAAACTGTGTAATAAATTAGATTTTTTAATTGTGTGACTCTTCACTGGTAATGTTGATATAAGGTAAGCCACAGTTAGGTGTTACTTGATTGATTTGGAACATACATAAATATACACTGGAGTAGGTGAAATTACAAATGACACAACACAACACTTTGAAAAATAAATATAGAATTATTTTATTCCCAATGTAAAAACGATTTAAAAGATTTCAATCTTATTAATATATTTAATTATTATTCATATCCCAAAACAACAACCTAACTTAACGGTGACATCATAGTAATTCAATAAAAGTTCAATTACCAGGAGTTATGTTGCGCACATTTAAATATTTTCAAAAGTCTTAATTCGGGTTCGTTGACACTACACAGTTTTTAATTAATGTTTTTAGGGAACTTAAATCAATTTACCTCGGCTAGATAGGTTCGAATAGTTCATCGGCAGAGCTCAGAGCCTCTCATCTATAGGACCACTGAGTCTGTTAATTAATGTGTAAATTCGTAAAATTTATCTCCAAGTATTATTTAAATTATCTATAAAGTCAATTTAATTCATAAAATCAATGTTTATAATAAGTTTCGGCGACGATGTGACGTAAAAACGGGAGTTTCGTGATTCGTGCATAAGATTAGGGCACAAAAAATCTGGACACTTTTGTTACTCACGTTAATCACTCCTATAATATTTATCTTTTTAGATAAATCCTATTTAAATATTCTGAACTCCCTAATGGTTCATAATTATCATCCACTATCCGGGATGCCTGATGCTAGATAGCTAATTTTCAGGATTTAAAATCGCCGACGTCACGAAGTTGCCGCTCATTCAGCTGGCCATTGTAGAACTCCCTTTCTTACTCGTTTCCTCAAAATAACCAGTAAGACTCACTTTTAAATGGTGGCCCGTGATTGGCCAAAAGGACCGTTTCAGTCACATAATTTCTTACCGAAAACGTAAACTCCGAACGCAACAATTGCGCGGATAACAAAATTTCACTTAAAATTTAAATACATAAATATTAAAATTATAATTTACATTATAAAATTACGGCGTTAATTTTACCGTTTACAGTTTTCAAGTCCATTAGTCCTTAGAGGGGTATCAACAATACCTCGTTCAAATAGTCCGGTAAAAATCCAAAGAATCACTTTTCCATAGACATACATAACCAAATATTGCCGTTTCTGAAAATAAATAATATTATACATAGAGCAAACAAAAAAAAATAAATCGTAAATAATAATAAATAATTAAACTGTCAAAACAAACATGTTGCAGTACAGGAAGTTAAAGAGCATATAATAAAATTATTTTCGGATTTTTAACATTTTTTTTCGCAAATACCGCCCAACTACATATTTACCCAAATTTTTTAATTTTCATCACAATACCTGTGCATTCATGCGGCATTCACATTTTGTTTCTTGTTTACGAGTATGAATTTTTTTTTATCGCGACGTAGGTGAACGACTACATCATTTTCTACTAATGGCAAAGGAATTGTACCCGCCTCTAACTTAGGTGAGTTTTTAACGTTTCAAATTTTAATGTTTTATTTGTTATTTGGATATTGTTGCACAAGCAATAAGTAAAAAAAAATTACGTGAGTTCCTACTGTTCATCCTTTGTCCCAGTTTGTTTGGTCAGGTCAGTTACATTATAAATACTTAAAACTAAACAACCATTAAAATTAATTCACATTATTTTTAATGTCCACTTAGTTTGAAAGTATTTATAATGTAACTGACCTGACCTAATCGACCATTTTAATTAATTATGCATTCACGAACACACGGCAAAATAAAAAAATTGCTACGGTCGCATGATAGCACAGGTCTTGTATTGCAAAATAAGAACGTCGAAATCTCCTAAAGTATTTGGAATTTCTTATCTCCGCCGGGTTTAATGAAAAGAGGAAGTGAAAGAGCATATAATAAAAGTATTTCCTGATTTTTTACATTTTTTTTCTCGCAAATACCGCTACTCTACAAATTTACCCGTAATAATTTTACTGAGCTATTTTGGGGGTTCCCCAGATAACAATGTGCCAACAGCTACATCTGTGCCTTACCGCACAATTTCCTCCTGACGCAAGTGGTATTCCTGTTGGAGCTGAAGGGACTCCAGCGACCGGGGGACCTTGGTGGCCTTCATGGCCTCGCCAATCTTCTCCGCGGCTCTCCTATGGCACACCACTGCCTCGTCGAACCTTCTGAACTGCACGTGGGCCTCCGCCCTGCGGTGCTGCTGGTGGGCCTGCAACCCAGCAAAACTTCCTTCAAAGTTTTATTTTTTTGCGTTTTAATTGATATTCATGGGAGCCCTACTTTAGGGTCACCGTGTAAATTTCTAAAGGATGTCACATTGCACATATGAATATATCAAGAAAAATTAAGAACTAAAAAATTAGAGTTTCTTTAAAACTTAAACAAAAAATAAAATGCAAATTTAAAGCTTATTTCTTAATCGTTTGAACAAAAAATTTGACTTTACTAACCACATTCAGAGCAGACGAATCCATTGCCAATTTTGTTTGTTATAAACAGTAAATACATAGAACTATTCGAGGTAAGGAAAGACTGTAAAGGCTGTGCAACATATTGAAATTTACTCTATATAATTATTACATTCTGAATACAGCTTTGAAGACTTAAATTACAATTATTGAACTAATAAAGAATTTTTTAAATAAATAATATTTATTAGAAAAAAGACATTACTAATAAAAGCAATTGAGTTAGGAATTGTCGAAAGACGGTATGCAGTGATATTGTTGAAATATCTACCCCATTCTCGCCATATTTAAACACCCCAAAACATTGCGCGAAATTGTTATTGACCATTTATTATTATAATTATAACGACGAATTAGAATTTATATTATTAAAGAAGGCCGATTCCATAAAACATAGTACTTTAAAACTTTTACAAAAATTCAAAAAATTACAAAATTATCAATTTTTGTGTACTGCTAACATAGTGTGGGCCATTAGTTAAGGGTAATAATTTTACTCACTCAGTAGCCATGCAGTAATTTGTCAACTCATGTTTACCTCAGCCAATCCCAAAGAATTCTACTTTTCTTTCTCAAATAATTCTTAAAATGTTAAGGTAGGTAGGTTAAAGATAAAAAACAAAAAAAAAAGAAAGAAAGAAAGAAATGTACTACCACACAATTAGGCAATACTACGAATTTTCAGTTTATGAGTGACTTAAGGCCGCAGAGTCAGGCGAGTGAAGTACTAGAAAAACTAAGCAGTTTATTCAAAAGGAAGAATACTCTACTTCGCTTCTAGTAATAACTGTGCAAGTCGGCCTTAGTGATCATTAATTATAGCCATTGACGCCAGCCGATAGTGCGCCTCTTAGTCGCACAGGCCGTGATGCCTCTCCGACGCCTCTCAAAGCCGTGTGCCACGAACACGCCCGCGCGTGCAACATGGTGCAACGAGTGTGAGTGCGCCGAACGACCCGCAGCTAGCACCACTACCGGCCACTTCGGCGGAAGCACTCCGCCGGGTGTGGCAATGTGCTTCCGCCGGACTATAGCATTTAAGGGCACATGTTTTCTCTCACAGACATAAACTATGTAATGTATATTTCATCAAATGTTTTTATTTGTTAATTCAATTGTTCAACGTGCGAATAGGTCCTAAACTTGGCAGCGTCTTTCCCGCGCGCTGCGCTTCTGGCGCACAATTGGCAGGCCTGCTGTAGCGCTGTGCTACACGAGCGAGTCAGTACCCACCGGAAGCTCGAAGAGGCTGGTCGTCTTCGCGCAACGTTGAGAGGCCACCTTCGCGCCAATTCCGCAACTGCATCTAGATCGTGAGTTACAACACCACTGGCCGTGCATCACCGCGCATCACCACGCAGGTCTTAGCAGCCACGTCCGCCACGTACTGTTCGCTCAAAACTCCCCCCTCTTCATTGTAAGCGGGGTCATCGCCGAACAGCCGTACACACGCAGAGCTCTCTAACCCCGAACAGTCGCGGCCAGGGGATGGATAGCACCATGTAGAGGTTGATGTGTAATAAAAACCACACTTCACGTAGCGGAGTGTATCATTTGTAGTGTAAGGCGTCTTGGGTGGCCTAAACAGCCCAAGGATCACCTCTACGGACACGTCCCTGCCTCCCGCCACTTGGTCGAACCCAAACCCCGAGACCCATTCCGCAAAAAACTTGATAGCTTTGACGGGGAGGCAGCCGGAACGGTGTCACCATGTTAAATAATCTGAATTTCTGTATTTGCAGGTATTGTCTGCTTTTAGAGTGCATTGCAGTTAGGAATTGTTGCCGATTGATAATTTTTCGAACATTGAATTTTTAACACTGAAAAAGTTGGTTATGTACCTACTTGAAATATCATAAATATTATGGCTCTGATTCAACTAAAAAATTGCAAAATTTCAGCTCGTGGTAGATTGGGATCGAGTAGGTTGAGCAGCCATTTGCCTCATGCCTTATTCTTGTAGATATGACGTCGTACCGACCATGGCCTTTAAGCCAGTGCTGCGCACCTCCAGTACCGGATCCCGTTTTTGGAGCGCACCCCTAGCCCAGCGGGAATGAGTCAAGCGAGCACCCTGTGCGTGACCTCAATTAACTGAATTAAACATCAGGACACGAAACCCTGGGGGCTCGACTACGGAGAACAATTACCAAACGAGGCATTAAGACAAAATTAATTAATCACAATCAGTGAGCAAGTGCGTCGTAGAGACTCCGTGCGTGCGCGGCAGGCATGGAACAGAAAGCAAACCTCGTTACTAGCCACAGCGGCTACTGGCCTTGATTAATTGGCTTGTGATAGTAGTCTAGCCAAACTAAGGGAATTCCAAACCAAACAGTGCATGTTGAGACAATTAATAGTTAAATTTACAGTCGCCAACTTGATGCCGCTTTTTAAATAATTAAATCATTTAAAACAACTGTTAAGCCTTAGGCAACTATTTACCAGGTGCAAGGTTTTAATCAAGCACCTGGAACATGTTTTTTACTCATAGTATAACAAATTAGATTATTATAAGTTTTTGGCGCCGACTCACAAAGGAGGTGAAAGTTGCCTCTCTTTCGAAGCGGCCATCTTTCGGCAGTCTCCAATCACTCTGCGCCGGGACCAGACGTTTGTCCATGGGCAGCATTCAAGTTAGTTTCACTGATTATTTGTATTCTGCACTATACCTTCATAACTAAATCCTTTTATTAATTCACCGCTAACTACGTCAACTCGGCGCATATTTTGTGGAACTGGGCCTATCCCGACCGTCTTTATTGTGATACCGCGCTGTGTATCGGATCACGAAACTTATGGTACTGGCCGACTCCAGCGAGAGCATTTTATTTAAGGACGCTGTACATATGCCTGCCGGCTGCACTATCACGTAAGTGTTACTCCTAACTTAGGAGCCAGCTCATCGAGCCCCCCTGCATCCATTAACTTTCGGCGCTGGCCGTCTCCAGCGAGCATTGACCCACGTCCCGCGAGACTGCCGCGGTAATCATTTCAGTGTCGCGTAGTGTTGCGGCTTTATGTTTTTTGATCGTTTTGTAAGTGTAACTGTGTAACTGCTAGACATTGCCAAGTGTTCGTGAGAGTGTTTGTAGCGGGATTGAACCGCGGAGTGAACATGTAGAGAGTATCGTGTACTCACGCGGACCCCCGGTGAAACTCTTAAATTAAACGTAATTCTCACCAACTTGTGTTACAATCATTTACGTAGTCTTCCGACCTCTACATGGCCGAGCGGCCTTCATAGCCAAGGGAATACCATTCAGGTTACATTTCAAGCCGTGTACCTGACGGGGCACGCAGGGGCAGTGTACCCACGACCCAACATAAACGGCCTAGCAGCCCGCTAGCCTGGCGCCCCTCCAAACAACAACAGCATCGCGACGCCCGTAACACCCGTCAGGTACCCCCGGGCCTTTCACAGAGGTCGGGTGACGGCAGATATTATGGATGCCAAGGTGCCAATCTAGGGACTGATTTCAGGGTCGCAAAATGTTCGTCCAGTGGGGAGGCTATTATTATTAAGAACAGGGGTAATTATTAACTGTGTTAGTGTGCATTGAACCCTAGGTGAGAAATTCTCACTGGAACATTACATACCTAAATGGTCAAACACTTGGGAGGTTGATGTCGTACCGACCATGGCCTCTAAGCCCGTGCTCCGCACCGCCAGTACTGGATCCCGTTTTCGGAGCGCATAGCCGGAATGAGTCAAACGAGCGCCCCGGGCGTGACATCAATAAACTAGAATAAGCTTCAGTACACGAGACTCCGGAGACTCGATTCATAAAACAATCAATGAATGGGACACTAGAACAATAGTAATTATTGACGCCTTCTGCCTTCTGCTGAGGTCATGTTAAGGGTGTAACTTTGCTTTTGGGCGCCAACTAGCAATATTAACTACGTGCTAGTGCGTAGCCGAGTCTCTTGACTCAGGGCGTGACGTCGCCACGTGGCCGGCAGGCAGTAAGGGTCGTTCCGACAGTTACCCCCGGCTGTTTTAGCCACCAGTGACGCTATGCTACGGACGTTGTAACAGATACATGGAGGCTCAATTTAAAGTGTTTTATTGTCAGGCACGCTATACATGCGCTGCGTCGTGCATGGCCCGCTTACTGGGAGCCGCGCTCTACAGGCCACGTTTCTGATGGGTTGAAAACTTACGCAATTCCGGTAGAGATGGCAAGGGCGGAGGTTGAGAGGCTCCGCGGGCGACTCGCGACTAGTCTCCTTGGAGGGCGGTGATCAACTGGCGATGGCTGTGGTGTCCGCACGACTCCCCAGACTCGCTCCAGCGAAAACGTGTCGTGTGCAAAAGTAATCCCGGGCCATGCACGCCGCCTGATCGCGCTAAAGTCCAGAATTACAAATAATAATTAAACATAGCCATTACTCAATATTGTTTTTAAGAGCGCTGAAAGTTAATTTAAAGTCCAGATAATCAGGTCACCTCACAGTACCCCCGTCGTCGACTATCGCGCGGGCGACAGTCGATTAGGCGGGGCAGCTTAGGTTCGAGGCGTTGCACCACCCTGCACCCAGGTGCGTTCACATCGCACATGCTCGGGGCGAGGCGGCGATGCGCCATAGCGGTCTGTGCGGATTCGAGGAGCACTAATGGTTGGCATCATTATTCATAATCATTAAGCAAGTGTGTCGTAGGTAATTCGTGCGAGCACTGCATGCACGAAGTGGGCAACGAACCTCATTACCAGTCGCCGTGGCCACTGGCCTTAATTACAGTGTGAAACTAATCAAGTCAGGTTAGGAGAAATCCAACCTAAACAATTTACACGGAGACAATTTGTCACTATATTGACAGTCACCAACTTGGTGCGACATTTCAAATCATTAAATAATACAAAACAGCAGTTAAGCCTTAAGCACCCAATTACCAGTGCCGTCACCCGACCTATGTGAAAGGCCCGGGGGGTACCTGACGGGCGTTACGGGCGTCGCGGTGCTCTTGTTGTCCGGAGGGGCGCCAGGCTAGCGGGCTGCTAGGCCGTTGGTGTTGGGTCGTGGGTACTCTGCCCCCGCGTGCCCCGCCAGGTACACGGCTTGAATCTACCCTGAATGGCTCTTCCTTGACTGTGAAGGCCGCTCGGCCGTGTGGAGGACGGGAGACTCCGGAAAATTAGTATACACGAGTTGGTGAGAACTACCTTTAATCTAGTCCCGCTACAAAACACTCTCACCAACACTTGGCGACGTCTAGCCGTTACACAATTAACATAGAAAAAACATAACACTACGCGACACTGATGGTTACCGCGGCAGTCTCGCGGGACGCGGGTCGATGCTCGCTTGAGACGGCCAGCGCCGAACATTAATGGGTGCAGGGGGGGCTCTATGAGCGGGCTCCTAAATTAGGCGAAACACTTACGTGAGTGATACGATCTGCCGCACTGTATCACGATGAAGACGGTCGGGATAGGCCCGGTTCCGTAAAATACGCGCCGAGTCGACGTGGGCAGCTATGAGTTAATGAGGTTTAAATTTAAAGATTTAGTATAGAATAAAAATTAATAAAATGAAAGAAACTTTGGTGTTGCCCACGGACACACGTCTGTTCCCGGCGCGGAGTCGTTCGAGACTGCCGGACATGGCCGCCTCGCAAGGAAGAGAAACTTTCTCTTCTTCGTGAGTCGGCGTCAAAAAACATATATTAATTTAATTTACTATATTACCAGTTAAAACATGTTCCAGGTGCCCAATTAAAATGTAGCACCTGGTAATTGGGTGCTTAAGGCTTAACAATAGTTTTAATGTACTTAATTATTTAAAATGTGACATCAAGTTGGCGACTGTATTTATCAACATATTGTCTCACTGTGAGCTGTAATAGTTGGATTTCTTCTAATCTGACACGATCCTAGTCACGGACATTTTAATTAAGGCCAGTGGCCGCGGTGACTTTTAATAAGGTCTGTTGTCTATTGGGGTCACGCCCGGGACGCTCGCCTGACTCAATCCGGCTGGGCAAGAGGCGCACTCCGAAAACGGAATACGGTACTGATGGTGCGGAGCACGGGCTTAAAGGCCATGGTCGGTACGACGTCAAATGCCCCCCCCCCCCCCCCAGTGGAAGCCCGTCTCCGCCCCGTGTTCCCGCTACCGCGGTAAGACATCCCCTAGCTCAGCCGGCACACTTCGGCGCAGGCGGACGCCGCCTCGGTCGCTGCGTGGGCAGCTGGGCCGGAAGGCGGCGCCGTGGCGCATGGAGTGTCGGCGCAGGCGGACGCCGCCTCGGTCGCTGCGTGGGCAGCTGGGCCGGGAGGCGGCGCCGCGGCGTCTGTGTGGGGCGGCGTGACGAGACTGCCCAGGACGTACTCGGCCAGGTGGGTTGGGGGTCGGCGCTCCCGTCGGGGGCGCTCTCGCGGGCTACTCTCCGCGGGGCTCGTCGGGCCTTGCTGTCCGTAGGGCTGGTGTTCCCGCTCGGGTATCAGCGCCGGGCTGGGTGAGCTCCGCCCCGGGGTGGTGTTCAGGACGAACTCCCGCAACCTCGCGGGTCTGCGTCGTGTCCGACGGGGACGTCCAGCACCCTCCTCGCGCGGTTGTGTGACGGTGACGCGGTAAGTTGCGTCGGCAAGGGAGGCCGCGTGCCCCCAACCACCTTTTGTCGGGCTCGGGGGCGATTCCTCTTCGTCCTCGTCTGGGTCGGATATGATGGGTTCGGGGTCAGGGGTCGCTCTGGCGGGGTCGTCGGAGTCGTCCGCCGCGACTTCTGTCACCCGGCACCTGGCGTGGCGGGGCCGGCCCCTTCTCCGCTGGCGTGGCGTGGTGTGAGTCTCCGTAGGTTCCTTATGCCGCGGGGGCGGCTCGCTCTCGGGGGCCTCCCCTCGTGGCGCGGTTTCTGCGGGACAGGGTGCCTCGCCGGGGTGTGGGGTGCGTCCGCGTCCAGTTCCCCGTCGCTTAGATACTCGGGCTCGTCTGGAGCTGTGTCCTCGGCTTCCTCTCGCTGTTGCTCCAGTCCTCCAGGAGGGAGTGCATCAAGGGGGGTGTCTGGTCCGTCTGCCGTGTCTCCATGTTCGGGTTCGGCCGGGAGTGGTTCCCCGGGGGTCGCAGCCACTCGCAGGTGGTCCCGGTGGATCTTCTGCACGCGGCGGCCACCCAAGTCCACCATGTAGGACGTCGCCCCCAGGCGCCGCCTCACGGTGTAGGGCCCCTCCCAGCGGGGAGCGAGTCCGGCGCAGTAATTGCGCGGTGCTGCCGACAGGGGGTACGCTCGGGCGTACACCCGATCGCCGGCCCGCAGTTGTGCCGGGGGTCGCGCAGTCTGGCCCGTGATTCCCTGACTGTAACGGGCTTGTCTTGCGCGTGCTGCGTCGTGCTCCTGGGTTCGTCGCTCGTCGCGCTCCTCCGGTTGCTCTCCTGGGTGCGGTACGCCGTGTGTTGCCAGCTCGCCGGGCAGCGGCAGGTTACGCCCCTGGATCATCTCGGCGGGGGTCATCCCAGTGGCCGCGTTTACGCGCCGCCGAACGCAGAACAGTGCGTCGGCGACGTGGCGGTCCCACTGGGTGTGGTCCTCCCCTAGGCGCAGCCGCAGTTGAGTTTTCAGATCCTGATTCCTGCGCTCGGTCGGATTGGCCCTGGGGTGATATGAGGGTGTGGTGTGGTGGATGATGTGTGCCTCTTTGCACCACCCTCTCCACCGGGCCCACAGGAACTGGCTGCCGTTGTCCGTCAAGACGGACTCTGGGTAGCCGAAACGAGTGAGGAACTCGCGCGTCAGGACTTCGATGATGGTGGCCGCCCGTGCGTTGCCGCAGGGGTAGGCTTCTGTCCAGCGGGTGAACATGTCGGTCACGACCACTAGGAAGCGCTTACCCCGCGGCGAGCGGGGGTACGGCCCCATCACGTCCAGTGCGAGCGTCTGGAACGGTGTTGACGGCTGGCGAGGCTGCTGTTGTTGTGTTCCGTCTCCTCGGCGGGCCTTGCGGCGCTGGCAGGTCTCACACTCCCGGACGTAGACCCGGACATCCCGGTTCACCCCCGGCCAGTGGTAGTACCGGCAGACGGCTCTCCGGGTCTGGTCCGAGCCCGGGTGTCCGGCGAGGTCATGATCGTGGTAGAATCGCAGTGTTGCCTCGCGCGCTTCGGGTGGGACGTAGGTCTTCCACTCGTCCTCTTCCCCCGGCAATCTGGTCATGACCCGGTCGCCCCGGAGCTGCCAGGCGGGGTGCTCTCCTCCGCGCGCTGTCTCGCGACGCCGGTCGGCGTCCGGCGAGCGGCGCTGGGCCGTGAGGACGCGCTGCTCCAGGTCGGCCTCGGTACTGGGAGGGTCTTCGGTCCCTTCTACGCCGAGCGTGAGGCGGGTGCAGGTAGGGTGTCCGTCGGCAGTCGTGCTGGTGTGGGATGGAGGCAGGATTTCGTCCCACTCCTCCTCGTCCAGCACCTCCCGTCTGCCGTCTGGCTCGCGCGAGAGCAGGTCGGGGAGCTGATTTTCCGCGCCTGGCACGTGCTCGACCGTAAAGTCGAACGACTGTAGGAGTAGCGCCCAGCGAATCAGCTTCCCCTTCCTCCCCTGCATGGTGTGGAGCCAGGAGAGGCAGCAGTTGTCGGTGCGGAGGGTGAAATGCCTGCCCTCCAGGTGTGGACGGTATTTCTTCACGGCCCACACCACCGCCAAGCACTCCTGTTCGTTGATGTGGTACCGCCTCTCCGCCGCGCCGAACTTCGCGCTGGCGTAGTCCACCACCTGCCGTTCTCCGTGGTCGTTCACCTGGTACAGCACGGCTCCGGTTACCAGGGCGCTTGCGTCCGTCTGGAGGACGAGTGGGCGCTCGGGGTCGATGCGGGCCAGTGTGTGGCACCGGGTGGACGCGCTCTTGACGGCCTCGAATGCCGTCTGGGCGGGCAAGCCCCAGTGGTAGCGGACTTGGGGCGACAACAGGTCCGTCAGAGGCGCGATGACTTGTGAAAAATTCGGAATATAGTTCCGGAGCCAGTTCAGCAGCCCGATGAAGCGCTGCAGTTGCTTCCGGGTGCGTGGGACTTCGGCCATCGCGATCTGCTGGAGGTGTCCTAGTTAGGGGCGGTTCCCCTCCGCGTTGACCACGTGGCCCAGGAAGTCGACCTCGGCGGCTCCTAGATGACATTTGGCTGGGTTGGCTGTCAGGTGGTTTGTGGCCAACTGCTCCATCACCAAGGCCAGATGGCGGCAGTGGTCCTCCCAGGTGTCTGAGTATACTATGACGTCGTCCAGGTATGCTAGGGCGAACTGTCCGATGTAGCCCTCCAGCACACGGGTCATCATGCACTGGAAGGTGGACTGGGCGCACTTTATGCCGAACGACATGGCTCTGAACTGGAACCTCCGTCCGTCTGGCACCGTGAACGCCGTCTTCTCCCGGTCCCCGCGTCGTATGGGCACTTGCCAGTACCCGGACTTCAGGTCCAAGGTGCTGAAGACCTGGGCCCTTCCCAAGCCGGCTACGGCGGCCTCGACCCTAATCTGGGGGGGGGGGGGGGGCGGGGCGCTGACGGTCACGGCATTTAACGGCCGGAAGTCTACACAGAATCTGCTTGTCCCGACTTTCTTGTTGGCCAGCACAATGCACGCATTGTACCGGCTGTGGGACGGCTCGATGACTCCGTCGTGCAGCATCTCGTCCACCTGTTCCCGGATGATTCGCTGCTCGCGAAACCCGTAGCCGCGGGGCGGGTCGAACACTGGGTCATCAGTCAGGGTGGGGATGCAGTGTTCGGTGACGGTGGTCCGCCTCAAGGTTCCGTCCACGGCAAACACTTCGGGTCGGGCGGCGAGGACCTTGTTTACCTCAGCCTGGTAGGAGGGGGGGACGTCGTGGCGCACGTCCGCCATGGTCAGCACCGCGTCCTGTCGGGGGGGCGTCTGTCCTAGTGCGTACACCACGTACCTCTCGGCTCTTCCCAGGTTGAGGCGGGGGGGTCCTAGCTCCAAGACCGCATCTTGCTGGACCAACCAGGGGAGTCCTAGCACCACCTCCTCACACAAGTCTTGCACGACTACTGCGGACACACTACTGTTCAATTCCTGCGTACTCACCACGATCTCAGCATGCCCCAGCATCCGCCCGGTGTGTGTGGTGGTAGCCAGGCGCAGCTCGCCGCTGCCCGGATGCAACGCGCCTGCGGGCACGAACGCGGGGCGTACGAACACGTCGCTCGCTCCGGTGTCGACGAGCGCGGCAGCTGGCCGGCCGTTCACCTCCACGGGGATGCGGAACAGGTTGTCAAGCGGGCGGCCCAGCTGTCCCAAGGTCGGGAGGGCGCGCACCCTGTCAGGCGCGGGGTTGATGGTCTGTGCGTGGGGAGGGGGCTCTAATCCCGGCCCCCCCGGGGGCCGTTTCCCGACTGGGCCGGGCTGGTGCGCTGTGGCGGAGGTGGTACCACGTGCGTCTCCTGGCGCGGCGCTGTGGCGGGTCGCGCCGCCCGGAATCCCCGCGGGCACTCGCTGTGCCAGTGACGTTCGCCACGCGGGCAACCCAAGCGACACAGGGGGACTTGCTCTCGTGCTCCGGCGTCCCGCGGTCGCTCCGCTCGCCAAGTTGGCGGCGCCTCGATGGCTCGTAGTCCTCGGTGTTGGTGTGAGGGTGAGTCCCGTAGTGCGGTGTTCCGCCGGGCTTCTGGTGGGCTGTCACCCCCTCGGGTGCTCGTGGTCGGGCCGCGCTTGCAGGCTCTCTGGAAGTTGCGTTCCGTCTCGTGTGCTTCCTGCACGTACTCCGCTACACCGCCGGTGTGTCAGCGACGCAGGAAGGGCTGCAGCTCGTCCCTCACTAAGCCCGTGATGATGGGCAGTGCCCCGGACAGGGGAGTGCCGGGCGAGATGCGGCGAAACAATTGTAGTTTAGTGGCGATGAACGCCTCCACTGCCTCGCTGTCCTTCTGCCGAGCCCCATAGAATGAGGCGGAACACTCGACGAAGGGCGATCCTGTGTCGAACCGGTGTCGGAACGTGTCCGTAAACTCGCCCCATGGCATGGCAAACCGGCCCCACATGCTCCACCAGCTCCGAGCGGTCCCTCGCAGCTGCTCGCTGACCCGCTCTGCCCACTCCGATTAGTGCGTCCGGCACCCGGTCAGGCGCGCCTCGCACTGCGTCAGGAATTCCCCTGGGTCCTCGTGCGGGGCTCCGGCGAACTCTGGCAGAGTCGCTCTGCGGGGCGGCAGGGCTCGTGCCAGGTCTTCCAGGCAGGGCCACACGCACTTGGCCTTGGTGATGTCCAGCGCGTGCGTCGCGCGGCCAGGGTGCGAGCTCCAGTCGCTGGCGTGGGTGGTTGGGGCGGCGGTGATGGCCGGGGTGGTACGGCTCGGTAGGGGTGTGTGGTCCACCGGTGGTGTTCGCGCCTGTAATTCTGTCTCCGTGCTGTCGTGCCACGGTTCTATGAGCGCTTCGACCTTGATTGCCGGCAAGTTGTAATCCGGTGCGCATTTACATGTCTGTAGAGGGTTCGCTTTCCCCGTTACCAGGTCCCTGCCCTGTGGCCAGTAGCAGACTCGACAGGTGTTCATCTTGAGTCTGTCTGCCATTGCGTCGCGCGGCGCGTCGGTGTTGACAGTCGCTTCGTGCGCGCACATGGCTCTGTTTACAAACAGACCCCCGATGAATGGAGAGGGGTGAGGGGGGTTGGCGCGCGCGCTGATTCGGGCCGCTGGCCGAGAGGCGCCCGGACAGCCGCACAAAAGGGAGAGCCGAGACTGGCCACTGCGGAGGGGGGATGCGGATAGCCGTGTGTAGCGGCGGCCGAGAGCGCCCGGACAGCCGCACAAAGCGGAGAGCGCGAGGATGTGAAGATGGCTGGGGGGGGGGGGGGGTTGGTGTGCGGGCGAGGATGTTCGCTGAAGGCCTAAAGAGGGGGGGTGGGGGTGAAAGTGAAAGTTGGCGAGGGTCGGCGCGGGCGGTGACGCGCACTTCCGGGTGGTCCCTTTGTCGCTGCCCTCCTGTTTGCCAAATTCTACTGCGCGCGTCCAAAATGGCCGTCTTCTGTCCCCTTTGTCTGATTTTCGGCTGTAGTTATGCCTAACGCAAGGGCGCCATTTGCCGTCACCCGACCTATGTGAAAGGCCCGGGGGGTACCTGACGGGCGCTACGGGCGTCGCGGTGCTCTTGTTGTCCGGAGGGGCACCAGGCTAGCGGGCTGCTAGGCCGTTGGTGTTAGGTCGTGGGTACTCTGCCCCCGCGTGCCCCGCCAGGTACACGGCTTGAATCTACCCTGAATGGCTCTTCCTTGACTGTGAAGGCCGCTCGGCCGTGTGGAGGACGGGAGACTCCGGAAAATTAGTATACACGAGTTGGTGAGAACTACCTTTAATCTAGTCCCACTACAAAACACTCTCACCAACACTTGGCGACGTCTAGCCGTTACACAATTAACATAGAAAAAACATAACACTACGCGACACTGATGGTTACCGTGGCAGTCTCGCGGGACGCGGGTTGATGCTCGCTGGAGACGGCCAGCACCGAACATTAACGGGTGCAGGGGGGCTCTATGAGCGGGCTCCTAAATTAGGCGAAACACTTACGTGAGTGATACGATCTGCCGCACGGTATCACGATGAAGACGGTCGGGATAGGCCCGGTTCCGTAAAATACGCGCCGAGTCGACGTGGGCAGCTATGAGTTAATGAGGTTTAAATTTAAAGATTTAGTATAGAATAAAAATTAATAAAATGAAAGAAACTTTGGTGTTGCCCACGGACACACGTCTGTTCCCGGCGCGGAGTGGTTCGAGACTGCCGGACATGGCCGCCTCGCAAGGAAGAGAAACTTTCTCTTCTTTGTGAGTCGGCGTCAAAAAACATATATTAATTTAATTTACTATATTACCAGTTAAAACATGTTCCAGGTGCCCAATTAAAATGTAGCACCTGGTAATTGGGTGCTTAAGGCTTAACAATAGTTTTAATGTACTTAATTATTTAAAATGTGACATCAAGTTGGCGACTGTATTTATCAACATATTGTCTCACTGTGAGCTGTAATAGTTGGATTTCTTCTAATCTTCTACGATCCTAGTCACGGACATTTTAATTAAGGCCAGTGGCCGCGGTGACTTTTAATAAGGTTTGTTGTCTATTGGGGTCACGCCCGGGACGCTCGCCTGACTCAATCCGGCTGGGCAAGGGGTGCACTCCGAAAACGGGATACGGTACTCACGGTGCGGAGCACGGGCTTAAAGGCCATGGTCGGTACGACGTCACCAGGTGCTAGATTTTATTTAAGCTCCTGGAATGTGTTTTTGTTATAATTCAAACAATTAATATAATATAAGTTTTTGGCGCCGTCACACAAGGGAAGTGAAAGTTTACCCCCCCCCCCCCCCAACCCCTTGCGAGGTGGCCATGTTCGACAGTCTCGAACCAATCCGCGCCGGGTCAATACGTGTTCGTCCATGAGCAGCTGACGCCGACCGCCAATGCTCCTCTATGTCGCATAGACCGCTATGCCTCATCAACGTCTCCTAGAAGCGTGTGCACCGAACGCGCCCGTGCGCGCAGCTAAGTGTAGTGCGTGCGTCGTGGCGATCGCCGTGCAACGAGTGCTGCGCCGGCGGAAGGATCCGGCCGGGTGTGGCATATCCTTCCGCCGCACTACAACAAATTGTTATAATTATGTTTTTCCACAGGATTTTATTAAACATTATTTTTTATTAATTAATAATTCAGTCTTTGCAAAACCATGTTTTACTGTGCGATTCGTCCCGAACCTGGCCGGTTCAGTTTCCCGCGAAATTCACACGTTTCCGCGGGAGGGCCGGCGGGGAAGGGGGGTCGCGCGCGGCAACACAGGCAGTGCCCTTCGAGAGCTCACCCAGGCCGGCAGCCTGTGCGTGTAACTAGTCGCGTCGGGCAAACCGTTACGGCCAGAACGGGCAGCACCATGTATTGGGCTGTGCTGTATTAAATTCACCAACTATCTGAAGAAGTTTTGTGTTATTATTCAGGCGTCCCGAGTGGCCTCAACAGCTCGGGGGGCCCTACTGCGTGGACCCCTACCTCTAGCCACAAGGCCGAACCTTCCCTGCGAACACGAACCTAACAAAATCACGTCTAAATAATCAGAGGTAGCGGGGACGGCATCACAGCCTTCACCTTTGTGCTCACCGATCGCTCCTTCTGTAAGTAATGTAATCACGTAACCTTCTAATTCGCTGCTGCTCATGTCGACTCGGCATGTATTCCGCGGAACCGGGCCTATCCCGACCGTCTTATTAGTGATTCCGCACCGCGTCGCGGATCACGCCACTTACGGTACTGGCTGACTCCAGCCACAGTGTTTTTTAGTTAATTCGCCGTGCATACGCCTGCCAGCTCCAACGTCACGTAAATGTTACAATTAATTTAGGGTCACACTCGTCGAGCCCTCCCAGACTCGTTAATTCTCGGCGCTGGCTGCTTCCAGCAAACATTAATCTGTTCCCGCGAGACTGCCGCGGTAAAATCCAAGGGTTGTTGTAGTGTTGTGTTTTGTTTTAAAGTGTAAATGTAATACGGCGTAGATGCCGCACAGCACATTAGCGAGGTTAGTGTAGCGACTGTGTACCACGTAGTGTACATTAGGGTGTACAAGGTACCCACGCGTACGACCGGAAAGTACGTGAATTAAACACCGTTTAATATAAACTGTGTCGTCTACCACCATTCTGCACCCTTCTGTCCTCCTCACGGCCGAGCGCCGCAACTCAGGATAGGTTTCAAGCCGCGTACCTGACGGGGCACACAGTGGCAGAGTACCCACGACCCACCATGAACTGCCTAGTATCGCACTAGCCTGGCACCCCCGGACATCAGCAGAACCACGACGCCCGTAGCACCTGTCAGGTACCTCCCGGGCCTTAATCAGAGGTCGGGTGACGGCAAGGTTGTAATGAAAAATTCTTTAAAAATAATTATAATATTTTGAAGCACTGCTACCATGCATTGAGCATATAAATTTCTACAATGTAAAATACAAATTTTACAAAGTTTTCAAAATGTTTGGCATTTGAAAAATGTAGATAAACTATAAGTTTAATGAGCGCTAGCACACTATTCAATTGCAAATCATTGTAATCTGTTAAATGAAATAAAACCAAATAATACACCTACTTTTATAAAGAACAATATAAACTTAAACTAAGACCCACTTCCAAAACTACAATCATATAGTACATACCCTGAATGAAATTTTTAGTCATCACCAGTATATAAACGGGAAGACGTTTTTTCACAGACGAGAGAGCCACACCCGAAGTTCCCCGAAGTACCTGCTCGTTTTTTTTTTCCGTTCCATCTCATTGTATAAAACGGTGTGGCTTTAAATTTTAAATAATTTAAAACATTGTAGATGGTTGGTTATATTAGGTAAGTATAGCTACCTTAAAAAATACTGTAAAATCATTTTATGTTTTGCTTAGCAAATAACGTTTTAATATGTAGTGACGCCAACCGCCGGTGCTCCCTCTGGTCCGCAAAGGTCGTTATGCCACAACAGCACTTGCTCTTAAGTGCGCCGAACACGCCCGAACGTGATGTCCGCCGAGTGTGTAAAAGTGCGCCGCGACGAACACCAAAGCGATGTCAGCGCTCGGCCGGGTATGGCAATGCGCCTAATTAATTATATAATTATTCTGTCAAATTAAAACAACTAAATTAATAACAATTTAAAAGAGGATTCATGTAAGGGAAATTATGTCTAATTGTCTTACAAACATATATTGTGTAACTTGTCTTTAAGTCCAGAACTGGCCGGGTCGGTTTTCCCGCGTTCCACGTGGTTACGCGCGAGGCCGCAGGGCGGTCTCGCGCTCAGTTTCTGTCGGGAGCTCGCAGGGGTCGGTTGCTCCGCGAACGTCGGGCCATCAACTTTCGCGCTTCATCTACATATCAGCAATAGTGTAAGTTTTTATAAATTCTTTAATCAGCTCGGCGCCGACCCCACCCAATCGCACGATATTTCGTGCGACTTGTAACTTATTAAATTCATCCCAACAGGGAACTTTACTTTTATACGTAATTACATGTCCAGCTTAAGGACAGCATAATAGTGGTACGCAGTTTCGGCTTCATAGCCAATTAATTGTCATCATCGAAGACTCTTTGTAACGAGTGTTGAATGCAAACTGACTAACTTTTAATTTTCACCATCTTAAACGTGTAACTCCATAACATATAATCTAACTGAATAACTTTCAATTCAAAAAGAGACTGTAATGTGTATGTCTCCGGTTTACCGTATCTACGTATTTTCGAGACATTAATATTTCGCCGCATGTTAGATTGCAAACAATCTTGAACAGAGGTGCTACTATCCATGTTAACGTGTCTGCCTAAGTTGTTGCAATACAGAAGCTTCGCGACTATCCGCCACATCCTTCATATGGATAAGTAACCACTGTATCAGTTCGTAGATATTACTTTGCAACCTATCCTGGTCGCGCGCACCGTTTACGTTCAGAGATACGTGTGTCGCAGCGGTCAGACAACGGACGCGGCCAGTACCGGGACCAATAAGTGTATCGATACTGAATAAAGTGCAGTGTCCTGTTAATTCGTTTACCAGTTATTTACAAGGCGTCCTGGGTGGCCTGAACAGCCCAGGTAGGTTCCGAACCACGACGCGCTCCTGCCTGCAGCCACGAGGCCGAACCCCCGTTAAAACCCCTGAGACATTTTCCAACGCTAATATTTAATTAAAAACTTAAACAGGCAGCGGGAGTGGCGTCAGTAGCTATCCAGGGCTAGGAAACTGTTTACATGATTTCACAGTATCTTTAATGTAGCTATCCTAACCAAATCAACCGTCCACAATGTTTTAAAGTATTAATAATGTAGATAACCTAACCTAATTTACCATTAGTTATCATGAGTAGTCCAAAATAAACATTCACAGAATATGGGACGTTCCGAGAATATTTGTGGAAGACAAAGAATTCCTAGATTTTATGCAGTATGAAAAATATACTAATCCACGAAGTACGTTTCTTCAATTAGGTATTTTCCTCTAAAAATAATTGCATATAAATACCATTGCCTTGTTTATGGTCTTTCCTTTTATCAACACCGCCATATTTATTTACAATGAACAAAAAAAAAAAAAAACTCCGAAGATGCACGATTGGGCATTTGCTCTCTCGTCTGTGAAAAGAAGGCTTCCCATAGGCAAAGACTGTAGAGGTTAATATAGGAAACTCAGGCCTTTTAACATGGGTGAGGCACAAGGCACATTATTACAGCGATCATAGCGACGGTAGCTGTAAGCTGTCGTCGTCCCTCAGCCGGCCATACAGCCAGGCCTCCACACACCAGTATTAAACCCCGCTAACGGAACGCACCCCTAGCATATTTCACGTGAGTCAAGCAAGCCGCCGACACCGGTAAGTGCCTTTGCAAATTACGTCCATATGCCAACACCACCAAACAGTTCTCACGCATCATAAATTACTGTGATTATTTAAGTGATTTTTAATTATAGTAGAACAACCCTTAGTAGTGAAAGTACGTCGTAGGAGTGCATCGGTTTCCCCCGTGGGAAACCGCAATTAATAAACATCCGGAACATCCCTTGCGGCCATCCGCCAATAATTAACCACAGTGTTAACAGACCTAATTTACCTCTCTGTTTTTACTTGCAAATAGCCACTGGAGTAGTCAACAAGTGACAGACAGTCTACAGCATGACTTTTTATTTTTAAATACAATAATATAAATTTTGCTATTTATTGTTATTATAGGCCTTCTGCCAACTAATTCAGTCAGATGTCATTAAGATACGAGTGTTCTATAAATAATAATGACTAGTTATGATTATAAAATTGGAATAACGGCACATTAGAAAGTTTGGCGCATCATTATGCTTCCTCCCCTCCCAAGCCGGCACAAAGCGGCAGTAGAGTTTTACTCACGGGCCGGGGCGGACGTGTGATCCCGCGGGGAGACTTCAACACTTGTACTTCTGATTCGTCATTCTGGTAACTATTATAATTCGCTAAAACCTTTTCCTTTTCTTCTCTCCCCGCGTGCCCCCGTGCAGGGCTTATCCCGGCCGCTTTAATTTTTGCTCGTCGCGGAACAAAGGTCCGCGACACAGTCACCTTACGGTCCTTGGCCGACTCCCGCGAACAGAACTTCGCATAATTCGTCGAGCATACGCCTGCCGACTGCAATCCTAAAGACTTTGCCAATCAATATTATCTTCGTGGCCCCGCGACTCACACAGGTGAACCCGGGCACGAATCTCTATACAGATTATCACGGGAGTGGCAGTTAATCCACCCAAACTCTTCGTCGACCCACAGATCAATGTAGGGACCTTGCTTGCAAGTGCCGCATTGTAATATCCATCTAACTCGTAATTAATTAATTATCAGTGCGAGTGTATTTAGTGCTGAAGCGAACATGGCCGAAGCAGACGGTGGAATTCTTCCGCCGACTGCTTCGGCTATGTCCGCTAGAGTTCGGCAGGGCAGGTGGCGAGGTCGCGTTTCAGTCGGCGGTCGTCTCTCGGGGCGCGCGCATCTCTCTCGCGGGCTGTTGGCTGGCAGTGCGTGGGGTATTTGTGGGCGTACGGGAGGCGGCCTAGCAGTGCCAACTGCTACCGACCGCGTCCCGCGGGTGGTGGATACGGGATCCCAGCTCGAGAGTTGCAATCTCGCTGGGGTGACTGTGAATAACCAATAGCAGTCCGCGGACCAATGGCTGGCCTGTGGAGTCGTTATCACGGCTATCGGGGTGAAAGGTAGCCTGAATGCAGCTCGGCGCGTGGCAGAAAGCAGTTCCGTCGGCGAAGGCACAGCAGGGTAGCTCGAAGTGTAGACGAACTGCGGGCTGGAAATTGCGGAGCTGAGAACTGCCGCGCGCGCAACGGAACTGAACAGCATCGTAACTATGAAGGAAGAGATGGCGGCGCCTTTAAGTTGGGGCCCTGTTGGAGCCAGTGGTAGCCTGGGCAGCGCGACCTTCAACCGTCCCGGGATTTTGGAGGACAAGAGGGTCCGTCTCGCAAGATACTTAATTCACCTGAACGACTTACCCTCACCCTGGCTTGAAAGGTTGTTGGCTGGAAGAAGGAAGATGAAGATGGTGCAATGTCAGGCTGCCTTTCGCCGCGTGTGCCGGCAGTTCGAGCCGGTTTACTGGCTCGTCTGCCCACATCTGGTATAACTGTGGCTGCCTGGGCAGCTGGGCTGGGCTGACGAGTGAAGTTGCCCGCCCCTGGGGGCGCATGCGCCCCTGGTTAATAATAACCCCGGAGTACCCAACATTTAAATGCGGGTCGCAAGGCCCAAGCACCCAACTCCAGCATGATTGATTTTTCAGCCCCTCCAACTCTTCTTACCTGGACCCTTCTTTCCTCTTGTCCAGTAGTTACCTGCTTGCTTAATGCATGTTAATTGACCCCCGCATGGTTAAAAACCCGCATGGTAGAGTGTATAGGCTTCGGCCTGAGACACACTTAGGTCCTCCCCTATCCTGGACCCTCCCCTTACACATTTAGAATAATTTAGGCTTGGAAAAAAAATCGTGGCGTTTCAGGAATGATTGACGTGCCAGTTTCTTGTAACACGTACCAGTTAACAGAGTTTCTGATCACGTATGAAGATAATTTCTTTTGTGTTGGTACGAAAAAATACCAAGATTTAATTTTTACTATTCTAGTACATTTTTATGAGGTTCTTCTCTTTTTTTTAAGTACTTACTTTGCCATGTGTTGTCTGTTTATATATTTTGTACCAGATATCGATGATACTACACTCCCACTTAGTATATAAGTAATGTAGAGTAGGTATTTTACTATCAGAATAATGCAAGTCAAACATTAATTTTTTAAAAATAATTTATTTAAAAATAATGTCAATTTTTCTACCTGTGGAATAGTCAATGTTCAGTTAAGAAAACAACTTAAATAGCCCCATTTTGTAACTTGAAATCCATATTTTCCCGGGGGAGGGCCCCCGGACCCCTCCCCCCTATTTAGTTTTGATGTGAACGGAGTTGTTGCTTCCCCTCATGTAAATCTCACGCCTCGCCACTGGTAATTGTGTAACTTGTGCCTCCATCCACACCAGGTGTGATGCGAGATTAAAAAACCAGCACATAAATACAGTTTCTTTATTTCGCAAACGCCTCCTGAGCAATTAGGAAACAGTCCTCTATACTGTCTAGGGCCAGTGCTTGTTAGAAGTAGGGACTCCCTACCACCATCAACAGCCTTCGATCCTAGTGGAACACGCAGGGGTAAAAACCTACGACCACCTCAGTTAATTCTCAAATTAACCTGGCGCCCGCCGGAGATTTCCTTTAGAGCCACTGAGAACCACTAGGACCGCCCCGGGTCTCGATTCCGAGACTGCGGGTGACGGCAAAGCATAATACGAAAGTTAAATTAGAGTACATGTGCTTCTACCAATGGCTACCTCTATAGATTGTCAGCCTACACTTCACCCAGTATTGTAGTAGAAACCACAAAGAATGCTACTGATTTATTTATAACCCATTTATGCATTAAATAGCAATAATATTTGATGGCACCCTTCGTCTAGGTGTTGAAACCCGGGTTGAGCTTAGTGGGAGCTGAAAAGAATTGAAGCTATTTTTTTTGGTCTGGAATGGTGCCAGGCAAGCTCTTTCGTCTAACCACTGATGCAGAGTGGGTCTACGTTCCCAGTGTGGGCCACTGAGCTCGTAGGCTGTGAATGAACTTGCCGTCGTCCGGGGTCTCGGGCTCGAGTCCCGGTGTGGCTCCTAGTGGGAAAAGGCGGTTCTTGATATGTATTGTCCGGGTGGGTGCCAGACTAGCTCGGTTCTAGTCGTGAATTTGGGGTCGTGGATGTATGTGCCCCTGCGTGGCCCACTAGGGCCGGCGGCGGTGTTGCGTGAGATGGTGTTTAAATAAGAGACGTGGAGTTGAGATGGCGGTGTCGTACCTTTTATTCAGAGGAGCGAGTCGTACACAATACAACACTCTACAGAGGTCCCCGGGGGGGGGGGGGGGGGGGTTACTTGTTATTCCGTGGCGCCGTATTGTTTGTGTTCCGCGTTACGTGGGCCTCGGACGCTGTTACGTCTCATACGTCTCACTGGTTACGCGGGTAACGTAATTTCGTAACACAAAGGCGGGACACAAAATACACTGAATTAAGGGGGCGCGCACAAGTTACGTGGCACTCGTTACTCGGGTAACGTAAGTTAGTAATACAAAATACGGGACACAAAAATACACTGAATTAAGGGGGTGCGCACAAGTTACGTGGCACTCGTTACTCGGGTAACGTAAGTTAGTAATACAAAATACGGGACACAAAAATACACTGAATTAAGGGGGCGCGCACAAGTTACGTGGCACTCGTTACTCGGGTAACGTAAGTTAGTAATACAAAATACGGGGCACAAAAATACACTGAATTAAGGGGGCGGACGGTTGGAGAAGGCCAATCCCGTATGCGAATGTCTCTGCGCGGGTGTTGTGCCCACTGTGGTGCAACACGCACCGCAATTAAGTTTGTCCAAGTTCCCTTGCGGGTTTGTGGTCAGCGCTGTGCGCGTGACCTTAAGTAAAGTTCTGTAAGTTGCGGGAGACGGCCCGTGCCGTATACTGAAGATCAGCCCCGCTGACCAAGTGTGGTGCGGGGTGTCTTTAAATTGATGCGGTCGGATTAGGTCCTGGACCGAAAAGAGGGACCGGGTACTCACGGAGAGGTTAAGTAAAAAAAAGGGGTTCTGTTAATTAGTGACTATATTTACCGGACGTTACTTTCGATGAAGACAAAGGATGTTGCCTCTCCGTGGGACGTAAGTCCGCCCCGGTCCGTGAGCTGCGCTGAACTGCCGAACTGGCATGGCGTCCGAGGGAGGCTCGGCCTCTCTCGCGCCAGGCTTGACCTCATTACGCTAGACTCCAAACGGGTGTGCCTGGAAGAGACTTTATTGTCGCTAAAATCCTAATTTAATGTTCCAGGAGGAATGGGTACGGTTCTTCTCTTGTCTACTCAGGTTTTCGCGGTTTTGCCGTTAATCGCTGTTCGGCTCGCCTGACTCGGGTGGGCCATGGCCAGGGGTGTGTTCCGTTAGCGGGAGCGTATACTGGCGGGTGCAGGTCGGGCTCTGGGGTGGTCGTCGGCCGGACGACTTCAAACTATTGACTTACTAGCTGAGATGGTGTTCCACATGGCCCTGAAAATTATTGTGTGCTAATGCCTAGCTAGAAAGTCTTAGTGAATATCAAGAAATAACTGTAAAATGTTTTGAGGAAAAATATAACATGGTCATAATCGCACATTGCACTGTTGACACATATATAGTTTACACTGGCAAAATACTACAAAACGTGAAAAGAAAGGTGCGTTGCACATCATAATAGTTACCTACAAAAAAACACTAATTTAGTCCTGGTGTCAGTCTTGTTATGAAAACGATAGTTTTGATTGGAGGTGGCTAATCTTGTAAATGTCTGATTAAAGAAATTGTAGAGCAGACTCTACATTAAAATATCTGGAAAAAGTCAACTCTGATGCTCAACTTTTGAATGAAAATGTACGTACGTTATCAGCCTCGCCCCATGGTTACATGGCATGGTGAAGTTATGGAGGGTGGGATAGGCCATGCACCACAAAATGGCCCCAGGGCTCGTTTGGAATGATTTAAAAGAGGGTAAGGTGGAAATTTTTTTTTCCAAAATGAAAAGTTTAGTTCAGTGAAGCACGAATTAAATGTCCCCACGAGACAGCGCGTCCGCTCTGGGCCATGGCCTGATGAAAATTGCTGGAGGTGTGCGACGAGGGAGAGGAACAAGGTCGCTTCATGCCATCCCCCCAACCACAAAATGAAAAATAGTCATGTTTAAGTAAAAATTACAAGCATAATTAAATTTCTTAAGTGGAAAACAAATTATTAGTTTAAAAATATGAATAAAAATTGAGACTTGTCTGTCGCTTGCTGTGGCTATTCCATTTAATACTACCACACAGTTTTTACATTATGTAGTAAACACAATCAGTCGACATTATGAAATAAAACAGGCACAAGGCCGCAAAATAAATTAGGGGCGTTCGTTATTCACATTGCCAAAACTTCCCTTTGTGGGTGTTATGAGGATAAAATTAGTTTACTTTAATTGTTGTGAGAATTATTTACGAACACATAAAAACTTACAAATTACCTACTTGCAAGTTGACACTATTGTGTCTTTGACTCATGTAGGCTGGATGGGAGGGTGCATTAGGCCAGCGCGAACTATTACTGGTGGGATGGGGACCGGGCTTTACTATCACAGGAGGTATGACATCAAATTGAAATAAATTGTTTACAACACTAAGTACAACTCATGCTGCCAGGATCTGTGCCATCACTTATCTCGCAGATGTTTGACGACTTCCCTATATTGTAATACTACAATATTTTATATAGGTTTGCTGCAGGCCGGTCTCCTGCGAATTGTAAAGATGTGGTGGACGTCTCTCGGTAGCATTGTTTTTAGATGTTTTTGCCTAGTGCCTGCTCTCTCAGGAAAAACAACGTCCCACACAATTAAAGTTGGTCACTCAAGCTATCAGCAACCTCTTAAAAACTACAATAAAGACATCTAAAAATTAAAATCGACAAATTTTGTGAGATTCGATTTGCAATTAAAATGTTTACGTTCTACTATTACTGTTCTAAAGCTGGTAAGAAATTGGTCATCAAGTAGTAAAATTAACATTATTAAGCTAAAAATTAGAGTTTTAACTTGACGTCGTACCGACCATGGCCTTTAAGCCCGTGATCCGCACCGCCAGTACCGTATCCCGTTTTCGGAGCGCGCCCCTTGCCCAGCCGGATTGAGTCAGGCGAGCGCCTCGGGCGTGACCCCAATAGACAACAAACCTCATTAACAGTCACCGCGGCCACTGGCCTTAATTAAAATGCCCGTGACTATGATCAAGTTGTCGTCGAGCGGGCTGATCCCCTTATTGGTTGTGTAGGTTCTTGGGCTAGCTCAGTTGGGGGTGGGTTTCGGGCCGCGTGGCAGTTAAGAGGATCTAGCCTGCTAATAATGAAACTACATAGGGTTTCGTGGCACTCACTCTTTTTATTGGCCACTATTTGCACTGGCACGGGGCTATCGCAGTTCCCGCCTACGACCGTTCTTAGGTGAGGCCTGACTACACGAGAATTTCCCCTTACACGGCCGCCTATGGGAAGTAGTAGGCGCCGGCGTCGCGGCGCTAACCGATGGCGTTTGTCCCAAACCGGCAGGGCTTTGATTTCCTGTCCTATAGCGAATTCAGGCAAGCACTACCTGCGGACACAGTTTCTGAAATGTCCCATTAAAATGGCGAGGTCTCGTCCATGACACTATGGTACTATTTTATCCTAGGCAATGCATGACTATACAAGCGAATAAAGATATGTATATATATACATACATACGAGAGGAAAGGAAAAAATTATGAAACACTAATAAAAAGAAAACTAAACTATTTACAATAAGGCGACCCCTTGGCAATAGTTTACATACTAATCTCCATAGTTTCGAACTGCCTGACACGACTCGAAGACTGTTGCTGATCTATTCCCCGCGTCACTGACGTTAAGCCCGGAGGCCTCTATGCTCACCCGTTTCACTCGTCTTGGCGAGAGCTCGCGGCCGACACGTCACTCCTCCGCGGTTCTCCAGACGCGACTGCCCTCTGCTCGCGCCGACCCCCTCCCCGCGCGCGTCTCGTGCAGCATCTCACGTCCTCGTGGACGGGAACCCGCGACTTGTTCACCCCGTGCATATTAAAATACATGTTATTTACCCTTCTAATTTAAATTATACATGATGGATGATATTATAGTTTTTACAATAAAATTTATGTCCTGCTGAAAGAAAAGAAAATATACATAAAAAAAACTACGTCGGAGGGACACTGATTTAATGAAGGTGGCACCACTGGCTCCCGCACACGCCCGCGCACAGAAGAAGGCGGTGACGCGCCATAACGGCCTGTAGGAGCTAGGGTGGCCTCTGGGTCGACGTCAAATGCCCCCCCCTCCCACAAGGCCATTATGCGCGTCAACGTCTCTTAATCGCATCTGCCGTTGCACTCGTTGATCGTAGAAACGAGAGGGTAGGAAGTGTCTTGGCCTCTGGTGTGTATCGTGTGCGGGTGTCTCGCGAAGGGTGGCAGTAAACTCATGACACTGAGTCGGGATCCTGTGTTAGTGTGGTGGCTTGCCTTTGGTAGGTTATTGCACTGAAATTCCCGTAAGTAGGTGGGTACCCGCCGTATCCTCCTAGGTCGGGAGTTTTCCCCAGATTCGCTTCTGGAAATTGAGGGGCTGAGCGAACAGTTGGGGTCTAATGTCCTGCCCTTTCCCCCCATCCTCGTGGTTGGGATGGCAGACCACCCCGAAGATCCTGGTTCACCTGTCAGGACCCCCATCAGTTCTTCCTCCATCCCCTCTGTGTCCCCCCGTTCTGTATCTGAGTCTGGTTCGGTGACGGTCATAATGAACGACGAGTCCGCCAGACTCGTATTGAGGGGCCAGAGAGGGGTGTCTGGGTCTTTCCCCTCCTCGTCCTCCCCGTCCGTGTCCGGTTCCGTGATGAACTGGATCACGTTTGTGTCGGCGGTCGTTTCGTCTGGTTCCCCAAATGTCCTGGCTGGTTCCATTACGCTCTCTTCTGCCCCTCCTGTCTCCGTTCCTTTCATGGCTGCCCCTGTGTCGGCTGCCGGTCGCGTCTCTGTCACGTCTCCTTGTTCTTTCTGTCCCGCCATGTCCTCGTCCCACCTTCCGTCCATGTCACGGCTGGCTTGGTTTGCGTCGGTGACTGGTGTAGAGGCAGACCCCTCTCCCCTGTCCGTGTCCCTTGGAGCTTGTCTCTCCCCCGCGGCTAGGCGCAGTTGGTCTCTGTGAATTTTTGCGGGCCTCCCGCTTGGTGTACGTATTAAGTACGATGTGGCCCCCGCCTGTCGCAGAACGGTCCTGGGGCCCGCCCATTTCGGGGCTAGACCTGCACAAAAGTTCTTTGCCCTTGACGACAGAGGATGCTGTCGGACGTACACTTGGTCCCCGGGGTTCAGAGTAGGGGGGGGTCTAGTGGACTGTGGTGTCGTCTGCTGTAGATAGGCCTCCTGTCTCCGCCTAGCCCTCTCCTGCATTCTGGTCAGCTCGGTATTGAGACATTCGCCCCATCCGGCTTCTGTGGCTGCCGCCTCTACCCGGCATTCTCCTGGCAGCGCCAGGTTCCGCCCCATGACCAGCTCTGCCGGCGAGTAACCCGTGGCGGCACTCGTACGACGCCTCAGACAGTATAAGAGGTTCGGCAAATGGGTATCCCATTTTGAATGGTCCTCTCCCAACCGGAGACGGAGCTGAGCCTTTATCTCTTGGTTCCGTCTCTCGGTTGGGTTGGCCCTCGGGTGATACGTCGGCGTCGTGTGGTGGCTCACCCCCCACCTTCTGCAGGCCTGTTTCCAGCGGGCTCCCGTGAACTGACATCCGTTGTCCGATAGGAGCACCGCTGGGTACCCGAAGCGAGGGGCTACCTCTCCGTCGATCAGCGCTATCAACGTTCCCGACCGGACGTTGGAGACCGGATAGGCCTCGACCCATCTGGTAAACAGGTCTGTTAGTACTACAAGGAAGCGCTTGCCTTTGCTGCTGCGGGGATAGGGCCCCATGATATCTAGAGCTAGTGTGTGGAATGGGTGTTGCGGGCGGCGAGGTCGCTGTTGCTCCTCGCCGTCTGTCCTCCGGGCCTTGCGCTGCTGGCAAGTGTGGCAGCGTCGGACGTATTCCCGGACATCGTGTCCCATGCCGGGCCAGTGGAAGGAGACCCTGATTGCCTCCGCGGTTTGTTCGGCCCCGGGGTGGCCTGCTAGCTGGTGGTCATGGAAATAACCCAGTATGGCCGCGCGGGCCCCCTTCGGGGCGTGAGTTCGCCAAGCATCCCCACCTCCCGGCACCCGCGTCTGCAGGACCCCGTCCACGCAGCGCTGATCCGGTACCACCTGGTTCCCGCACGCCTCCACGGCGGCCTTCGAGACGTCGTCCCCCCGCTGAACCCGCTGCACGGCGCTAATCAGCTGGGAGAGAGTGTCCACTGCCTCGGGTTCAGTGACTGGTTCCTCCTGTGTTACCGCGTACAATGCCGCGGGCCCCATCTGGTCTCCCGTGACGGGTGCGCGCCCTGACGGAGGAAGCAGATCGTCCCACGTGCCCTCGTCCTCAAAGATGTCCTCTGGGTTAGGATGTCGTGACAATTCATCGGCAAGTTGGTTAGTCCTCCCTGGCACGTGTTCCACTGTGAATGCAAAGTTTTGGAGGGTCACAGCCCACCGGGTAAATTTACTCTTCCTCCCTTGCATCGAGTTCAACCATTTTAAACACTGATTGTCCGTCCTAAGAGTAAACTCCCGCCCTTCCAGATGGTGTTGGTACCGCTTGACAGCCCACACCACTGCCAAGCACTCCTGTTCATTCACATCGTAGTTCCGGGCGGCCGGCCCGAATTTGGCACTGGAATACTCCATCACGCGTCGCTCGCCATTGGGTCCGACCTGGTACAACACGGCCCCCATACCTACTTGACTCGCGTCCGTTTGCAGGTACAGGGGTTCGCCCGGCACCAGCCGTGCGAGGGTGTGACTGTCCTTGAACAAGCGCTTGACAGTAGCCAGGGCGCGGTCGGCCTCCGCGGTCCACCTGTATTTTGTTTTGGGGGATAGCAAGTCCGTCATGGGGGCCGTCACCGCTGCGAAGTCCGGTATGAAGGACCGCAGCCAGTTCAGGAGCCCCATGAGTCTTTGCAGCTGTTTTCTCGTCTGTGGAGCCGCCTTGGACGCGATCAGGTCCAGGTGCTCCGGGAGAGGGCGGCACCCCTTCTCACTGACGACATGCCCCAGGAATCTGATCTCCGTTGCCCCGATATGGCACTTGTGCGGGGCGCAGGTCAGCCCGTGTCTGGCCAGCCGTTCGAGGACCAATGCCAGGTGATGCGCATGGTCCTCCCACGTCCGTGACCAGACGATCACGTCGTCCAGATAGGCCGTGACGAAGTCGCCCACGAACCCATCCAGGACGCGGACCATCATGGCCTGGAATGTCGAGGGGGCGTCCATCAGCCCGAACGGCATGGCTCGGAACTGAAACCTGCGTCCGTCCGGGGCCGTAAACGCGGTCTTAGGACGGTCTTCCTGCCTGACGGGGACTTGCCAATACCCGGACCTTAGATCAAGTGACGTAAATATACGGGCGTCCCCCAAGCCTGCCAACGCGTCTGCAATGTTTATCAGTGGTGGTGGGGCGGGTATGGTGACAGAGTTCACGGGTTTGAAGTTCACACAGAACCTCAAGGTCCCGTCCTTCTTCTTAGCCATGACGATTTGGCTATTGTACGGAGATTCACTAGCTTCTATTACTCCGTTCTGGAGCATTTCGGTTATCTGTTCCTGCACTACCTGACGGTCTTTGAGTCCAAACTCCCGCGGCTTTACGTATATGGGACTGTGTGGCTTTGTAGGGATGGCATGTTCCGTCACCGTTGTCCGCCGCAGCATGTCTGTGGCCGCGAACACTAACGGTTGCTGCGACAACACGCCCTCGAACAACCCTGTGTAATTTGGTGGCACGTCATGAGTGAGGTCTGCCAGCTGGATCTGTGGTGAGGGAGGAACAGGGCCCGCCCGGCCCACGCCGTACAGCGTTCGGCGCCCCTGACGGCCCACGTGCAACTTACTGTCCTTGATGTCAATGGCGGCGTCCTCCTGGACCAGCCAAGGCAGGCCCAGGATCAACTCCTCCCGCAGTCCACGCATCACCAGGGCGCTAGTCCGACTGAATAAGTCACGAACACCGATGGTTACCTGTGCGCGTCCAGACGTGGACGCGCTTGTCCCCTCCGTTGCCAGTTGCACCTCGTCCTCGTGTGGCTCCAAGTCCTCGTCCGGCACCAGGTGGGCGGAGACAAAAGAGTGGGTCGCCGCCGTGTCCACCAACGCGTGGACGGGACGGCCGTTCAGGAGCACTGGCACCCGGAGCAGCGCCGCCTGGTCCGTGCCCAGCTGTCCCAGCTGTGCTGGAGGAGCCCCCTGCTCCTCTGGTGGTGACCTGTCCCCTGCTGTTGGACTGCTACTGGCTCCCCCGTCTGCTGTGGCGTCCATGCTGCGGTTCCCGTGGTCCCTCGTGTCTCTTCCGAGCTGCCCAGTGGGGCTGTCACTTTTGGCGGGCGACGTCCCTGTGTTCCTCTCGTCCCTGTGGCTGGTGTCATGGCGGGCGTCGTTGGGCTGACTCGTTCTCGGGCTCGGTGAGGTCTTTTCTGTCATGTTGTCCGGGTTCGTATCTAGGAGGCAGTGGCCGACTCTGTCCCTGCCCCCTATTGTCCGTTTCCCGGATGGCGTCCTTCCCTTTCCATCTTCCTCCACAACTCCGCCTTGGTTGGACACTCCGCGTGCCAGTGATACTCCGGGCTGCGGCAATACTGACACCTGGGTGGACGGTTGTCACTCGTCCGCTGATTCGTACTCCGCTCCTCTGACCGTGTTCTGGTCTCCCGTGTGGGTCCCCCTGTCGTCCTCTGCCCTTGTGGTGTGGCCCCGCCCCTGTATCGGACCAATGTCATTGCGTCCTCGGGTGTCACAGTCTCTTGTGACATCACTGGTGTCATCCTAGGCTCCCGTCGTGACTCTCTTGCCCAGAGTTCCCTCCTACTTGCTGCCAAGTCCATTTCAGTCTCCCGGGCCAGCTCCACGAACTCGGATACCTCTAGGTCCACGGCCCGTCGCAGAAAAGGGCGTAGCGACGGCAACAACTGTTCGCATATTACGGGCATGACCTCGCTCACTGTTCTCTCCGGCCCCACTCGCCGGTGCAACCGCACCTTCCTATAGATAAATGATTCGGCGCTCTCCCCTGCGGCCTGTGGTACACTGTAAAGTTGTCGCTGACACTCGGCTCGTGCCAGTGGTCCGTTGAACCGCCTCTCTAGTGCTCGCTCGAATTCTCCCCACTCGGATAGATAGTCCCCCGTGTCCGTCCACCATTTCGCCGCCCGGCCCCGTAACTGGCCACACACTCTCGTCACCCAGTCCCTTCGTGGCACTCCCCTAAGCCTGTCCACACACGCGGCTACAAACGCACTCGGATCTTCGTGCGGTTCTCCCGCAAACTCCGGTAATGGGCTAGCCACCTCGACCACTCGCATCACTATACTCGGATGACCATGACCTATGGGCTCTCTAACGCCCTCGTCGCGGTGATCCGGTAAATGACTCCCCGATTGTCTGTCATTACTCTCCCCGCTACTCTTCACGTCCGCTAGTCCCCATGGGCATTCGCACGAAAGGTCCTGTCCGTGTCTCCCCCTGAACGGAAGTCCACACCCCACACACGTGTCCATCACCCTCGCCTTTGTCTCATCCGGTCCCTCCATTTTTCCGGTCGTCACCCGGCTTCACTTGGTTATCCGATCCTTCTCGGCTCGGTCGGCGAACTCGCCTCTCGGCGCGCGATAAGCCGCAGCGCGATACCGCGCGAATTCGAGCCCGGCGTGGGTCGCGCCGCCTTATCTCTCTCCCGCGTGAACCTGATCCCGGCGTGGATGCGTCTCCTTATCTCTTTCCCGCGCCGCTCCTTCCGCCTGCTTCCGCCGCTCCGCCGCGCCAGGCAGCTCCCGCGCCGTTCGCGTGACGCAACTCGCGCTACGTCGCACGCTACTCCAGTCCATATAATGTCCGTGATGTCCTTTCCGCCCACTTTGTCCGTGTTCTTGGCAACCCGCACTTTGCCAAATTACGCCCTTTGAGACAAAATTTCGAAAGTTTGAAAGTTTTTAAAAAAAATTGAAAGTTTTGAAAATTTGAAAGTTTGAGAATGCGTTGCCACCTAGTTGGGGGCCACTTGTCGTCGAGCGGGCTGATCCCCTTATTGGTTGTGTAGGTTCTTGGGCTAGCTCAGTTGGGGGTGGGTTTCGGGCCGCGTGGCAGTTAAGAGGATCTAGCCTGCTAATAATGAAACTACATAGGGTTTCGTGGCACTCACTCTTTTTATTGGCCACTATTTGCACTGGCACGGGGCTATCGCAGTTCCCGCCTACGACCGTTCTTAGGTGAGGCCTGACTACACGAGAATTTCCCCTTACACGGCCGCCTATGGGAAGTAGTAGGCGCCGGCGTCGCGGCGCTAACCGATGGCGTTTGTCCCAAACCGGCAGGGCTTTGATTTCCTGTCCTATAGCGAATTCAGGCAAGCACTACCTGCGGACACAGTTTCTGAAATGTCCCATTAAAATGGCGAGGTCTCGTCCATGACACTATGGTACTATTTTATCCTAGGCAATGCATGACTATACAAGCGAATAAAGATATGTATATATATACATACATACGAGAGGAAAGGAAAAAATTATGAAACACTAATAAAAAGAAAACTAAACTATTTACAATAAGGCGACCCCTTGGCAATAGTTTACATACTAATCTCCATAGTTTCGAACTGCCTGACACGACTCGAAGACTGTTGCTGATCTATTCCCCGCGTCACTGACGTTAAGCCCGGAGGCCTCTATGCTCACCCGTTTCACTCGTCTTGGCGAGAGCTCGCGGCCGACACGTCACTCCTCCGCGGTTCTCCAGACGCGACTGCCCTCTGCTCGCGCCGACCCCCTCCCCGCGCGCGTCTCGTGCAGCATCTCACGTCCTCGTGGACGGGAACCCGCGACTTGTTCACCCCGTGCATATTAAAATACATGTTATTTACCCTTCTAATTTAAATTATACATGATGGATGATATTATAGTTTTTACAATAAAATTTATGTCCTGCTGAAAGAAAAGAAAATATACATAAAAAAAACTACGTCGGAGGGACACTGATTTAATGAAGGTGGCACCACTGGCTCCCGCACACGCCCGCGCACAGAAGAAGGCGGTGACGCGCCATAACGGCCTGTAGGAGCTAGGGTGGCCTCTGGGTCGACGTCAAAGTCAGAATAGGAGAAATCCCTCTAAAACAATTCACAGTGGGACAATATGTTAGTATATTTACAGTCGCCAACTTGATGTCACAATTTAAATAATTAAATACATTAAAACCATTGTTAAGCCTTAAGCACCCAATTACCAGGCGCTACATTTTAATTGGGCACCTGGAACATGTTTTAACTGGTCATAGAGTAAATTCAATTAATATAAGTTTTTTGACGCCGACTCACAAAGAAGAGAAAGTTTCTCTTCCTTGCGAGGCGGCCATGTCCGGCAGTCTCGAACCACTCCGCGCCGGGAACAGACGTGTGTCCGTGGGCAGCATCCAAGTTTTCTTTCTTTGATTATTTTATTCTGTACTGAATCCTTAAATTTAAAACCTTTTATTAATTCACCGCTGCCCATGTCGACTCGGCGCGTATTTTGCGGAGCCGGGCCTATCCCGACCGCCTTCAGTGTGATACCGCGCGACGTATCGTATCACAGAACGTACGGTACTGGCCGACTCCAGCGAAAGTGTTTATACTTAAGGACGCCATGCATATGCCTGCCGGCTGCACACACGTAAGTGTTTCGCCGAATTTAGGAGCCCGCTCATAGGGCCCCCCCTGCACCCGTTAACTTTCGGCACTGGCCGTCTCCAGCGAGCATCGACCCACGTCCCGCGAGACTGCCGCGGTAACCATTGTAACGTAGAGTTGTGTTTAGTGTTGGTGAGAATTTTTGTAACGGGACTGAACCGCGGAGCGGACTTGTAGAGTGTACCGTGTACCCACATGGACCCCCGGCGAAACTCACAAATTAAATGTATTCTCGCCAACTCGCATATCATTTTCCGTAATTCCCCGTCCTCCACACGGCCGAGCGGCCTTCACAGTCAAGCGTAGAACCATTCAGGTTACATTCAAGCCGTGTACCTGGCGGGGCACGCGGGGGCAGAGTACCCACGACCCCACACCAACGGCCTAGCAGCCCGCTAGCCTGGCGCCCCTCCGGACAACAAGAGCATCACGACGCCCGTAGCGCCCGTCAGGTACCCCCCGGGCCTTTCACAGAGGTCGGGTGACGGCAAACTCCTTCCCTCCTTACAAGATTTTTCGCTTGAATTATGAACTCACCCAACAAATATCATTACATGTCGCTCAAAACAGGGTTTCTCGTTTCCAGTGCAAAAGTCACATTTCTATATCTCCCTCCTTATTCCATGTTGTAGTCCTCTCTTTTACTAATGGGTTTTGTTATGATAGTTAATACTTTTTTAATTGTATAAACTTGGATGTTTCTCACAATTATCTAATAATGCTGTAACTGCTTCAAAAGACCACATATTCTCTCAGTTAAAAAAAACCACCCACATACCACTCCTTCAATCCTCCAAAATAAATATTACTGTTCTTAACACTAGTGGCCAGGGGCGTAGCCAGTGGGGGGGGGGGGGGGGGGGGGGGGGGGGGGTTTAGGGGTTCATAAACCCCCCCCCCCCCTAGCACCAAATCTTTAATTTAATTTCTTTTTTCTTTAATGTAATTTCTTATTCATCACTCAAATTTCATATTAAAATTAATAAAATTTTTACTATTACAATATTTAAATTTAAGTACCAAAAACTGCTAAAATAGCACTATTTTACACCTTAAAATCCAAATTTTCCTGGGGGAGGACACCCGGACCCGCTTTAATACGGCGGGGGGCATGCTTCTTAACACCCCCCATACACAAATCCTGGCTACGCCACTGCTAGAGGCAAACTACAACTTCATGTTGGTATAATAAAAATTTACCTATTACGAAACCTTACACAGGAATTCGAACACAACCAATTTCAAAAAAACTTCTATGTAAATGGCCAGCGTTCTGCTAATTCTTCCACAGAACCATCCATTCCTATTGTCATGGAAGACCTTCCTAGGAAACTTTCATCATACGATAGGGGCTTATGATGTTGTCCACTGGAAGTTCATACTTATACAATCTGATGTGTTTCACCTATAAAACTTAACAAATAGTGTGGTTTTTTCACCCATTGTAGAGTGGGGGTGAGGTCCAAGGTAGTTAAAGTATATAAGGTAAACCATCCCCACTCACTGCAAATTCATTAGCTGCAGGCATATGACGTATAGTTGTATATATAGTGTCCATTTGTTCCTCCGCTGTGCCAATTGGATGGTAATCCGCTAAATGTAGTTCCCAAACTTTTGTTTTGTTTAAATAAACATTGCAGGCTTTGCTGGCCATTGTCTGAAGTATCTTGGCTTCTGTGTTGTAGCCGAATGTATCACAGATGTTTCGGTCTACATTGCAGTCGCCATCATCAGGGTAGAATTGCCTACCGAAGTTATTACAAGTTCTTCTGCCTTTAATAATCTCGCCTCAGAGGAGTGTTTCCTGATTGGCTACAGCCTTCCACATTGGTGATATAATCGCCTTGGTAGTGGCTACAACCCAGAAGCCAACTACTTTGTTTTCTTTAATTGTTAATTATTGGTTAAAATCTCATGATCATACATTGAACTGTATGGTTTGTGTGTAACTTGCATTTGTAACTCGTGCCCTGCACTTCAACGTAATTACGGGGATCGTAACTTTGTGTAACCTTGTAAACTTCGCCATCTGTTATGATTGCAGTTTCACACAGTTCGGTGACCCTAATTTGTGATTAACTTCACACTTATTTTGTTAATTCTTATCCTATATTTTATATCTTGATTCTTTGTGTGCATCATGATGTGACCACGGCTTCTTGAGGTGTTCCTCGTGTGTCCGTAGCTTTGTTACGCCTGTAGGTCGTTGAGTAGTTAATTGCAATAATTGCAATAACAGGCGGGAATTTGGTGTGCAGGAATGAGCCCTCGGTTAAGACGTGGAACAGCACCTTATAAAGTGTGTGTGTCATGCAATAAAATCATCACATCTACCAGTTTTGTACTGTTTTCGCAAGGCATCCTAAGAGGCCGACAACTTCGGGAATTCTTACTGACAGAGATCTGTTGCTTCCAGCCGTGTGGCCAAAACCCACCCCTGAGGACTCTCGTGCACTTTGGCGCTCAAACCATCCATCCAAATGCACCAGGGAGGCAGAGTGCCACACATCAAATTATTGTGTAAAAGCCTAGAAATTTGTTGGTATGCTACAAATTCAAGCATATGGGACAAAACAGGTAATACGTATGTATGCTAATTTGAAATTTAATTATTTTGTTTAATTTTTTACACACGTGGTTTAGTTATTATTTTTTGGCCTGTTTAGTTAAGTAAATTTGTCCATAATTTATTATTTTAAATTATTGAATATTTGGAAACATGCCTAAAGGAAATGACTTAAGCTGGTAAGACCTAAAATGGTCTAGAAGGTCGGAGAACATGTCTAGTGTAATTTATATTGTAGTTAGTATGTTGTAAGTATTTTTAGAGTATTTTATTATATTAATATTTAGCTAGGTATTTTTATAGCTTCATTTTTAAGTATGGCTACCATAGTAAAAAGTAGGTAACTGTAAACGTGTGCTAGAACTATTTTCTTACGTGTAAGTTGACCAGAAAGTGCTCACGTGTGCTCCCGCGCCAAGGTAATGGAGGTGGGTAAATGTGTTGAAGGGGCAGTTAAGCCACGGGCTGGCTCAGGAGACACGGGAGTCGCTGCCTGTGCTCCGCGATTGAATGTTTAACCAGGGTTAAATTGTTTCAAAACAGTACACAGACAAAATTGTGCCAAAACCAACCTTGGGAATCTTAACAGTAGTAAAACACTCATATTTGTGTGGCCCTAATGTTAGCAGTGACTTTAGATTTCGCTTGAGGTGTTAAAAGTGGCCCTAAATTTGTTTAAGATATTACAATGTTATAGTAAATAAATTCTCACTACTGTACACAATCAGTGATCAAAATAAAATCTAAAGAGTTTGAAATACCAAATACTCAACTCAAAGGAAAGAACGACCTCACTTAAATTAGGTATGTACTTGAAATAAATTTATTAAGCAGAAAATAGGCTTTTTGGTAATATCAATAACTATCTATTGATAGCATGTAATCTTAAGTAATTGGCATTCAATTTAAAGCCTATTTTAAGCAGAACCTACCAGCTTCTTGAACAGAAGGATCTAAAGTGCTGGTCTGTCTTTAATGAGCCAGTGAATGCAGAATAAAAGTTTTACAAGGATGTGGTGGTGAAAAGATGATCTGCACACTAAAAATTTAGCTTTATAATTAATTTTGCTATGCCAAAAAAATTGTTTTGATTTTGATACAAAGTCTTAGAAATGTTCTTTGTCTTAAAGTACGATTTAAAATATGACATCATCTTCAGAAGGTGCTTTCGCTTCTGAATGCATGGCAAGGTTTTCAGATTGATTTATGATTTGTTATTACGATCTTTATTCCAAGAAAACTTTACTACATCACATTATCTTTACAAAAATATAGCTCATTTTTCTTCCATGATTGTAAATCATACAAAAAACAATAATAATAGTTTTGCACAGTTTATTACTATAACCCTCATGCCATCTGGACATTTTGTCTTTGGGATAAAAATAAAACAAAAAAATAAGTTTGCTTAAAAAATGATCCCCTAGCATTTTAAAAGTAATTAAATATACACTAATACAGCAAACTTCTGATTAAGAATGAATTATGTATTTAATTAATCTTTTCTTATTATTAAATAAAAAAAAAAAACAATATGCATTCTAACATTAATTACATATGAGCAGAAGTATTTTGGCATAATTTTCACTCCAGAATTGTGTGAGGCAATAGCATAAGCAAAAGTGGGCATGAAAGTGTTAATGTTGAATTCAAGTTTAATTCAAATTTATGACTAACTCAAACACAGGATGAAAATGAAACATGATGGCTATCAATGTAAGACCAAATGACAAGTGGACTGACAAAATCACTATTTCATCTCTACACACCAATGGAAGTAATAATTTTAAATGACAAAAATTTATTTTGCCATTGTCACTTGTTTGAGGAGCAAGATTTTTTTTTTTTTTTTTTTTAAATAATTCACAAATAAGGTACATGTACAAACATGATTTTTGTTAGGAAAAAATTAATATTAACTTTGATGTTTTATATTATTTAGACTTTAGACCACAATTAAATTGTCTGGCCATTAGGCAGTCACATTGTGAAAAACACCTTATAATCTGGAACTTGATGCAATATTTAAAGGTTTAAAATTTTAGACTCTGTACTTCATTAAGTAAGCTCTCAATATCTCTGACCTTAATGCTTTCAACTTCATGGTAACACAACTTTATAATAATAAAAATGTCTCATGATAAAACATAGATGTACAACAAATAAAACAAAAGTTACAGTGTTTTCTCACATAATTGTCGCACATTTTATTTTAAAATCAAGTTTGAAAAGTAGGGGTGAGACGATTATGCAGAACATTTTTTTTTTGTTAGGTAAAGTTATTCATAAAAAAAAAAGGTCCATGGAAAGTACGTTAAAAAAAAAGGTGGAGTATACAAGAGCGCGCCAAACATTTATATTAATAATTCATTAAACAAAAACCTTTCTTCAACTTTAAATAGAAAAACCAAACTGTAACGCAAATGCAGGCCACTTGAATCTGCGACGTGAACTAACGTGTAACTATTGCCGTAATACACACTTACCACGAAAGAGTACGGGCCATCAAATGTAGTTAACTTTGCACTGGACAGAGAGCGCGCGTTGCATGCAATCGGCGAGATATCTATATTCGACTACGTGCGCGTGCTCTATACGGGAAGCAACATAACAAACATGAATGATGCCAACTAGCGCTGGCTACATGTTCATAAACGGTACACCACGGCAATGCAGATGATCAGATAAAGGAAATAACGTTTAAAAATGTCTTTAAAAGAAAAGACAACTTTGTATTTCTGTTAATTAAATAAGTAAGTGGTAATGTCTGAATAAATATTAGATTTCTACTTTAAAATACCATATTGTTTTATACGGAAAAGATATCTACACCGGTATACCGCGGCGACACAGACGATCAGATAAAGATAATAACGTTTAAAAAGTCTTTAAAAGAAAATCTACACGTCAGACAACTTTGTATTTCCGTTAGTTAAATAAGTAAGTGGTAATATCAGAATAAATATTAGATTTCTACTTTAAAATACATCGTTTTATACGGAAAAGATACATACACAAAGCGCTCGGCATCTAATAGCGGGACCAAAACCATCCTTCAACGTTTAAGCGAGAAGTTTTTTTATCCCAATTTTGACGGCCAAAAATATAGGTGCGACGATTATGCGATAAAAGAGGGTAATCTCTCACCTGTTAAAACATTTTAGTTACCATCACAGAAACGAAACGTGCACAAGCACAAACTCTGTAATTGAAAAATTAGTGTACGTTTTTGTGGAATCTGATGAAATAGATTGGACGGCCAGCAAAGTTGTGTGGACACTGCTGCCTGCCTGCCATCCTGCTCTCTCCCAAGATAGTGGCTAACTGAAAATGACACATCAAATTGCATACATACAAGGGGAGGGCACGATTTGGGGAAATTCACTTCAGGATGAAACTCTGTACTAGAAGCATAGCATACCTTAAAATAATAAAAGTGCACTGGCCAGTTAAATCCTAGAGTTTTTCTAATAATTTATTTTTTTATTAATCTAGTTTTAAAATGTAAATTATTTTATTCTATTTTTAAAAAATTCTACTTATTAGATATTACTTCATATTTAAATTACAGTAATAATGCAATCTTACAGATATAAATAAATAATAATAATTATAAATAATACTTATAATAAATTTTATTGTTGTTTTACAAACGAGAACTTGTATAATAATTATCATACAAACATTGGAAACAAATGTCCTTTTAAATAGAAACCACAGAAACTAATACAAATATGACTGCTCAGGTCAGATCATAATTTTTATTTTTAACTATTATTATACCCATTATTTTATACTTTTAAGATAGAAATATTACTGTAATTGAAATATCCATTAATATGAACTAAATAATAATTATTCCTGACAACTAAAATAAAATAATTTATACTTAAATAATATTTGTGAACAGTAGATTTACTAAAATAGTTTTTTTGAATTTAAATAAAAAAATATTCTGTCCGTGAAATTGAAACCTGAGCATCTCGGCAGCAAACAAGTATGTTACCACCAAGGCTACTGCACCGTTGGTCTCAGTGACAATTCATTGGTATATAAACAGTGCCTAAATCTTTGAAGGTTTTTTCTTGGAAATAGCTGGTCAGTGCACTTTATTATTTTAGGAGGTGAACACCCAAAATGTATAATACTACTAACACACCGAGTCTCATCTTAAAGCGAATTTCCCAAGTTGTGCCCTCACCTTGTAAGCACGCTTTACAATATGGGTGTTAAGTTAGATTTACAATTTAATGCTGCAAAGCATTCACACCTTTCCCCGATTTTTTTTTTTTGCAGTTTCTCTAGAAAAATATTTTATTGGGTTATGGAACCACACAACTTCTTCACACTTATATAAAAAAACCACAAGATCAAGTTTTGAAATTTGACTTAGAACTATCTTAAAAAAAAAAAAAAGTGCTTTAATTTAATAGGCAGTTAAAATGTTTATGTAAAATGTTGCCAACTATGAATATTCAAACAGATGAAACCTAGGTGCTTTAAATATGAAATGGTAACATAATAAGTTGTGAAATGCAGGTATGCTACATACTTAACTTTTGCAAACAAACTCTTCCGCAATTAGTATGAGACATTGAGTGTCCATCGCAGTAGATTGTACTGTTACAATTTATTTAAAAGTTTGGTAAAACCCAATACACGAATTCTCTAACTATGGAAATATATAAATAAAAATATTTACAGTATCTATCTGGAACTGTCTGGTTCTCATCAAACGTCTATTATGTATAGGTTTATTGACAAAAATTGCTTGACCTACAGTGAAACAGGAGTTTCTACTTTATTTATAGTGCTCAAAGAAAATGTAAGTCACAAACAATTCTATGAATTTATGGTTATGTAAATAATATGCAACTAGCTACTCTTCACCATTTACTGTCAACTTGACTGGAGGCTTAGCAGGCACAGTGTTTATGCTAAATTACTTGAAGTTACGAGCACAGGAATGGCATTTCCTGATGAGGCATAGCAAGATGTTCCTATGCACCTTTTCCTTGAGAGCAAATGGCAGCTTCTGGTTAGCACCTTCCTTACACGCTTCCTCCACTATCTTACTATTGCCAGTCCACCCCAGCATGAGAGGAAACAGTTATGCTCTCTAAAAGTATTAACTGTCTAGCATTCAAGGGCCTGCCAATCTGGGCTGAAATGTGGTGTGCAGAGATTCAGTAAAACAAAAGCATGATTTAAAAACTGCTCAATATACCAGAGCTATGTCTGTAAACAAAAAGCATTTAATAATACGCACTGAGTGTGGATGAGTATAGTTATTTTTCTGGATTTTGTTTTTAAACTGTATGTTTATGAGTGAAAATAGCTGACACAAATTTTTTTCAGAATAAAGTTTTAGGGATGAAACACCCAGCACAGATTCTTTAAAGCATCAAGGGACTTGCGTTACATCTATCGTCATTTATGAGCCATATAATGTTATGGTTACCGCTCAAATCTGATTGTTGCCCTTCGCAAGACGAGAAGACTGCGTGTCAGTTCACAACCTTGCACTTAGAGGTGATACCGCGCTACAAGAATCAGCGAGCGTCACACTTATCATCCCGCCCCACTGACAAAAATACATTCCTGACTAGGCAGGCCCCTTAAACTCTCCCCTCTGGATGACTTAAGATTACATTCAGCACAAAGATGGACAAAAATCATGGGACAGCAGGATTAAGACGAGAGATGAGAGGGTATTTGAATTAGACAAAGTTCAATGTTGTTGCTGAAATAAAGATTTTTTTAAAGAAAAATATACCTGGGACTGACTGATACATCAGCAAACAATGGTTACTTTCTTTGTAATATGGAAAAGATTAAACAACTGCAAAGATGGTAACCCTGTAAAGGATGGCATTAAGTAATAATTATTTAATCTAATCTTTTTTTTTTTTAAATATTGGCTGTATCTGTGTGTTTAATGACAAAATTTGAAGTATGGAAAACTACTGAGATTCACCACCCAATATCCTTCAAATAAAATGTCATAATCTCAATGTATTCCCTACTTTACATTTTTGTACAGCACCTTTGAGAAGCATTAATAATGGGTTTCACTGTAAATCCTAGTTGAAAAAACATTTAAAATTAAAAATACATAATAAAAAGAAAAACTACTTCTTCAACATACATCCCTATACAGTAACAAAGTATGTATTCCAATGTTTTCAAAGTCAACAGTAAAACATGCTCTACAGTACTTCATCCTTTAAAACTAACAGAACTATCCACTGTCAATAATAAAAAAATCACAGAATCACATATTGCACATATGCTGGTTTGCACTCAAACTGAATATAATTATAGCACCTGAACATATATTCTGCAAGCTCTATGATCTGCGATTGCTGATCATTACTGTTCATGACCCTCATGCCAACACAAAATTTATGTCCACCTTTGCTACTTCCTAATGAAGATTACTTATGTATATTTGAATTTTCCCATTTTCTCTAGCATTCAGAAAATACATTTTACAAAAGCCAAGACAGTATCTGTTATAGTCCGGTCTTCTATAGCACACAAAAGAAAACATAATTACCTGTGAAAAGTGTATTTCACGGCCTTTGTTTGGAGACATGGTGGTACTACGAGCATCCACAGAGGAAATAAACTGGGGGCTGCTGTATAGCCCAAATACAAAGAATCCACATAGATTAACATAAACCTCTGACAAACGTAAGCAGGCCTCAACACAATTTTTCAACAGACTTTTGCTGACGCATCTCTAATATCTGAAGTGCTGAAATGCGAAGCCAATCTAATAACACGTGTATCGCTGATATTTGTCACACACATACATGGTTATTCCCACAGAACCACAACAACACATCCAGTTAGTTCACAAAGTTCCAAATGCACGCGCACACACCCTGACTATGTACAGATAGGAAGCGCCAGAGCGAGGAGATTCACGGGGTGTACGGCGGGGGAGGCATGCTCTCGAGGGGGGTGTCGAGCAGCTGCGGCCCGCTCACGACGAAGGACTCGATCCCATCCCAGTCGTCCACGAGACGCCTCCGAGGGACCTCGTCCACAGGGCCGTGTTGTTGGAAGAGATTGCAAGCCGTCGCGATCACTGCGACAACTCCTGCAAGGATGCATCGTGGATGTTACCAGGGCAGGTATAAACCTACCCAACTATTCAAAATTTTGTAGTTTTACAATGATCATAACGCGAGCCATGAGTTCTAATAAAATATACTGTGTTTAATTATGTGTTATTGCTGTCAATTAGAAGTCAATCATACAAAAAAGGCAGTCATGTGGACTGTCTACAGAAGTGAAAACCTAAAACTTTGTTTTTAAATGTTTAATATGACATAATTTCTACGTCAAACGTAAGAAAATGATTTTGGTATTATATCACTAACATGTCGGTGACGCGGACCCATAATTTTTGTCCCTACCAAAAATCGCTCAATGCTGCTAAAGATGTTTTCACTTCAAAAAAATTCTGCATCACATGTCATTCATTAAGCTAATTAAACATCTAGCCACAGCCTTGCCTGTTCCAATCCAAAAAATATGACAAGCAACTTCTTATCTGTATATGTACCTATGAACATGCACTTTCAAGGACAAAACCTTTATTTTCTTTCTCAATACACATCAAGTTAAATATATCATCAGCTAAAGCTGAGGTCAAAACCATTTATGTTGTTATATTCTAGACTGGCCCGGCAAGGCAAACCAGAAGTGTAACAAAATTCCAGATTCACTTGAAAATTTTGATAATGTTATTTTAATAACGTAGAAGATTATTTTGCAGGTTAGTCATTTCACCAAAATTTCGGATGAATTATTAAATGGAGCAGTTTTCCTCTAAAATGTTAAAATAAAACAGTCTTTTGTTTCATTATTATTTGTCAAAACAAAACGCAGATCACAACTTACATATTTCCAGATGATTATCCCACACATCTTCACTGTAGCTCGTTGCTTGATTACATAGAAAAATTAAAGTCAATTAATTAAATTTTTAACTAAGGTACATTTTTCCGAGGAATTGACCCGGGGTGATGACCACGTTCATCCTGGGTCAATGCAGATGCCTGGGGTCAAATTTCTAGTATAAAACACCCAAAAGAATATTAAAAAAAAAAAAAGGTTAAACACTTTGCCTGGCTCCGACCAGCAGGCGCAAAATTATCCTGTCACACTTTCTTACCACATTATTGTGAGCTGCAGTTGATGCAACCGCACGCGTTGACAATCGAGCAACAACTAGTTGGAATACATAGCTGCCTTCCCTTACAAATAAAAAAATTAATAAAGCTCAGTGGGCCAACCGACCAATAAAAAAACTAAAAATATGCACTAAAATTTCTGAAAGTTTGGAACATCACATCACACCACAGTGTCCAGCAAACATTCTGGTCCATTACTGCACAGCCATGCGCCTACAAGACATGTTTATATTGTTTATCCAACAATACACTAACTTGAAGCGTGAAAGATAACTTCCTGGTACCGAAGTGTCATGCTCCTGTCTTTTTTCTCTCTGCTTATAGAATTTTTACAGCATAGTAATGTCAGAAGATCCTTTGAAAATGTGAAAAACCTAATTAATACATATATTAATTTTAACTGACCCCCCCCCCCCCCCCAAAAAAAAAAAAAAAAAATTAAAAAATTCAACTGTATCTAGAATCTAAACAAAATGAATAATTAATAACCTTAAATGAATATGAATAATAGATTAAACATGATTATTAAATAATTATGAAACCTTAAGAAAATACAAGCAACATAACACATGCTTATTTAAAGTATTATTAGCAGGGGGCACAGGAGTTATGCTATGTACTGGCCTAGAAATTCTTACTGTCTGCTATCGAATAATGCAGTTCACAAACTGATTGTTAAATTGTTATAGTACTAAGAGCACAATGTAGACTGTGTTACCTGCAGCAGTTATGGTGTAACACCCATACTCGTACGACACCTGGACCTCCATCTGGGGGTTCATGTTCTGAATCAGTATCTCCAACCGGTTCGAGATGTAGTAGCAGAGACCCACAATCATCACCACCCACACCACTGGGAAAAAAAGCATATTTAATATACAAGATGCATATTGGTAAAACTTACTGTATGTACGTGGACCACAGAGCATAATGTAAACGGCGTAAGAAACTACTAGCTACCTGTAAAAATGCTAGGTATAGAGTTGCGACGAATGATCTTGAATATCTTCTTGGTGGGTCCCACGATGTCGAGGAAGAAGCCAACCAGAGACGATATGATTGCCATGAAGCAGAGTAGAATCAGCATGCGCATAAGGTTAGCTATCTCTCTGGTGACACATGACTTACCTGTACATCACAAAAGAACAATTAAAATTTTAAAACGCTCTGCGTGAAGTAAAAAAAAAAATGTTATGTTTAAATATTCTGCATAAAAATATAACTGAAGCAAATATTTTTTTCTTCTGAAAATCAATCATTTTTGTTGAGAGCCATCTAAACACACAGGTTCTTAATCTTCTTCTAACCAGCACTTATCTTTGCTGAGTGCAGGCACAACATGTAACATGTACATTTTTTTATGCCAGTTTAACTTGACCACAGAAATAAAATTATTCATTCTGTTTGCAAAGCCAGGTGAGCTCAAACTTGGTATGATGTAAAAGCTCAGCATAAACATCAATACTGCTTTAGTGTATATATATTTGGGATCTTTGTGTTTGTATTTTTTAAATTACCTTTATGTAGCCTGCATAATTATAGTAAGCAGTATTGTTTAAGTAGTTGGGTGGGCACCCCTCAAAACTATTTCTGGCTATGTGCCTGTACTTTTAACTTACTCAGTTTTAACCCTGGGTACTGATTTTTTTCTAGTTCCCTATACCAGAGGTCGGCAGAGCCAAATATTAAGTAAACAGATTCTCTAATTTTTTAGAGAGTTGTAACATGTATTTTCTCTGTATTTACATGTAATTTTAAAACAAAAAAATGTACAAGATAAAATCAAAACATTTTATTCACAAATTCAAGATAAAGGCTATTAGAAAAAAAAGAAACAACACATAAATGTAAAAAAAAAATTTCGTAGTCATTATTAAAGCTTTACTGATAAAACAAGAAAACATAAATTATTTTAATAAACTATTAAAATAAAAAAACACCTGGGTGAGCGAGGTGGCGGAGTGATGTGATGGTTGAGGACATGCATTGTGATTGACCAGTTTGATTTTGTTTGGCAAATTTTTTTTGTACTATGGCAGCGCAGTGAGTTGTAGAGCCATAAAATCACATGAAAAGAACCACATGCTGTGGCTATGGTCTGCGACAGCTGCTCTACACTACTGCTTTGAATTTTCTGTGCCTCTACATTCCTGATGTTTGGTACGTTTAGGGTGTGTTATGTCTGCAAGTGCAGACATGACCACACGATAACTCTCCTATCACCACGATACACTTGCCCTTGACCTGTGAGGAACAGAGAATATGAGATATGGCATTCAATCAACATAAATAGTAACTGCATGATCAAAGAAAACATTAGAACAGTGGTTCTCATGAAGTCTGGGCTCATTTAAAATCCTACAATTAACTGTGGAAATATGTTATAGTAATCAAATGAAATATTACAGGAAAAAAAAAAAGTGATAAAAAATAAAATGGAATACGTAGCTTAAGTTTATTCATTACTGTGTTTATAGAAACATAGGCCTTATGTGTCCTAGTATTTCTTCACTGTTTGGGCATATATTCAAATGAAATGGTATATAACAGTGTAAATATGTTTATTATTAAATCTGGACACATATTTTTCTAGAATACCACAGGGTGCACCTGGAAATCTTCTAAAACATACTAGTGTGCCCTGGTGCACTCTTTTGAGAACCACTGCATTGGACAGATAAGGCTCTTGCTTACAAGAATCACAGCATATGTTTCATGACAGTATCCATCCAGTATCATTACAACTAGATATGACATTTTTCAGTTTTTGTCACTGACAATCTGTTCATCTAGCTTAATTTGTAAATGTTAAGGTGCTTGGCACCGCCTCTTAATTCTGATTTATTACGTTCTTTCATTTTTGACAAATATCTACTTATAATATTATAATTAATTTTTGCAGTTGTCATTTTTGTTTAAACATCTAAATTATTGTACTATTTTTGCTGTGTTTTACTTTATTTAATTGGTTGCTAATGCCTATATTTGTTTGTTCACTCAATTTTGGAAATTCTTATTATTTTGTTGTATTTTATTAAGGCTAAGATCCTGAGTTTCTCTCGAGCGCGCAAAGAAAGAACACAACACACGTAGTTCCAAAATTCTCGATAGAGAGCAGTAGCTGTACGGATGAGCTATGGATTGGTGAGGGGGGTGGTGGTGGAGGAGTAGGAGGAAAGAACGCGCTTTTCTTAGAATTCCTTATCGCCCAGCGGGGTGTCATGTTCTTCAACGAGCTGAAAAGGGGGGTGGGGAAGCCAGCCAACTGCCTGCCTCGGAGAGAGGTAAGATTTCCGCTCGGTTTTCTCTGTCAATTCTCCCCAGACTTCTTCGACCGCTCGATCCTCAGCGCGTAAGAGGATAAATATTACTATTTGCAGTACATTTCAGTTCTAAACCCGTAAGTAACCGTATGCAACCCAGCAGAATTATAATAAATACTAATTTTGTGCATACATATGCAAACAAATATAAAGAACACTTCACTTATATGATAAACATATTGTACATTTTACCGCGGCGAGTTGGTGGCAAAACTGTTAGATTTGGTCTCTTCTGCAAATTACGCAAGATCAAGTTTTTAGTTATTTATTATAACATATTCAACTAGTTTGACATGCTTATACTAAATAGGCTAATCCTTGAGATGACACAAGAACTCTCGAACACAGCTGACCACTACAATCAGTGAGGTTGGCCAGTAATGCAGTTTTCCTTCCCGTAAAAAAATGTCTTGTTATATACCTACTGTATGAAAAAGGGTTTGCGCTTTTACAGGTTTTCTTGCTTCACACATTTTGCCACAGATATATGATTGAACATCTAATTACGTGACTTTCTGTTGTAAAGTGGTATTTTTTGATATATGATTAAAATTTATAGTTTTCTGTACAACGATATAAATATGACCTTTTTATACAATCAATTTATATTTGTAGGTGAATACATGTCCACAAAATATTGCAGCTTATTGCACTAATTTTAGTTGTTTGAATGTATTATGCATGTCAGTATGTATAGAAGAGGATAGAGCTGAAGCATTTTTTGGTTTGCTTTTAGCCGACCTGCAGCTTGTGGCTTTCGATGACCCCTTAATTTTTATTTATCATGTATGTTGTTTGAAATCTATGTCATTAGTTGCTCAATGACCCTGGCATTCGTCATAATTTTTTCTTTTAAAATACGTAATTAAAATTTACAAAATATGGTCTTGTGTAGTAAATATTGGCTGTCGCGTCTGACGAAATGGAGAGCGCCTTCATGCTATCCCTACGGGTGACGTCAACCATCACCGGTAGTTCTCCTTGTAGGTATTTATGTACTGCAGGTCGGACAGGCATGAAATAACATATGTTGTAATTAATAGTAATTTTTCTATAATTAAAATTTAACTCTGAAAGGACCACTGACCTTTACCACAAACCGCCTTCGCTACCCAGTCAGAAGTGTCTGAATGAACATATGGAGTAGGCTAATCGTCATAGGTAACAAAATAATATTTCAGAGGTGGCTAGATAAAGTGATACGCGAAGAGTAGTAATTCCCCCCTTCCCAAACCGCTAAAAAAAAAACAATCGACACGTTAACACATGCAAAACACTGCTTCAGATCTAGGAAAAAGGTGTGCATAAATTGCGACCACTGATGTAATACACGAAAATCAACCAGAGTCTAAGTGATTTGGAGCGAGGAATTCTAGTACAATAAATATAAGTAATGGACGTAGTTTTATAGTAACTTATACTCACGTTTTAGACATTGTAATTGCTGCATGCCAAATTTACATTTTAAAATTGCATAATAAAGAAAAATTGAGAAACAGTAAAAATCAGTAAGCTTAGTATATAATTAAATGTATTTGGACAAATGAAAATAAAACAATTGGAGGACAAATTATTTATTAAATAGCAATGTATTAGACAAATTTTGTAGAAAAATAATTACACATTCAGTGCAAATTAATGAGAAATATTGTAATTTTTCTTAGATATACAAGTATTATTACATGACATTTTCGGCAACTGGTACACATAATTATGCGGCTCTGTAAATTATACATTCTCACTTTTTAATCAAGAATAAATACGAGCATAAACGTATGAGACCGATTGCTTTGACGTCACGGTGGCCATTTTTAGTGTCAAAATTCCTCAAAAATGACTCAAAATTCCTGTTAAAAAAAAAAAAAATCCTAATTCGAGGGGAAAATTCCCGTTTGAGGGAAAAATTTCCCGTTTTAGTCCTCAAAAATGTCAACGGCTTGTAAATGCCTAAAAGCGGCTTAAATTAATCAGCGTCAAGCCGCTCTAACCCCGCCGAGGTCTTTACCTTGAAAATTAGGATTACATCACCGCCATTGTGAATTATGTCGTAAATGTTGCAATTATCACTACGCCTACCATTTTGAAAGTACGTAATTTTTATGCTAGAAAATCGCGAAAAACTTAAAAATTTATAAAATAATTTAATTAGCAAACTTTAAATAAAAAATATTTTAACACACCGTTGCAAATATCGTTACGGCCACCATATTGGATTCTAGAAATGTTGAATGTTTAGTTATGCCCGCCATATTCGATGTGTATAACGCCATTGTTGCACTTTTCGTTACGCCCGCCATCTTGAATAATAGATCTTTGCGACTTTTGTTACGACCGCCAATTGAAAAACCGTAATTATTGTCCTAAAAATTCATTGTTTTTAAAATTTATAAAAAATAAAAATTTAAATAATATCACTTAGCCATCTTGGATTATGAGATCACTACCATCATCTTGAAAATCCGTATTTATTTTCAGATTTTAATAAGAAAAGATCTAAAATTTATAAAAAAATTAATCAAAATTTAATAAAGTATTATTTAAAAACGCACTTACAAAATGAAGCTTGGAGTCCTCGGTTCGAACCCGGTGAGTGCAAAATATAAAAAAAAAATGGCGACTGATCCTTCCTCCATGTAAGCCGCCGTCGAATGACTTCCCACCACTGATGCTAAGGTGTGTGTGTGTGTGTGTGTGTGTGTGTGTGTGTGTATGTATATATATATACACACACACACACACATATCGCCAGCTAGTATGACGTCACGCCCACCATCTTGGATTATGACATCACATTCGTCATCTTGTTTACGTTTGCTAGAGTGCGCTACCGCAATTTAGTTTAATTTTTATACACACGATAATTGCAACAGTTACGAGAAAATTCAAAATTGCGGTGATCTCATCCTAATTGTCAAGGTCATGACCTCGACGGCTTAGAACGGCTTGACGCCAAGAAATTTAAGCCGCTTTTAGGAATTTTAAAGCCGTTGACAGTTTTGATAACTAAAAAGAGACATTTTCCCACAAAACGGGAATTTTTCCCTCGAAATATGAATTTTTTTTAGGAATTTTGACACCAAATATTGCCGCCGTAACGCCAGAACAATAGGTCATTGACCCCATCCTCAATCCTCAGCCTGAAGCCTGGGCTCGGAGCAACCAATCTATAATACTACTACTAACATTAGGCCGATCCGAATTCAAGTATGTAGTTATGAGCTTGCAACCTTACGTACTTCACTTGACCTTCACGAATCTGGACAGGTTCAATGTTTGGCCTCTTCACACGGTACTATCTAGCCAAAAGGGATGTTTACATTTTATTTTTGCGCACAATTTTTATTGAGAAAAAATATTTTAGCCGAAAATAGTCATTCATAACACTTAATTGCTGTCCCGCGAATTTACGGCAGTTAAATTTATTATTTTACCTACGTTTTGTAGTTACCAACGGTAGGCTGTGTGTTTGTGCATGTATTTGTTTAAACTTCTTTGTAAGAGTGTATAAATAATGTTTTAATTAAATTTATAATAAAAATTGTTTATGTTTTTAAGAGTTCTTAAATTTTTTAAATCAAATATAACCTACAAATTTTTTTTCAAAATGGTGACGTGTTTTCAACTGGAAGTAGGCCTACTACGTGAGAAGTACACAGATTTGTTTACTTGCGTACTTGAATATACTTCATTTCCAGTTATGCAGCCCTTGTGATGTAACTTCCAGGGACAAGTTCATATAGTATTATATACTTCAGGCGAATACGGACACGGCCTTACAATCTTCAATTTATCTAGAAGAATTAATTAAAATTTAATAGAGTTTAAAATTGATTTTATGAAACACGAAAGGCTATTATAAGTTTAAAACCACTGCAGAAACACTTGCTAAGGCAGTATTTGTTTTGCGGTTCTCTGCATGTGTATTTTTTAGTTGTTTCTGGATCGATAATGAAGTATTTTTTTCATGTTGTTTTGATATATAAAATGGATACAAAGATAAAAATACAAGGAACAGGATGAATCTTAACTACTCTTCGGTAGTGACTGAGGTGGTTTATTCATTTAAATACTTACTGTTAATTTTTTTTATTTGAATTTGTTTATAACTCTAAAAATTAATGCCGCAATTAATAGAGTGATTATAAAAATGCTGTTCGTATGCAATAAATTGTATTGGCATGAATTTGCTAGCCTTTAAATCATTGACATAAAAGTAATATTTTTTTATAGTTAGGTAGATTTCGGAGAAAGACTTCCTATTGTAGCAGTTACCACTGTGTGACTTCCGGAAAAATTCTACAAAGTTTTCCGTTACATAGTTCAGTGTCCCCAAAATCATCATCTCAAAACATTTATATATATATAACATAAATTTTTATGAATACGATAACTACGCAATTTTGCACAAAGCATTTCCAAATTAATACAAAAAAAAAAAAAGAGAGAGAAATCTTGGTCGAGTTTGTTAATGGCAAATATCTGACCAATGGGGCAGAAATGGGGAATTTGTTTTTTAAATAGGTCAATTGCTATAACCCCCGCATCCGTATGATGAGTTATTATATATCTCTATAAATTTATACCAAAAACCTTTTGTCAAAATAACTGCAAGGTTAAATAAAAATGGCCTAGAGGACAAAAAAAATTCTTAACTTCCTTAGCAGGCACGCCATCAAATCAGTTCAATTTGTTTGTAAACTTTAGATGTGTTCTAAAAAAGGTTTATAAAGCGATTTTTGATAAGTCTAAACATTGTTGCAGGGAGTTCAAACGATTAGAATTGAAATACAAACAAAAATTATAACATTCTTGCCACATAAAATATAAAATACATTCTTATTTTCTGCAAACTTAATAAATAGTATCTACAACTTTCGTCTGAAATAATAATTTATACAACCAAACAATACTGTAAGGGATTGTACAAAAAACAGTGGCTAAAGAATAGAACATTTCTTAACTACCTTACTAAATTCACTACCAAATATGATACAATTGATCGAAAATCTAAATAGTAAGTATCTAAAACAAACTTTCGTACATTTGAGAATATATATACATATATTTTTTTAAGGAATTATGTTGGCGTCATCCGCAAAGCTAATGAGGTACACATTTTTACTGATTCTTCCGCAATATTCACGTACCCTATTCAATAATAGGACAGGACAATGCTTCCTTGGGCAACCCCGATATTTGCTGTTTGGATATCAGAATTGACAATGTGGACCTACATCATTCAGGCTGAGCAGAATGGGTACTATATGCTTCATGTCATTAAGATAAAACTGAAATAATTGGTGTGTTTTTAAACTATTCCCAGTTAAAATAATGTTTTTATTCAACATTATATTTTGATTAATCGTGTCAAATCGTGTTAGATGCTTTACAAAAAATTCCTATTGATTCATCATCAATTGCCTTGTATCCAGGGGCGCAACAACTAAATTTCCAAAGGGGGGGCAATATACCTTTTTATAAAGAATCATCGATCCCCCTATTGAAGCGGGTGGTCCGGGGGTCCTCCCCCGGGAAAATTTGTATTTCAAGGTGGAAAATGGTGCTATTTAAGCAGTTTTATTATCTAAAAATTGATTACACAGCACTTTCTTTGCCCCCGTTTGCCCCCACTTCAAGGTTTCAGAGGGGGGGGGGGGGAATACCCTTGCCCCCCCCTGTTGTTGCGCCCCTGCTTGTATCGGTATCTTATATAAAAAAATCAGCAAAATCTGTTTCAGTGCTTCTGGCTGTTATAAATTTGATAGTATTTTATCATTTTCATACATATAATTTTAACACATTGTTCAAATATTATTGCGAAACTGGACGTAACTGCTATCAGACGATAATTTTATATATTTGATTCATTACCTTTCTTATGCAGAGTAAAAGTTATTGCGATGTGAAGATATTATGGAAAGATTCCAGTAGTAAAAGATGAGTTTATTATAGGAAATAAAGGAAGGTATATACCATTAGAAAACCAACCAACTATAAAAAAAATAAATTATAAAAATTAAAAAATACTTTACTACATAAAAATCACAAATTTTAAATTGGCAAAATTACAATAACATTCAAAATATTGCGTGACTTGATACAGAGCGGACCATGGGGCGAAAGAGGACGCGGGTTGCAGTCAAAAGTAAAATAAAGAAAAGACATTTATGCGGTTTTGAAACCAAATAATTAAAATGAGTTAGCAAACACTGCACGCTTGTAAGCGCACAACTGCTACGTTGGTATGACACAGTTTTGCTAGTACTTCTTTCAGAAAAGATACCTAGTTTTATTATGTATAATATATTTTGAATGTATATTATATAATAGGTCACGTTTGATTCACGCAATATGACTATTATTATAAAAACAAATTTTGCCATGATAGATAATAAATTGTTTACAAGTTCTACAGAGTATCGTTAAATCACATCTGTGAAATATTAGGAAATAAATGTTTCATTGCTCAATATAGTTCGAAGTAAATGGAAGAGTTTTCGTCAATTGGCTTCTTTCTATCTTCAAAATACAATGACTTACTGTCACCGAAACCAGTTTTGAAGTCGAACGTTTAAAATAAATTTTATTTCCGCCACAACTCCTCTGCGATAGTTGGGACATCTAGCGGGCAAACTCTAAACTCATCGTGCCTGACATCTAGCGGCGTAATGCTGAACTAACACATCATTCGTCCATTTCAAGAGCTACACGCGTCCGTTAAATAACAAGTTTTAAACTAAAATTATTTAAATTCTGTACGTAATGTTTCAGTTCTGGCCTACAGGAATTGTAAAGGATACTCAATTTGATTTGTATGTAAAATAAAGACCGTGTACAGTTCTTATAAATATGAAATACTTAGTTTTAAAAATTTCTTAATTAAAATTTAGTAACAAATAAATTTTTGATAAAATATTTTCTACCACAGTTGCAAAAATCAAAGCTTGATTTTATAATGCTGTAATTGACATTTTTTTTTATCGACAATACTATGCATGGGATAAATAATTTCCCTCGTGCCTGCAAAACTATGGATCTTGGCCTTAATAGAATAGTTTTCACAAGAGTCACCTTTATTTTGGCATCATTGCTTATAATGTTTGTCAGTGAGGCTTATGATACTGTTCCACAGAGAGCTTGATTTATGTTTCAAGGGAGTGCTCCGAATCTGCGGTGCATCAAGGAAGGTTGAAGCTCACCACTCTGTCAGCTGTGAGCGTCATGGACGTCAGGAGACACCGTTGTGAATCTATATGCTATCACTCCAGTTTTCAAACTTTTGCCCCGTCCTGCTGCTGCAAGATGCAGCCCGTCTTTTTAATGTTGGAACTGACATTGCTGCAAAAGTAGCTAGGGCAGGCAGCAACTAACTTTACTTTTCTACAGTCTGTTGCAGAAGTTACTATTAACTGTTAATTAACAAATTTTGAACGTTTTAACATCAGTGGTAGTTGCACCCTATTTTACTGATTGTGATTATGTTGTGCATACGTCATAAGACTACTGTCTTGTTCACTGGACAAACATCCCTCTTTCCTGAAATAAACTTTAGTACATAATTTACTGATATTATCTATAAGCCGTTTGGAGGTTTTGCATGTGTATGCAAAATGGCGTATAACAATTATGTTTATATTGGCCTTTAAAGCTACCTTGTGAACAGAATTGGTTTGTCAAAAAACTTTTGAACTGGCAGGTCATGTACTTAAATTTCTGCCTCTTGTAAGTTGCAAGACGTTTGTGACAATATAATGTGCAATAAAAATTAATCCAAGTTCACTATTCAATCTTCTGTGACCTGGCATTGGTAAAGATGCAATCAAAGTATAATTTAAGTTTATATATATATATATATAATCACATGATAAGAACAATAAATATATTGTAACATAACTACTTATGTAAATAGTAAGTTGTTTTTTGGCAGATTACATTATGAAGTATTTTTTCACTTGAAATATGAATAAAATTTGGCCAATTAATACAGTTGAATACAAAAATTTCTTGTAGCTTAAGCACACAAATTTCAAAGCTACAATTTTATGAAATGAATAGTTCTTGGCACAATAATAATTAAACAATGATGCTCACATGTCTTAAGTAAAATGATACCACATGTTATTTCCCAATACGTAGCAATGGCCACACAAGATGTTCTAGGTGGGCCTAGAAACCTAAGGCCCCAAAGTTACCAGTCAGGAACACTAATCGCTAGGCCATCATGGATGATTCTTATAGTGTCTATCAAGCTTAGTTTGCAGTACAGAATAAATAACACCTACTGTTGCCAGATAGATATTGTTACGAACTAGAGCAAGGCCGGGACACGTGCAGGTGCAGAGCTGGCTGGCAACTGCCGCAATATGATATGTGCCGCGCGCGCCTGGAAGATAACAAGGATTGTCGCTTTCACCCATCCTTCCCACCACTCCCCGTACGGCGTCCTGCCTTTGACACGTAACTGAAACCGGACAGCTGGGAGTTACGCGAGCCGCCGACATGTGTTTCGAGAGATTTCTACCGTCGTGTCGGCGCGGAATTACATGACGGGCCCCGGCCGTTTTCGTGAGTTCTTGAATTTTGCCGGTGCCTATGTATATGCCCGAGGACGTCAGGGCAAGAGTCAGTGGAGTTCAGAGAGTTCAGGTGGAAGCCTTCCCGCGGCGTAGCTTCCAGGGCGATAGTGCCACGGGTGCGGCAGAGTGGCGAAGTCCTTGGACGAAGGTTCCAGGGCAGGGAGTGAGTGAGTTCAGTGGAGTCTGGAGTTTTCCCGCGGCGGAGTTTCCGGGCGATAGAGTCGCGGGCATGGCGGAGTCCTGAGCGAAGTTGCGAGCGAGGAGTCGAGCGGATCCTCGGCGAAGAGGAAGTGCGTCGGCTGTGGCGGAGTGTGGCGACGGAGTCCCGCGGTGGAGACCCACGAGGGGTGCTGCGGCGAGAGTTGCGCCAGAGGTGTGGCCCAGCGAGGTGTGTGGAACGAGTACTATAGAATAGACCTTTCTTTACGTGTAATTAATTATTTGCCATTTTAGAAGAATTTTGTAAGTGACATAAGTAGTGGCAATAAATAAAACTGTGTAGTGTAATAAAAATTTTAATTGGGCTATCCTTTACGAACCCGCGGTAAATCGTAACAATACTATCCGGCTTGGAAACAATATTATTTTGAATTCTATTTCAATTAAGTTTTATATTTTAATTTTTATTATTTGTTGAATTTACATAGACCATAAAATAGTGTCTATTGACAGTATTATTACAGTTATCGAAAATGGCGGAGACTAAGATGGTGTGTTTCACTTACATCTCCTTAGAAATAAAAAGCGAATTTTATCTTATGATGCTCTTGATGAAATACAAGAAAATTTATTTCCAAAATTCTCATTCCCAATTTTCCTTTAAAAAAAATACAATTTTTATATAAATTAAAATCTCATTTTATTACATTATAAAGGTGTGTCTAAAACTGTTGTGCTGTATGGCATATATCTGGCAACAAGGACAGCGTTAATGGCAGAGATAATGCATTGGAAAGAGAGAGTAAAATGTCCATTACAATGCATACTGCAAACTAAGGGTGAAACATGCTATAGCTAGAGACAGGAAAAATTTGCGAATTCATTTCGCGAAAGGCTAAAATACAAATTGTTATACCTCAGTGCTGCATCTACTATTGGCTCACAACTCACCTGGATGACTCTGGGCCAATGGGAAACACCCGACCAAAGCTTTATCGAATCACAGGCTGCTATGTTGGAACGCCTTACAAGACAGCAGCCAATGAGTGGGTGGCATTTGACCGAGTGTAGGTAGAACTATGGAGTTCATCCTGGAGGTCATTGAACCCGCAAATTTTTCCTGTCCCTAGCTCTAGCACGCACCTGGATAAGCCGGAGAGTTGGTGCTAGCGGGACTCACCGCTGGACGGGAGGAACTGCACGCTGACCGGCGACGCGGCCACGTCGTTGCCCTCCACGTCGTCCGGCACGGGGTCGTCGTACAGGCGCAGGTCGAAGAACTGGTAGACCGCGAGGTGCGGGGAGCAGTGGGCCCCGCGCACATGGAACCACCCCAGCTGGGCCAGCGAGGTGCAGGTCAGAGCGATGGTCGCCATGTGGAAGAAAGCCGCCACAAAGTTCCTCTCGTGCTCCTTGGGCACGTGCCAACGCTGGCGGGGGAAGTAGCTCGCACTGTACATGACTGGGGCTCCTGCAACATGGTCGTTCCATTCAACCCCAGTAGCGAGTGGTACATTTATTTACACTTACTTTACATCTCAACAACACGACCATTAGAGAAATTAAGTCTGACAACACCAATCAGGAATAATAGGAAATACCTCAGACACTGCCTGTTGTAAGGAACCGTCCCAACTTTTGCTGGAGTGATTTCTGGAAACCATGACCGACAGAAATTGGGACGGTTGGACTGAAATTTGCATCCCGGTCCTCTGGATTGCCATTCCGGCTTCCAGCCACCGCGCCATCTCTCTCCATGCATGTTTCAGCACAATCACTAAATGTAGTGCGCAAGAACGAAAGATACATACTAATAAGGCACAATTAGGGTGGGAAACGGTCTTGGCCCTGGTCGTAACATACTGACAGTAAACATCCATGTCTTGAAGAAAACAGTTTAGATGATTGTATTCCGAAGGATCTCTGGAGAACTACTGGATAATGTTGCAGCTAGTATCAAGTAAACAGCAGATGCGTAAGAACATGATCAGGTATATCCTTGTGAACACAGTCTTGGCTACGCTATTAAAGCACAAAATAAATTAACGTCACTATAGAAAGCACAGGCAATCAGGCCAAATGCTCTTGGAAAACAGCCTCGGCTACGCTCATAACAAAAAAAGCACAACATGGCGATGGGTGCTTCATTGCACTGGCTACCAAATGTAACCTATAAATTGTAATTTCTCAGAAACCAAGTTGAGTTTTAAAATGCTCTTTTCAAGAAAAACAGAGGAACGACAGTAGTTTTAGCAAAAACAACAGTATAATTTTATTATTTTATCTACGGAAAAGCCACGACGTTACAAAATTATCAAAATTTAATGTAGCCAACCCAACCTAACCAACAATTCACATTTCACAGTATTTTTAAGGTAGCTAACCTAACCCAACTGCTCGTTGAATCTCTAAATTACTTTAGTAACACAACAAACTCCTACAGAATGATTAAAAATTGTTAGGAAATAAAAACAGTTGAATATTTTTGTTTATTTATTTTTTCAAAAACGTTGCTCCCATTCGGAACTACCAAAGTTTCTCTTCAAATCATACAAAAATTCTGAAAGTGTAATGTTTGGGTGTTGAAAGCAAATTTATTAATCATTAGTATATTATTTTTTTACGATAATCTCGAAACTAGGCAGTAGGTATCCAATATCATTTTGCTGAAAACTAATGGATGTAAGAATAACAGTCAAAATAAACACAAATTCACAAAATCAGGCAAAAAAATTCCACGAGAAAAATTGATTGGGAAAAATAAACACACCAAATTAATGTTAACTGCATTTATTCTCTTCTTACCTGTCATTTGTTGTGAATTCTGGAACACCACATTTGTCACACTATTTTATAACACTGGCTTTGAAATAATATATATCCTTTCTTCAGCGCTTGTTCACTATTCTTTATTCTATAATACACTTCTTATTTTCACAAACTTGCATAAATTTCGATCAACTTTTTAGCTTTAAGGTTTTTTACAACACCTTATTTTTTATTTACTTGTGAGACATGAATAAAATTTCCTACTCTAAAGCTGTGTACCAACATAAAAATATGTGTTGTTCGAATGAATAATGGTTTATCGTGGAAATAAAATAATTTGTGTCAACCCGTTATGTCAATCACACAAAAAACCAAGATGTCAACGAAGATAAACTTTGGCTAAAGCAATTCATAGAAATAAATCACAAGTTAATTTTAGCACATTGACTGCCATGGCAATTTTCGTAATATAATTACCTGGGGGCCTATTCTTGATTGTCGGAATAATCACAGAACATACAGGCTGAGAATAATTCCGCTAGCGGAATGACTTGATTCCGTCAGAGATTTGTTAAACCCTATTCTTGAACGCTCGCTAGCGGAATTGAGTATCGGAAAGATGTCACAAACTGTCGGAATTATTCGCCACCTTCTTTGGCAGTTCGACAAAAACATTAAAATAAACTTTTATTTTTGAAATTTGAGTTCATTCAAAGATAAAAACTTTCTGAAATTATACTTCTTTATGAAAAAAATGACGAGAGTGAAATTTCAAGATGCGCGCACATCACTGTAACTCAAAATTAACAGGTTGACCACGTTTTTTTTTTTTTTTTTTTTAATGGGGGACCCCCCCAGGGGTCCACCCCGCCAAAAAAAAAGTATCTTTATTTGAAAAAGAGTAGTACAAAAGGTTATTTCCATGAAAGAGAAAATTTGACACAATAATCAATAAAAAACAGATATTTACAATATGATATACACTGGGCCCCTCCCAACACAAGAGTCCTTGTGGGCTGGTGATTTATGAGCAGTGAAGTGTTTCTTTACATGTGTTGGTGAAGTTGATGATGGTGTGGTGGTGAGACCAGGCCCGTTTGGCTCGGGGCTGGCCTGTGCAGACGGCAACTGGGATGATGTTTCGGTGGGGTGGTCATGATAGAGGTGCTGGAGTACCGTGAATCATTGGTCCCGCAGCGCATTCTTGTAGAGTTGCTGGTCCCCTGGGTTAGCCGCCGGCCCCGCCCACTGGGATGTCGTCTTCTTCATCTTCAGAGTCCTCCGCTTCTAGGTGGTCGGTAGTGAAGAGGGGTCTTCTGGGGTGTGGTGAGTCAGGGGGGGGGGGATCGGCATTGAGTCTGATGAGGGGGTTGAGGCTGTATGAACATTTTTTGAGGAATTTCTTTGTTGATTTGATGATGATGTCATGGATGTGGGGGAGTCCGGTCTGCTGCAGGAGTTGTTGTCGTGAGGTGGAGCGGGGAAGTCCCAGGATGAGTCTGGTGCCGAGGAAATATGTTCTGGTGATGGGTCGGAGGTTGAAGAGAGATGAGTGAGTCCAGTTGGGGCAGGCGTACGTGAGGTGTGACATGACGTGTGTGCGGTAGACGGTGATCCTGTTTTGGAGGGAGGTGCCAGAGGTAGGCCGGAGGACTGGGGCGAGCTGTCCCATGACTGCCCTGGCTTTGGTGCGGATGTTGTCGAGGTGTGGTATGAAGGTGAAGGATGCATCCAGTGTGACTCCCAGGTATCTGATGGTGGGCGACCAAGGGATGGTGTGTTGGTTGATTCTGGGGGGGTGGTCCTTGTGTGGGTGATAACGGGAGAAGAGGATAGCCTGTGTTTTGGTGTGGTTCAGTCCGATGCCGTGCGCAAGGAATTGGGTGTTGAGGGAGGTGAGTCCTCGGCTGAGGCGATCCCTGAGCAGCCCCTCGGAGACGGAGGAGGCGATGAGGCAGGTGTCGTCAGCGTACTGAACGAGGTAGGTGCCGGGAGGGGGAGTGAGGTCGGAGATGTGTAGGATGAAGAGGATGGGACTCAGGATGGCAACCTGAGGGACGCCAGCCTGGATGGATCGGGAGTCTGAAAGGATGTTCTCTACTCTCACCTGGAAGGAGCGATCCTCCAGGAAGGAGCAGAGAAGGCGGATGAGGTGCGGGGGGATTGCTGTGGCAGAGACCACGTAACGACATTTTCACAGGAAGATGGCGGACCCATGTGTTTGAACATTAGGGGACATACCAAACGTATTGGTGTGCCAAATGAAACTTTATGATACTGAAATTACCATGGAATTTATTTTGGTAAACTGAAATAGTCATAGAAAAGAGTAAATTCCAAGGTAAAAAAAAACACACATAATTTTGTTATTAAGGTACACCAGGGAAACTGTAAATTCAGGGTAGGCCTAAGTGTAACCCACAGGAAATAAATTAACTTAATATGTTTACATTACAGCACTACCTAGCATTTTTTGTTTGTAACTATAAATATGTAATAGCTTAAAATAAATTGGAGCACTAGTATCGGTTGTAAAATGGCAATATGATTTTTATTGCTTATGTATTGTTTACACTTGTTTAGCGACCTACATTTATCTATGGATATAAATGGTAATAAGGGGAAGCCTACAACTCACATAGTTTCGGTTCTCTACCACATTCGTGCAACTTCAGATTTCTCTCAAAAATTGAAATAAAAAAAATCTAAGGGTTCGGTTATGTTAGGTCAGGTCAGTCACAACATGCTTGTTTTCATTGGAAACTTCTGATTTAGCGGCTGAAGTGGCGTTAATACCTAAACGCAAAACTTCGGAAATCCTCGGAAATTCTTGCAGGGAACCGAAACTACGTGAGTTGTAGGCTTCCCAATAACAAGCAGTAATGGATGTTGACACCAATATTTGAGGTATGTTAATCTAAAATAATAGTAGTATCTGTTGTTAAATTGTCGAAACAGTATTTTAATAATTTTAGTGGAAATGAGTGTAGTCACATTACATATCCTAATTTTTTTTCCCTTCTGGGGTAAGTGGAACCTACATTCTATTCTAAAGAGCAACTCAGAAGAGTAGTGAGCTTGGTAAGGAAAGGTGAATTGACTCTATATAGAGCTTCCAAACTATACCACATCCCCAAAGCAACTTTATATAAGCATGTAAAATGACAGAGAGGAATTAAAAGTAAATCGCTTGGTAGGCCAACATCACTTCCATTTGAAAAAGAGAAGGCGATAGCATATGGTTTAAAAACCAGGGGAAAATGGGGCTTTGGTCTCTCTAGGAAGGAAGTCTTGCAGACTATTGGACAATATGTCAAGGAATATAACATTTCAATGCCATTCAAAAATGTCATTCCTGGAGATGACTATTTTGCTAGGTTTAAGAAGACATTTAACTTGAGCATCAAAAAGCTACAAAGTGTTGAAGTGGATCGTAAGAGAAGCATAGACCCGTTTATAATTGCTGCTTATTTCCAGCTTTTGAGAGAAGTTACCGACAATGTTCCCCCTTGTTAAATATACGACCTTGACGAAACTAGTTTTTGCTTAGACCCGAGTAAAACAAAGGTTGTTGGGGAAAATGGATGTGTAGATCATAGAGCCACAAGTGGATCTGGCAGAGATAATATCTCTGTATTGTTAGGAGCAAACACTGTCGGGGAGAAATTGCCGCCACTTGTCGTGTTCAAAGGCAAATTGTTTGGGACTCTTGGATCCCAGAAAAAGATGAGTTTCCTAACATGACTTATGCTGCCTCAAAGAATGGGTGGATTATTTTACAAATAGTTTTCTCGGAAATGTTCCCCCAGCAAGGCCACTTGTTTTAATCTAAGATGGTCACAATTCACATGTTAGTGTCTCACTCGTAGAGAAAGCAAGAGAGGAGGGAATCATCATTTTGAAATTGCCATCACATACAACACATATTCTCCAGCCTATGGACCTCAGCGTTTTTAAATCGCTGAAAGTTGCATTGGCAAAAGTTTAAATGGCAAAGAAAAAAATACGGCTATAAATTACCAAAGTCAGATTTTTCGTCTACCCTATTTAAAATTTTGAAGAATTTGGATCCAACATTATTGCAAAAGGTTTTGAGAAAGCTGGAATATTTCCATTCAATGACAGTGTAATTTCCAAGGAAACATTTGAGCCTCAACAGTACAGAAGATGGTGTGAAGCTGAACGAATAGAAAATGGTCAGCCACCACTCCCAGTAGTTCCTGGATCTTCGAGGGCCACCATCGTTGGTTCAGCTCCTCTGTCAGATGCTGTAGTTCCTAGACCTTCAAGGGCCAACCTCGCTGGTTCAGCTCCTCTGTCAGATGCTGTAGTTCCTAGACCTTCAAGGGCCAAACTCGCTGGTTCAGCTCCTCTGTCAGATGCTGCAGTTCCTAGATCTTCAAGGACAACATTGCTGGTTCAGCTACTCTGTCAGATGCTGCATTTCCTGGACCTTCAAGGGCCACCCTCGCTGGTTCAGCTCCTCTGTTAGATGCTGCAGTTCCTGGACCTTCAAGGGCCAACATTGATGGATCATCTCCTCTGTCAGATGCTGACGTTCCTGGATCTTCAAGGGCCAACATTGATGGTTCAGCTCCTCTGTCAGATGCTGCAGTTCCTGGACCTTCAAGGGCCAACATTGATGGTTCAGCTCCTCTGTCAGATGCTGCAGTTCCTGGACCTTAAAGGGCCACCCTCGCTGGTTCAGCTCCTCTGTCAGATGCTGCAGTTCCTGGACCTTCAAGGGCCAACATTGATGGTTCAGCTCCTCTGTCAGATGCTGCATTTCCTGGACCTTAAAGGGCCACCCTCGCTGGTTCAGCTCCTCTGTCAGATGCTGCAGTTCCTGGACCTTCAAGGGCCAACATTGATGGTTCAGCTCCTCTGTCAGATGCTGCAGTTCCTGGACCTTAAAGGGCCACCCTCGCTGGTTCAGCTCCTCTGTCAGATGCTGTAGTTCCTAGACCTTCAAGGGCCAAACTCGCTGGTTCAGCTCCTCTGTCAGATGCTGCAGTTCCTAGATCTTCAAGGACAACATTGCTGGTTCAGCTACTCTGTCAGATGCTGCATTTCCTGGACCTTCAAGGGCCACCCTCGCTGGTTCAGCTCCTCTGTCAGATGCTGCAGTTCCTGGACCTTCAAGGGCCAACATTGATGGTTCAGCTCCTCTGTCAGATGCTGCATTTCCTGGACCTTAAAGGGCCACCCTCGCTGGTTCAGCTCCTCTGTCAGATGCTGCATTTCCTGGACCTTAAAGGGCCACCCTCGCTGGTTCAGCTCCTCTGTCAGATGCTGCAGTTCCTGGACCTTCAAGGGCCAACATTGATGGTTCAGCTCCTCTGTCAGATGCTGCATTTCCTGGACCTTAAAGGGCCACCCTCGCTGGTTCAGCTCCTCTGTCAAATGCTGCAGTTCCTGGACCTTAAAGGGCCACCCTCGCTGGTTCAGCTCCTCTGTCAGATGCTGCAGTTCCTGGACCTTCAAGGGCCACCCTCGCTGGTTCAGCTCCTCTGTCAGATGCTGCAGTTCCTGGACCTTCAAGGGCCAACATTGATGGTTCAGCTCCTCTGTCAGATGCTGCAGTTCCTGGACCTTCAAGGGCCAACATTGATGGTTCAGCTCCTCTGTCAGATGCTGCAGTTCCTGGACCTTCAAGGGACACCCTCGCTGGTTCAGCTCCTCTGTCAGATACTGCAGTTCCTGGATCTTCGAGATACAACATAATTGATTCTGCTCCTCAATCAATCACCACAGTTCCTAGATCTACCACACCCTGTATAAACAATGTGGCTACTCCACAAACAGTATCATCCATTCCTGGATATTCAGTGCCAGGCGAAGCTAATGCCGTCCAGACATTAACTTCAGCGAAATAAGTTTTATTTGAAGATCTGCTGCTAGAAAAAAGTGTGTCAATAAAAACCTATTAAATTGAATTGAATTGAATTGTCAATATGCTGAAGGGCCGTGGTTCAAAATTTGGCGGTAGGTGTATATATATATATATATTACTTTTTTTGAAGTTATACTTCTTTAGGCGCGTTATGAAAAAAATGATGAGAGTGAAATTTTAAGATGCGCGCGCATCACTGTAACACAAAATTAACGGGTTGAAGCTGCCCGCTAAACCGCTCATTAAGTCTCGAAAAAAAGCTACCAACAAAATAGAAATAGAACCTTTATTAGTCGCGCATGTTGGCACGCTCGTCGCATCTGATCACTGTTTTCATATTTATAATATTTATCCACATGTTTCTAGTTTCTACATTCACAAAACGTGTTTTAGTTTCATACAAGTGCGAATTATATACTATGTTCTAATAAATTATATTCAGTAGTGATTTAAATTGAATATTTTGATTAATATTATTTACTATTCGTAAATATTAGTAAAAAATTGTGCTTATATACTTTTTCAAGTGCTCCAATATAATTGAGGTTAACTATCCGTATTTATTATTTATTGATATAAATTAAAATATTATTTAATATAATTAATACTAAATATTATTAAATTATTAATGTTTAATATTTATTATTGGTTATTTTAAATTTACAAGATAAAAAAATAAATTTAATAAAAAAATCGTGACGAAAAAAATCGAACATCAATTAAAAATATTAATTTTAATATTACTAAATTGAATAAATAATAAATATTTATAAAAATAAATGAACAAATTTAATGAAAAGTTTTTGATAAAAATGAAAAGTGAATATTCAATTAGGAAAATATTAAATTGTTGATAAATGAATAAACTTAAATTAAATTTTTGAATTTATTAGGTATTAAATTTATTTATTTTCTTTCAAAATATTAAATAATCAATAATAAATATTTAAAATTAGGAATCTTATAATATTCAGTACAAATTATTTTGTATACGCATATTTATTATTCTCTAATTTTTTTTTAATTTTTCGAATTTAAACTGAACTTTATTGACTGTGTTGACTATCTTTTTCCAGCTCTTATTATTTTATTGTAATTAATTATTTTCATGCAATTAAAAGCTATTTTTTAATGATGCCAAAGAAGTATAACTTCTCACGTGCGTACATAAGTACACGCACCCATTTTTTGATGTGTAACATCTTGGCTGTCACCTGTCATCATACAGAATTTTATAGGTATAATTTCGCGAATGTCATCTTTGGCGGATGGCCAGGGAAATTTTATAGAATTACCTAACTGTTTAATGAATTTTATCAATATGGGCAGTATTATAATAACATTCCTTGTCGAAAATTAGGCATAGCCGGTGTTTAGTATATTTTCAAGTTTTTTTTGCTTTTATCACAGCCATTTAATTGTACAGTTTAATGTTTCGGTCTGTTCTGGTAACGAATTCTAGCGGTAGCGGTAGGTGCAGAAACGATGTGTGATTCGCTTCTAGAAATTTAGTTGAAAACACTGTTTTAGTATATGTTAAAGCATTTTACATTTAATTTAAAGATGATTATTGCAACATGAGTACACACGAATTTGCTCGTTACATGTTACACATCCTTGGCGAGTACCTACTGAAAGACTCACTCACATTTTTTTTTTAAAAATACCCTAAATGTTTACTACTCAAATAAACTACCAGAAATAAGCAAGGGTTAATGACAAACAAACTACAGAAAACTTATGGAATAATATCGTGCCAGTGTTAAGAAGATTGCAGGTCGCCGCTCTACCTTCTGGCTCTAGGGTAGAGAGTCTGACTTGTCACTCGTAGGACCCGGGTTCGCGCCCCGGCTCCTCCAAGGCAGACTGTCTCAGGCAGATGGTGGTATTTGTTTGATAGGATTACAATCCTTTGCAACAAGTCAGGTTACCAAAGAGACAGTGCATGGAAACAAGAAACCTTCTAGGATGGCTTCCAAATGGGGAGTCAGTTTCTTTACTAGGGTTTCCTATGCGGGGGTCATCCGGGGGTTTCTCTGGGGTCGTGGAGTTGTTTAATATAACTGTACCATGAATATGAAATGTAGTTGAAAACACACTATGAGTATATTTATAATGCTCAGCATTATTTTAAATAATTTTACTTTAATTTTCCTGTTTGAGTTTCGTAGTATGTATTTGAAACATCTCTGGCTGTTTTTTTTTTTTTTTTTTTTTTTTTAAAGATTTCTTGTTTCACATGCTTTCGGAGCTGATCCAGTCTCTCAAGATGTAAATTATATGAAGCGTCAAACCTACACACCTAATCCATCCAATAAAAAAAATAAATTTTCCATTGTATTTAAAAACAATATTACAACGTTTTAATATCACTGGCCTACATGTTACCTACCCAAAAATAATTCGTACATAGCAATATCAAGCGTGCATAGATATGTAAACATCTACACATGTGTATATATGCTTACACTCACAGGCATGCATGCACATGCACACTTCCTTACTTGGAAATGTTTGTTTAAACCTCGCTGGCCAAATAAATAAAACTGATTTGCACTGGTTATTGGCATGCAATGTTTTCCATTAACAGTAACGTCAGGATGAAAGTTTACTGAATTAGTGCTATTTTTATACACTGGGGTCACGTTGTAAGCTATTACGTGTCCACCAGCAACAAGTGTTGTGAATACCACCTAATAAAAAGAATCTTTCCCAAATTTTCAATTATATCAAATGTAAGTTGTCAGAAGAAAGACATTGATTAATTGACATCTTGATATGTAACTAAAAAAGTTAGTTTTTGTGTACACAATAAAACAGTAACAGTGATAGCAGTAAAAGTACTGATAGTTTTACTGTCCAATGAATGAAATACGTATATACTATGAAAAGTTACATTAGAGTACATACATTTTTAGTGCTTAAGTTAGTGTACTTATGAATGCTATTGGCTTATCCTGTTTCTACTTTACAGTGGGATTGGTGTATTATTGTTAAATGAAGTGCAAAATAAGGTGCAATCAATAGGCTATTATAATATTTCTACTGTGTTGATTTTTTACCTCTTTTTTTGTCAAATTTCTGATTTAAAAAATTTTTCAGTTCGTTTGTGTAATTTTCCAACTTAAGTACATTCATTAAGTTTAATTAGAATGTGTCATTTTGTCACGGGTTTTTACTAAGGACATAGGAAAACCCTAACAAGGAAGAAAAGGGACGTTTGCGGGTGGTTATGAAATTAGTTGCTAAGTTAAATTCGATCCAATAACAATTTATTGACAAACTTAATAACACCAAAAGGAATTGCATGGATTCTCAAACTGACATATCAATTAAACAAGTCGGGTTCTCGTGAAGACGAACTGCTGATGCAAGTTCGCTCTAGAATACAAAACGTACGAATTAAAGCTAAGTGATCTCTTCCAGAACAATTAATACAAAACAAAACAATACCCTTTATTGTGGCGAGCCGTGCGCTCGTCACAGCTAACGATCAAAACGCCGTCAATTTCAACACTAAGGCTATACCATTTACAAAGTTACAAGGAACATAGCTAGTAGTATAGGTTAGCCGGAACTGGCACAGGCGCAGGCGCGTGGTGCCGGTGCCGGTGTCCGCCATATTGGATTGTGACGTCACGGCGGCCATCTTGGATGGTTGTGACCTTGACCTTTGACCTTGACCTTGAATTTGATCCTCAAAATGTGTCAAAATCCGCCAAAATTGGACAAAATTTGCCCAAAATTCCTCAAAATTCGCCAAAATTTCCATTTCTGTGAAAAAAAAATTCCGCCAAAAATTCTCAAAAAATTCCACAATTTAAAAATCAGGATTTCGAAAATCCTCAAAAGTCGTTTTGTCCTAGAAAGAACCCAAATTCCTAAAAGCGGCTTAAAACTCCTAAGAGCTAGCCGCTCTAAGCCGCAGAGGTCATGAACTTGAAAATTAGGATGCCATGACAGCCATTTTGAATGATGACGTCACCGTTGAATTTTTCGTTACGGCCGCCATCTTTAAAATCTTGATTTATTATCCGATTTTAATGAATTTTTTTTTTTAAATTTATAAAAAAATTCAATTAATAAAAATTTAATAAAAAATATTTAAAAATCATACATTAACGACACGGGACTCGGAGTCCTCAGTTCGAATCCGACGAGCGCAAAAAAAAATAAAAATTGCGACCGATCCTTCCCCCCGTGGTGACTTTTGGCAGACTGACTCCCACCACTTTTTTTCAAAGCATATATATCGTCACCTAGTATGACATCATGTCCGCCATCTTGTCTTCGTTGCTGGAGACCACCATCTTGTTTTCGTCGGCGAGAGTGCACTGACGCCATGTTAGTTTAGTTATTATCCGCTAGAGTGCAGTAATCATTTATTACTGTGACACCCGCCATCTTGAAATTTGGCCGCCATCTTGAAAATCCGTAATTATTTAGCTAGAAATTCGGGAAAAGTTCCAAAATTCATTAAATAAATCACTCATTAACTTACATATCGATTCGATCCGCTCCTGTCCTTGGTTCGATACCCGATCGATACAAAACAACTTTAATTAAAAAAATACTAAAAAAAGTGTTAGGTTTGAGAAACTAAAAACACCACAAGTTCTTTTAAAAAAAATTTTATTACATAAATTCAATACACTACTACAAGTACAACAAAAACACTGACAAATTACCAAAGCCTTTTGGATACCTCGATTCAAACAGTCTTCTTGTTGTATGGTACTACAATTGTGTATTACATAATCCCGTAATTTCAAGTTTTTGATCTTCTCACAGTACGTACAGTCGGGTGATGGAACACCGATGGATGCTCCTTCCTTCATCAATGCCACTGGAACTGTTGACAACCATTGTAACACTGCTGACATGCTAACTTCTGAAGCCTTTGAGGTCTGCTCTGCAGAAGATGTTGCACGCGTCGAAATCTCCTACTGTGCTGAGAGAGCAGGTGTAGCTGTAGACATCGTTGTCATCGTGCTCTGCACTGATGATGGTAGACCTTCGATCCAGGTTGGTATATATAGTGGTAATGATGCCATCGAGTTCTCAAGAATAGCTAGATACCGGTCTATTATGTTATACAAGTCTAACTATCCGATCCGTTCATTACCGCAGCCAGAGACGGACTGAAGTCCATATCACCAGGGTCTCACTTATATAGACTCATCAGTCGGTACAACACATGAGTCAAAACAAGATCCATGTTCATTATACTCACACTTAACTTTCTCGGAGCATTTTTTATAATGAAGATGTAAGCTATCAAGACGTGAAATTAGTTTTTTGCACTTATTGCACTGAAATTGTATTCTTTTAACATTATTAGAACAACTGCTTCTTTCATGTCTGCGAGCATTTGAGGTGATAGTAAATGATGCGTCACAGTATTTGCACTGACGCAATGTATGCTCTTCATTAGTTGAAGAATCCATTGCCGACGATGAAACTTCGGATGATGGTGGTATCACATCTGTTGAAATCTCTTCCAATGTTGACGCCGTCGTTGCCAACGGGATCTGCACCTTCTCCATCGTAGCTGTCGTCAAGGTTCCCGTAGTCGATGGAACAACCTCCGAGTTCAACGTTAAAGACGGTAAAGATGCCATCGAGTTCGCAAGAACAGGTAATTACGCGATTTATGCACCAGATTAAACAATCTAGGTGATCCGTACACCGTCGACGGCAGTAACAAACTGAGCGTCCTGCTGTCTAGGACTCGCTTATATACATGCACCGTATGGAATAATACGCTAGTCAAACCAAGAACATTTTACTAAAATACTAGAGTCAAAACAACATTAAAAAAATAGAAGCACCATCAAAAATAAAGGAAGCACACTTGGAAGCACCGACAACGAAAAGGCAGCACATTTGGAAGCACCGACAACGAAAAAGGCAGCACCATCATCGAAAAGACCGCACATTTGTCATTGGCTCCAATATTCATTGGCTCCAATATTCATTGGTTCCATCAGTCTATTGATTCTATCAGTCTAGTGACTCCAACAGTCATTGACACCAACGGCCTTTTTCTTCATCAGCTCCAATGATATTTGGCTAGAATGCTACGAGTCTAAGAGACCATGAGGCTACAATTCTACGAGTGTACAGGACTCCTCCAACTACCTTCAAGAGTATAAAGCTCCAAATGCTCCAACAGCTCCAACACGCAATGTACGCGCAATACATGCAATTTACACACAATAAATGTAATGATTACACAGTACACACACACAGGAAACGGAACGTACACACAGTACACACAGGAAACGGAACGTACACACAGTACACACAGGAAACGGAACGTACACACAGTACACACAGGAAACGGAACGTACACACAGTACACACAGGAAACGGAACGTACACACAGTACACACAGGAAACGGAACGTACACACAGTACACACAGGAAACGGAACGTACACACAGTACACACAGGAAACGGAACGTACACACAGGAAACGGAACGTACACACAGTACACACAGGAAACGGAACGTACACACAGTACACACACAGGGAACGGAACGTACACACAGTACACACAGGAAACGGAACGTACACACAGGAAACGGAACGTACACACAGTACACACACAGGAAACGGAACGTACACACAGTACACACAGGAAACGGAACGTACACACAGTACACACACAGGGAACGGAACGTACACACAGTACACACAGGAAACGGAACGTACACACAGTACACACAGGGAACGGAACGTACACACAGTACACACAGGGAACGGAACGTACACACAGTACACACAGGAAACGGAACGTACACACAGTACACACAGGAAACGGAACGTACACACAGTACACACAGGAAACGGAACGAACACGTAATATTCACGCAATTGACACACAGTACACGCAGTGTACACGCAATTTACGCAAAGTACACCCAATGTACGCAATGTACGCAATATATATGTAATGTACACACAATGACTACGCTTCGTTCGCGCAGGACAAGCATTTAATGAAAACGAAGCACGTTTGGACGGAAATTCTATAAAACGAAAGCTCATTTAACGAAAAGGAGGCGCATTCTCTCGTTCATTCAACTTGGTAGGATACGATCTTCAATGATAAGTTAGGATATAATCTCTCCATCAGTCTATGAATCCAACAGTTTATATTTCCATTAGCCATCGACTCCAACAGTCATTGACTCCAACAGTCATTGGCTCCAACAGTCATTGCCTCCAACAGACATTGTCTCCAACGGCCTTTTGGTTCATCAGCTCCAATGATATTTGGTTAGAATGCTACGACTCTAAGAGACTATGAGACTACAATTCTACGAGTGTACAAGACTCCTCCAACTACCTTCAAGCGTACAAAGCTCCAACTACTTCAGCAGCATTATGTTATAATAGTACAAGGCTACTTGACTACGAAGCTACAAGTCTACATGGCTCCAATTGCGGCATCTGTCTTCGTCTGAATTTTCTCTTTGACTCCAACTCCGCCCGCCAGCATCTCTTCGATCTGCACCTCGATTATGTTATAATAGTACAAGGCTACTTGACTACGAAGCGACAAGTCTACATGGCTCCAATTACGGCATCTGTCTTCGGTTGAATTTTCTCTTTGACTCCAACTGCTACAGCAGCATTATGTTATAATAGTACAAGGCTACTTGACTACGAAGCTACACATCTACAAGGCTCCAATTATCACATCTGTCTTCGTCAGCATTTTCTCTTTTGCTCCCACTGCTCCAACAGCATTATGTTATATGATTCCATGGATACTTTGTTACGTAGCTACAGGTCTACGAGGTTCCAATGCATCATGTTTACGAAGCTTCCAGAACACAGGGTTACGAGACTGCGAGGCTACAGGACTACGAAGCTTCCAGGACACGAGGCTACATGGCTACGAGACTACATGACTCTAACTGATTACAATAGCACCACTCAGTGGTGAGAGTTAGGTTATCCCATGCAAAAGTACTTTATGCATGTAGTTCTGCTTTTCAACAACAGATGTCGCCACATGTTGCTTGCAGGTAAATAATATTTAGTTCTTTTATGCGGGATGCAGGATGCTCACTAACGATCGCAAAAGAAGGATGGCTTCGCTAGACTCCAAGGAAAAGGAAGTTCGTCTTGCATGTTGGTGCTCCACAGATGTCTCATGGCGTAATATTAATTTGACTGAGTAATGATATTTGTCAATTCCACCTGATAAAAATATTGCAAGTTTTGATTTAGTAGCAGAAATTATCGAATTAAATGTAACTCCAATTAAAATGGCATGTCTCAATAGACAAAAAAAAATCCATGCAGAGAGTGCTTCCTCAGAATAGTCAGAAACACTTGAAGAAACCACAGGAATAATTGCAAGAACACGGGAAAAACCATCAAATTATTGACATTAATAATCAGGAGCACACGGAGAAAACCATCATAATATTGGCAAGAATAATCAGGAGCACACGGAGAAAACCATCATAATATTGACCAGATTAATCAGAAGTACTCGGAGAAAACCACCACATGTTTTCCTTGATATCATAAAATTACAGGAAAAAAATATTTAAAAATAAAAATAAATTAATAAAAAAATAAAAAAATAAAAAAATTGCATAAACAGTTTCTGCTAGCTTGTAAACTTATCATTGTTGAGCAAAGATAGAGTTCTTGTACAAGCCAGAAATTTATGCAATTTTTTTATTTTTTTATTTTTTTATTAATTTATTTTTATTTTTAAATATTTTTTTCCTGTAATTTTATGATATCAAGGAAACCATGTGGTGGTTTTCTCCGAGTACTTCTGATTAATCTGGTCAATATTATGATGGTTTTCTCCGTGTGCTCCTGATTATTCTTGCCAATATTATGATGGTTTTCTCCGTGTGCTCCTGATTATTAATGTCAATAATTTGATGGTTTTTCCCGTGTTCTTGCAATTATTCCTGTGGTTTCTTCAAGTGTTTCTGACTATTCTGAGGAAGCACTCTCTGCATGGATTTTTTTTTGTCTATTGAGACATGCCATTTTAATTGGAGTTACATTTAATTCGATAATTTCTGCTACTAAATCAAAACTTGCAATATTTTTATCAGGTGGAATTGACAAATATCATTACTCAGTCAAATTAATATTACGCCATGAGACATCTGTGGAGCACCAACATGCAAGACGAACTTCCTTTTCCTTGGAGTCTAGCGAAGCCATCCTTCTTTTGCGATCGTTAGTGAGCATCCTGCATCCCGCATAAAAGAACTAAATATTATTTACCTGCAAGCAACATGTGGCGACATCTGTTGTTGAAAAGCAGAACTACATGCATAAAGTACTTTTGCATGGGATAACCTAACTCTCACCACTGAGTGGTGCTATTGTAATCAGTTAGAGTCATGTAGTCTCGTAGCCATGTAGCCTCGTGTCCTGGAAGCTTCGTAGTCCTGTAGCCTCGCAGTCTCGTAACCCTGTGTTCTGGAAGCTTCGTAAACATGATGCATTGGAACCTCGTAGACCTGTAGCTACGTAACAAAGTATCCATGGAATCATATAACATAATGCTGTTGGAGCAGTGGGAGCAAAAGAGAAAATGCTGACGAAGACAGATGTGATAATTGGAGCCTTGTAGATGTGTAGCTTCGTAGTCAAGTAGCCTTGTACTATTATAACATAATGCTGCTGTAGCAGTTGGAGTCAAAGAGAAAATTCAGCCGAAGACAGATGCCGTAATTGGAGCCATGTAGACTTGTCGCTTCGTAGTCAAGTAGCCTTGTACTATTATAACATAATCGAGGTGCAGATCGAAGAGATGCTGGCGGGCGGAGTTGGAGTCAAAGAGAAAATTCAGACGAAGACAGATGCCGCAATTGGAGCCATGTAGACTTGTAGCTTCGTAGTCAAGTAGCCTTGTACTATTATAACATAATGCTGCTGAAGTAGTTGGAGCTTTGTACGCTTGAAGGTAGTTGGAGGAGTCTTGTACACTCGTAGAATTGTAGTCTCATAGTCTCTTAGAGTCGTAGCATTCTAACCAAATATCATTGGAGCTGATGAACCAAAAGGCCGTTGGAGACAATGTCTGTTGGAGGCAATGACTGTTGGAGCCAATGACTGTTGGAGTCAATGACTGTTGGAGTCGATGGCTAATGGAAATATAAACTGTTGGATTCATAGACTGATGGAGAGATTATATCCTAACTTATCATTGAAGATCGTATCCTACCAAGTTGAATGAACGAGAGAATGCGCCTCCTTTTCGTTAAATGAGCTTTCGTTTTATAGAATTTCCGTCCAAACGTGCTTCGTTTTCATTAAATGCTTGTCCTGCGCGAACGAAGCGTAGTCATTGTGTGTACATTACATATATATTGCGTACATTGCGTACATTGGGTGTACTTTGCGTAAATTGCGTGTACACTGCGTGTACTGTGTGTCAATTGCGTGAATATTACGTGTTCGTTCCGTTTCCTGTGTGTACTGTGTGTACGTTCCGTTTCCTGTGTGTACTGTGTGTACGTTCCGTTCCCTGTGTGTACTGTGTGTACGTTCCGTTTCCTGTGTGTACTGTGTGTACGTTCCGTTCCCTGTGTGTGTACTGTGTGTACGTTCCGTTCCCTGTGTGTGTACTGTGTGTACGTTCCGTTCCCTGTGTGTGTACTGTGTGTACGTTCCGTTCCCTGTGTGTGTACTGTGTGTACGTTCCGTTTCCTGTGTGTACTGTGTGTACGTTCCGTTTCCTGTGTGTACGTTCCGTTTCCTGTGTGTACTGTGTGTACGTTCCGTTTCCTGTGTGTACTGTGTGTACGTTCCGTTTCCTGTGTGTACTGTGTGTACGTTCCGTTTCCTGTGTGTACTGTGTGTACGTTCCGTTTCCTGTGTGTGTGTACTGTGTAATCATTACATTTATTGTGTGTAAATTGCATGTATTGCGCGTACATTGCGTGTTGGAGCTGTTGGAGCATTTGGAGCTTTATACACTTGAAGGTAGTTGGAGGAGTCCTGTACACTCGTAGAATTGTAGCCTCATGGTCTCTTAGACTCGTAGCATTCTAGCCAAATATCATTGGAGCTGATGAAGAAAAAGGCCGTTGGTGTCAATGACTGTTGGAGTCACTAGACTGATAGAATCAATAGACTGATGGAACCAATGAATATTGGAGCCAATGAATATTGGAGCCAATGACAAATGTGCGGTCTTTTCGATGATGGTGCTGCCTTTTTCGTTGTGGGTGCTTCCAAATGTGCTGCCTTTTCGTTGTCGGTGCTTCCAAGTGTGCTTCCTTTTTTTTTGATGGTGCTTCTATTTTTTTAATGTTGTTTTGACTCTAGTATTTTAGTAAAATGTTCTTGGTTTGACTAGCGTATTATTCCATACGGTGCATGTATATAAGCGAGTCCTAGACAGCAGGATGCTCAGTTTGTTACTGCCGTCGACGGTGTACGGATCACCTAGATTGTTTAATCTGGTGCATAAATCGCGTAATTACCTGTTCTTGCGAACTCGATGGCATCTTTACCGTCTTTAACGTTGAACTCGGAGGTTGTACCATCGACTACGGGAACCTTGACGACAGCTACGATGGAGAAGGTGCAGATCCCGTTGGCAACGACGGCGTCAACATTGGAAGAGATTTCAACAGATGTGATACCACCATCATCCGAAGTTTCATCGTCGGCAATGGATTCTTCAACTAATGAAGAGCATACATTGCGTCAGTGCAAATACTGTGACGCATCATTTACTATCACCTCAAATGCTCGCAGACATGAAAGAAGCAGTTGTTCTAATAATGTTAAAAGAATACAATTTCAGTGCAATAAGTGCAAAAAACTAATTTCACGTCTTGATAGCTTACATCTTCATTATAAAAAATGCTCCGAGAAAGTTAAGTGTGAGTATAATGAACATGGATCTTGTTTTGACTCATGTGTTGTACCGACTGATGAGTCTATATAAGTGAGACCCTGGTGATATGGACTTCAGTCCGTCTCTGGCTGCGGTAATGAACGGATCGGATAGTTAGACTTGTATAACATAATAGACCGGTATCTAGCTATTCTTGAGAACTCGATGGCATCATTACCACTATATATACCAACCTGGATCGAAGGTCTACCATCATCAGTGCAGAGCACGATGACAACGATGTCTACAGCTACACCTGCTCTCTCAGCACAGTAGGAGATTTCGACGCGTGCAACATCTTCTGCAGAGCAGACCTCAAAGGCTTCAGAAGTTAGCATGTCAGCAGTGTTACAATGGTTGTCAACAGTTCCAGTGGCATTGATGAAGGAAGGAGCATCCATCGGTGTTCCATCACCCGACTGTACGTACTGTGAGAAGATCAAAAACTTGAAATTACGGGATTATGTAATACACAATTGTAGTACCATACAACAAGAAGACTGTTTGAATCGAGGTATCCAAAAGGCTTTGGTAATTTGTCAGTGTTTTTGTTGTACTTGTAGTAGTGTATTGAATTTATGTAATAAAATTTTTTTTAAAAGAACTTGTGGTGTTTTTAGTTTCTCAAACCTAACACTTTTTTTAGTATTTTTTTAATTAAAGTTGTTTTGTATCGATCGGGTATCGAACCAAGGACAGGAGCGGATCGAATCGATATGTAAGTTAATGAGTGATTTATTTAATGAATTTTGGAACTTTTCCCGAATTTCTAGCTAAATAATTACGGATTTTCAAGATGGCGGCCAAATTTCAAGATGGCGGGTGTCACAGTAATAAATGATTACTGCACTCTAGCGGATAATAACTAAACTAACATGGCGTCAGTGCACTCTCGCCGACGAAAACAAGATGGTGGTCTCCAGCAACGAAGACAAGATGGCGGACATGATGTCATACTAGGTGACGATATATATGCTTTGAAAAAAAGTGGTGGGAGTCAGTCTGCCAAAAGTCACCACGGGGGGAAGGATCGGTCGCAATTTTTATTTTTTTTTGCGCTCGTCGGATTCGAACTGAGGACTCCGAGTCCCGTGTCGTTAATGTATGATTTTTAAATATTTTTTATTAAATTTTTATTAATTGAATTTTTTTATAAATTTTAAAAAAAAATTCATTAAAATCGGATAATAAATCAAGATTTTAAAGATGGCGGCCGTAACGAAAAATTCAACGGTGACGTCATCATTCAAAATGGCTGTCATGGCATCCTAATTTTCAAGTTCATGACCTCTGCGGCTTAGAGCGGCTAGCTCTTAGGAGTTTTAAGCCGCTTTTAGGAATTTGGGTTCTTTCTAGGACAAAACGACTTTTGAGGATTTTCGAAATCCTGATTTTTAAATTGTGGAATTTTTTGAGAATTTTTGGCGGAATTTTTTTTTCACAGAAATGGAAATTTTGGCGAATTTTGAGGAATTTTGGGCAAATTTTGTCCAATTTTGGCGGATTTTGACACATTTTGAGGATCAAATTCAAGGTCAAGGTCAAAGGTCAAGGTCACAACCATCCAAGATGGCCGCCGTGACGTCACAATCCAATATGGCGGACACCGGCACCGGCACCACGCGCCTGCGCCTGTGCCAGTTCCGGCTAACCTATACTACTATAGCTAATCTCAATATTACTGAATGTTACACGTAACACAAATACAGATAGTTACTGCCAGAGGTTATAATTATATACACGCTGTCAAAGTTTATAGGTTGGTTTTAGTTACTCTTCCCCCGGTACCATGTGAAGCTCTCTCCGCATTCTCGTAGTAACGCGTAAGTCCGTTTTCTTGTTCACTGTCTCTTGTGGCTACGATTCTTCGTTACCGGCGGTAGAGTTAGAGTCCAAAGTGTGTAGCGATCTGGTCGCGATAGTGTCCTGATAGTGTCGTGATGGTGTCAGTACTTCCGCTCGCTTGGCCCTCACTGAAGTTAGCTAATCCACGCCCTCTTGGCCTTGTGGCCGGACCTTCGTTTTTATTTAATGTTCGTTCTGAAAGATTTTATGCCTAATCCAGCAACGCTTCCTCAAGAACTGTCCATATTTCCTGGGTTACAACTCGGAGAGGTCTCACCCAGTCGTTGTCTTGTCGGTCCTCGGGCGGCAGCAACTCCGCGGCGATTGACGGTGTAAGCCGGCGAGCGGTGTCGGAGCAGCGAGGCAGCCTGCTGGCTGGATGTCCCAGTTGTTCTGCATATCGATAGTCTGGGCGCATGCCCTTTTATACTTGCAGGTTTCCCAGACGAGATGGAAGAAGAATAGTCTCGTCTATTCGGGGGAAACCTGCCCAGCTCACTGTGTTGCAGGTGGTATGCCGTGAAAAGTCAGGGGTACAATACTTTGCAAGTGTACGCAGGTACACACGTAACAATTTTTTATTTTTAGTTTTAGCAGGTACATCTGCTGTCTGCAGTTGGCTCTTTCCTGTCCGCAAGCTCGTCTGGAATGTCAATGACGCCTTCGGTGGTTGTCCAGAAAGAACATCCTGCTTCTATCTCAAATAATTTCAGAGGCAGTTGTCTGTGTAAGACATGGCTGTAGAGCTGAAACAGCCACATTAAAGTAGCAATAAGATATAACGAAGTACTAATATTGATTGATTTAGATAGCTATGCAACATGCATATTTTAGTTATCTTAATAGAATTACACGACTGTGTGCAAATTACACGCAGGAAAAATAAATGTTCTGAATTTCGCCACTTTAATGAATGAACGAGTCATCTTAAGTTGTAATGACGTTGATAAACTCCGACACCGATCACCACGAAAGTTAGCACATCGAAGTGATTTTTCATGGATAAGATATTTATGCTATCCATTTTTTTTTGTATTTTCCACTAGATGGTGCTGCAGCACATCAGCTTCTATATCGTTAAAACGATCGTCATGGGTAAATTAAATTTTATAACAGACAATTATAGGTCATAGACATACAAACAGTGAGTTTGTGTCATTTCTCTATCTCCGCCACACGGTCATATATCAAGGTTTATCAACGTGACAAGACCCGTCCGCTTAGTGGAGCTCGCGGCAGCTAGCGAACTAAAGGTGCTAATAAAAGTTTAGTTTTGAACTTCTTCAATAAATGGCCCGGGCCGTGCCGGGGACTGCAGCTAGCACGCTTCGAGATGAGTAGCTTTATTTTCATTTATTGCTTTTACTTTTCCTATTCATTCTTGAAAAAAAAAGACAGTACAAAGCAAACTATCGTTCTAACAAGCTGTAAAATTACAGTTACTCAACTAATTCCCGCTTGCAGATAGCCTTCTCCCCGCGCCAGAAGCCTGAGCATAACATTGATTGAGATTTTCTCTGGAAATATCTATTTGCCTGAACTACAGCATTTATTCTTTATAGACCAGGCGGCCTCCATCTGTGCTTAGCGCGCTACCCACCACGACACACTAGTGAGACCGAGCTGGTGGCAGACCAAGTTCCCTTCCGATGTCTGCGCAGGCACTTCCCCCACTCCTGGCTCCAGGCGGCCGGCTGAGGAAAATGCAGTGCAAGGGTGACAGCTCCCGGTAGAATAAATGTGCGGAAATGTGCTTCGTCATAAGAAAATCCTGGCAGTTTTTCAACGGTGACCTATGTGTTTCTGTATACCATTTTAATTAACATTTTATACTCTATAGCTGTCAGAATATTTATTTTTTCTTATGGATTACACACGAGTCATAAAATAGCCGTGTAAAACCATATATTCGGTATTTTTTAACCTATGTTCCGAATTTATAAATTTTATATTTATAAATTTATAAAATTTAGAGACTGTTTCAATCATTCTTTCCCTATCACCTCACAAAATATGATGATTTTATCTTATATGGAAAGCTCTAAATTTTCCTAAACATAATGCACTACAATCACATTCTGAAGACAGTCTGTATAGGCCTCTTAAGACCTCGTGGTTTCTACGGGTCACAACCACAAGTATGTAGTCAGATTTGTGAAAATAATACTTCACCTCACTAACCAGCTTAAAATAACTAAAGTTTGGCTTAATTTATGCCCACTGATTATGCAAAATAAGAGAGTAGCCTCTTTTGAAGCACATAATCAATGGCAGCTAAGGCTACATCTTTCATAAGTGGCAATTTTTATTTAAGAATTTCAGGTTTTGAAAAAGCTTTTTAAGATCTTCAGATAGAAATGCATTTTTAAGCATAATCTTTATACAATTTAATAACACCACCCCAAAACAAATGTTCTATCCAAATAATATTATTATAGCTTTCTTCGTAAACACCCCCCCCCCCCCATTTTTTTTCACCCCATAATGCTGCTAAGCCCATTAAGTCCCTAGTCACAACGTCGGGAACGGTGCGATGAATGTCGCGTGACGTCATGTGCAGTACGGTTCTAAAAGCGTTCTCGTTTTATGCTCTCACTGGTTACGGCCACTACTCGCAGCTTGGGGGAAAAGGGAAGAAGAATGTAAATGAAACTCGTAGACTAACAAATGTTAATTAACATGGACTAAACACATGTGGTCAAGTGCTCATTCGAAATTGTTCCTGTATATCGTAAGGGTGAAAACTACAATAAGAAAAATTCAGTAAAAGTGGGGTGCATTGATCGATGTTAAAATGTACCTAAATTTTGAATGTCGGTATAGTGTTCGTCATTTACTCATTTTCTGACGACGATTGCACACGGACCAAAAAGCAGGCTTTTTCAAGAACATCCAACCGTCATATTTCACATTCGTGCTGCTGCTTTCCCTTATATTTCCTCGTTCATTTGTCTCGTGAGCGCGAGCGGGGAGCCGAGAACGCTCACAAATAACGGCCTCTCGAAGGGAGCGCTGGGCCTGCAAGAAAAAAAAGAAAAAGTAAAGAATAGAACGTATACAATATACATTTCTTCCATGCATTTTTGTGCGGTTATTACGGAGCGTTTCCTTTCCATTAAACCGCACAACAATCTGATTCACTGATTCACATACACGCTGGCTTTTAAAAGCCACGTGCAGGAGAAGGCACGAGGAAGTGTTTTTGGCCAGGAGGGTCTGAAGAGGGGGAAGGAAGGCGGGTGTGCAGTACCTCACGTTTATGGCGCGGGGTAATTGTAGGCGCAATAATTAACCGAGACTGCGGCCTTCCCTCGCGGCAGCACTTAGGGCCGTATCCGAATAGCGAGAATGTATTTTTTTTTCAAGTATAAAAGCGTCGCATATAGTTGCCCGCTCGGGCACCCATTAGGGAGGCGAGGATGGGGAAGTAGGAATACACTCCCTTCCTATAGAAACATTTTTTGTTCGGTATTTTCAAAAAAAGTTAGCTTGAAATAAGTTCGCTGTTGCTGGCTCATGGTGATAAGTTTATATATATTTTTTACATACCTGTTTGGTTCCTTATTCCTACCCTTTCCGTATATTTCCACCACATTTTACAACGAGAATTGTCGTAGACCTTGCGAACTGTGTATATGCGCACCAATTTGAATGGTCAGAAGTAAAAAAAAAAAAAAAAAAAAAAAAAAACCGGATTAAATCCTAAATACACCAAGGAAAAAAGGGCGTATTTTACTGGCAACCAGTTTCAACAATATTTTTAAATAAGGAATTATTTTGCAAACACTTGGTATTTGTACATATTGAGTTTAAAAATATTGTGATAAGCTTGAATTGAAACTAAATTTAAGTTTTTCGGCAGAAATTCGATTTCCTGATGTAACTGGATGTTCTTAATATTTGAGGGGCTTTCAGTTTTTTGTTTAGCAAGAAAACGTTTCTATTTATTTATTAATCAGATTTATAGTCTTTACCTGATACCAGTTGTCTTAGAGTAACACTAGGAACAAGCTAACTAATCTTTGATTATTAAAATGATGACACGAGAGATGTGTGCACATTTCTTGAATCTCCCCAAAATTCGTTATTGATAGCAGTTTGTAATAATCTAAATCAGAAAAAAAATATGATGTGGGGGAGGGGAGGTGAGTGGCCTTTAGTCTGCGATTTTATATACTGAAAAGAAAAAAAAAAGTAAATTGTGCTGTACTAATACAATGAAATTTTTTTAATCACCACTATAAGGACTATCCATATGCTATGACTTGTAAGGCCCAGTACTCTGGTACTTGCGGACATTGTTCACTCAGTTTACTGTAGTAGAAGGAATAGGACATGAGTAGTGTGAAATATTCTAGTGGCTGATGAAAGATAGTTTGGGCTGTGGTTGAAGCACAAAAAAATAACATGAGTCAAACGTATTGCAGAGGACAAATGTTACTGTATTTTTTTTTTCTTTTTGGTTTCAGTTGGGGAAGGAAGGGGGATGTTCCCGTGCACGAATGGTCCATTATTTCTCGCGGCTCCCAGCTTCCGACCGGGTCTGCTTCGTCACCAAGTTCCCTCCATCTCTGCCTCTCCGGGCGTAACTAGCCTTACATCACCTACCCTCCTCACACCAGTCCTCTCTCCATTCGGCGCAGTTGATTCCCTCGCAACTCTGCGCGCGCCCTCGCCGCTCGCTTCCATTTCTTGAAGTCTCCTCGTTCGCCATCGACTCCTTTAAACCCCCCCCCCCCTTATAACACTCCAATCTCGCATCACCTTAGTACTCATATACTACGGGTATCTCTGTGCAAGTGTGTTACACGCATTCATTTGATTTCATACAAGTACTTACCATCTGCAGTAAAAATATAAGGCGATACTTCCTTATAATCTTCCTTATAAATCTTAACGAGTATCAGAGAAACACATCAAATTTTATACGTACCGTTATCGCTCAAGTTTTTACCAATTTGCGTGGCTGAAATAAATAATTGTGTCCGTAAATTAAAAAAGTTAACATTTCTGCATATTAATTGCCGAATGATTAATTCAACTAAGTGAAACAAAACAAACAGCACGTAAGCTGGAAAATAAATTTACAACTATTTAATCATATAACGCGTGAATGTGCGCGTGAGTTCGGCCCGAATGTCTGTCCCATCCTAATATTTGCTGGATCATGAATGTGTTTGGTGAAGCATCTAATGGCACCTGCGTAGCCCGGACTGTGCTTAGATCTGACGCACCTCTGTCAAGAAGCTCCTATCACACGATGGAAATTTCCTTGGATGTTCTTCCACGGCAGCTGGTATGGATGGTTCTGTGGAAGAATTAGCAGAGCGCTGGCCGTTTTCATGGAGGTTTTTTTAATCGGTCATGTTGGAATTTCTGTGGAAGGTTTCGTAGAAGGTGGGGATTTTATCTTATAATAATGAAGTGGTAGTGTGCTTCTAGAGTTAAAAACGTTAATTTAGCTATTTGAGAGGGATTAAAGTTTTCTTGATTATTGATTTGAAACTCGGTGAACATGTGGCCTGTTGGAGCAGTTACAGCATTATGCGACAATTATGAGAAAATTCCATGTTTATACAATACAAAAAATTATAATCGTCATAACAAGCTACACAAGCTAGGCCTACACCAGTCACAATGCAATAGTTTCTTCCATAGAAACATCCATACCTGCTGCTACGGAGGCTTGGCTAGCAGTTTTGCTGGAAGCTTCTATAGTCCAGGAAACGAAGACATAAAAAGGCACAAACCTGTGAAAAATTAGTCCAAAGCTGAATTTTTGCACAGTGGTAGAGTTGACTATTCTTAACAACATACTGAATGTTTACCGCTGTAGACCTTGTGCGTATCACTGAAAACGAGCAGTTAATTCCTAGTTAACAGCGACTTACAACAGTCCATTAAAATGCTTCCAATTTATGAAGTTTTTAACGTATATCTTCATTAACATACCAAAATAATATAAAAAAATTATAATATACATTTCTTACATGCATTTCTGTGCGGTTATTACGGAGCGTTTCCTTTCTATTACACCTCACAACAATCTCACAAACACGCTGGCTTTTAAAAGCCACGTGCAGGAGAAGGCACGAGGAAATGTTTTTGGCCAGGAGGATCGGAAGAGGGGGGAGGTGGGAGTGCAGATTATTTTAATAAGTTTATGAACAGTCCACGTCAAAAGCTGCGTAAATGGGAATAATTTTAATGGACTGCAGTAAGTCACTGTCATCTAGGAGTTAATTGCACGTTTTCGGTGATAGGTACAGGGTTTACAGCGGTAAACGTTCGGTATGTTATTAAGCTTAGTTGACTATACCCCTGTGAAAAAAATTCAGCTTTGGCCAAAATTTTCACAGGTTAAAACATTTGTTTCCTGGGCTACTAGCGGAGCCTGTGTGAAACCTTCCATCGTGTGACACAGGCTTAAGCCAGGAGTTCATGAAGAAGTGCACCCATTCTCACACCCACCCAGAGGTTTTTTGGGGCCTAGCGACCAAGGGCGCAAATCTGTAGGATCCGCTGGAAGTGGGGAGGGGCGTTATGGCACGTGCGGGGAAACACAACTAAAATTTTCTCATTAAAAATAGTTTTGACGTCATTATTCCGTTTATAATCTCGATTTCACAATTACGATTGCTTCCTCGATGAGAAGCTTTTTAACTCTGGGTAGATCCCGCCTCACATTTATCCACTCCCATCCCTTCCTCACGAGATAAATGACTACGCCTACCCCTTTATTGAAGTGAAATTTATTTGGGCCCGATGAGAGTAAAATTTCAAGGCTGAAACTTAATGCAACGTTTTCGTGAAACTTTGTTGTGAAACTTTTCTGACGTGAAAAGGACAGATATTGGGTACTTGTCGAAAGAGATAAAAATAGCACAATGCTATATACGTTGCTGGGCTCATTTTGTTCTCATCTTTGTGCAATGATTCATCCCCCTATCAAAAAAAAAAAAAAGAACCGAGAGAGATAGATGAACGAAAGAATATGACAGAGAGTGTGCACATGTGCTTGTTTCAGAAAAAAATATATAGGTATCCTTTACAGTCAGCTGTGAGTGCCTTGAATTTTATATTTGATACCAGCGCGCTCGCGTTCCTCCTTGTTCAACCAGCAGCGTAGAGAGCGCTGTTGAGACAGTCCCTGCATTTACCGCATACATAGCACTACCTGTTATAAATGTCATAGTTCGTTCAGAGATTTGGTGGGTTACAAATGACAGAATTGTTTGAAGAAACAGTAACACGTATAGTTATTCGTTATGATGTGAGTATTTCAACAGTGAGCAATATTTATTGTTAATTAATAATTATAAGAAAATTGTCCTCTTTCTCTCTCTCTCTCTCTCTCTCTCTCTCTCTCTCTCTCTGCCGTTTTACCCCTTGCGATTTACTTAAGAGTTTAGGTTTGAATTACCAAAGAAGTTTCACTTCTATCGCGTGTACTGAGTTACACGTGCTTTTATTTTTTTAAAGTTACAGTCGAAATGTGACAATACAACAATTATAAATATATGACCAGTATATTTGCATCTATATATCTCGCAAAACCTCAAAGACGTATACGCAGAATATTTGGAAGAACAGTAAAAGCCATTTCTGCCCGATTAAGGGTTCTGTAGGCCCAAATAGTTAATGCAAAATTACTTGTCAACATAACTGCTAGCGGTTTGAAATTAATTTTGAAAATAAAACATATCTAACCGCATTAAAGATAAAAAAACACATACATACATATGTTTTTAACTCTTGATGCCCCTAACCAACTGGGAACTGATTGAATACATCAGACGTCTCTTTGACATGGAGATCTTTAGACGCGATGATGGGTGATGAATTGAGGATGGATTATGGACGAGTTCCCCGCTTGGGGGCGGAGTTATACACAGCTTTAATCAACAGAAAGAGCTTGAGAGCATTGACTAGCTCACGGTAGTGGAGCAGCCTGTAATCGACGGTAGAGAGTTGTACCACCTCTTGTTTACATTGCAAACGTTTCGTTTACAATTCAAAGTCGCGAGAAGCAATATCAGCTCCAAAATGATAATTTTATCACATTTTAAATTATTTACAGCTCGAAGAGGAAACGAGAGAGGGATTTAGGTCCTAAAAATGTAAACAATCTGAAAATGAAGGAGCATCTAAGTGATAACTCTCCACTTTATTACTACGATGGCTAGTTGCAGTTTAAATAACAACTGCGAATTTCAATAGAAATGCTCAAAAAAAAAAGTTTCATTACTCTGGAGCGACGTAATTACGTTCGGAACTCGATTTCGGTAACGGCCAGAGCGGAACTACGAGGCAGTGTTTAGTGGAATGGAACTGCCCTAATGGATTGGCAATAACTATTGTCCCCCGGCAACCGTCGCTCCCGCGCGAACGAGCGAATCCCCCGCTCGTCGCCACTAGCGCAGCTAGTGACATGGGAGCAGCATCGATACTTCTGGTATCGAGAAGTTTACTTTCGATACCGATCATTTGTACTCGGAACTTTTTAATAGATCCTATTATCCACATTGGTCCTTTTTGGCACAGCATCGTATTCAACAGAACAAATTTACTTTGTTATATATATATATATATATATATATATATATATATATATATATATATATATAATCTGCCTGTAAAGGCCAGTTCAGTTCCACCAATATCCATTTCCTTTTTTTATTATTTACAACAATTTTGTGCAAGGGAGTAAGAGCGAAAACCTTTACAGCGTTTCTTTCGCTCGCATTCGTTTTTAAAAATTATCTTTGTTCAGTTATTTTTTTATTCGACGCAGTTACTTATAATATTTTTATTTGATTAAAAATTTAAAAAAAATTGATAAGTGTTGATGTTTATTATGTGAATAATCAATGCTAAGTATCTAAGAAAAGGAAACAAGGCATCGATTCTTTTAATTCGATTCTATTACGAGTACGATACTTTTCCTTCATAACTATATATATATATTAAGTTCAGCCGATGAAATTTCGCGATTTAACCGACATCTGTTGTTAGTGCTAGTAAATAACTATACTAACTACCAAATGATATATAAATTAAAATTGTTAAGTAAAATTTTTAATTTACTATCCTACCCACGAAACATTCATTTTTTATTTACATTAACGGCTAGTGACTTTGGTACTTACGTATTAACGCCACCGCAGCAGAAGTTGCGCTAATGCTAATGCTAATGTTAAGAGCTATTATTCGCACGCGCACGCAGTTATCTTTTGTCTTCCTTGTTGCCTTGTTGTTTGATAATTTTGACGCCATTTTTTAGTGCTATGAAAATGCGTATTAGGGATTTGCCAAAAACAGAACAAGATGCAATTATATTTTTTCAGGAGCGAAATATTTTACCAAAAAATGTTTTGGAAATGTAATTTAAGACAGTGTGATCAGGATAAAAAAAGTACTGTGAAATCATGTGAACGGTTGATGAGGTCAGGATAGCTACCTCATAAATTCGTAATTCCTAAGCAACCATAATAAATAATTTATAATATTTTTAATGTAGCTACACTAACCCAACCAACCGTCCACAAAGTTTGAAAGTTTGTAGCATGTGTGCTACAGCCTCTACCTTTGATAATGTTTAGGTTGGCAGAAACGGTTAAATTATTTTATTAACCTTTTCGGATGCCCTGGTAGTAAGAGTTAATTTGGATTTAAGTTTGTTATATTTTGTTTTAAATAAGGAAATTGTAATTCTTGTTTAGTATTATTATTTTTTAATTTTAAGATTTTAAGTTATTAAATTGGTCTGGAAAGTTCAAGGACAATACCGAATATTTTGGTAATCGCTGCGCTAGGCGGCGCGCGTGGTGAACAGCTGAGTGTGTGACGTCAGGGGAGACGGCGAGTGGCAGTCGCCTGGTGGGCCCGGACGGGCGCGGACGTGAGTAAAACGCGGGTTGGCCATGGTGATGGTTCCACGTCGAAGTGACTTGCCGGTCGAACATCTGAATACGAGTGTTCGAATTTTCGAATATGAACGGGGTTCATATATATAATTTAGAACGCGTTGGTACGATGAAACGCGAGGGGTTGGTGAGGTGTGTGTGAATGTCGCGAGGATTTTCCAAGGATGAATTATGTGCGCCAAGACTCCAAGACGGTATGGCGAAGTATTCGTCATAGCCGTACAATCACCCGCAGCTAAGGTAACGTGTTATGGCAAGGGTTTGCCATTAAAAACACTCGTGAGCAAACGAGTGTATTTGGTGACCGGACATCACGACGTCAAAAAAGCAAGTAAGTGCCAGCAGTGCCACCGCCCCGTTGACCCCTTTGACCCCTGGTGCGAAACTATAATTTGTGGATTTTTGGGATTTAAATTAACGGACCAATAACTTTGAAACTGGGATTTTACGTTCAGCCTGTTCATCCCAATCCCTGCCAGACGTGGAAGAAAAAAGGCGTCAACCGTTAGAAAATGACTTAACTGAGAAGGGCCTGTTAACCCATAATTTGTAATTAGCTAAATTTTTGATATATAATGATTTGGATGCTAATGTGTGTCAATTTTTTGCTCGATTTCATTCTGTTAATTGGTATTTACAGTAGTGCTACGCCCGGTGCGTATCTATATTTGTTATTGTATTAATATGTTCTTATATATTTTTAATGCCTTTTTGGTAATTACCTTTAATTTTTCGGAGCTCCGAAGTATATGATCAAATTATACCTTTTTGGGGGAATTGTTAAAGTATTTTTATTTAGTTTTATTATATAGCAATTTTTTTATAAATAGTTATAGGGTATGTATTTTATGATGGATGCGCCGATTTGTGATGAAACGATTTTATGGTATATTTATATATATATATATATATATATATATATATATATATATAGTTATTAAATGTTGCCATATACATTTTGCGTCTTATTAACTTGCCGCCTCCTCTCACTGTTCGCAATCTTATTAGTATTTTTTAAGCCTGCCATTTGTTTGGGTTTTAATATTTTTTTGGGTTTACCTGCGCTCGCGGTACGGGGCAATATAGGAGTTTTACTGTGTCGCGGGTTGCGGAAGTTGTTTAGTTTGGCCGGGGTTTAGGGCCAAACTTTACATGTGGTTTTAATGTAGATAATGTAGCTAGGTGTAGATTGGCGGCACTTAAAAACCGCCAAATCTGTAGCTGCGGTGGCGTTAATACGTAAGTACCGTGACTTTTTTATAAGTAATAGAAATAATTAAATTTTAAAGCACGAATTACACACCTACACCTGGGCATTGTAATATCTAGACAATTTATTGCCATAATATTATTAATAACTATAAACAATTCTGTAGTCCCGCCAAAAATTGCACCCTACTTTACTCTAATTGGCTGTTGCGCCATGCGTCGTAACATAAAGAAAATAAATTAATTGCCCTCCTGTGCACAGGATCTCTCTCTCGTGAACACGACCTTCCTATGCGCTGTTGTGAATCAGGAGGTTGGAAAACATGGCGGTCGAATCTTGAGCGCACGACCTACTGTTACTGTTGTTTTCAGTTGTGCACCCAGCTTAAGGGGGTGCCTCCCATTTCAGGTCAAGATTTTATATTTATATTAATCACTGATCAACTTTAAGACTTTTTCAATTGTTTAACTTTCACTAAATGAAAAATATATACAGCGCATACTTTCTGCATAATTAGCTGCCAAAGTTACATTTTTATCGTTTTGGGTTGTACAAATAAGGAGAATTAAATTTATTGCAGAACTGAAACTTTTTAGGTTTAACTGCAATGCCACTGGCTACTTCATGATATGGTTTGCATTTCTATTTCAAAAACTCATTTCATGTTTCTTGGCTGTCAAAATCGTTACAAATTTGAGAATTTTGAAACGCCAGGTAAAATTAATTAATATTTTCTGAAAGAAATTCAAACCATTTCTTGAAGTAGCCAGTAGCATTGCAGTCAAACCTAAAAAGTTTCAGTTCTGCAATAAATTAAATTCTCCTTATTTGTACAACCCAAAAACGATAAAAATGTAACTTTGGCTGCTAATTATGCAGAAAGTATGCGCTGTATATATATATATATATATATATATATATTTCATTTAGTGAAAGTTAAACAATTGAAAAAGTCTAAAAGTTGATCAGTGATTAATATAAATATAAAATCTTGACCTGAAATGGGAGTCACCCCCTTGACGGACTGAAGTTGGTAGAGGGAGAAGCGGGTGGGGCAGACTCGGACCGCTCTCCCGTCACCGCCGCTGATTGGTTTACGACGGACTGCGCCTCGCGCGACTCACCTGGCGTCCCGGCCGCGCATGCGCGAGCGAGGCGGGGAATGCAGGCCACGGGGCACGAAGCCACAGAGACAGGGCGCTGTGCTCGCTGTGTTCTCTATGCTGGCGACGTCGCCGGGCGTTTGGTTCTCGGCTGTTTTTTTCATAAAACATCGCTGGCTTCGCGCATGCGCAGGTAAACGAAACCTTCTGTTTTCCCGCGGAATTGTGCTGTTGTTCTGTGTTCGCTTTGAATTAGTACCAGGCCGACGGAAATTTTTTATTGAGGGAGCCACGTTTACGGAATTAATCGATAGAAGACTATAGTAAGCAGGATGTGCGGGATAATGCCTGGGATTTGATTTTAAGGGAATGCTATAAAACTGAGTTGTAGGCCTATTTATTATGAAATAATCAATAAATTTGTTTTCGTCCTCGTGCAACTGCTTAGTCAAATGATGAAATTATCAAAAAAAAAATTTTTTATTATCTTCATGAACCCGTTTATTTTTACGTTCACATGCAACAGGCGTGAGTACGATCATTGCGTAACAGTACAAATAATACATAGTTTCAGACTAGAGTACTCCATGTAGGCTATCATCACATGCCTTGAAAAATTATTAAATCTATTATTATAAATACAACTACTATTTTTTCAAAAATTACAGTCACCAAAATTTTAATTCACCTGTTTTGAGAAGGTATATCGTGTACTAGTGCGTGCAACAACATGTGATTTTGTTTACACATTTACCATAGGTGTAGCCGGTATTTGTGGGAGAGGGCAGAAGCCAGTTCCTCCTTGGGAAACTCTTTTACAAAGATAGGCCTAGTGCTTGAAAATACATTTTTAGGCTAGTTGACGATCCCTTAAGATATTTTTGAAATCCCTGTCATCTGTTTTTTTTTTTGTAAAATAAAATTCTTTGTCTAAATCAATCTGGCAACCCTATTTCCCCCCCCCTCCCATTTTTTACTACGCTCTTGACACTTATTGTTACAGAAACATGTTCCTCTTTTGAGAAAGCTTCTCTGCACTAATACCTGTGCCTTGTTAAAAAGTGTAAACAAATATAGACTTAAAACAAACAAAACACAAATCTGTTTAAAGAAAATCAGTATGTATGTGAATTTCAAACAAATTCAGTGTGGTTCATTAAATAAAATTTCAACTGACAAACAACATTTTAAAATATAGGTAAATCAATTCAAGATGTAGTTTCGGACATACGCCATTACTCATTAAACTGTATGCCATGACAAACCTCAGTCTGTTCGTGCCTTAAGAAGGGAATAGATCTCTTTCCCGAAACGTCGCAACTGTTTTCTTAGGAATCATATATTGTGTTAGCTGCGCTATTATCGTTGTGGTTTTCAAAATATCTGTTTTTTCGCTCAACTGTTGCTTACGGTGTTCTTCTGTGCTGTCGTCACTGTTTATTCACATCGCTGAGTTCATCTGTGCGTCTCTGTATAGCCGTTGTTTTTTCAATTTTTATCTGTTTAGTTTCATCGTTGGGTTACTGTGTTTGCCGTTGTGCACCGTAAATTTTGTTTGTAAATTGAACAGAAATATTAATGTATACTTACATATTTGTAAATTTGTACATTTACATGAAAATAAATGTATCACTACAATATAGTGTTACCATTAATGCTTTGTGTTGCCCCAATACCTCCATTATTTAAAGTTATTTGCAAAACGTTGTTTGAATGCTTTCCAGTATTAACTGCACATATTTAAAACGGTAAAACAAAAGAAGGCTAAAAGTGATATAAAAAAGTTAATTTTTCTGTGGCTTTAAAACCAAACAAATAAAATGTTTATACAATAACTTCATGCTTTTAAGCACACACATATTTTAACTAAACACACTATTTTAATATCTATCATTTATTTCAAAATAACTTGACCATCGACAGTGCACGCTCTTACATATTTTTTTTACTAGTCTATACATCTATATAATTATTGTACAGCGGGAAATCAACGTAACATTGCAAGACCAGTTTTACAAATTATATTTCACTGTTACTTAATTACATAATTCATGAAGAACGAACAACATAAGAACACATACATTTGTTCGTTACCGAGGTTAGATGTTACTGCATGCATTAATGACATACGAAACTACAGTAAACTCGTGGAATAACATAATGTCATTGTTAAGAAGACTGCAAGTATCCGCTCTACCACTCTGGCTCTGGGGTAGAGCGCCTGCCTTGAGACTTGTAGGACCCGGGTTCGCGTCCCGAATCCTCCAAGGCGGATTGCCCAGAAAAAATGGCGGCATTTTTATGGTATGAATACAATCCCTTGTAACAAGTCAGGCTACCAAAGAGACGGTGGGTGGAAAAAAAAAACCCTTCTAGGATGGCTTCCAAATGGGGAGCCCGTTTCTTTTCTTAGGGCTCCCCATGCGGTGGCCATTCCGGGGGTTTCTCCGGGTCGCAGAGTTTTGCAAAAATTTATTTTTAGTTTTGTAGATTTTTAGTTTGTAGTAACTGTAACATTATAATTCCACCATGTTGAAAATAAAGCTCAAACAAACATTTAAAACATTTTTTTTTTCGTACATAAAATATTTGAATTAAATGTGTATCAGTCAGTGAGTGGGTGTATACCGATGTTGTGTGTTCAACCATTTATCGGTATATATTTTCTTGAAGTATCATTGGCAGTTAAATTTTACACTATTGATAAATACTTTTGTTATGTAGTATTTTAGAAGTTTTTGACGAAAAAATATTCATAGGCACATTAATTTTATTCTTAAAAATATTATTTCTGAAAAACCACATAGTTTTCAATTAGGAATATCGTCGTTAACACACACACGTATTTTATATAGTATATATAGTATATATATATATATATATATATATATATATATATATATATATATATATGTGTGTGTGTGTGTGTGTGTGTGTGTGCGTGTGCGTACCAGTATAAAATCCAGATTTAAATAAAATATTATATTTATTTCAACACGAGCAAAGCCTTTGTTACTTTACAACACAATATTATGATTAATAAATTATCAATTTTAGGCCTCGTCAAGCAATGCGTGGTATACATATATATATGTTTCAATTATCTTACAAATAGACGCTTTTCAGTCATATTTGCAAATTCAATTTAATGGTATTAGGTGTTCCGCAAAGTAGTAGTTTATCTCAACTACTCTTTAATATTTAATAAATGATATTCCAACTGTAATCAGAATTAATCAAGAAAAGATGCCGATGAAAAAAAATATAATTGGGAAATATGTTTGTAAAACTATTCAGAAAGATATTTCAACTGTCCAGATCTGATTTTTAAGTTAACAAACGACTCTGAATTACGATAGAATTTATTGAATAACCTTTAGTAAAAAAAATCAATCCATCAGAATTATCACATAGTAAGTAATGACATTAAATATGGTGTCCTCTTTTAAGACCTTCGAGTTATATTGGATGCCAAGCTTTTTTTTTCACCAACGTGTAGATAATGCTATTAGATACACATGGAGCTCTTTATGTCTTATTAAATTAATAACTTTCTCTGCATCAACTAATTTGAATCAGAAAAGAATTGAAAGTATGTAGAAAAAAAGGTCTTAAATTAATATTTAAAAATTTCAGGCATTCAAATTATTTTGAATAAGCTAAATTCCTATATAAACTTATTTGTCTATTTAATAGACGTTCAATCAGTGATGAACTTTTTATTATATACATTTTATTACCATTTGTTGGTTCAGACATAATATGTCGGTTTAGATTAAGAATTCCAACTAGCAATTACAGAATTGGTGACACTTTTAAAATCATTAGTAACTATAAAATGTGTAAAAAATTATAACATTTTTTGAATTATCTAGATATATTCATTGGTAAGAAACTTAAGCAAAAAGTAAACTACATATTTATTTTGTATGCACTTTTTTAGTTTCTGTTTAAGATTTTTGTGAAAACCAAAGTAACCAATCAGTTAAAATGAACTTTATCAATCTTTATCTATCCGTGTGTTTTGTTGTTTCGTGTTTTGTTGCAAAGTTATTGATATGTATCAGTATGTGTCTTATGTTAATGTGTTTTTTGTTGATATTTTATGTTATTTTCGTTTATAGGTGATGTAAGACACAAAAAAAAATCAATTTTATTTGACAGTTTTAATGAAGCAGAATAATTTGCTATAATATTTTTTATTTCCTAATATAAAAAATACTTAAATATTAGCAAGTTTAATTTTGAAAGACTGCAAGCCTGTGCAAAGCCCACCAACATTCGATATACGAGCTTATGTCTCCCCTAGAGCACCTGTGCTGCTTGACCTGTGCCTTCTACACTACACAAAAATATTTTCCTCGCATTTCAGCATCTTAAAAATACATTTCTTAGACTTTAAATAATTTAATATGGTTATTAAAAACCTTAATATCTGATTTTTTTTTGTGTTCTATGACCCTAATAATGAAAACATTAAGAAAACCATTGAATTTTTGCGTTGGATTCGCACTCATTAAATAATGATCAACAAATATTTTAATTATTCCAGTGTGGAAAACTGTAAATTCTATGAAGCTAGTTACATTACAATTTTACTAGTAAGGCCGTTCGTTTTCCTCATTCCGTAGAATGTATAAGAGATGTAGGCAGAATTCCCCTTTGCCCTTTTTTAAGTTATGGCAGTTTTTCATTATGGTATTTTTTCCGTCACCTCCGTCAAAACAGGAGGAAAAGTGACATAATGGAAAACTACAATTTTTTTTTACAATTTGAAATGAGAATACAGTGCTGCTCCCTATAACACATTTTTGGAAACATTTGTTTCTTAACGTCCGGGACCTGGAGGTGATTTGTGATTGGAAATATGACAGTCAGAAGCGCTATCTGTAGGCTTTAAAGTTAACCTGAGAAACAGATAGAGGGTTGACAGCGCTACCTACCGAGGATTCTATACACTACTTCGAGAGAAATGCTGCTGTACTCATCCTATGGAGTGTATAAGAAACTATGTCAGAATTCCGTCTCGTTATGGCTGTTTTCCGTTATGGTACTTTTCCGCCTTTTTCGAAGAGGCCAGGCGGAATTTTGGCATTATGGTAGTTTTCCAGTACGGTAGTCTTCCGCGCCCCCTCTGTGTGGCCACGGCTTAAAGGAGGGGGCGGCGCACTACTTACAGCGGTCGAGGGTATTATCTGAGCGACGCGAAGAAAAAATGTTCCATCCCGCATGGAAATCCTTCCTCCCTATCAAGCCAAACGTTCGTTGAGGAGAATGTGTGCACGACTCGACTCAGCCAAGAGAATAGACGTTACATCATCAACGACCAAGGTCCCATTTTATAAAGCTACAATTTTACTAGTCACAAGTAAATTATCTTGTGGATAAAGAAAAAAAAGGCGACGAAGTTGTTTTATATAACTACAAGCAAGGATTAGCATAAACCAGTGCAGATTTACAAGTCACAAACTGTTTCTACAATTAATATTACCACAGTGTTTCATATAGTTCCTTTTAATCTACTGGGCTTGAAGTTTATGAAACAATTTCTGCTAGTCTTACCACCATAGTAAAACCTTTTACACTTAAATTTATTTTCTTAACGTGTGAAAGTATACTTGATATAATATTCACTGACGCTTATGGAGATGATATAGCTGTCACTGAGGTTTGGAAAACATGCAATTTTCGACTCAGGGTTTGTACGGTCTTTGTGATAATATTTGAATATAATGAGATGTTTTGAATGAATTTGTGACAAATTATATGACATAAACTGGAACAGCCGCGACAGTGTAACAGCCGCGAGCAGTAACCATTGAGCCATCAGCTTAGACATAATACAAAACTAGGAGTTTGTGAGGCGCCTAAGTCGCCCGTTTAAAAATGATAAATATTACCAACACTTTAATTTAAGATTTAAATTTTCATTAAAAATTCAGTTTATGGTAATATTGTGTAAATAAAAATTATTTCTGATAAATAAATGTATATATAAATATAAAGTTCATCCGTGCTATTTACCGATAATTTTAGCAGCAATTAAGTGACCACAAAAGAATATAACATAAAAATTCAAGGAAAAAAAATAAGCTAAAAAAAAAACTTTCGGGAATATATATATATATATATAATACATAAAATACAAAAATACCAACTTTTTTAATAGAATTATGAACCCAAAGATACAAGCATATTAAAAAAAAATGGGTTGTGGCTGTGTCTTGGATACGGCCGTGTGTTGTACGTGAATACGTGTACGTAACAGGTAATATTTTCTATACAAAAATATGTTGTCTGTAAAGTCGGTTTACGGACGATAGTTTAACGTTACAACGTCATAACAAAACATTGATGACATGTTGCATACATTTATGAATAAAATTGAATCATTTTCATTGAATTATCACTATTTTGTATGGATACAAAGAAGGAGTGAAATGAAATCTACAATTTAAGTGATAATTTTACTTTTATTGCACTCATTAATTAAAATATGTTTATTACTTTAACGAACAGATTATTTTAACTATAACTTTTATAGATGTTTGCTATTTAACTTCTTCCAATCTGTGTTATTCTGTTAAGGATAGGACGATGATAGGAAAAGTAGGAAACGAATGGGAGTGTTTCAAGTTTAATGTGCCTTGAAAAAGTCAAATCGATGGTTGTTCCAATCGAGTGGAAGAGAGATAGATGCGGCGCAAGCGTACAATGAGCGTAACGGGACACAGCGTAACGGGACCATGTGCGCAACGGGACACTTTTTCGTGCGTGCAGCCGGCGTTCATCGATTTATTAGACGTTGTCACGCCAAAATAAAACAAATAAAACAAAAAAAAAGATCCATGAGTTAAAGGTCTGGAATTTACCCTGAAGTCTCGGTATGGGGTGCTTCGTTGAGTCAACATTGTACCAAAACTTTGATGATTTTGACTGTGTAGGCAGCCGTTGTATTCCCATGGAAAACCATTTTGTACGATTTTGGTAAGTTTTCATGGTCTACTTCTTTGAACTGAAATACTGAAGTTCATTTTCGCAGATGTAATTTAAGAACATTTATGCCAATGAATGAACAGATTAACAAATATAAATATTATTTTATGATAATTTGGCTAAGTTTTGCATCAAATGAAAAAAAAAGCGTTTAGTATGTGCACTTAGGGTGGAAGTAGCACTCACCAAACATCTGAACATAATTGCAAAATACTTTGCTAGAACTCTGATACAAATTGATGTAAGTCTTGCTTACTTTATAAGCTGTAAACCTTTTTGCCTTACGCTGTAGTGCTTGATAGGAGACGTTAGAAATTACTCCCCATTTTTACACCCTAAAGACGAAATAAGGGAAAAATAAGCCATAGAGCCGTGAAAGTTCTTCTACTTTGATGATATTCATAGAAAGATACCATAATGAGGCCTGCCTAACCGGATAACCAGCCATGCGTTGGGATGGAGTTAGCTTTACATGTAAAATACTTTAAGGCGCGATGTAGTCAACTTTTTCCAATTTCGTTTACCAAATGAAAATTACACGTGGCGTTGAGAAGATAACATCATCACTATATAAAAAAAAAAGAAAATACATTTTAGGTTTGTGTTTTCAAACGTTTCGCAAGAGAATGGCGCAAAGATTGTACAACATATAGCTTACCCGAGTTACTTTCAACATTCCGTTTCTTGTGTACTACTGATTGCACATAATTTAACAATTTTTTTAAATCAACTGGTAAGTGTTTTACACGTTTTTTTTTTAAAAATCTTTTCTTTGTCTTTTCTGTGAAGCATTTATTATTTAACTGGTTTCGTAGATCCTTACCTTGGGTAGATATGTAAAGTTTGACTTTCGGAGCGTTCTTTTCGCCGTTATTGCAACCCTACACCGCACACTACGGCATAATTAGCATAATGGTGTTTAACTGCCCTGCTCACCGCGGCGCGCGCCACAATAGCACCAGCGCAGCGCAACATTGAGAGCTGAGACTCGACTGTGACTGTTTAGTGTGAAAAGTCGCGCAAGTTTGTATAATTATTGTCACCTGCGCGGCTTTTTGCACGCATAGTGATTATCTGTTTATATATTTGTAACAGAACAAAAAAGGCGAGGAAGGTATCGCGTTGTGTAAAAATTTACAAAAGAGCACTGAAATAATATTAATGATCAGGAAATTAGAAATAAACTCGACTTTATTTATGATTCCCGGGTGGAGGGGGGGGGGGGGAATCCTTGGAATTATATTTATCATTCCTGTTTCACAGTCACGGTTTTGCCAGCGCAAGCAGGCCTTCGCAGTGAGGGGCTTTTTATTTCCTGCGAAGGGGGGGGGGGGGGGAGGAAAGTCCCCTACCCTCCGGGTATTTACGCCTATGGGCTTAAGGCTCGGTATCACACGCCATGTTGTTTTATTCGTTTTTGGTCATTACGTTTTCAAGGGCTATTTATAAAAGACTAGCTTCAGTACCCAGCGTTGCCCGGGCTGAACACAGGGTGAAGGGGAACTGTTTAGAGATCAGATGTAGTTAGTAATTGTCTTCTTAATTTGAATGTCAAGTGTGCAAAATAATTTATATCACTTTCAGATCCCGACAGACGTTGTTCTGCCAGTGTATAGTTATTTACCTGGTCTGTATGTTATCTAGACTCTATAAAGCAATATAGAAAAAAAAAACACTGACAAATAAGGGATTACTAATATTGAAAAGATTCCATTATCTAGCTAATGCTCGGCATGAATTGCAATGCCTCATTCAGTTTTGTTTTGCAATATGTTTGAAGTAGTTACACATATACAAATAATCTATCCATGTCTCTAAATTTATATTTATCTCTATCTACATCTATAGTCCTTTATATCTATGTATCTCTCTATCTGTATTTATCTCTATATCTACATATATACCTCACACTATCTCTATGTATTCTATATGAGGGTACTGATTGCTTCGTTTTTGATATCACACGGGTGTTTTTAACTTGTATGGGAAAATTAAGAAAGATAAGGCATCTAGTGCGTTGCAACTTCTAGCGCCTGCGGCATCGTCAACACACACTTCGTACGTGTACTGCATGTTGTATATAACCCCCTCCAAAGCATTTGATTCTAAATTGGACTTTTAGTAAGTATCCCTAATGTTATTGATAATATAATATAGCCTATAGCCTTCCCCGATAAATGTACTATCCAACACTGAAATAATTGTTCAAATAGGACCAGTGGTTCCTGAGATTAGCGCGTTCAAACAAACAAACTCTTCAGCTTTATAATATTAGTATAGATTGAACTAGATATTTCCTTGCATTTGTTTCTCTGCCCAGATATTCTATTAGTGTAATATCTGTTAATAATATATGTGGCGTAAGAAAAAAATGCAAAACAGGCATTGAATTAAATTTTTTTTTAGAAATAACTCTTCAAAAAAAGTAATGACCAAAAATAAAAACAGGTCTAATTCCTTTCTGACGTGTTGTCATCTTGGTTTAACAATACTCATAACAGGATTGAATTTTTCCGATTATTCCTAGCGAGTTCCTTCAAGCTAATACATAAACATGCTTCTAGCATTTAAGCTTTTTACAGCTGCGTCTTGTTTTTAGACCGAGCGAAGCGAGGTATCCGTAACCACGGAGTTAGTCCGTAACACCTAGAGCCATCGCTGTTTGTTATCAGCAAAAAAGGTTGATTTTTTTTTTTACAGATTTAATAAACACGCACGGAGCTTTCAAACTTAAAGACATATCTTTAAGAACAGTGTTAAACACAGATCACGATACTGCATACCTCAAAGTTGACTGAAGAAAATAACAAGCGATTGAATGTAACCGAATTACATATACTAGGTTACTTCCGTAAAAATGTATTCGTTGCGTTAACTTTTAAAACTATATATATATATATATATATATATATATATATATATATATATATATATGAACAATAATCTAATTTTCTTGTTTTTTTTTGTTGAGGACATTGTATAGTTGGGGTTTTTTAGGCTTTATTTTTTTTTGTGTTGTGGCAGTGCGGTGAGTGTTGTAGAGCCGCGAGATGCTGTGAAAAGAGCCGTACGTGGCTCGCGGGCCGCGGTCCTAGGATAACAGCTCCGCGATGCTGAGCTGTAGGTGTGTTGCCCACCTCAGCAGGGCGCTGCGAGGGCCCCCGTGCACGGCGGCGAGTCGAGTGCTCTCCACGGGGCCTCCAGAGAGGCGCTCTCAATTACCGCGCGCGCCCTCTACAGTTAATTAAGGAGCCCGCGCCGCGCAGGTTCTTCTGCACCGCTCGCCTCCCGCCCGCCACCGACCCCGAGGCGACCGCAGACCTACGAGAGGCGAAGCGAACGCGTCGGCGGGGTTGAACGGGAGCACCCGGAGAAAACCCCCGCCGGCTCGCGGCAACGTCCCCCCCCACGTTTTCCCGGCCGGGAATCGAATACAAACACTCAACTACGGTTGGTATAACCCATATCCAGTTCACTAAATAGTGAACAATGTTTTCTGAATGGTGATTTTTTTTTTTTTTTTTTTTTGTAATTTGTAACGTCATGAAATAGGCCTATGTATTTAAAGATTCATACAAAAATTACGTAGCTGAAGAAAATAATTACAGTGATATTGAAAATTAAATTAAAAATTCAACATTAAAAATAATTTCATCACTAAAAAAAAGCGTGGGCAAGCGGATTTCTTTATTTACTTCATAACTTCCAGATATATTCAGACCTCGAATGTTAGGAATATGTTACTTTAAAATATAGTAAGTAACCGCATGTTACGAGACCAATAGTATGAAAAACCTATAAATTCTCAAATTACATTAGAAATAAGGTCATAATATTTTCAAATACGTATTTCGGGATTGCGGGAATCGTAGGATCAGAACAACTTTAGGGTAAAGTGACCGAATATTGGATACTTTTTAAAAATTGAAATTTGCATAATGAAAGAAATGATATTAAAAATCACAATTTACTCCGTTATTATCTTTGTTAAACATAGTTTACACTGACATGTATTTCTAGTACGCAAATAGTTCACGTAAATATTAAAATAATAAAAAGCAAAACAATAACATTTTTCAGTTCTGAAAAAAGGTAGTCCAATATCGGATACTAGGTGTTTCTAATATCGGATAGTAGGTGTTTTTAAAATTAAATTATGAAATAAGGCATAATTCTTCCCGGCAGTTGAACAAGTACAATACATAACTGTTAGACTTAAAGAAAAAGAACTAAAAATATATCAAGCATTGATTGCAAGGAACCTGAGTTCTGTGGAACATATTAAACGTCTGTCTGAAACAAAAAATTAACTAAATCACGAACCACAGTTTTCACAAACAAATGTTTTCCAGATGTGTTTACCAATTACAGCACACATTTCATGTACCCATCCTAGACAGCGAATGCACCGGATCCAGTCGCTTCCAGAATGATCTTCGCGATATGGCACACCACAGTAGAGTCACTCTTCATCTGCACTGTCGCTGTCATCCGTTGAAACAAGAGGTGGTTCGTCCTCCAAATCTGAATCTTCAGAATCTGTGAAATTTGCCTTTGAAGTTCCTTTCTTTCCCTATGCCTTAGGCAAGGCTGTCTTCCTAGAAATGGACGTTGTTGCTCCCTTCAAGATTTTTTCATTGTTTACAATTTATTTCTTGGAACTCGTTGGAAGATTCTGTTTACGTTTTCTTAACTCTGCATTTTGTAAAGAGACTGTAAGCTGTGCCTTGTATGGAGATGAAGTGATTACGGCTGTTTGTCCATACCTTCGACTCTTTTTAGAAGGCCCTAGTAGGATATGGCATGGGCGTAAATGGAAAGGGCTGATTGTAACTGCACCATTTCTCTTTTTCTGAGTCTCACAAGTTTTTGGAATGTCAGTGATTTCATCCATGGATGTATCATGGCTTGTTCCTTCTTGGTACTTTGTCCTGTCTTCAGATCCTACATAAAATTGGAAAGAGGAATTTCCGATCATGTAACACCATTTTCATGTTACAAACGTTGACCTGATTTGTGATTCTGCTTTTCTTCAGGAAGGAAATCTTGCTCTCCAAAGACTAGTGGATCAAATGGTAATGTATCACACTTTCTGAACCAGTTTACAGCCGATTCCATGGTAGCTGCTCACATGCAGGCGCGTCCCATTAAACTTCCAACTTGGTAAAAAGAAACAGCTCTGAAAGGATGGGCATCCAGCGAATTTTCAACTTCAGCAGAATAAAACATTTTAAATGGAGCCATGAAAGCTACATTTAATGGTTGTAGCTTGTGTGTTGAATGTGGCGGAAGGCAAATTATTTTCACCCCATTCTGCTGTGCTAATTCTATCACATGTAAATTTCTTGTATGGGAGTAATGTCCATTAAGAATCAAACAGACAGGGTCATCAACTGTTGGCTTGACTATTTTAATAAAATGGCGGAACCAGTCGGTGAAAATGTGATGTTGAATCCAACCAGATGGATGGGTAGCTGCTATAGTAGTACCAGGTGGGGTACCATCTAGAAGTTCAGGTTTCATGTTGGTTCTGGGGAAAACTAACATGGGTGGCACAAAATTACCTGCTGCACTCATGCACGTCACTACAGTGATCAGGGATCCTCGCTCTGCAGAAGTCAACTTAGCAACTTCTTTCTTTCCCTTCGTGCCGATAATTTTCGAGAATGTGCCCTGAACCACTGTCACACATGTTTCATCAACGTTGTAGATTCTACAAGGGTCATGGTTTATCAGCTGAAGCTCTGGTTTCAGAAGCTGGAAAAACGCGTCAAATTTCTCTTTTATGAAGCTTTTCACTCTAGCTAATGAAACAGCACTTGGCGTTGGCACTGCTAGTTCAGGATGCCGACGGAGGAAGTTTTTTAGCCATTTTTTTTCCAGCCATTCCTTTCTCGGCAGTGAAAGGATGTGTCAAATTATTTTTCACAGCAAGTTGGTAAGCAAGTACCCTAACATCTCGTCTTCTAACACCATGGTAACGCGTGTCCATTTCTTTACAGTAAGCAGATAACTGGTTTTCAAGGTCATCCTCTTAAGCACTCTTCCTTCCCAATGGAGTAGACATTAGCTTTTCGATGTATTTTCCTTTATTGTTCACGTAATTTTCGAGTGCGGACCTCGGGACATTAAAGGCTTTGGCAGCCTTAAGGTAACCTTACTTTTCACTGCGTTTATGGCTTTCCGCATTGAGTCTGTATCCCACGACCTTCGTTGTGTTGCAGTAGATATCTAAAACAAAATACATTTTCAATAATCTTAGTAAAAGAATGAAACTTATGTAATCACACTTACATAAGCAAAATCATTTGTTTATGTGAACAATTATTACAAGAATTCTTTAATAAACATACAGAAAAAAGAACATTAAGTAATAATTTTTAATATAATTGTATGAAAAAATTCAAGGCTGTATGCAGTTAAACTATACAGAAATGTGTTTAGGAGTTAATAAAATACTACATAAACAGAAAAAAAGTAGTATTTTTCATTGCTTTAGGCATATTTTCGCGACAAAATTGGCAATATTTTAGGTTCAAATCTCTAAAAACACATGAAAATTATGTAAAAAATAGGCCGTAAATATTATTTAACAACACAACACATATTTTTATTTAAAATTCCCAGTTTATAATTACTGTTTTTATAAATTTATTTCAATAATTCAAAGTTGTTCTTCGTGGAGCACCTTTTTGCGGTAAAATTGGACTTGGAGCCCTATTATCGGATATCCGTTATTCAGCATCCCTCATAATCCGATATTAGGCATCATAAAACTTTGGTTGTTCCGTGTCAAAACCAAACTTTTGTACGCATTAACAACACTTACACATTAAACTACAACAATTGTAGGTTAATCTAATGTATATATGTCGTTTGTAACTACTCACCTTCTACCCGCAATATGCCGTTCAAAACTCTGCTTGAAAATTTCGAAACTTCATAAAACACAAAAAAAAAAAAAGATAATGGCGTCTGACACGCTGGTGACAATGGCCGCGCATTCTTGCGAGTGCAAAGGGTACTTAAAGTCAACTGTTTAATACCACCACCGTTAAGAGTGCAGCATCTGTGTGTTCAAATATCCTGGTATTCGATATTAGCAACCTATCCGATATTCGGTCACTTTATTACCTTATTGTGCAAAGTAGTGTAATTTTCCCACGAAAGATTCTTTTAGAAACCTGAAAAAAATGTTGACAGCCATTATGATGCCAAATAGCATTATCTCACGTTAAAAATGTTTATAAGCGACATAGTAATAATAGACACAAGGGTCAAGTTCGAACACCTCTATAATATAGTTGTTTTAACATTATAATAATTTTGAAAAAAAAAAAATTCTCAGATCTCCAAAACAGATCTCCAAAAATGGTCACATTATGTCCCAAATTTCCCTGGAAGGATGAATATGAAGTGAATTATATGAAATGTTTTGAAGTTTCTGAAATGAAAAAAAAAAGTTTTAAATGAAATGAATGAAATGAAACTTAACAGGAAACTGGAGAAGGGGGTTTCGGTTGGAGGAGAAGGGGTTGGCCTGGAGCCGGACAAAAGACTTGTGCTGCGTGTTGCATAACGAAGTGATTGCAGGCGAGACGCGAATCGGTCGATTGGTCGAGGAGGAGCCCTGGTCCTTCCGTGCTTCTGAAGCAAGAGGAACAGACCTGTTCTCTGCGGACGTCAATCAGCGCAAATCGAGCGCGATCGCTGACGAAATTTGTGCTCGAAATTCCGACGTGTGGGCGCGGACTTGACACCGGTCAAAAACCAGGTCCACGGGCAGACTGATAGCAGTTATCACAGCCCGCAGCTGGGACCTCTGAACTCGAGGACGAGTTTGAACGGCAGCGGTCGATGGCTCGAAGACAGACCGGCCGTGCGCCGCCAAGCAACAAGAAGTCGGTCAGTGACAGTCACCTTCAAACCACGTAGCTCATCTCGCACGTTGTTTCCTCTGTCGTCTGTGGATTTACAAGTAACTCACTATTGGTTTACACACGGAAACATCATCTCTACAAAATATCCGAAGCACTCATCCATAAGGTAAGTCCATTTTATCGAGTAAAGCTGCGTTACTAGCAAAATATATTTTCCCCAAGCTGTTAAAAAAATCCACAACATTGTTAAATATAAAATATAAAAGAAGAAAAAAACATTTAAGTTTATATAATTTCACAGTGAAGAGCGTTAGAATATAATTTTATCTCATTTTAACTACGAACAATTTAAACTATTTAAATTCTATTGGATGATTTGTTGAGATTTAAAACGCCTCGCCTTAAGTTTCTATGCAAAAGCACTTGACGCGAAATTATGTTTACTTCTGCTGTTTAAAAATTAATTTCTGAAGCATCTGATTGCTGAATTCCTCTTGTGGAAAGCATCCAATCTTCAGACCTGTTTCCAAAGCACCATTAAAAAAAAAAAAAAAATCCAATAATTGAATCGTCCAGCGGAGAAAAGATTTAAGTGAATTTTTCCTACATTTCAGGAGAAAAAAAAACTATTTGCTAACAAATTACGTTCACCTAAATTTCCCCATTACTCTCTGTGTCAACTACCATCCGCAGTTAAACGATAGACTGTTTAAAAAATCAAATATTAAAAAAAAACGTTTTCCAAATAGTTAAATTTTAAAACGGAATAAATTACTTTCTGCTCTCCTTAGTTGCTGTAAAAATCTTTGTACACTCGTTAACAGGTTAAAAAATTAGTGCGTAATAATAATCTCAGGCTTTCACGGCCATTGTCTGAAGTAGCTTGGCTTCTGGATATGTAGCCGCGTCCTTGGCGAATAATTCACCGACGTTTCAGTCGACATTGCAGTCGCCATCATCAGGGAGCAGTTACCTACAGTAGGTTCGCCAAGGACGCGGCTGCAACCGTAGGTAACTAACTGCTCCCTGATGATGGCGACTGCAATGTCGACCGAAACGTCGGCGTATTATTCGTCAAGGACGCGGCTACAGCCCAGAAGCCAAGCTACTTTAGTGCGTAATAAACGTTACTTAGAGACCGGAAAAATTGGCGAATTCATTTCGCGATAGGCTAAAATACAAATAGTTATACCTCAGTGCTACCTCTGCTATTGGCTCACAATTTACCTGAATGACGCTGGGCCAATGAGAAACACCCGACCAAAGCTTTATCTAATCACAGGCTGCTAAGTTGGGACGTCTCACAAGACAGCAGCCAATGAGTGGGTGGTATTTGACCGAGTGTACGTAGAACTATGGAGTTCATCCTGCAGGTCATTGAACCCGCGAATTTTTCCGGTCCCTAACGTTACTATAACGACAGGGGCCACACCTCACGTCTCGCGTCTGGGATGGAGCGGCCCGGCGCCTCCAGGACTCTGATTGGCTGCCACGCTCTGCTAGCCGTGTGCTGCCTGCTGCCTGGGGCCTCTGGCGATGGTGAGTGGGGCGTCTGCGCTGCCCGAGTGTCGCGCGACACTGCACCCAAACATTCGCCTCGCCCAGATTAGTACTCAATTTAAAAAAAAATTGGTTGTAAAGTCGGTTTACGGACGATAGTTTAACGTGACGTCATAACAAAACATTGATGAAATTATTGCTTACTTTTATGAATAAAATTGAATAATTTATTCATTTTTATTGAATTATCATTATTTTGTATGGATACAAGAAGGAGTGAAATGAAATCTACAATTTAATTGATAAATGTACTTTTATTTGCACTCATTAATTCAAATATGTTTTTTACTTAAACGAAGAGATTATTTTAACTATAACTTTTATACATGTTTGCTATTTAACTTCTTCCAATCTGTGTTATTCTGTTAAGGATATGAAACGAATGGGAGTGTTTCAAGTTTAATGTGCCTCGAAAAAGTCAAATCGATGGTTGTTCCAATTGAGTGGAAGAGAGATAGATGCGGCGCAAGCGTACAATGAGCGTAACGGGACAATGTGCGTAACGGGACACTTTTTCGTGCGTGCAGCCGGCGTTCATCGATTTATTAGACGTTGTCACGTCAAAAAAAAAAAGAATCCATGTTTAGACTTAACGATTAAAACAAAAACAGAAATAGTTGCCCTTGCGGAATGATTCAGTCGACTTAATTTAAAGCCAAATCACTTTCTCAAAACACATTTACTGTATTTCGTTTTATGTATATACGAGGAGTTATTGCCACTCACATGGCTTATTCCTTACGGTCCTTACATCGTTTGGAGCGAAATGTATGAGAGCCCTTTTCCCACAATTTATACAATTAGAAAAAAATTACGAATACAATAATACCCCATCCAGAAGTAAATACCGTCATGTATTATCAGACCTACTTTCACTGTCTTTGCCGCACGAACGAGTTGCTTCACTTGATTGCACGCCTTGAAAGGATAGTGGAATGCTTTAAGTTAATAGGGACTGACTGCTACAGTTTCCCCTTTGAAGTCAGTGACGTTTTGGAAATGACTAGAACTGTTATAATACTGTTAATATAAATGTGTTTTAGTCTTTGACAATCTGTTAATTTGCGGTATCTGCCTTAAACGATGCCAAATTTTCAATATTTAAAGACAAAAAAAATAGCTATGGCATAGAAACTGTTGAAATCAATGAGGCATCTTTAAATTGCTGTGTCTCCTCTTTAAGGCTCGACCCCACAAGCTATGCTCATTTCATTTTCTTGTCATGAATAAAATTAGGGGGATTTTCCTATAAATTTATTGCCATAGCCCTCTTGTTAACAATGTTCATCTAATTTATGAAGAACTGAACGCTGGTTAAAATTTATCCAGGGATCTTCGTAAATTCACAGACACCGAGTTCACCTACTTTGGACGTGAATCCAAAAGAATATTCTTGGTATGTTAACAAAACATTAAAAAACAACACGAACACTCTTTTTTTATCCTTTATATTTTATCTTATGCCTTTGTTTAGAGCGAAACATACGACTCGGAAGTCGAAATAGGCGTTGTTTATACAAAGATTAAGTAATTTTGAATCATTTTTTTTAAATTATTTGTTAAAACTTTCTTAAATTTACTGCGATTTCTAACAATGTTCTCTATGTTTCGTCTTAAATTACGTCAAATATATTCATTTTAAACTATCTAACTGCGGTATAATTTCAAGATAATATTAATAAAACTTATCATTTAAATTCCCTTTTATATTATTAATATTTAGTTTCGTAAATTTATGGCGAAAAAGTAGTTTAAAAACAACAAATGGAAGAGAGCTATTGGCACAAGTGTAAAAACAAATCCCGTAGTTAATAGCAATGGCAACTCGGGGTGTAGACCTAGCTTTAGATGGGATCTCTTTGGCGTGATGGGAGTGCAGTTTCTAGGCATAATTTTAATAGAAGGTTTTTGTGAAACGTTTCTGACGCTGAAATGACAGCGAATAGGTACTTGTCCAAAGAGATATAAAGAGAGCACAATGCTATATACGTTGCTGGGCTCATTTTGTTCTCTTTGTGCGATGATTCGTCCCCCACTAAAAAAAAAAAAAAAAGAAACGAGATAGATAGATGGACGAAAGAATAAGACCGAGAGAGTGCGAATGCGCTTTGTTGAAGAAAAAATATATATAGGTATCCCATGCAGTCAGCTGTGAATGCCTTAAATTTTATATTTGCTACCAGCGCGCTCGCGTTCCTTTTTGCTCAACCAGCAGCGTAGAGAGCGTTGTTGAGACAGTCCCTGCATTTACCGCATAGATAGCGCTACCTGTTATGAATATCAAATTTATTTCAGAAATTTGGCTTGTTTCAAATGGCAGAATTGTTTGAAGGTACAGTTTTTCTTTGTGGTGAGTATTTTAATAGTGAGTAATATTAATTGTTAATTAATTAGGCCTATTGTAGATTTATCAATAATAATCATTAATTTCATGATCAGTTATTTTGGAGTGAGAATTTTTTTGTTAATTCATGTTTATTAATTTATTTTAATTTAAAATAAATACAAAAAATGTCAGGATTATTAAATACTTAAAAAAATGAATGAAAGCCGTTTTACCCCATACGATAGATACTTACGAGTTGGGGATTGAATTGCCAAATAAGTTTTACATCCACCCAGTGGCGTAGCCAGGATTTGTGTACGGGGGGTGTTAAGAAGCATGGCCCCCCCCCCCCCGTATTAAAGCGGGGGTTTCCCCCCCCAGGAAAATTTGGATTTTAAGGTGTAAAATAATGCTATTTTAGCAGTTTTCAGTACTGAAATTTAAATATTGTAACGGTAATTTTTTTATTAATTTTAATATGAAATTTGTTTGAGTGATGAATAAGAAATTAATTAAAGATTTGGTGCTAAGGGGGGGGGGGGTTGAACCCCTAAAACCCCCCCTGGCTACGCTCCTGCATCCACCTCGTTATTACTTTTAGTCAAGGGCTACAACGTGTTACTGAGTGTGATGTGATGCAAGTGTCGGAAGAAGGGACGCGTGTTGCGGGCAGGCTGCTCGCTGGAGCTGCGCCGACTGCGGCGCTACCAGCCGCTGCTGCTGGCTTGGTCCGGGCCGGAGGAGGGGGGCCGCCGCCTCGCGGTCAGGCGGCCGAGCGCCCCGGGCGAGGTGCGCTACTCGGAGGGCGAGCGCGCGCTACTGGCCTGCCCCGGCGAGGGCAACTGCCTGCTGCCGGCGGGCGGGCGCTGGCTGGAAGCCGTGTGCCGCGCGGGGCGTCTCGAGCCCGGCCCGGGAGACCACAGCTGCAGGTACCACCGACCTCACGTACCACCTACCATCTGTCCAACCTTTAAACATTCCTACGGTAATCTGCGAGAATACCCCGCGAACGACACATCAATCCTAGAGCACAGATATACCGTAATTGCGTGACGTTAAACTTTCTGCCGGAACTTACATGTCCAACATTCAGCAATATTTAGGCGCGGCGTTATAAAAAAAAATTGACGAGAATTAAATTTTTACGATGTGTGCGCAACATGCATCAAAAATTGACAGGATGAAAAAAAAAATGTTACATACAAATATGTGCTTTTAAACAATATACTTTAGTGATTAATTGTAATTACTCGTTTATATAATTTAAAAAAAATATTTATTGAAAATAATAGTGATAGAAATTGTGTTTATAACCTTTTTGAAGTTTATATATATATATATATAAGAGTTTATAGTCCCTCCCGTATATATAATTTATTTGCATTGTAAATTAAAAAAAAATATTTCTCTATTATTTAATAAATAATTAAAATTAAGAAATAAGAAATTAGAATATTTATTGATTTTCGTTTTGAACTAACAAAATCTCTGTTATTGTATTAAATTAATAATTCGTTTTATACACGTGTTTATATTAATATTGAGTACTGGGTGTTTACTTACATTTTTTTAATTTTATTGATTTTATACTTTAATTATAAAATAATTTCACTCCCACCATTTTATTATTTTTTTAAAAAATTATTTGCATGCAAAATTAAATTTAGTTTCTCATTAAGCCAATTAAGTATAAATTCTAACACCCGTACATAGGTACCCTAAACCAAATTTTTTGGTTGACAAGTTTTTATATTCTCTGGTGTTTATTAATATACTCACTGTCAGAAATTACAGTAAATCTACGGGGTTTTAAACAAATAATTCACCCCAAATAAGTGAATTTCATATAATTGGATCTTTGTAGAAACTACGACGTATTTCGACTTCCAAGTTCTGTTTTCGATGTAAACAGGATAAACAAATACTGGGAAGAAATAAGTTTGGTTTTCCAGAAGATTTAATCAGTTTTTTCAATGATTTGATTATGTACTAAGATTACCTATTCTTGTATATTCATGTTCAAAGAAAGTGACCTTAATACCCGTAAATTTACGAAAATAACGATAAGTGTACGATCAGCGTTCTGATTTAAAGTGAAAATTTTAACTGTGCTGTGACTGACACAGGAATTAATTTACGGAGAATATTAAAAAAAATTGTATTAAAAAACCTAACGTTAACAACAAAGATGTTTGAACTTGTTACATTATCTTACCAAACATACATTACTGCCTTTGTAGATTGTAATTCCCGGTGTTGTGACTGCTCACCTTGCATCATCCGAATTGACATACTGTTTTCACTGAGATCTGGCATATTTTTCATAACTTCAGGAGGGGATATATCACCCTTCCCCCTACCCCACGTAAAACTATGATAGACTCCATTCTGCAACTGCAAGATTTGTCATGTGGACGTCTAAATTTATCACAGTAATTGCAATACAGCTTCAGGTATAGTTTATTTAGACTTAGTAACACATAGGTCCTAGTTAAGGGTACTTATTGAAGTTGATATTCGTAGAACGGTTAAAACAAACTTTTACAGGTTTGAGTCTATTAGGTAATAATTACTAGACACGAATATATCAAAAACCTTGAAGAAGTATGCCTTAATTATCCCTTGTCATACTAAAATCTGAGTAATCATCTTAAATTGAAATCATAGCAAAGAATTAAAAATTCAATATGATGAGGATTGATTCTCATTCAGTCTCATACACCATGTTATTTTTTTTCCATATTTTTTGGTCATTTCGTTTATTTAAAAATTTTAACTCGCTACCTTCCTTGCATTTGTTGTTCTGCCGCAAATATTTTCAAAATAAATATTAACTTGTAATATCATGTGTTTAAAAGGCGCGCAAGTCTTCGTAATTATCATACCTGGCGCGACATGATATTACACTATGTGAATATCTGTTGAAAATATATGTGGCATTACAAAACTTGTAAGGAAGGTACCGAGTTAAAATTTTTAGAAATGACCCTCACATAGAAGATATGTTGAAAAGAAATTGGTTGTCTGTAAAGTCGGTTTACGGACGATAGTTTAACGTGACAACGTCATAACAAAACATTGATGAAATGATTGCATACTTTTATGAATAAAATTGAATCATTTTTATTGAATTATCACTTTTTTGTATGAATACAAAGAATGAGTGAAATGAAATCTACAATTTAATTGATAAATTTACTTTTATTTGCACTCATTAATTCAAATATGTTTATTACTTTAACGAACAGATTATTTTAACTATAACTTTTATAGATGTTTTCTATTTAACTTCTTCCAATCTGTGTTATTCTGTTAAGGATAGGACGATGATAGAAAAAGTAGGAAACGAATGGGAGTGTTTCAAGTTTAATGTGCCTCGAAAAAGTCAAATCGATGGTTGTTCCAATCGAGTGGAAGAGAGAGAGAGATGCAGCGCAAGCGTACAATGAGCGTAACGGGACACAGCGCAACGGGACAAAGTGCGTAACAGGACAATGAGTCATCCTTTTTCGTGCGTGCAGCCGGCGTTCATCGATTTATTAGACGTTGTCACGTCAAAAAATAAAAAACAAATTGTGAGCCAGTCTTCAGTACTCACCAGCGATGTATAACATAGAAAATCGGCAACAAGAAAATTAACGTGTTCTCATGTTGCAAATAATACAATTATAATACGAAACTCGGACACGAAATTTAACTTAGAGTTCTTTCAAACAACGCCGAGCGCGATGAATATACGAAAATTGTGTTTACAACTACATTTCTTGATGCGAATCACACGTAGTTTCCGCACCCGCCGCTAGAATTCGCTGCTGGAGCAGCTACGTCGGCTATCGAATCATTTTAATGCAGAAATAAATCTAAAACTATATAACAAAATGGCCCCGGCAAAGCGAAGAAGACTTGAAATTTTACTAAACTCCTTGTACTTTATTTTCGACAAAGAATTTTATTAAAATACTAGCCATTTTGTAGAAATTCATGTAAGAGTTAATATTATATAGTTTCGATTTGTCTTTGTGAACTTTAATTCATGCCATCCACCACAGATGGCGGTACCGTGGTTACACATTTTCGTTCCGTGCGACTTCCTTTACATTCTAGAAAGTACTACCAAATGCCGTATACCGAGAGCTAAGATGTTACACACCAAACCCCCTCCCCCTGCCGCTCGCAGACACCCCTTACCATGGGGCCCGGACAGGAGGAAGGCACCATGAACACCCAAACTGCTTCCAGGAAGGGATTTTGCGCCTTACGGAAGATCAAAGTGTAATGCTAGAATCAACACCCCGAAGGGCTTAATGAAATTTGTGTTGTATCTATGAGTCAGTCACTTGAAATTGTGTGATTTTTTTGAAGTATTATTACATTTTGCGAATATCAGTAGTTGAAAATAAAGATAACATTCCACATTTATATACTACATACTAGCTGTAACGGCCACTCCTTGGTGTGGCTCAGTCTGGTTAAATGGAAAAGAAAGAAAAGAGAAAGCACACATTTATATATTTTTTTTTAAGTAGGTACACATATAAAAGCATCTCTCTCTCTCTATATATATATATCTTTATATATATATTTATTGTGTGCGTGTGTATGTCACTGAACTCCTCCTAGACGGCTGGACCGATTTTGATGAAATTTTTTGTGTGAGTTCACGGGGATTCGAGGATGGTTTAGATTCACAATTGCATATTTTATCTCGATTCTGAGTTTAGAAAAAACTAAAAAAATGTAATGTGTGTCATAGATATACAAACTGTTAGTGTCATTCCTCTATGTCTGCCGAGCAATAGCTTTCAAGCCATTACGTTACGTTTTGCTATTGTAAGGAACTAAGTAGAGAGTAAGAAAAAAAAGCTCTTGACAGTTTGTAGTGTCGCCATATTTGTTTCAATTTTCAATACCGTTTTTGTATACCTATTACAATTTAAATTGCAGAAAAAAAATCATGTTTCATAGACACATAAATAGTGAGTGTGTCATTTCTCTATGTCCACGAGGTCTCGCCGCGTTATTTTCTCCTTGGGGCGAACCCGTCCGCTTAGTTAAATAAACAGGTTTTATCGTTGAGTGATTTCATGATATATTTCATGAAAATCTGCTCTCATAAAAAAGTTAGTTTTATATACATTGAATTGGTGTCCTCTCTCTCTCTCTCTCTCTCTCTCTCTGAAGATCAATCTATGAATCGTTACAAATTTATTTCCTTTATTTTTTTAGTTTGATTTGATACAATATGATTTCACTAAAAATCAATTTCTACCCCTTACTATTTTCATTTCCACATTACGAAGTTTCACTTCTTCCACGCGGAGGGACTCCACGCAATATTTTTGCATGCAATTAAAAACTATTTTTTAATGATGCCAAAGAAGTATAACTTCACATGCGCGTACCTAAGTACACGCACCCATTTTTTAAATTTAATTTCTTCTATATATATTTTTCCTCCCTACCTAGGGCACTCATAATTCTTTTAAATTTCACGTGTATGTTTTCAATGTCATTCGAGTTGTACAATTTTTTTGTTGTCAAATTGGTCATTATTTTTACTTTGTTTCATTTTGGAAACATACGTATTTTAGGTATTATGACATAAAAAAAAATAGTTTCACTAACATTCTTAGGTTTTTATTGTGTGGATAGTTTCAAGTTTAATATTATGTAGGTACATAAATTCTTAAACTTATAAATTTCTTCGAAATTTATTCATAGGTAGGTAGGGCCTACTAATATTTTCTATTTGTCAATATTGTTATTTTTTTTACATTACCTACTTATTTGCAAGGAGTTTGGTTTAGTGTTTATAATTTATCTGCTGAGCGTCAAGAGTCTTAGGGCTGCTGAGACCGAAGCCCAGAAATATTTATCAATTATGTAATATATTGTTGAAAAATTTGAATTTAACTATTTCAGGAAAGTTGATTTTTTTATTAATTAGAATAGTTACGTGTAATTGCCATCTTCCTTTATTTCATATTAAATATTATGTTTGGTTGAGTGTGAGATAATTTTATTTATGTATGTTTTAATTTCATTTAAATTCTTATATATATCTTCTTACCTACCTACTTCTATTAAATTTCATTGTCATTCCAGTTGTATAATTTTTTTTTGTCAAATTACTTGTTATTTATACTTTTTGTTTCATTTTGGACTATGTTTTTTTTTATACTTAATTCAAAGATTTGTGGTGTGTACAGGGAGTGATGTCTCTATTAATTTCTATACTCCTTTGGATAAGCGGAATATTGCCACCACAGTTTTACATATAAAGAAATCCTACAAATGTTTTAAACATTATGACAAATAAAAATAGTTTCACAAACATCCTTAGTTTTTTTTTGGTGTGTATAGTTTGAAGTTTAATATAATGTATGTACGTAAATTATTAAACATACAGTTATTTATTAATTTATTTAGATAATTATTCATAGGTAGGTAATAAGCTATTTGTCAATATTGTTATTATGGTAGATAGGAGTACAGTAAATGCCTACATTCTTATATTCCTTTATATCTCTTTCGATTTGGAGTGTTTCCGAGCCATTCGGGGTCCTCAACGTCAACCCCCCCCCCCCCCCCAGGTGGTTAAAGCCCCAAAATTTCAAAAGTTTAAAAAATTTGAAAAATCTATTTCTTTCGATTTTAAGTGTTTTCGAGCCATTCAGGGTCCTCGAACCGCCCGCCCCCCTCTGGGAACAAAGCCTCAAAATTTCGACGATTTCAGGAATTTCAAATATCTATTCTTTCGAGATGGAGTGTTCCAAACCATTCGAGGTCCTGAACATCCACTTTCCGCAAAAGAGAAAGCCCCAAAATTTCGAAATATAAGAATATATATAAATTGGATGTTGGCATGTATGTCGTCGATAAACTCTTACACCGTTTGACCGATCGACATGAAAGTTGGCACATCGAAGTGTTTTTATCATGGAGAAGGTTTTTATGCTAACAATTTTTTTTGTAACTCGCCGCTAGATGGCGCTGTAGCGCATCAACTTCTAAACCTTTCAACCGATCGCCATGGGTAAACAGAAAACCATATATCACAGATACACAAACAGTAATTATGTGTCATTTCTTAATGTCCACCACACTGGACATATCGCTATCCATTTTGCTGTAACTCGCGGACAATATATCACCCGGTGTTCAGCCCGGGCAAAGCCGGGTACTGCAGCTAGTATATATATATATATATATATATATATATATATATATATATATATACATACACACACATACATCCATGCATACACACATACACACACGTCCCTCTATAAATCACACTATATTTCTCTATATGTATACAAATCTCTCTATCTCTCTGTATCTTCTATATATATCCATATCTCTCCATATCATTCTATCTTACTCTATACTTATATCCCTACGTATCTAAATTTTTATCTATATCTTAATTTATCTCCATACCTTCATCTCTCTATATATCCTGCGCTCTATCTCTCTATATATCCGTATGTCTCAGAATCGCTACCTCTCCATACCTCTCTCTGTATCTTTATCTCTCCATGGCTATATCTTCATATCTAAATCTTTACAAAACAGAAGACGAATACACAAACATTCATCTGTAAATTTTGACCTATCAATATTTTATTCAATCGTTTTACGTCACAGGTGTAACACAGGTGTATAAAAAACGCGTGTATTAGAATGAAATGTTGTGTCAACATTTCTAAGTAATCGGTGAAGAACATTCGAAAAAATAGCTATTTTGTACAAACAAACATTTACATATATGTATATAGATAGATCGATGTTTTGGAAAAGAGTGCATCGAAATCCCGGAAAAGATTGTTTGTTTAGGCAGCCTTTTATTTTGTGATATGTTTTGAGTTCACGTGGGCAGGAATAGTCACATCACGACCTGAATGAACTGTGTTCCAGGCTTCCTCCAGCCGGCAGCATCATACACGCCGACACCCCGTGCGCGGACGCCGCCGACGAGACAGCCCGGGACGAGCACACCCGCGTGCAGATCGTTTTCCAGTTCGGAGAACACCGCGTCAGTCTCGTCGACGTGTGCTTCAACACGAGGACCCAGAGCGCACTGTACTCCAAGTACGAGATCGCGAAAGAAATCGACAGACGTCGGATCCCGGAGAACGTGACGGACGTCCACTGGTGGGAGGGAACAGGGCTTTACTCTTACGACGTCGCCGGGGCGTACTCGAACCAGGAAAAAACTCTCGGGGGCATCTTGGGGGACGAGGAACTCGCCAGGACGTACTTGAGCGGGGTGCTCCCGCTATCGGATCAGGAGAGAGTCGTCGACGAGAACTCGCTGCGAGAAACGTGCTCGGACAGCGCGAAGAACAGATCGGAGTGCTATCTCGTCGAGGGTCACCTGGCCGGCGAGCTAGACTTCGTGTACCTGGCGCAGCAGTTCGCGACCCTGTACTACGTCAACTCGGCGCCGCAGTGGCGGAGCATCAAGGGTCGCAACTGGGAGAGGATCGGCGAGGCCGTCAGGCACTACGCCTCGTCGCGGCGGGTTGACCTGGAGGTGTACGCGGGGACGCACGGCGTGGCCAGCCTGCGAGGCAAGCGACTGTACATCCACCGCCCCGACGACGAGCACGAGAAGACGCCGGTGCCCCAGTGGCTGTGGAAGCTGGTGGTCGACAGGTCGGGGAACTGCGGCGTCGTGTTCCTGGTGCTGAACAACCCCTACATGACCTCGGAGCAGGCGGCGCGGGCTCGCCTGAACTGCTCGTCGGCTGGAGACAGCGTGCCGTTCATGGGCGAGGCTCGGTGGAGCAGAGTGGGCGAGGGCTACTCGCACACCTGCGCGGTGCGGGACTTCCTGCGGCACGTGCAGGTGTTGCCTCTGGTCGGCGCCGCGGGCCTAGGGACACTCAGCTTCCCCGCGGACTACTCACCCCCGTCCTAGCAGCGTGCCGCTCATGGGCGAGGCTCGGTGGAGCAGAGTGGGCGAGGGCTACTCGCACACCTGCGCGGTGCGGGACTTCCTGCGGCACGTGCAGGTGTTGCCTCTGGTCGGCGCCGCGGGCCTAGGGACACTCAGCTTCCCCGCGGACTACTCACCCCCGTCCTAGCAGCGTGCCGCTCATGGGCGAGGCTCGGTGGAGCAGAGTGGGCGAGGGCTACTCGCACACCTGCGCGGTGCGGGACTTCCTGCGGCACGTGCAGGTGTTGCCTCTGGTCGGCGCCGCAGGCCTAGGGACACTCAGCTTCCCCGCGGACTACTCACCCCCGTCCTAGCAGCGTGCCGCTCATGGGCGAGGCTCGGTGGAGCAGAGTGGGCGAGGGCTACTCGCACACCTGCGCGGTGCGGGACTTCCTGCGGCACGTGCAGGTGTTGCCTCTGGTCGGCGCCGCGGGCCTAGGGACACTCAGCTTCCCCGCGGACTACTCACCCCCGTCCTAGCAGCGTGCCGCTCATGGGCGAGGCTCGGTGGAGCAGAGTGGGCGAGGGCTACTCGCACACCTGCGCGGTGCGGGACTTCCTGCGGCACGTGCAGGTGTTGCCTCTGGTCGGCGCCGCGGGCCTAGGGACACTCAGCTTCCCCGCGGACTACTCACCCCCGTCCTAGCAGCGTGCCGCTCATGGGCGAGGCTCGGTGGAGCAGAGTGGGCGAGGGCTACTCGCACACCTGCGCGGTGCGGGACTTCCTGCGGCACGTGCAGGTGTTGCCTCTGGTCGGCGCCGCGGGCCTAGGGACACTCAGCTTCCCCGCGGACTACTCACCCCCGTCCTAGCAGCGTGCCGCTCATGGGCGAGGCTCGGTGGAGCAGAGTGGGCGAGGGCTACTCGCACACCTGCGCGGTGCGGGACTTCCTGCGGCACGTGCAGGTGTTGCCTCTGGTCGGCGCCGCGGGCCTAGGGACACTCAGCTTCCCCGCGGACTACTCACCCCCGTCCTAGCAGCGTGCCGCTCATGGGCGAGGCTCGGTGGAGCAGAGTGGGCGAGGGCTACTCGCACACCTGCGCGGTGCGGGACTTCCTGCGGCACGTGCAGGTGTTGCCTCTGGTCGGCGCCGCGGGCCTAGGGACACTCAGCTTCCCCGCGGACTACTCACCCCCGTCCTAGCAGCGTGCCGCTCATGGGCGAGGCTCGGTGGAGCAGAGTGGGCGAGGGCTACTCGCACACCTGCGCGGTGCGGGACTTCCTGCGGCACGTGCAGGTGTTGCCTCTGGTCGGCGCCGCGGGCCTAGGGACACTCAGCTTCCCCGCGGACTACTCACCCCCGTCCTAGCAGCGTGCCGCTCATGGGCGAGGCTCGGTGGAGCAGAGTGGGCGAGGGCTACTCGCACACCTGCGCGGTGCGGGACTTCCTGCGGCACGTGCAGGTGTTGCCTCTGGTCGGCGCCGCGGGCCTAGGGACACTCAGCTTCCCCGCGGACTACTCACCCCCGTCCTAGCAGCGTGCCGCTCATGGGCGAGGCTCGGTGGAGCAGAGTGGGCGAGGGCTACTCGCACACCTGCGCGGTGCGGGACTTCCTGCGGCACGTGCAGGTGTTGCCTCTGGTCGGCGCCGCGGGCCTAGGGACACTCAGCTTCCCCGCGGACTACTCACCGACGTCCTAGCAGCGTGCCGCTCATGGGCGAGGCTCGGTGGAGCAGAGTGGGCGAGGGCTACTCGCACACCTGCGCGGTGCGGGACTTCCTGCGGCACGTGCAGGTGTTGCCTCTGGTCGGCGCCGCGGGCCTAGGGACACTCAGCTTCCCCGCGGACTACTCACCCCCGTCCTAGCAGCGTGCCGTTCATGGGCGAGGCTCGGTGGAGCAGAGTGGGCGAGGGCTACTCGCACACCTGCGCGGTGCGGGACTTCCTGCGGCACGTGCAGGTGTTGCCTCTGGTCGGCGCCGCGGGCCTAGGGACACTCAGCTTCCCCGCGGACTACTCACCCCCGTCCTAGCAGCGTGCCGCTCATGGGCGAGGCTCGGTGGAGCAGAGTGGGCGAGGGCTACTCGCACACCTGCGCGGTGCGGGTCTTCCTGCGGCACGTGCAGGTGTTGCCTCTGGTCGGCGCCGCGGGCCTAGGGACACTCAGCTTCCCCGCGGACTACTCACCCCCGTCCTAGCAGCGTGCCGCTCATGGGCGAGGCTCGGTGGAGCAGAGTGGGCGAGGGCTACTCGCACACCTGCGCGGTGCGGGACTTCCTGCGGCACGTGCAGGTGTTGCCTCTGGTCGGCGCCGCGGGCCTAGGGACACTCAGCTTCCCCGCGGACTACTCACCCCCGTCCTAGCAGCGTGCCGTTCATGGGCGAGGCTCGGTGGAGCAGAGTGGGCGAGGGCTACTCGCACACCTGCGCGGTGCGGGACTTCCTGCGGCACGTGCAGGTGTTGCCTCTGGTCGGCGCCGCGGGCCTAGGGACACTCAGCTTCCCCGCGGACTACTCACCCCCGTCCTAGCAGCGTGCCGTTCATGGGCGAGGCTCGGTGGAGCAGAGTGGGCGAGGGCTACTCGCACACCTGCGCGGTGCGGGACTTCCTGCGGCACGTGCAGGTGTTGCCTCTGGTCGGCGCCGCGGGCCTAGGGACACTCAGCTTCCCCGCGGACTACTCACCCCCGTCCTAGCAGCGTGCCGCTCATGGGCGAGGCTCGGTGGAGCAGAGTGGGCGAGGGCTACTCGCACACCTGCGCGGTGCGGGACTTCCTGCGGCACGTGCAGGTGTTGCCTCTGGTCGGCGCCGCGGGCCTAGGGACACTCAGCTTCCCCGCGGACTACTCACCCCCGTCCTAGCAGCGTGCCGCTCATGGGCGAGGCTCGGTGGAGCAGAGTGGGCGAGGGCTACTCGCACACCTGCGCGGTGCGGGACTTCCTGCGGCACGTGCAGGTGTTGCCTCTGGTCGGCGCCGCGGGCCTAGGGACACTCAGCTTCCCCGCGGACTACTCACCCCCGTCCTAGCAGCGTGCCGTTCATGGGCGAGGCTCGGTGGAGCAGAGTGGGCGAGGGCTACTCGCACACCTGCGCGGTGCGGGACTTCCTGCGGCACGTGCAGGTGTTGCCTCTGGTCGGCGCCGCGGGCCTAGGGACACTCAGCTTCCCCGCGGACTACTCACCCCCGTCCTAGCAGCGTGCCGCTCATGGGCGAGGCTCGGTGGAGCAGAGTGGGCGAGGGCTACTCGCACACCTGCGCGGTGCGGGACTTCCTGCGGCACGTGCAGGTGTTGCCTCTGGTCGGCGCCGCGGGCCTAGGGACACTCAGCTTCCCCGCGGACTACTCACCCCCGTCCTAGCAGCGTGCCGTTCATGGGCGAGGCTCGGTGGAGCAGAGTGGGCGAGGGCTACTCGCACACCTGCGCGGTGCGGGACTTCCTGCGGCACGTGCAGGTGTTGCCTCTGGTCGGCGCCGCGGGCCTAGGGACACTCAGCTTCCCCGCGGACTACTCACCCCCGTCCTAGCAGCGTGCCGTTCATGGGCGAGGCTCGGTGGAGCAGAGTGGGCGAGGGCTACTCGCACACCTGCGCGGTGCGGGACTTCCTGCGGCACGTGCAGGTGTTGCCTCTGGTCGGCGCCGCGGGCCTAGGGACACTCAGCTTCCCCGCGGACTACTCACCCCCGTCCTAGCAGCGTGCCGTTCATGGGCGAGGCTCGGTGGAGCAGAGTGGGCGAGGGCTACTCGCACACCTGCGCGGTGCGGGACTTCCTGCGGCACGTGCAGGTGTTGCCTCTGGTCGGCGCCGCGGGCCTAGGGACACTCAGCTTCCCCGCGGACTACTCACCCCCGTCCTAGCAATTCCGCAGAAATATCTGGTACCCTGACGATTGCACTGTAACACGGACATTGTTCCAAGATAAACTTCTAGACGTCTCTTGACGTCACCAGCGAGCCAATGAAGGCGATGTTCGAATTTTCTCGAAGTATATACTTTTATGTACTTCCCCCTTCCCGAAGTAGAAGGTCTGACCGAACTGGAAGTAAAGTATACAAGTATGCAAGTAATATGTATAATTCTCGCGTTCTTTTTCTAGTTAAAGAGAATCGTCGCCATTGAAAAAATGTTTCGAAGGTTGTATTTGATATGGAATTTAAGTAATTTAAAGACGTTTAAAATCCTTTCCATTTTATATTCAGGTGTTCGCTCCAGGTCAACCGTGCTTTGGTAGATAGGCTGGCTGGCTGCGCTGTCGAGTTATTAATAAAATATGAAATGCTTCGTCTTCAACAATACTTCAATTGAGCTCCGAGGAGATTAGCAAACGGTTCACCAGTTGTCCCAAGTTCCTTTGCTGTTAGTGATCTACGGGAGATTGGTCACGGGCGTGTAGTGGTCAGCAGAACATTTTCCCAGTCCAAGGATCGATTGCCACTCCCTAGTGTTAGTCTGTAAGCTGTCTACTACATTTTGTAGATTTAAAAAAAAATGATTTTTAAGAAATTTAAGACTCCTAATTTGATTTTTATTCGGTAATTTTGAAGCCCGTAAAAAAATGATTGTGTGTTTGTAGAGTGAATGAGTCGTACGGCACTGCGCTAACTTCTTGTCTGACGTAATGAACCAAGTGCACTCCAGAGGGACGCCTGCACTGCAGAACTCATCAAGGGAGGGCCGTGGAAGACAAATGAGCTTGTTTCGTGTGCTATTTCAACGCCGCAGAATATTCTTTATTAACGTAGAAGACACGCTGGGATATCCGAAGAATGTGCGAGGATGGGGGAATTTCAAAGGGAATATTAATTTGGGGTCTTCGAGTGTTCGAAAGATATTCGATATTTGTTAATAGTTTGACACTAAAATTTAAATTTTACTTTGAATTAAAAAAAAATATTACCAATAGAACCAAGTGGAACATGTTTACAAAAAAAATTAATTTAAAAAAATGTAACATGTATGAAGCTAAGATGATTTGTTAAGAAAATAAGATCTGTTTTCTGCAAAATTATGTATAATATATTTTTATATGTAACAAATAATCTGTAATTATGATTTAAATTTCTAATATTGCTAATTTTTTACGAATGTTTTCAAATTTTAAATTTTATTGTTTTAAGAAAATGCTTGGATATGATTTTTATTCACTTTCATTTTACACCTTTCCATTATTGTCTGATATATATTTCCCGATTTTTAAAGCCACTATATTTTGGATATATATTTGTTGCTATCCTGTGAAGTGCAAAAAAACCGTTTCACTGCATGTTAAAATTCGATTCGAAAAATATTCTATATTCGATTCAAAATTCAATTCGTGTAAAATAAACAAACAGTATTCGCAAAAGCCTAGTAATAACACATAAGCAACAGATATTTCCACGAGAATGGAGAATAAAAATTAGGTCCGTACTACAATGACCGGAAACGGAGACGGATCACGTAAACGGAGTCGGATCTCGCGGAACAGAGTTTCTACGACAGCAGTAGACGGAGACGGACCCGTGTGGATTAGCTCGGCAATGCTGAGCTCTTCCGTTTACGTTGCTCCGTGCGACCAGTATAAGCCAAGTAGGCCCTACCTACTTGGCTGCGGTGGTAGTCATGTTTGTTTATGTTCTAAATACGTTGAAAATTGTTTCAAGTGCAAGAATATATAGTGTTATATTATTACTTTGTCGTTTATTTTTATTAATTTGTGTAAATTCTGCCCGTGTTATGATCTCGAAAATTATGTATAATTTTAATTAAATGAATATTTCGTAACCCTGAAATTCAGTCTCATTGGTCGCCATCTGTTACGTTAACGTGCATTGTTTTAGCAGCAGAGACGCGACAGTGGAATGTTCCGGAAGGTTCCTTCTCCGTTCTCGCGCCACTGTGGAACGGCCCAGCAGCAGACCACGGCCCTGTGATAATTCCCGGAGTTAAGGAGCTGGAAGCACCGGAACGTGATCGATAAGTTATATGAAAGAACTAAAGTTTAGTGTTTTGAGACCATACAATTTTTAAATATTACAATTACCAGGAGTTTTGTAAGGCGCCCGTTGAAAAAAGGATGAATATAACAAACATGTTAATTTAATACACACGAAATTTTTATTAAAAATTCAATATTTTTAATATTGTGCAAATAAAAAAATGTTCAGCTGAAGGCGGCGGATTGATTTTTTTCTAACCTAACTAAAACTAAGTGTATTTTGGAGGGGTCCGGGTTAGGGAGGGACCTAGGTGCATCTCAGGCCGAAGCCTATACGCCTAGTCATGCTGGGATTAGCCATGCAGGGAGAGGGTCGCATGCATCATGTGCTAGGAGGGGATTGGCCAGCCATGGCAACGATTGGCGCCATGTCTAAATCGCCTCACTCTTAAATCTAGACTATAAGTAGAGATAGGTTGGGCCCATGTAAAACCTGCATAGACACAGGGAAAACCCTGGGCACATTCATGTGGGATGCAAATTGGCATGCATTACGTGTAGGAATTTACAGGAGACAGAGGATGGCCTGGATGAAGTGTTGGACAGAGTAGAAAAGAGTCTACCATGCGGGGGTTAGGCACTTGGACTCGTGGTCCGCTTTGAATTTTATTTTTATCTGGAATATTTGACCAGGGACGCAAGCGCCCCTGGTGGTGAGTGGTTACACTGACCACTCACTCCGCCGCCAGTCAGCACCTGAACAACTAAGAAACTAAGACAGACGGCACGCGCCGGGCGTCCCCGGATGTCACGATCGCCATGGCGACGGCTCCCGAAGCAAGAGTCGTGGGTCAAGTAGGTACCAGTCGTCGGCTGATGAGCGCAGAGTTCGTCGTTGCAGTGGTTTGGAAACCACTAAGCTCGTGTGAAAATAAAAATAAAAAAATGTCGTGGCTCGAAATTACTCTACCTTTCTTGATGTAAGCTTTTGGACATACGCCATTGCTAAGCACATGTAAGTCTGTAGAAGAAAACTACAAAAAACCTAAAAGACAGAAACACAAATTAAGCAAAACGTTGCTTTTTTCTGTTTTGGAAAACTATTGTGTTTGTTTCGTCTTTTCGTTTTGTCGTGTTTTTGTCTCGTTTCAACTGTTGTGCTGAATTTTTTTGGGGTTCAATAATTTTGTGCTGTCATCATGTGTGAGGGTTTTTATTTTTTCGTTCTGTTAGTCCATTTTTCTTTGTTTTTCTTTGTTTGTTGACCATATTCCTGTTATGGAATATTATGTGGTGTTTACATCCTGTTGACAACAGAAATGTTTTGCTTAATTTGTGTTTTTTGTAGTTTTCTTCTACAGACATACATGTGGTTAGCAATGGCGTACGGCCAAAAGCTTACATCAAGATATGCACTCCCATTGCACAAATCTTTCAAAGATAACATACTCTAACTTTCAACACGTTCATTTATGTGATTCACTATACTGCGGGAATTTTCATTCAGATGTGTTCAGGATTCTGGTCTGTGGCTGTCATCGCTAAGGCGTAGCGCCAACATGGCAAAGTTCACGAGTAAAAAATTTAAGGGAGGAAAGTGGTACGAAGTCCACTTTAACCTTCGATATCACGTCGTCTTAATCCTCCGCGCAAAAAAAAAAAAAAAAAAAAAAAACAATAGGCGCTTGGACAACACGCGCGTATAATAAGTGAAATTTCACACTTAAATAATTCACTTGAACGATAAAATAAAACAATAAAGTACCCTGTGGAGGTTCAAAATTATTGTAACAAATATGGTGTAACAAAAAAAACCTGCATAGAGTCCTACAGCAGAGGTTAGGGAAATATACAGATGGAGCATAAGATAAGATTCTAGAAGAGGGGTGTGAAACCAAAATGAGAGGGGGATTTCAGTGTACTACACGTACCAATATGGCGGCCGTTTGTTTACAATTGTATCAGCTGACCTGTATTGTAGGTTGAATTGTAAAAAAAATGTCAACTCATATCATTAAATTTGCATTATGAAAATGTATATAAAAATTAATCTGTAATATTATAATGTAATTTTCTTTCGAACAGATTAACTACAGTAGTTAATAAAAAAAACAGGCTAGGACAGGTGATACAAATAAAAAAAAGAAACGTCCCCCATTTCGGTATGGTAAAATCAGAAAAAAATTTAAAAAAAAAAAGTTTCACGTCTGACGGCTGATGCTCCGTCCGTATTCTTTCCTGATCTCTGTCCCACAGTTACTATTTGACTCTTTACTTTATTCGTTAATCCCCCCTTCTCCCTCCCGTTGCATGGTGTGATCACCTCGACTTGCCGGCTGTAGGAAAAGAAAACACACCGGAAAGCACGCGTGCGTGTCTCCGCTGCAGCCCGGAGCTGGTCTCACGACCCTACAGCAGGGAGGGTGGGTGGAGGGGGGACGCGTGTGGTCGCCGGGAGCCGCGTGCTGCGGACAGCGGGCGCCTATAAATCGGGCCTCTGCTCCGGGAACGGCGGCCCCGGGTCAGTCGCCTCGCACATCCCGGCCGCGGGCCACGCCCTCGCCCTCGTCTGCGTCGGGACCCGGCGCGGGGGGAGCGGCGAATAACTCCCCGGGGGTCCCCGTCACGGGTCCACCACAGGCGCGGCTGCACTAGCTCTTTCCTGGCTGTCGTACGAACCAGCATGCACGTGCTGAACGTGACAGTCACGCTCATCACTGACACACTGACTCTGTAACGCCAGAGAGATGTGCATACCTCGGAGACAAGCGTATCATGAAGCACAAATGTAAGCCTACTCCATAGAGATGTGTATATCATAGAAAATGTGTTACAATAGAGTAACGTTTTAAATACAGCTACATAAGTGGAACACGCTTTAGTTGGTAAATTAAAGTGTTTGTTATATTCATCATTTTTCATTTGGTGACTTAGGCGTCTTACGAATAAATACGTTTAATTAGTAAACAGGCTTGTATAAAAGAAAGTTCAGCTCTAAGCGAAAAACGGTGAAAAATTAAGTTAGCGCCAGTGGGAATCTTTTGAAGATATTTTGAATTTTGTACTAGGCCCTTTCGAAAATATTTGTTTTAATTTTTTACGAATGATAATATATTTTTATTTGTAAATTTTATTTAAAACCATTTTTATTTTATTTTACATATAATGTATGTTTTAAGCCCAAAAGTTATTTGCTTTTTTGTAGTTACACCACTTTGAATTTTTATGTCATATTCTTCTTTTGTGGTCAATTAATTTATTGCTGCTAAAATTATCAGTTAATAGCACAGATGCAATTAGTAAATTTATTGTATAATTTGTCAAATTTTTATCATTTGCACAATATTAAAAATATTGAATTTTTAATAAAAATATCTCGTGTAAATTAAATTAACATGTTTGTTGTATTCATCATTTTTCAGCGGGCGCCCTAGGTGTCTTACAAACTCCTGGTAATTGGAATATTTACAATTTTATGGTCTGAAATACGAAACTTTATTTCTTTCATACATCTTATTAATGTGTGAACATATAGCTCTCGGATAATGGCATTATATATACAGGAGTATTTCGTTAAAATGGTACGGAAGTCTAAGAACGTAAATATGTCACAAAGATGGCGGACCTGAGTGTAGCAACATAAACCCACGTATAGTCACTTTCGTAAACATTAGGGGACATGAAAAACGTATTGGTGTGAAAAATGAAACTTTATGATTGTGAAAACACCCCGGAATATGTTTGGTAAAATAAAATAGTCCTAGAAAGAAATAATCTCAACTTTTAAAATACCTAAGATAGCTGGCATTAAAACGATTAGGCTATAATACATGTTATCCTCGCAATATCTAACAGGCTCGGTCGCACAGCGGTAGAGTGCGTTCTTTATAGCCTCAAAGGACGTGGTTCGAATCAAGTCAGCTTGAATAGTTTCCTTTTTAATATAACATTATAATAAAATATTATATAATAAACATATTGAATCAGCCAAATAAGGTAAATGATTGTTTGTATATTTATTTAAAGACTGATATAGTTGTTTAAGTAAAAATAAATATACAAACATATTTTTAATGTTTTAATAGGCGTTTTAAAATGTTTCGTGTTAATATTTTAGTTATAACATAGAAGTATAACTACTAATGTGAGCGGAAACTTAAAAAAAATTAACTGTTTAATGAATTTTAACAAGATGAACACATTTTAATAAAATTCTTTGTCAGGTCAAAATCCGGGATTTCGGTTTGCTTTCCTCATTTGAAGGGGAGTGTGATGAGAACTTTAAAGACACAGTTGTTATGTGTAAATAATGTCACGATATTGTTTTTATTATAAACATGACTTTTCGACTCGTTTAAATTTGGCAACGTGAAAGAAAATAACACTTTTAAATGAAATAAATTATTCACAATATAATATGTTTTCTGGATAAACATGAATTAAGAAAATAAAGTAGGCCTCGGGAAGAAATTTAATTTCATACTTTTTACAATTTTAAGTTGTAGGGTTGGTGACGTCTTGTGACTTCCGTGCTATTCTTGCAGTGGTTGCGTGTTGTTATGTTGCGTCTTTGCGTTCCTTGCTTGGTTTAATAAACCCGGCTTAATGACATAACGAACATGCAGACGAGGCGGTGATAACGAACCGACGTTTACGTGGAAAACGCGTCGCAGAGAGGTGACGAGAGTAACACTGTAATAACGTTCAAATACTCATGCGGTAGAGAAATAGCATATACAACGAACATTAAGTTCCCGCGTTCGCTGAACAGAGGACAGACAGTCACGTTAGTTCCAAATGTGTTCGCAAGAATTTCGCACAAAATTTAAACACATATCACGATGAAAATTAAAAAAAATCTAAAAATTAAAATGTTAATTAAATTACAGCATTGATAAATCTACAACAGTCTATAAAAGGAAATCAATTCCATCTGAAATGTACTAATTGTGCTTCACGTAATTTGGAAGTTTATATAATCTGAGTATGAAATCTCAATATGAAATAAGGAAAATATGGAAGGAAGAAGTAGGGAAAAAATGTCCGAAATTTCTTTGTCTGTTTCACTAAATCCAGTTTATGTTTGTTTTACAACTTTTGTTCTCACTATAGTCTATGTTCCTAAATATTAATTAAAATTTCATTAATTCCAGGTACGGCATTAAAAGACTTAAAAGTTTCTCTGGCATAGTCTAGTTATAATTTCGGTTCTCTGTTTTATATAAGCTGTAAATCTTTTCACACTTCTGAAATACAGGAGAAAAATTACAAAATGCTAAAAATATAGCAGTCTTTGTAAAAATATTTTTATTAAAGTTATCGATTTATTGGACAGTTTGATGTAGTTAGGCATGGTTGCCTATATTGGGCACTTAATGGGATTCCTTAAGGATGGTGGATGGGTTATTGAAGAGGGCATGGGAGAGTTCAAATGGGAAAATGGTTACCATACTACTCCCGACAAGCCTAGTACCAGAAATGCTGATATAAAAGCATAATGGGACCTCGGGTAGCCGTCTTGGATTAAATAAAACTCTTGCCAAGATTCATCAGGTGCCGTCAAGACGAACAATCTTGGTGTAAACAATGTGACACCTGTTTAGCTAAAACGGGGCCAAAGTACCACAGTCACGGAAGAAAGAGTTCCTACAATGTTGGGAGCCAGATTTGAGAGGGTAGCTATTGACAATGCTGGGGAATTACCCAAGATTAAAGATGGTAACTGGTGTAGCCTGGTGGCAATTGATTATTTCAGTAAGTTTGGCCAAAGGCTTATGCTCTTTCTAACCAGGAAGCTACAACCGTGGTGAACGCACTAGTCAATAACCTCATTTCTAGATTCGAGGTACCTATAGAGCTGCACTCAGATCAAGGCCACAATTTTGGATCGACTATGAATATAAATATAAATAAAATATAAATATAATATAAACTACAACCTTACATCGTCCGTCCGATGGAATGGTGAAAAGGATCAACGTCACCCTATAAGAACACCTTGCTAAGGTCGTGGGTGACCACCAGAAAGATTGGGACCTACACATCCAGTTATTACTTATGGCATATAAGGCTGCTATTCAATCACTCGACTGGACTAACTCCTGCGAGTACTGTTATTGGACAGAAATTGATATCTTCCAGGGCCTGTTTTAAGAAACCTGAAGTAACTTATTTTCAGGAAACCATGGAAAACAGATACCAGGATAGACAGACCGGGATCTAAAACCGTGCCGTTTGCAATGCGTTCCGTAATCGCACACAATTGCGCACATAACAAAGGGTAGCAAAGTCGCACACTTAGAGCGTCATATAAATTTGTGCGATGAATAGCTACAGGCTTTTTCTGCGATCAGCCAAGGTAAAATCGGTTCACTCCTGTAGAGCTTAGAGCTGACTAATTTACACCGCACTGCACGGCGAACTTCCGATTACTCCAAATAAAGTTCGCGAGCCATGTTTTTTTTTTATCGGAGCGATGTTACATACAATGGTTCTCTGTAATTATTTTGGAGCGCGTCGCTCTGAACTGTAAACAGCCCGTCGGCACGGCTACCCCACACATCAAGCGCTCGAGCGAGCTCTGCAGTTTGTTTTTACTGTCCCAGCTGCGGCGGATCAGTGTAAAGGGGTAAAGAGCTGATCGATGGGAAACCCACGTTTCACTGAACCCAAGTCACTCGCCCGAATTACCAGCGTTTGTGCATATTCTTTTGTTGAAAATCGACATGTAGTCTCCCGCCCGATGCAAGGTCTTCATGGGTGGAATGTGGGCTGACAATCAAAGAAGCCAGCTGCCATACCCGAGGGACATACCTGAAGAATGCGCGAGGTGAGATGAGATGGGTTGGGGAACAGCGACGGCATGGTTTGGTGGAAGTATCAAGAGTATCTGTGATTTGAGCCTGTCTATATAAGCTGCTGCAATTACAGCGCAAGTAATGCTGTATGTGGTGCCTCACTTTGGGGATTGAGACATTTTGACTGTTACTAGGGGTTACTTTTGAACTGGTTTTCGTTTCGATGGCCATTTTAAGTGCTTGGGAACCAATCAAAAACTTTATGGGTTTTATAAAAATTTTACTTGACTCTAGTATGGTTGAACATTAATCTCTGTGCACCTTTTGAGCTTAGCTCGTGTTCCAATAGGACATATCGGCGTGCTAAATAAATATTAGTGTGTTTTTGATGCACACTAAAAGTGAATGATTATAGACTTACTTTTGCGAGAAATAGTTCTGTGGCTTAAGAAGTACTTAAAACGCATAATCATTATTACCTAAGCCTGCCTTCATGAACTTATTTTTTGTTCATGAGTCTTTAAGTTCCAAAGAAAACCATTTAAAGTTTTCTAATGTTTAGTTATCTTAGGCCTTGTTACTAATATGTGTAGGTTAAATTTATACACGCAAGGAAAGTTGCATTTGTAATGTGGACTTCAATGAATTTCATTGCATTGTTTATCTTTGCCTTTAATAGTATTTTTTTTTGCATTTACCTTTTTTGGGGCCTTCTAGCCATGGTTGTAAATTTAAATTTTTATATTTGCTATTATCAACCTAACAGTTTATATAATAAAATGTACGGCTTTAATCAATCTAGCATACCAGGTTTTTTCTATAATCTTTATTATATAACTGTGCTGCAGCACTTAGTAATTTTTAGCTTAAGTGGCCAAAGTTCAATAAATGCTTGTGATATTATTTGTGAATCAATTAGCCTCACAGTAATTAAATGTTAGTCTTATCATATTTCAAATCTTTCCTTTCAGATGCCCTACATTGATTACTTTTATTTCATTCGGCGCATATTTTGGTTTTGGCAACTGCGACTGCAACTTCTGACTCTGGTCGACAACGTTTCAGTATCTATATGATTAGGTTATATATATAACCTATATATATATATATATATATAATGGTAAAAATTACGCCAACGACCAGAGAAACGTTTCTCTATCTGTATTCATACTAATTCATTGCTCACTGTATCTTCTTGATATTATCTACTTTTCGCAATGTAGCTTTACAAAGCGCATACTTATTCCTTTTCAAATATCAGATCAATTGTGAAAAGCCCAATGGGAAAAAGAGCACAGCGGCTAGGACGGCCTCCCATTGGAGCTCGCAGGCTGCCCGCGAGAGAGGGTAAGGAGTGGTCGACAGTTGTGTAACGATTCGCATCAACAGCGCTGTCGCCGCGGCGCGGAACTTATTGCAGTCGGACGGACGCTAGCGCCGCGACGTGCCGCCGCCCGTAACTACGGGGAAACACATTCAAAGCGTTCAACATTCAACTGTCTCCATTGGCCAGTGGCAGGACACAGAGGGGAGTCAGGGTATATATATAATACCCCCCCCCCCCTCTTTTCCCGAAGTTGGGAAGAAAAAAAATTGCAAAATATCAGTAAAGGCAGAATGTTATGTTAGTTTGGGTGATGCAAGGTAAACCGTTACAACACCTGCCATTTAAACTGTGTGCGAGAAGCAACGTCTCGTACGACTACTGTGTGCCTATGTGTCAGTAGTAATGTAATTTTTTCCAGTACATATGGTCTAATCAAAATTTTTTTAAAAAACCCCTTAGAAAACAATTACTGCACCCACCACTGCCGTTGACCACTCATTGACTCTTAAACTGTGATAGCGTAAGGCCTGCAGGGTTCTGGAAAACAAATTTAGTGGCCCTTAATATCGCGCGGCTTATTTTCCGATAGAATAAGTAGTGTTGTCTTCGTGTACACAGTCGGCACATGGTAGAGATTACGACATCTCACGACACCTTATATCTTCGACGTTCAACGTAAGAGTCTGATGCTCCGTGACTGATATGACTAGTATCCATGCAGATTGAGTGTTAATTCAACCGTAAAACTTTGGCTGCCGGTCGATCACGTAAAAATAAGTTTGAAACATTTATGACTTACGGTCGAAAGTGTTTCCCAAGAATAGGAAGTTGCAACTGAACCAATAATTTATTAAAAATAACAAAGAAAGTATTTATGATGGAACTCTGAGTGTCTGCTTAATGTCTGAATGAACAAAGATATACAAACTCTGCAAATTGTTTCGCCGAATTAAAATTATTTAATTCATATAATTTAGGGTAACATGATTATTTGCCATAAATTTTGGTGGCGCGGAGGAATGATTTGGGTTTTAAAGGCTTATTGCACATCTAGATCTCAAAAGTAACGAAAAGGGTTAATTTGTTGTAAATAATTTACCCCGTAGTATTCTCTATAAGGACCAGTAGAGATGATGGTATTGGGTGGAGCCGGAAACAGCTCGGAGTGTTTGTTTTATGTTTGACGCCCCTCTACTAGGTTCAGCAATTTATCGTAGCCGTTTCATTATATAGTTTAACATTTCGCCCTGAAAACGAATGATTCGATAGTCGACGTGGCTACTTCGGCAACGAATTCTAGCGGCGGGTAATGAAAACTACGTGAGATTAGCGTCCAGAAATTTAGTTGAAAACACAGGTTGCGTATGTTTGTCACGCTCGGCATTATTTTAAAGAATTCCACGGTAAATTTCGTGTGCGAGTTTCGTATTATAAGTGTATTTTCAGTATGATAACACATTAATTGGCTCTTTACCGAGGTTAGATATTACAACGTTTCTGGGGAGCACTGAAAGACTCGCACACATTTTTCTTTTTGGTTTATTTACTAACCACTGGGTCCGATTGTGGAGATAACAGGTTCGCAGCGAGTTCGCGTCCCACAGGTCCCTTCCTTTATGCACGCATCTTTCTCTCTCTCTTTTTTAATACCCACAAGAGTCGTTAACTCCGCTCTTTAATTTTTTTTATCTTCCCCTTACAAACCATTAACGTTATTTGCGCCCGGAGGCGCTCTTGCTCATTGAAACAAACGGAGACCGAAACGAGAATTAATAATTAACTTATTTCAGCATGAAAAAGTGTTAACATATGTTTACGCTAGCTCAGTAAAAAAAGTGGATAGCATTTATGAAGGGAAACTAGTTTTTACAGCTGTTAGCGCTAAGTCGAGGCAATGTCGTCTTTGAGCGTGACAATAACTTTCACTACGTATTCATGCAATAATGCTTTTTCTTGTTTTGTATGTGTATAAATAACTTAATTATATGTACTTATTTCTGAGAACATACTCGAAATTTAGATTGATTTATAAATGCAGAGTTATATGCGACTACAATATTTCATTAATTTTTGAATTTGAAAGTTACATATTGAAATTACCTTTGCCGTGCCGTTTCAGTAAAGCTGCCACATTTTGCAACCCTCCAGTTGTACAGATGTGGGTATACATATATGTTTAAATAAAATTAAAACAATGATTTGTAAGAATACATTATTTTACTTTGCGAAACAGATCGTAGACGTAGATGTAACAGCAACGAGTCCTGTCTCCAAGTGGTTTGTACACAAACATTATTTTTTTTTATAAATATTCGCTGGTCGCCAAAGAACTTAGCCCAGAATTGAACGTAAAATTTGCACTAGAGTCGCTTCTATTTAAGAGCCATCCTGATTTAAAAAAATGGTAATATACTATTAATTTATTATTATAGAAATAAGTTAATTACTACACAATAAAACAAACTACTGATTAAATAAACACGACTGTAATTGTTTCAGAATAATTATACTTTGCTGAGTGCAATTAGAAAAAAAAAGTTTTTTTTGAGAGAAAACAGTTGATTAAGAGTAGTATTTTAAGTTTATTTGCAACATGGAAAACATGAGAACTCTTGAGTTTGTTCGTTATCGAGGTTAGTGTGCTGTTACTATTTTCATAATGCACAGAAAGTTATGACTTATTTTAATGATATTATTATTTATAAAAACTTATTATATTGACTGTTATTATTATTATGAAATTTTATTATTTAATTTGTATATTGTTCGCCCGCAAAAGTTATTTAAATATATTTTTTATTAATTATGTATATCTACGAGAGCTATGCTCTATGACCTGAAATGGACTTATATGGACAGCCAATTGAGTATACCCCTCTAAGGACTAATGAACTTAACGAATAAACGATGATTTTATTCGGGGTATTATTTAAAGAAATTTTCATTGTTGGAAATTTTCGTTTTAAATTTACCGCATTTTTGTGTTTTCAATTGTATTAATGAGTGTTATTTACGGTATTTATATTGTAAATTACGCTAACCGATTTTGGTTTCGGCCAATGAGAGGCCGTGTTTTAGATGTGAGGCGTCTAGAACGTCTTAATTAATAAGAATGGTTGTATGAAGGCGTCTGATGCCGACGCAAAGGCGCGAGGCCTATTTTAAATTTGAAATATAGCTAGCTAGATTATGCCATCCGACACTCAGGATGAGCTTAAACGACGTATAAATAAATAATATGTAAGTTTATAAGGGCATATTCTGACGGATATGTTATTAGGAGTGAAAATCTGTAAGTAAAGATCTTGCATTTTGTATCGCCCATAGACATACCCTGCTGTATGTAATTTCTTCGTGAATCACTTCGATTTGACTACAAACTGATTAGTTTTCACGTAAAAGGTGTCAATTATCCTGAACTACGTCATGAATTGTTATTTCCAAGATTTAAATTATTATTTTATTTTGTGATACCCAGAGGTGAAATGGGAGTACAAGTTTCGTGTCTCTACCATATAAACTGAGTTAAGCCAAGGCAAATACGAACCCAAATATAAACATAAATAGTAATCATACTAATTATTAATTGTGCTATGATTTCAAACATTTTCTGTTATGTAAGAATGCGTCCGTAAAAACATCATTTGATTTATTTTCTGAACTTACACTAACGAACTTTTGTGAACGATTCATGTGTGCTACGTATTTTCCTGATGTTTAATTTACATAAGCGCATATCCACGAGTCATGTTCAGTATCGTTAGGATTGTTTTTCTGTGATTTTTATCTAATTATATTAATATTGATTTTTATCTCTACACCTAGGTTAGTTGTCCCTGATGAATAGCAATTTTTATTATCAATAAAAACCTGAATTCTATTCCTGTGTTGATACATGTTACCTAGCTGCCTGTGTCCAAGAGTGTGGGTTTTATGATAAATAACATTTTTTTTGCATGTTTCTAATGGTCAGAGTACAAGAGCATAACAGTACCATTGACACATATATATATGTATATATATATTTTGAAAAATAGTGACAGCCAGTGTATATCGTCCCGACAACACACACACAACAAAAGGGTCTATATATAAATAAACGAGTACTATTAATGGTACTGGCACTAGCAGTAAGAACACACCGAAGAAGTTTAGCAGCAGTATAGTATATTAGGTGTTTACACAACACTGGCGAATACTGAAAGACCAGCTAAAAGTTTTTTTTACTAGCAGGATTACTTGAAAAACAGTTTTCTTCTAAACGGACTGGAGTATTTTCATAGATAAGTTTTCCACCTGTAATTACCTTATTTAACTTGTTAAATATATATATATACAGTGAACTCTCCATATAGCGATTCTCCCTATAACGATACTTTCTCTATAACGATTGATATTGACATTAACGTTTGGTCTACCATAAGAACAACATATTTTTTCTCTCTCAATAACGATATCGTTCACTCTCTATAACGATGTATTTACTTAGAACACTAATCAAAATACAGTAAAACATTACGATAAAACCAAATTTCCAGTCGTACCACTTGACGAGCGATCGCCAGTTGGACTCAAGGTCAATGCCCGTAATCGGTTATTTCCAGTGTTTAGGCGAGGGGGTGGTCGAGTCCACTAGTCGGCGCGGGGGTGGGAGGTCAGTGGCGGGCGAGGGGGTGGTCGAGTCCACTAATCGGCACGGGGGTGGCAGTTCAGTGGTGGGGAAGTTGAGCGCGCGCCAAGCAGCTCAGTCAGTTTACTCAGTTAGCCACGTCACGCCTGGCTGTTCATATCGGAGCTGTTTTTGTACACCTTACTGCACCGTGTAAGTTAATGAGTGTTTTATCAGTTTTATTCTAACCATTATGCTACCAAGAAAGCGGAAAGTGCTCACCGTGGATGAAAAAGTGTCATTAGTTAAAGCAATTGAAAATGGTGAAAAACAAACTGATGTTGTGCGGCGAACGGGGCTTTCCCAATCGACTGTGGCTACCATTTGGAAGGATAGGCGCAAGTGGCTTGACGCAGATGTGCATGGGGATAAAAAGAAAATGCGAAAACCTCAGTATGAAGACTTAGATCGTGCTATTCTGCAGTGGTTTCAACAGCAACGCATAAATAACATACCGCTCTCTGGACCTTTGATAAAAATGAAAGCTGAGTTTTATGCAACAGAGCTTGGCATTCCTGATTTTAAGGCTTCTGAAGGTTGGCTGAGCAAGTGGAAGCAGCGCCACAACATTAATTATGGACAGATCAACGGGGAGGCTCGTGACGTCGATAGGAACACTACATATGGCTGGCTAGAAAAGGTATGGCCTGATCTTAAGGCTCGTTATTCAGCCGAAAACATTTTTAATGCTGATGAGACGGGTCTATTTTACAAGTTGACACCAAACAAAACTTTAAAATTCAAATCAGAAAAGTGTATTGGAGGAAAGTTGTCAAAAGAAAGAATTACAGTTTTGGTAGCGGCCAATATGACAAGATCGGTAAAGAGAAAACTTTTGGTGATTGGCAAATCTAGAAACCCGCGTTGTTTAAAAAACATCAAGCGTCTGCCTGTCACCTACAAGTCAAACAAAAGTGCTTGGATGACGTCTCAAATTTTTGAAGAGGAGTTGAGAAAATGGGATTCTGAGTTGAAGGGGAACAAAATCTTGCTTTTGGTGGACAACTGCCCTGCACATCCAATGATTGAAAACCTCGAAAACATAGAACTCTGCTTCTTACCTGCCAACACCACAAGTGTCCTTCAGCCCATGGACCAAAGTATTATCAAAAGTTTGAAAAGTCATTATAGGCGCAGGCTTTTAATGGAACTCGTCGAGTCTAATGGGAATTTCAAACCTACGATCCTAGACGCCATACAAATGGTCAGTAGGGCATGGGCAGAGGTAACGGATAAGACCATAAGACATTCCTTCAAGCATGCAGGATGGCTGAAAGATCCCGAGCCAGCAGATGATGAAGATGACTTGCCTTTGGCCGTTTGGGTTCAGCAGCTGGAGCTTCCTACAACATTTTCAGAAGAGGAGCTTCTGGATTTTGAAAACATCGATGGGCAAGTGGCTACAGCAGCGGGTGTTACAGACGAAGACATCCTGAATTCTGTTCGTGTTGATGAAGATAGTGATCAGGAAAACATTGATCCAGAGGAGGAGCCTGAACCAGAACCGGTCCCAACTCCAAAAGAGGCATTGGAGGCTGCTAAAGTACTGAGAAGATTCTTTACTCACCAAGATGATCCTGTGGCTACGGAAGATGTCGGTCGTTTAGAAGATAAAGTGAGGTCATTGCTGTGGAAAACTAAAAAAAGGCAAACGACGCTAAAAGACTTCTTCCAATAAACTGTATGAACTGTATGTCTTGTTGTGTTATGTATGTACGTATTTTGACATTCTAAATACAGAGTACTACATATGTACTAATGATTGTATACACTGTATCATTGTATCATTTCATATACATATGTAATTTACTACTACATATGTACATATGTGTGTTTGTGGACAATGTAAATATAGTACTGTATATTGTATTTATACTGTTTAATATGGTGTTTTATTTCAGCACACTACTCCATCCAAGATTTAAAAATAGGTTTCTCTCTGTATAACAATCTTTCTCTATAACGATGAAAATCGCTGGTCCCTTGGATATCGTTATAGGGAGAGTCCACTGTATTTTTTCGAGCGCTGCACGCAATAAAATGTGTAGAGATTGTTAGTGATGAGGGGTGGCATGGGTGGAACCTTGTAATCCAGCGTGAAACTTACCATTTTTGCAATCCTTTCGTACACGTCCGAATACTTGTCCCGATACACCTTGTCTCTGATTCATACAGATGAGTGTACCAATGATTCGGAACAAACCTCGTCACGTTTTCGAATCATGTAACTTGTATCAAATATGACAGTTCTCTTAAACTGTTTACGTTTATTTCAGCGTCATTTGTTCCATGGTTTGTAAATCCCACCCCACACGATGCCCATTTTATGCTATACACTCTATTATACCACCATCTTTGTGACACAATTTCCGTTCATCGACTTCCGTTTCATTTTCAAGAAATTACTTATACCAAATTCCGTAAACGCAGAGTTAATCTTATTCATATAAAAATATCTGCCAACTGGTTGTGCCAAGGCTTGTGGCACTTCTATTTATACGTCACACTAAAGCAATACTTAAATATTACCGTTTGTTCGAGATTTTTTGAACTTCACATGTAATTAACCGTTTTAACATTTGCCTGTGCAGTGACGGTCGCCAACTTGCGCGAGCCTCTACTGTACTTGCAATCAGCTTGCCTCAATATTGACAGGGGCATAATCAAATATTTTCCTCGTTATTAATGGCTTAAGTATCTTTGTTACGTCTCTGGATATTGTTACGTATCTTGATACATTTACGTCGTGCTTACAACCCCCTGTATTTTTTCAAATTAAAAAAAAAAAAATCTCGAAGTTACACTAAAGCAGAGTATTCGAGCGTGTACGAAAGTATTCGGGGTAGCCTACAGTTCATACAACCACAAACTGAACAGCTCCGTATTTTACCGAAGTAAAAAAATTAGGTTAGGCACGGTCAGCGTAGTAAAAAACACTTATTTAAACGAGTAAACGATAAGGTAGTTATGTTAAAAACGGAATAATAATTTACAACGTGCTAATAAAACCAATAATAACGTACGCGGCGCCAGTGTAGGCAACATCAGCCGAAACGCATTCAATAAAGTTTCAGCGAATACAGAACAAGATCATTCGTGTCGTGGTGGATGCACTTGTATATTGCCCCGTCAAGGCCATGCACAGAGAGCTTAAACTCCAACTTCTGAAGGATTATTACACCATAACTGCTCAGAAATGTTATGATACATGTGTAATACGTAGAAATACTGTATTTATTCTCTTGAGGAGTGATACAGATTTGCAACGAAATAAATCAAAGGAAAGGTCTGAAATGTGTGGAAATGTTACCTAACGATACATATAAATATGACATAACCGAAATAATATTAAACAATACAAATGGAAATAAATACATTCACTTATACCGAAATGAATCGGAAACCTAATATAACAAACAAAATCACTTGATACAATACAAATGAAATTATTTGTACCCATCAGTGATGCTAGGGAATTCTCGCACCGCTGCTTGTGTTTGTCTACTCCTCAGTTTTCGTAACGGCTAACGATACGGTATCATATTTAATTTATTTTTTTAAAAGTATCTACAATTTATTTATTCGTGTGGCAAAGTGTTATTGATCTAGACAACTAACTTAAAAAATTGTAATTCATTTTTAAGTAACCACTGTGATTGAAAATGTAAAAAAAGATGTATAGACTTAAGAAGTTAGCTTTATAAGTGTAAATTATTTTTGGTATGGGAACACTGTGATTTGAAATGTCAAAAGGACTTATATAGACTTGTGAGATAGACTTTATATATGCAATTTATTTTCGAATGGAGTGTTTTTTGTTCTCTCATTTTATTCAGTTGGAAAAAATGATTTAGCATCATGTAAAAAAATAATAAAAAAGGACAGAAGCAGATAAAATGTATCATCAAAGGCAACGTGGGAATAAACCGTCAAAAAAAAAAAAAGGCGCCAAAAAGAAGTGCCAGTGAACGGATGCAAAATACAGGACGCGGGAAAAGGCTTTTTTTTTTCGTTTGAGATCATACCCGCATCTTTAGTATTATAAATTATTATATCTTGTTCAATAAAATTACTAATGATTTATCTATTAACATACCTAATAAGCAAGAAGTTTAACTTCTGTCGGTCGTGAACTGTGAAAGGGTGGGGGGAGGGGACGGTAGGGGGAGGGGGGGAAGATAACTAGGCCTACAGTCACGCAGAAGCAGGCACGGAGGACGTTGTTCATACTGATTAGCGGCGCCGGTCCAAACGCCAGCCGACACTCCGCCACAACACCCTGAGCGGAGGAGTCTGCCTTACCGCCTCTACGCCTCTGATGCCCATACGCCCATTGTACAGGGCTCGCTGCTACACAAACCCTCCCGCTACACCTTGTCTCCGATTCCCACAGATGAGTGAGCCAACGACTCAAAACAAAAATCACGTCACGTTTTCGAATCATGTTAACTTGTACCAAATATGACCGTTATTTAAAACAGATTACTTTTTACTTTTGTATCTTTTCCCCCCGTGGTTTGTAAAGCCTACCTCACACGATGCCCATTTTATCCTATACATTCTATTATACCCATGGGTATAAAAGTGGGCATAAATATTTGTGTAGCAGAAGAGAAGAAAGAATTCGTTATTCCATACACACGGTGCCTAAAATGAATGCTAACAGAAAACCAGCCAACGCAGTTGCCAACCAAAGCAAGCATATTGGGGAAGGATAAACATGTTGCTGTCAATTTGAACAAATACTGGAGAAAAAAAAAATGAAAATTGCATCTCTTTATTTCAAAAAAATTACGTAATCTGGGGAATGATTTTTTTAAATATTTTATCTTCTACATTTCACTTGAAAAAAATGTAAAAATATTAGTTTAGAATTTAAAAACAAATTCAGTGCAATTTTGAAATTAATGAAATTGAATTTTCATTGGTGGTTCAGTTTTAATATCTAGTAATATAAAATTTAAAGCATTCAAGGGAAATTGGGTTTGCTTTAATTTATTAATTTATATATATTTATAATATTAATTTAATCAGAGAGGTCATATAGCTAATTCATAGTAATAATCGTGGTAATTTCATTGTAAGAGTAAAAAAAAAATGCTACAAATTTACATACTTTATACATGTTACTTGATATCTAACTTATTTTACTACTTACTTTGATAAATTGTAACAATAATTTTTGTAACCCAGTGGGACAAAGAAACACGCATAGTTCGGATAATAAACATGTAGGCTAACAGGTGTGGATCTCTATGAAGAGTTAGTTTGTTCTTTCATAATTTATGGACATTCGTTTCATAATAAACGTAGGTGTTTTTTAATTAGAGATTTATTTTCAAATCAGTATGCAGCTACGTGTAAGTGTACGCTTAGTGCAATTTGTGTAGTAATTTCTAATGATTTTAATTCGGCGAGCCGATGAAGAGGTTGGAGGTAACGACAAGGATTGAGAAACTCCCAAGTTGGACGAGCAACAAACAGCACATCTTCGCGGTGCGAGGCTCCGAGCAGTGTTGTCAAACTTCCTGGGGCGCGCAGTCACGAAAAAGGAAAAAAAAAAAAAATTCCCTTCTTCCCCACCGAGCGCGACGTTGCCGAATCTCGTTGCGTCCCGAGGCACCGCGGAAAAATCACATCACGTTCAGAGCGCGTGCTCTTGCTCGTGATTTTCAATCAGAGGCGTCACAGTCGAGTATGCGGTCTCCCCCAGGCCTCTGGCGCGCCGTCAGAGGCGGTCTGGCCGCCTTGTCTCCCGCGCTGACGAGATTCCCGCCAGGCCGAGGGGAAAGAAAAGACTCGCGGACTACTTTCATACACAACTAGGACGTCCTCCGCGGGAAGCCTTCTTTTCACAGACGAGAGAGAGAAAAGCGCCCGATCGTGCATCTTCGGTTTTTTTTTTGTTCATTGTAAATAAATATGGCGGTGTTGATATAAGGAAAGACCATAAACAAGGCAACGGTATTTATTTTGTACGCCGCCATATTTTTTCGTTTGCCGTGTGTCCGTGAATGTTTATTTTGGACATCTCATGATAACTAATGGTCAATTAAAATAGGTTAGCTACATTATAAATACTTTAAATCATTGTGGACGGTTGATTTGGTTAGGATAGGTACCTACATTAAAGATACGGTTTACTAGCGCTGGATAGCCACATATTAAAAAGTTATTTGCTAAGCAACCATAAAATGATTTTACAGTATTTTTAATGTAGCTATACTTAACTAATATAACCAACCATCCACAATGTTTTAAAGTATTTATAATGTAGCTAACGTATCCTAATCGACAGCAAAATTTAATGCCACACCGGTTTATACAATGAGATAGAACGGCGTATGACGTATGAGTAAGCTACATCCCAAATAAATACACACTGTTGTGGTACGGAAAAAAAAAGCGAGCATGAACTTCGGGGAACTTCGGGTGTGGCTCTCTCGTCTGTGAAATGAAGGCTTCCCTTCCTCCACCACCAGGGATTCAAACAGCGATGGATGTCTTCGTAAACACAGACGGTTGTGAATGTGCATAATTACCACAGCAATTAATATTGTCAATGCCCAAAGCGCGTCAGATACTGCAATTCATTATGAAATATTCTCCCTATCGTCACCGAGACACTGACTTGCATTTCCAATAATTTTCTTTGCTACTTTTAATTTTATTTTATTCTTTACTGATAGAGAGTCGTAGATGTTTCATCAGATATAAAATTACACTAAATTTACTAACCAAAATAATCTACACAAAATTGATTTATTTTAATAAAAAAGTTCTTCATGCTAAATTACATTTTTAGTTATGTAAAGAACTAATTATTTTATATTTGTAAAGGGTGGAGTGAGGTAAATTTTTTTATTTTGTAGTTAAAATATTCCTAACTTAAATATTTGGTTGTTGATATTTCACTCTATAGCCAACACTTAAACATAATATTGAATAAATATTGTTTACAATTATTGTATAGAAACAGTAACATAAATTATTTACTCAGCTCACTGCCCCACCTCCCCCCCCCCATTTCTCCGGAATGAGTTAGAATTACGAGCGAAAAATGAGTATGATGCACATACTTAGGTGGTTTAAGTTAAGATGTTTTGACATGTTCATGATAAAAAATTAGTTCCATCGGGAGCTAGACACTTATGGAGGTTATGTATGAACTGTAACCCAAACAAAAAAAATAGCAAAAACAAACTATAGGACGTTGTGTAACGCGAACTTATTCAAAAATATAAAAAAAAAAACTATATATGAGTTGAGTGTATTTTAGGACCAGGTTTGAGGTTTGATAGACGAAGCAAGAAAAATTGGTTAGTTTTAGACACGAAAGCATAAAAAGTATATTGTAATCAGTTTGAAAAAAAATACCATGTTAATTTTCTGTATAAAGATTTTTTTGGTACATGAACTCGTCCGGGGTATTCACAAGATTTTTTTTTTAAATTGTTATTTTCACCAGAACTATAGAGCCCTGATGGACTAGCAGAAAATAAGAGAAGATAAAAATACTTCAGTCAAAAGAAGGAAAAAAAAATCTTTAATTTATTTTTTAAATAAACCGTACTATTCTAAGAACATTCTTATTTACATTTAGCTATGTGATAGGAAAATTAGAGGACCGACCTATTGTGTGGAATATCCATAAACCTTACAGCTAGGAGTTTCTTCCTGAAGTGTTATATTTATTTTTTTCTGTATATTTTAACAGTCAGATCGAGTTCCCTGGCCTTCCCTCCCACAATCCACCCGAGGAAGCTATCAGCATTCATCCCTCGATCTCTTGACGCCTCCACGACCCCTCACTTCTCTCACCGACGCACAGACTGAACAGCTATTTCCATTCTGCACGGCATGCTTTCAATCGCCGAACCAACCCCCTCCCCCCTCCCTCCAGACGCAACCCCCTTACCATCAACCAGCCACTCTCCATGCATTTGTACGCCTGCGAGGATACAGATTTATTTCACAATAGCCTATATGTGGCACAGCACCACAGAACTGTATCTCAGAAGCGAGAAAACTTTGCACATAATATTCCGAGGCTCAACGTAGACTGCTGAGAGTTATTCAAATGCACCAAGTTTCGACCAAATAACGACTTGAGAACGAATATTACACAGTCAATATTAAGTGCCTATTTTCCTACGAAAAGTGTAATGCTTACAAGTATATACAATGATATTGTTACATTTCTGCTACTTAAAACCTACAATTTTTGAAGTAAAGAAAATTGGGGGATATATCGTCAGTATTTTTGTTCTCTTTTAAAAATTAGTTTATGTTTTACTGCAATTTCCTAATTCACTAGAACTTAGTGAAAAAAAGAATAAAGTAAAGTTTAAATTCATTGAAGTGGTTATAACTCAAAAAAAAAATATTTGCTCAACGGAAATAAAAAATAATGGTTCCTGTACTTATGTACGACCATTATAAGTTATTCTTAATTAGCTTAAAAAGAACTTTAATTTTGCATGCAAATAAGTAATAGAAATAAAAAAAATTAAAAGGACTGCAGTGATATTATAAACATGGTTGGTAAAGTATAAATTCAAATTAAATTAAAATAAACAAATAATCAGTATTAAATATTAATCTAAACATGTGTATAAAATTAAATATTAAATTTAGTAAATTGCGATAAATTAAAATTAATAAAGAAAACCATAAATATTCTAAATATTTACTCAGTCATTAATTTTATTATTTATTAAATAATAATGCAATAATTTATAATGCAAATAAATTACACATATGGGAACTAACCTCAATTATATAAATGCTATTGAATAAGTTTATATACATAACTAGCTGCAGTACCCGGCGTTGCCCGGGCTGAACACAGGGTGAAGGGGACCTTTTTAGAAATCAGATGTAGTTAGTAATTGTCTTCTTAATTTGAATGTCAAGTGTGCAAAACAATTTATATCACTTTAAGATCCAGACTGACGTTCTGCCAGTGTATAGTTATTTACCTGTATATATCGAAATATTGGTTGTATGTATGTAATCTAGACTCTATAAAGCACTATAGAAAAAAACTGAAAAATAAGAGATTACTAATATTGAAAAGATTTCATTATCTAGCTAATGCTTGGCATGCATTGCAATGCTTCATTCAGTTTTGTTTTGTAATATGTTTGAAGTAGTGACACATATACAAATCATCTATCCATTTCTCTAAATATATATTTATCTCTAGCTACATGTATATATATCTATGTATCTCTCTATCTCTATTTATCTCTTTATATCTACATATATACATATATACCCTCACTATCTCTATCTCATATATATAAATCTCTATATAGCTCTATACATCTATATATCTCTTTATCTAACCCATTTATTTCTCTGTTCCTCACTCTATCTCAACTTATCTCTGTCTCTCTCTATCTCACTCTATAAATATATAAATATCACTCTATCTCTGTCTCTCTTTTATATTTAAATAAATTGTGTCATGCGTGCGCACTTACACAACAAAAACAGACGAAGTGCTGCTATATAATATAAAATAAACACATTTTTTGAAACGATTCGTGCTCCAACTATTGCAAAATAGTTATACCGTCTCAGAAACCTTCACGGGCATGCGCATAACAACTCACAAAGTTTCATCGCAATCGGATGAATGGTATAGGAACGCATACGGCACAAACAAACGAAAATTAAAGACATGACAAACACATCAAACGATGGTGCGTTTGAAATTCAAGGCAACTCTATCTATTGACGAAGTTAAGAACAAAACTGTTATTAGCGCCTTTATTTTGCTAGCCGCTGCGAGCTCCACTAAGCAGGCTGGTCTCACCAAGGAGAAAAATATGAATTTGCCAGACATTACTATGTGTATGATCGTGTGGCAGACAGATAAAAGACACTCACTCACTATTTGTATGTCTATGACCTACGATTTTTTCTGTTATAAAATGAAATTATCACTTTTTCACTCCCTTAGAGACGGAATTTCATATAAATATGTGGTCTATGTGTTAATTAAGGTTATGAGCTCGCTGTAGGCCAAATTTAATCCAGATCCGTTCAGCCGTTCTGGCGTGATTGAGTAACAATCATCCATCCATCCATCCATCCATCCATCCATCCATCCATCCATCCATCCATCCATCCATCCATCCATCCATCCATCCATCCATCCATCCATCCATCCATCGAAACTTTCACATTTATAATAATAGTTGGGTTTCTATCATTAATACTCACACTAAATAAATGTTTTTAGTTATATGGACCAGTATTCAATATCAATCACTAAAGTATAAGATTTAAAAACACATACATATTTTTTGTATGTAGCCTTTTGTTTTTCTCCTGTGAAAATTTCGTTGCACGCTGCGCGTGCATCGTAAAATTTCGCTCTCGTATTTTTTTTCTTAACGGGCCGAAAGTAGTTTAGTTTCAAAAATAATCGGTAGGTTATAAAACTTTAAAGACGAAGAAACAATTACAATTATCATAACTGACCGTAGGTTTCATGTATTATCATACTAAGCCAAATTACTTAACATTAAAGTTTTATCATAAAATAATCATTGGTGTAGCCGGAATATTATTTCCAGGGACTCTTTGGACGCTTTCTTTCAAAGCGAATACAAACGCAAAGAGTGCCTCTTTTTCTCGAAATTGCCCGACGGTAGACGGAGGGCTGCCCCCTGGTAGTAACAATTATTTTGAGTGGAATATTTTGAACTATAAAAAAACACTAAAACTATAAATTTTTCAGCAAATATAAAGTTTATTTCCGTAAAATAGAAATACTCGTTATTAAAAAAGTCAAACATATATTTTTGAAGAGCTATCAATTTTTAACGGAATAATGGACTGAATGAAAGACAACAGGTTTTCTACCCTGAAATTACCTTTTACCTTTACTTTGTTTTTTGCCTTTGCTTTGAGAAGATTTTAGTATTGTGGGAAGCGGAAAAAGTGGTAAAAAGAGCATCTCAGGGTAAATAAATATACTTCCAAAAGGTAACAGAAAAGATCGAGACATTGTTTGAACTCTTGAGACTTCAGACCGCAGTACGAAACTTTCTGGATGGAGACTAACGCAGAATCTTATATTTTAGACGCTTCAACATTCAAAAACGCTATAAAAAAACAAGAGTCCTTAACACTAGTGATCTTAGCTATAGATCTATTCTTCCACCAAATAATAATCGTACCTTCAGATTGTTACTGAATTTTTCAACGTAGTTGGAAAATGAATAATTACTTGACCCAGATACGAGTTAGGCTGGCTCGCACAGTCGTGACTTGTGGCAAAGTAAAATATTTATCCATTTGATGACCTGCAAAGTTTTTGCTTAGATTTTACTTACCTGAATCTGCAAGCGGCTCTTGGACTCATCTCGATATGTATTTATCATACTGTAAAACTTGTTTGCCTGTGATTCGATACTTTTATGGTTGAATGGTTTCTCATAGGCCCAGAGTCATCCAGAAGAACAGTGAGCCAATATCAATAGCAAGCAGGTTAAATGTACTGATGGTCCATATTTTTGCCAATGTTAGACACCAATAAATTTATTCATTCATTTAAGTTTCGTGACATCGGAGTCATTTTGCAGCAGTGATACAAAAGTCAGTAGCCGCCTCGAAGGTTATGCAATAACTGAAACAAAACAAAATTTTATAATACAAATATTTTTTTATTTGCTCCAATATTATCGAACATAATTTAAGATGTTTTCAGAAATTAAATTTTATTAATTAAAAACTATATAAATTTTCTTCCTAGGATTTTTTGAATCAAGCTCGCAAAAATATTTACCGTTAGGGCGATTGACAATTTGCGAGGGGTGTGTGGTATTTTCGAAACCACTGACTCCAAAAAGACGGAATTGTGATACATGCGTTCTTATTTTCTTTTATTTAAGCTGCAGTCTCCATGAAAATCCTCACGCAAGCTACAGACATTTATCAACGCTGGAATATTTGTTACTCTCAAGACAATGTTTGCACACCGTCCATACTTAAAATGAATGAAAATTATATGCAATAATTGTTTTTTATAAGTAAATGTTGAATAAGTTATCTTACTAAATTTCCAATGATCTAAATGGTTTGAATGATGTTAAACATCAATTTAATGGAAACTAAATTATTTCAGCCAGAAAAAAAATCTTTTTTAAAAATAATTTCATTTCTAAGGGAACCTAGAAATTATTTTTCACTCAAACGAGTAGGCCTATTTATAATATTGACCAATTGACATTTTTCTGTTAGAAAATTTTCCTTCCATAAATAAATGTTTCGGTAACACCTGATGATAGACGTACTATAATCATAGATCTAAAAAAAATTTTATCAACACCCGTCAAATCATAACTGGCAACGAAACTAATTTGAAAGAGCCTTCGACAGGAAAACCAACTGTAAATGCAATTTAGTGAATAGAATAAGAGAGATTATACGCGACATGTTAATCTGTTGAAAATGATAAGGTATACCTGTGAGTGATGTGTATTCAGATTATAAGTCCGTAGAGTTCATGTAAATAATTAGTATTCATGTAGTGAAAAAAAAAAAACGCCGGTTGTAAATTTTTATTGCTTCAACTCAAATATAAATATTTATTTTTATTTCGGCACGTTTTAAAACTATTCGACTGGACTATTTACTCTTGATGTAACTCATGATTCCCGAGTGAGAGTCCTGTTTGCTGGTGTATAAATGGCACTTCTAAAGCGTGGTGTTTGCTGATACAGGCTGATACACGCTTCAGAAGTGCCTTTTATAGACGGTCAAAAAAAAAAAAAGAAACAAACCGCACATTTATATTGGCTTGCGTTGCGGCACTAAAAAATTATTAGTTTGCTGCAGCTGCGACCCGGGAGGCATTGGTCGTTGGGAACCACCACGCCGGCACTCTGCAGGACTTGGATGGGCGCGAATTGTTTCCCGCCAAATATCCAGGTGAAAGGACAGCAGGAATCCGGTGAAGCGTTTTGCGGAATGGGAATCACCGCCCCCTCGTACGTATTTTTTTTTTTTTTTTTTAAATCTCTTCTTGCGCACGCAGCGCATACCGAATCGCCGTTAATATCGCAGCGGGAGAGTTTTATTTTCAAACGGGTAATTTCGCAGTCGTTGTTTTTATGTGTGACGACACCCCGCGGGCTTAAGTAATAAAAAAAAACCCGCTACTCTTGTCTCCCGCGCGGAACGCAACAATCAGTCCAGCCAGACCAGCAAGTCTCGCACGGCCTGACGACGTGACGAAGTTTCCAACACACAACAGCAGTTCGCTTCGCCGCGAGTGTGAACACGAAATGTGAACACTACTCACACAGCTTTATTCACCACTCACAAACACTGCAGTTTAGTTGTACACATGTACTTCATTTACTTTAAAGTAACCTATTTTTTTAAAATTATTTATGGTTTGAGTTTTGTAATCAAGTGTCTGGTTTACATTATTCAGTTTTTTTTAATACGTCGACAAGTAAAGTTAATAGTTTTGAGTTTGGTTCTACGCATAAAACTCGGTTGCAGAGTAACCGTGCATACGGAACAAGTTTTAAGTTTTATGTTTTTATGCTGGAAGTCTTGGTTTTTTTTAAGAAAAAAAATGTGGTGCTTAAACTTGGAACTAAAAATTATACTACGCTTCGCTCCCACGGGAAAAAATTTAAAAGCAGCAAGAAAAGGGGAGGGGGCGAAGTTAATTCATAAAAACCATATTTATAGTAAATATATATGTTGTAAGAAATTGCAGTTAGTTTATATACGTTTCAAAGACGAATTCACCTCAATGTTTTGTGATTTTAAATAGCTGGATCTTCGTAGAAATTACGTAGTATTTAGATTTCAGAGTTGTGTTTTTAGGGTGAACACACGCGTGGTATTTTTGCAGGAGTCTTAACAAATTTATAATAATTTGCAAATATACCAAGATTGTGTTTGTGGATTACTAAATTTGCGAACATAACAATCAGTACATTTACAAAGACCCTGGATAATTTGTAAACAGTGAGTGATCTTCGTGAATCAAAGGTGGACAATTTAACAGTGTATCGGCAGTTGGCAACGAAAGCTGAAAGTACGATGAGGTTGCCCCAACGCACTTGCAGCGACTGCCTCGAGAGAAGTCCAGGAAAACTCGAGGTGTGTAAAATCTGTAGGATGTGCTCAGTGCAGATGTTTTCAACGGTCTCTCCTTTGACACGTGTCTCCTCCACGGTTTGGTGTTGCTCCCAGGTGGCTCGGGCGCGGGCCATGTGTTCCTTCAGCGCAAACACTCCGGGACAAGTTTATATCGCTCGCGGAGCGGGACGAGAGGCGTGGCGACTCCCGCGAGACAGCTCGCAGTCAGCTCGCCAGCACGCCAGCTCGCCAGCTCGTCAGCTCGCCAGTTCACCGGCTCGCCAGCTCGTCAGATCACCAGCTCGTCAGCTCGTCAGCTCACCAATTCACTGGCTCTCCAGCTTGTCAGCTCGCCAACACGCCAGCTTGTCAGCTCGCCAACACGCCAGCTCGTAGGCTCGTCAGCACGCCAGCTCGTTAGCTCGTCAGCTCGTCAGTTCGTCAGCTCACCAGTTCGCCTGCTCGTCACAGCCACGACCGGCGACCGACTCTTCCCCCCGGCGCGGCGGCTGGACACGCATCTTCTGGAGCGATGATGGGGCGCTCATCCGTCACAATTACGTCACGGGCGGCGGATGGCTGTCCCCGCCACGCATCACGCCGCACGTGGCGCCGGGTCTGGCTCTCGGTCACACGTGAGCACGAGCACGTGGCCAGAACAGCCCGGCTGCTCCCATGACGACGGGAAACATAGACCATCAGTATTCGCCAGTGATGTGTCAACATCTAACCTCGGTTACGTGACAGTTCACGTGTTCTCATGTTGTTCATGTTGCGAATAAACTTATAATACGAAACTTCGACACGAGAAATTTAATTTACAATTCTTTTAAATAATAACGAGCTTGATAAATAAGCTGATAAACAAAATAATCGCTATTAAAATACAGAAATTTCTGGATGCGAATCACACAAATATTTTATTTTGCGCTGGCCGCTAGAATCGTGAACGTCGTCGATAGCGACCATCAAACGCAGATAGCAGAGCAGCACAAAGCAAAAGGAAATGTGAAACTATTAAAAACGGCTGCGATAAAACCTCAGCTTTGGATCTGATTTTCGACATGGAATTTTATCAAAATGCTGCCTATCTTGTTAAAATTCAATAAAAAGTTAATACTATAAAGTTCCCGCACATGTTAGAAGTTTTACTTCTTTGGCATTGCTAAAATATTAACCTGAAACATTTCAAAACACACATTATTGCACTAAGTTAATGCATATGTGTTTTTTTTCCTTCAAACGACTAAAATCAATATGTAAATACTTCCTACAAACCAAAATTAACCTTATTGAGCTGATTCAACATTGCCATATAATATTTTTATATTATAATGCCAACAATAAAAGGTAAGAAATGTTATCAATGACGAGATTTGAGCCATGTCCCTTGAGGTTAAGTGTGCTACTAACCCTCTTGGGAAATTAGAAGGATAATATGTATTAAATAATTGTAATGCAATTTTTCTTACCTTTATAAACTTGGGATTAATTTTTACTATGACTATTTTAGTTTACCAAATATACCCCAGGGTAGTGTCACTATCATAAAGATTAATTTGACACACAAATAAGTTTGGCGTGTCTCCTTATGTTAACGCAAGCGACTATATACGGGTTTATGTTGCTACACGTGGGCCCCACCATCTTTGTGATACATTTCCGTTCATCGACTTCCGCTTGGTTTGCTTGAAACTGCTCATACAAAATGCCGTACACAGAGAGCTAACTTGTTTACACATGAAAAATCTGGAACGAAAAACAAGGTACGGAGATTTTGGACGAGGTCTGATAGGTAGTTGGTACTTTACTCTGCTCAGTTCTACTACACCACAACCATCCGTGCTAGTGAGACACTTTTTTGCTGGAAACAATTTTTAATTTAGATGTTCAAGACTCGGTCCCTCACACCAAGGTGGTTACTTCATATTCTTGTCGTTAGGCACTGCTGCATTAAATAAAAGATTCTCCTGGAAATTTCAACTGAGCTCTCTCTTACTTTTTGTAGTTTTTTTTGTAACTTTCCACAAATTTCTTCACCAAATATTTACCAAACTTTTATTTTCTATCTGTAAAAGGTCAAGCAAATAATTATAATCATTAACACTTGCGTGACGTGTTACCGCATTCGATAATATTAATTAAATATCCGTTGAGTAAATTTGAGACGAAACACAAAAAGCCATTGCTTTAAAAGAATAAAAAAAAACCTGAAAATAATAGTAGTGACAATAAACATGATGTGTAAAATCAAGCCTTCAGAGGATGGGAAAGGTCGCTTCGTTCATGCATATAAAAACAATACTAGAATCTGTACGATTTTCGATGGGGTTGGTATTGTCAAGTAGTTATTTTCATTACGTAGACTGAATGTAAATAAAAAGTCAACACAGTGTATAGTTTAAAAAAAAAAGTAAACAGTTTTTCATAAAATAAAGGCTTGAAACCAAAAATAAAGTAATATCAATAAAATATGTCTGTAAATTATTAAAATCAAGTAAGGAAATTAGTAAGTAACGAAATTTTAGAACGAAATATATTTATATTTTAAGCTTATTTAAACATATTAAAACATTCTTCTATGTAATTTTAAAATAATCTTATTGAAATATAATTCGTTCTACGATTTGGTTACTATAAGGGTTTTTCTTACGTGATTTTAATAATTTCACAAAATTTTCATATTTGTTTATTTTTGTTTTCAAGCCCTTATTTTATGGAAAACAGTTTTCATATTTTTTTTTAAAAAATATACACTGTATTGACTAGTTCTGTACATTCATGTCTCCGTTACTCTTTTAAGGACCATATATCTACTTACTTTAAATCCTTTATATTTATATTTTATTATGAAAATTAGGGGTGGTTTTCACACATTTATTCTAGATCTCGGTTACTCGGTATAGGTAAACTAGTTTGAGAAAATTTGGATAGCCATATAAGAAAAAAAATTAACTTCATTGAGAGAAAATTACTTTTTAGGTAACGCGTTAATCGATTGTTCACAGTACGAATCGACCGGTATGTTTCAGTGTTTATTTAAGCTATCTTACCACACGGTTCGTGTTCGCCTTTATTTTTATGTGTAACATCTTAGCTCTCGGTAAAAGGCATTTGGTAGGAGTATTTCATGAAAGGAACGGAAGTCGCATGGGACGGAAATGTGTAACAACGGCGCTGCTAACTGTGGCGGATGGCGCGAACCAAAATTAAAAAAAGGTACAATTTATATTATTAAACTATTTAATTAATTTTTAACGAAAAGGAAATTATTTTAAGAAAATTCCTTGTCGAAAATCAGGTCAAGAGTAAAGTTTAGCATTTTTTTAAAGTTTTCGGTTTTATAGGAGCCATTGCACTAAAAAAGAAAAGAAAAGAAGAATGATTCAACTGTCGACGTAGCTTCTCCGGCAACGAATTCTAGCGGCAGTTGCGAAAACTACGCGTGATTCACATCAAGAATTGTAGTTGGAAACACAATTTTCGTATATTTATCACGCTCGGCATTACTTTTAAGAATTCTACGTTAAATTTCGTGTTCGAGGTTCTTATTATAAGTGTATTTGCAACATGAGGACACATGAATTTGCTCGTTACCGAGGTAAGGTGTTACACATCTCTGACGAGTAACTGATAAATTCGTTCACCATTTTTTTTTTTTACCTTTATGTTGACGTTTAACTATGTATCTGGTCACAAAAAAAGCAAATACGACCCGTCGATTTGAAGTTCTCGCAAAACTTGTTTTGTTTGAATGAAAACGAACTTCGATCGGTACCTACCGTTTTGAAATACTTTTGAATCAGTTGCCAAGCTGAAAATATCCCAGTGAAATAGATAAATTTTCTGAGTACCCTATCCCTGGTCAGGATTCCAAAGCAGACTGGCTGTGGTTACCAGACTGGATATCCGAGCGGCGACGGAAGGTAGAAAAGGTGAAGTCATGTGCAAAGTTCGCAAACTTACTTTTTTTTTCCCCCAGCCATTATGTGACGTCAGCGCCAGGACATTGTTTGCAGTGAAAGTGACTTTTACTTTTGTCTGGCGTCTGCAACGCTACCGTGCAGTGTATGTGTTTTTTTTGTTTAAAAGGCTAGTTTGACGTGATTGTCTGGGAAGAGGACTGGGCGTATCGCCCACGCAAGAGCGAACTCGAGCGAGGTGGGGTGGGGAGAAGGTAGACCAGGGGAGAGGGACCCCCTTCTATCCCTCCCCCCTCCAGAGGGTTCCTAGGGGTCGTGCGTGCGTGTGTCTCTCTGCGCCCGCCCGTCCATCTCGAAGAAGCAACGCCACGTCGCGGCCTTGCTAGCTTGGCCCGGGGGGGGGGGGGGGGGGGAGGGGTCGAAGGTAAGCGAGAGCCAACGAGCCGAGACGAGAGACGCAGGGGCCGAGAAGCCTCTCACGTCCGTTATTTCCCCGGTCACGTCGTGGCTATATAAAACTCTACGGTTTTACTGGAAAATAACGCCACTCTCAGAGGCGTTGCGAGGAATAGGAGAGATTTTTTTTTTTTTTGTTAAATATGGAAATTTTTCCAATGAAAAATCGACAAGATGTTTCACATATATGTTTGAAAAATATTCCCATCCAGAACTACGAGACACCGTTGTAACTATATTAAAATAACTTTCATATTTGAAAGGTGATTCAGTGTGGACCTGTGTGTTACCTCCCAGCAGTGGATCAAGTCCGTGCATCCTGCAAGATGTTCATTATTAAAAAAAGAAAAAAAAAGAAAGTAATCTAACATCCCTCCCGTCATAAGTTACTGGATAGTTACGACCGTGTGAACTAAGTTTGAAATGGTTGACAGCTATAGGATGGATTAGTTCGTTAAATACGTGGTTAAATAATGATAATCTCTCCCAAATTCACAAAAAAAAAAGAGCCAGTCTTTTAGTACTCGCCAGTGATGTGTAAACATGTACATAACCTCGGTAACGAGCAAACTCACGTGTTTTCATGTTGTTCATGTTTCAAATAAACTTATAACATAAAAATTGGGCACGAAATTTAATGTAGAATTCTTAAAAATAAAACCGAGCGTGATAAATAAACTGTTAAATAAAATAGTCGCTATTCAAATACCAAAATTTCCTAATGCAAATCATACACATACTTTTTGCGCTCGCTGCTATAATTCACTGCCTGCATCGTAAACGTTGATTGCCACCATCAAACGCAGATAGCTATTAGCAGCACGAAACAACAGGAAATTTTAAACTATTTCAAACTGCTCCGATAATACCCTGGCTTTGGTCCTGATTTTTGGAAAAAAAATAATTTTATTAAAATGATGCCCGTCTTGTTAAAATTCACTGAACAGTTATTACTATAAAGATTCCGTACACGTTATAAGTTATACGTCTATGGCATTACTAAAATATTAAACTAAAACATCTTAAAACACCTTATAACACTAAGTAGGTATATGACTGTACATTAATTTTCGCTTAAACAAAGAAAATCAAATTGTAAATTCTTTCTACAAACAAAACGTATCTTTCTGAGCTGGTTAATAATTATCACTATATTATAGTGTTATTACAATTAAAAAAGTCTAGCAAAGAGATTTGAACTTGTCCCTGGAGATTTCAAAGCGCGCGCAACAAAGCTTCTTGGAATGTAAATAGGAGAATGTGAATTATCATTGTAATGCCAGTTTTTTTTCGTAGTTTAAAACATGAAATTAGTTTTTACTATGACCTTTTTTAGTTTACCAAATATATTCCAGGGAAGTTTCACTAACATAAATTTTAATTTGGCTCACCAATACTTTTGGTATGTCCCCTAATGTTTACGAAAGTGACTATATACGTGTTTATGTTGCTAGACGTGGGTCCGCCATCTTTTTGACACTTTAGCGTTCCTCGACTTCCATTACATTATCGCGAAATACTCCTACCAAATGCCGTATGCCGAGAGCTATCTTTACACATAAAAAATAGCTAAACCACTATAGCCGTTAGTTTCAGAATGAAAACCTTCTAACAAATTAAATGTATTTATATAAATAAATTATCAATTAAATTTATAATTTATTAATTATTATTACTTAAATTAATAAATTCTAAATAATTTTCTCAAAAAATTATAATGCTCGCAATATCCTAATACCTATATTATTATAACATTCTATAAGCATGCCACAAATCATAAGCCTAAAGAACAACGGGACAAGTCAAACTATTATTAAGATCCTAAAAGTTTGATCTTCTACCCCAAATTAGTCTATCAACTACCGGGAATGTGTGGTGCATAGTTAAACACAGTTGCCGACGGTAGTGTTTCTTGCCAAAATAATGTTACTGGAAGAAATTCGTAAAAAGTTACGATGTGCGACGGGAATTTATTTTGCATGCACTCACTGTAGTATGTGGTTCAATCAACCTTCACCAGTAGCGCGGTAAAATTGGGCAATTACCCAAGCCCCAAGTTTCTAAACAACAGTTTACGAGAGTTTTTATCATATTGGTGCTAAAATATTCAAGCTGAAGTTCTCACTTAAACTGTTTTTATGGCTTAGTCCTAAACACTTGGAAAATTTCTGGCGCCAATTTTTTAAAAGTATTTGAGCTCTAATAAATACGATAGAAGAGTCAATAAACTCTTTAAACGACTCAATAATTAAAATGAACGCCCGTGGTATTCTGATGGAGGATCAATTTTAAAGAGTAAAAGAGGTTTGTAAGCATATGCAAGTTTTTGTGAATGAACACAACGATTTCACATTATTTTGCACTAGGTAATTATTACAGTCGTAAATAGCACATATTTTGCCGGTTTTACCTTACATCTGATCCATTGTCAAAATATCCCAGTTGATTTTAACGCTGATTTAACATCACGTTACACGCTGCGAGAACAAATACATCCGAAAACAAGCCAAATTACAACACACATTCTTCATTATGCAATTATTAATATATTTACTAGGCATATTAGAGCCATATGAAAGTTCTTTAAATCCGTTTACACAAATATACTGTATTTATTTTAATATTTAATGAAATTCATAACTATCAAATATCTCATTCTAAAAGTATAGGAAGCCACTCTCGCTAGAATAGCTGAACATAGTGATTTCCATGATTTTAGGAAAGTGTCCGGTAGAGTACATTAATATTTTTTAATAAACTATGGTAGAGTGCCAACTGATAATGTACGGTAACAGTTGTAGTAATTCTTAAAAAATAATCCCAACACTAAACCGCAATGATTTTACAAGGGAAAAAAAATTGCTGCAGTCAATCACTGTTAGCATCAAGCAGTCAGTCAATTATGTTCTATGCTTTGACGAAGATAAATAAATAATAAGACAAATAAGGAAGAGAAAATTGTCATGACGTCACAACTGTTGAACATTAGAATATATACTTTTTTTTAAATGTATTTCTTAAGAATGCTTAGTTTTTTTTTTTGGAAAAAAATTAATTAATTTTAATTTTAGATTGTCAACTCAAATCGTTCTTTCACTTAAATAACGGCGAGAAAAATTGCGGGAAAATAAAGAATAATTAATAAATTTAAACACTAGTTGTACTAAAAGAGCAAAAACAAACCCTCTCCTTCACATCGAATTATGTCTTAAGTAATAAGGGTAGAGTAATTTTAATCATTATTTCTAATGCAAAGTATGTGTCACGAAGGAGTATCGTGTTACTTATTGTTCGTGCGCACAAGGAGGTCTGCTATCTCCAGCCTCTGTGCTCGGCATTGTTGTCGCGGCACAGTAAAATGCCTTCATTGTGCTCAGTATGCGGTATTGTCTCCGGCAGCTCACACACACGCACACGCGGTGTGAAGCGCACCCCCCCCCCCCCCCCCCGTCTATTGTGCTAGCCGCGGAGTGATGCGTGCGTGGCTCAGCGTACAGCCTCCAGCCAGAGACTTACCCCTTGTGGTGTAGGCTGCCTGCTGTGAACAGCGGGGAGAGTTGACGCTTGATCAGCAGTGATATCGGCGCTGGCCACATTTAGCCAAGGCGCCCAAAGAGGCCTTTAGTGTCTCACGATAAGCTAACATGTTTATACAATAGCATTTTAAAATTTAATATTTTCACAATCCAGCTTTCTCCAACAATTTTAATAAAATACACTGAAACCCACAAAGGTACGGCTATATCATTACTTTATATCACAGGTATTCCAGTTTTAAATAAAATACATGTACTTCTTATTATTGTTTGGGACCGTGTGTAAGATCCCGAGACGTTTTGGTTTTTATGTATCTACACTATAAACAGTTAAGGATGTAATGAACGGTATAATTAACCTGAGACGATAGTGCAGGAAAAATAAAACATGTTTTGTTATCAATGAGTTATAGATAAGGTACTTCCGTGTGCTGCAACACGGCAAACATTCAGAAATAGAGGGCTGAGTGAATGTTATTCTGTCAACATAACCAAACTAACTCAGGGGTTTCAACCGGACGGGTCATGGATTTAGCACGAATAACAATAAAAGCGGATATCTCGTCCTTGTATTGATTGTTTGGACTATAGTGCAGAATTAAGAAAAAAATGCAATAATGATCTTGAAGCTTCTTTAATGTTACTGAATGAGTGTCAATCGGTGGGAAGGGGGAGGATATTTCGGGTATATATACTCGGGGTTTTGGCAAATTACGAAGACACAACGAGGAGAACCGCTATGCCAACACATATTTGACAGCGCTAAGGGAGAGAAAGAGAGAGAGTTACACGAAAGTATGCCGAAATGGACACAGTTGTAGCATTCAAACTGTTGTGTTTATGTAAATTTTGACATTTTTAATTATTATCTCTATTTCCTACAGCAGTGTTGTGATGAGAGATTGAACATGTCTATGGACCTGTAGACTCTATGGCTACAGATCTTCTGTTTCAAGCCAATTGTCCAGACTCCTCTAGCAGTCAACGAGTAGCGTGTTTATTTCAACAATACTATAATCTGGTCAAATTATTGTTTTGAATGTAGTAATTTTCTTATATTTGAATTTTGTTTTGTTTAAATTTGATTTCTGGATCTGCTACGTCTGTTGACAGTTTCTCAGCGTACCATTAAGCCAATCAGAAGACAGCTTTACATCTTTAAGCAATTTTAAATGTTTAAACTTAAGACGTTCTTCTGTGACTAGACGCTATACTGAAAAGATGTAATTAAATCATCTCAAGTTATATAAGTGGTGTTAGTTAGCTTAAACATCTATCGCACCAATGATGGCCAACTGAAATTGTTAAGTATGAAAATATAAAATAAACTGGGCATGTCCTCACCGAATTGTATTTAGAAGTGCTACTTAAATGATAATAGTACTCAGTAAGTTTTTATAATCTCTAACATCATACTTCCTATTGTTGTGAACTTAAGTGACGCCAAGGGCGAAAATAAAACATTACAAAGAAGTAAACTTTATTTAAACATTTCTGAAACGTAAGTTTGTTACTTTTTTTAACAGTCACTGGTTATTTTCAGAGCGAAATTATATTAACCCGAACACATAATAAGTCATATCACTCTAGACCTCAAAGGTCCTTTTGATTAAGCCCTCCTGGTTTCTGGTGAACAAAGTATCCGGACAAAACGAACTCTAAAATTACATTAAATTATGTGCAAAGTATTTGTGCGTTATGTCAAACACGTATCTGATAAGTGAAAATAAGATACCTGTGTTTATTCAAGGTACATTCAAAAACTCTTGTACAAGAATCGTGCCCGAATTAAAACCAACCAATTATCAAGTCACAGCCTTATACAGTATAGATTAAATGTGTTAAGTAGTTTTACAGAGCGATTGAATACTGCAATAAAGTTTTTTTTAAAAATAAAATAGCGTAATTATTACAATATTTGATTGAATGCTAGTGTTGTGTATGTTCTCATGCTGGAAATAGTCTGCGCAAAAATACATAACTTGTTTTCCTAGCTTTTTGCAACTCGGATATAAAGTTACACACCTATTTGTTTCAACACTCTGTTGTTATAATTTATTTTTAAATCCTTTATCATTTTTTATTTGACTCAGTTTATAAGACTGGTACTGACACATAGTGAGTTAACCAATGTGTAGGCCTATGTGTTTATTTAAATCTAAATACACATGGTACATATGTTAAGATATTAAAGTACCACATAAGTTGGTACATATAAAAAAACTTATGTTTCTTTTCATAAATAATTTGCCACCTACACAAACAAAGAAAAATGTCATTTGTTATAAAATTAAACTACAAATAAATTTGTAGACCCAAGTGGTACAAGTACTGATAACAATATAATTGAGGTTTTTGGAGAGCTAAGTATGGTAGTTGTTTTGCTATTTTATGTAATGGCCAGTAAGATTTTTCTAAGTCTGATTTTTTGCTTTTGTTTAATGATAGTTGTAATTTTGCTTGGAGTATGTCATATCGTTATGGACAGGGTGTGGGCTTGTCCGCATGATACCATGGTAAGTGTGTGAAGCCGATTTTTTGCCTTCAACTAATTGGTGCGCCATATTTGTTAGACGCCTAAAACTTTGTCTAAAGTGTAATGTTTTGCATTGTGGTAACTGTTTTAAAACACTCATTTTATGAAATTAACATGTTCTTTAACAACAGAGCTTCTAATTCATACATACTAACAATCATCAGACGTTATCAAATACCACTAGTGCAATGTATTGGGCGGAACAATATAGCGATGGAGAGGTTAAAAAGTGACAAACTACGTCACTGCATGCCGTCTCCTGACATTTCCTTACTCCATGGATATGGATTTGTCTTTATATGATGCATCTGTTAAATATAAAGTGAGATTTAGATATTTTATGGGTGTTCGTAACGTAAGTATCTTCCTCGTTGCACTTAAAAAAAAAAAAAAAAAAAACTTTCTGCACCTTGTGTGTTAGTACATGTTAAGAGTTTTGGTGGCCAAATTTGTTTCAGAAAAATAATACTTCAGCTCTCCAATAACCCGAACTTTAACTTTAAAAATTCATGTAATTTTACCACTTGTTTCGGTTCAGCCTTGATATTTAGTTGTATTATTATCACAGACTTTAAAATTTTGCTATATTTTTCGTTAAAATACACCTTACATAATAAAATAACTGATATATCTTAATAAAGAAAAGATAAAGTATACCCACTTACCTGATAAAATAAATCATAAATATTTTTGTTTTCTTGAAAATAATACAAGAGGTATACGTTTGTATGAAAATATTTTATAAATAATCATCCATACTCAATCATCTTGTTGGTTTTCTGTCACCTTGGTAAGTTAAGTTGGTGATAACAGTGAGTGTTGCGTTCAGATGGGACCGGTCTCATGTTATTACAGTTATTTCCACAAACCTAAAAATACAATTACTTGTAGTAAAAAAAATTATTTTCTTAAACAGGCCGTGTAACGTGTGGTGTATATTTTTAGCAGTTAAAGTTTATATATTGGCTAAACTAAGAATTGAGAAATAATGGTGCCCCGTTGTGCTCAGTCCAACTGAGTAATAATAAAGGATAAGCGTTAAAGATGGAGTTTTACATTTCAACGGTATTAAGACTCTAACCAATACTCATAAATACTCATAAATTTATAAATTGAGAGACGCCAAGTTAAAAACAGAACCCACGAACCTCATCATATGAGCATGCGTCAAAGCGACCACCGCCCTCGAAGAAATCATTCCTCTTATAAGAATTACGTTAAAATTATACTAGGCACATGTCTAAATAGCCTCCCGATCAGCTTTTAAGTACAACATAGAACATAATTAACATCAAAATAACAATTAACACCATTTACAACGTCGATACTAACGTGATTCATTGTTATATAGGCTACCTATATATATATATATATATATATATATATATATATATATATATCGGTAATCTGATTGTAAGTGCGACATTTACACCTTCGATATAAAACGAGAATCACTGTCGTATAAGTAATATGCTGGTAGGTGCAACATTTCCAACTTCGATTTTTTACGCCGACTACGTCCGCGTATATGGAATGTGACTTTACGCCTGCGCTCATGAAGACGCCTCCTGCAATTGACGTAGCGCGCAGCGACGAGCAGATCGGAGCCGCTCGGGCAGCTTCGGCTAGACTCGTGCCCGCGAGCTTGGTCACGAGCGGCGCTTCCTGTTTAATGCCTCTAGATCGTTCGAGTTTGTCATCGGCTGAGGTTCTGAGAGTATATATACCCTCCATTTGGAGGACAAGAGAGAGTCTTCGCCCCGAACAACATGTTGTGACGTCGGAGCTACGCCCGAGGGAGACCTTCCCAACCGCTACACCGTCAATCTCGCCTGCTGTTGTCTGCCAGTCGCCGCCACTACATGGTCTTAGCCTAGGTAAACCCTGAGTGAGAGATGAAAGTCAAATGTTGAAGAGGTTGTCAGTAGCAATTGGGACTTAGAATTTTCAGAGTCGGTCGTTACGAGAGTTAATTGATATTCGCCAGGACTTTAATTTTTTCATGTGTTCAGGGCATACAATAGTGGGTGGTGTGTGGCAACAGCGTGGCTGGGAGCGATGTGTGTTTGAACGAGGGCAACTGCCAAACTTTGATGTGGACTTTGATTTTGGAAGCTGACGGTGTGTTGGGGTAGACATTCTTACAACACCATTAATGAAGGAATTAGCTTGTTAACGACTTCTGGACTTGTTATTATTACGAAATCCTACTGCTGCAGTTCGTACGCTGATAAATTACGAGCAGTCTCGTCTGAACGAGTCGTGGTTTTTAAGGAATGTCTTGTGTGCAATCAAACTTGAACAGCCATTGTCAAGACGCCCCAACGCAGTTAACGGACGCACGACGAGAGGTCTGCCAACGTCTCACATAGGGGTATTTCAACCATCCAAGCGGCCGAATGTCCAGTTATCAAAACAATACACATTTCTACGAAAATGACTACCTGAGGTGCAGGACACTTCCGAGAACTAAACCCAGCCATTCCCGCTCCCCGCTCACGCTTTACGCACCGTTACCGTCAGTCGGAATCTGATCGTATCGCTTCGTGTACGTTTTCTGTTCTCAGTGCTCTTACAAAAGCTACACTTCAAAAGTGAAATTTAATGTTTTTAAGTTGATCAGTGGTGGGAAAAATCATGGATTCTCAAAAAACAGGTTAGTAACTTATGATATATATATATATTTTAATTTCTATAACTTATTTGTTTAGGAGTTCATTTTTAAGCTCTAAAAGTAGACCCTTCCCTAGACTATTTTTTTTCATAAAAATATATTGTATAGGTACTTTATCATACTATCGGGATAGATCGGGCTAAGATTTTGTTTGCAATTCATTGTTCAATTTATTGTCTTTTAATAAACCCAGGATTTGGCCCCGGATAAGCCCAGATAAAAGGAAATTTAGTGTTTTGAAAATTGTTCATTAAATTGTATGAAAATATTCTCCTTCATTTTTTGGCTTTAAATGAGGTGTTTATTTGTTTTAGGTTTTATGGGTACATCGACAATGAGGATCGTAACTAGGAAATACTTGTTTGACCGCATGAACAGTGAAAATTTACCTAATTTAGATGCAAAATTTAATTTTTTGAAAAATCAACTCTTATCTTATGAAGGCTATAGCAATGACCAAATTGAAACTTTAAAAATCAATTTTGCACATTTCAAATCAGAAATAAAGAAAAGATTGACTAAAACTCATAACAAAGAAAATTTTTTTCTTAAATACAATCACTCTTGGCTACAAGGAACCTTTGCGATTCCCGTTGCCGACAGTCCGGGAAGTCGACCAGGTCGACCGAGTAAATCTTTTGGGGAGCTGAGCGAGAGAAGCAAAAGAAGAAAAACTGAGTATCTTCGCTCTAACTTTGACGAGGACATCATAGTGCATGCTGCTCAAGTAGAGTTAAGAAAAACTGGAAAGCGAGACGCTTCGAATGTGCTCAAGGAAGTCATCCGTTCGCCAACTCGCGCAACAAAGTACAAAAAGGCATACAATCGCAAAAAGTCATCAAAAAGATAAAATTAGCCCTTTGACCGTCCAGGAAGTGAATCAAATGTTCATCGATGCAATATGATATTATAAGAAGCACAAATAAGAAAGGAATAAGAGGAAGCTAAATTCTTACCTACCTGAAACCCTAGAAATGCTGTTGCCTGCCGATCCAAACCCAAAGTGTTCTTCAAGAAGTGACTAAGAAAACTTGTTTTTGGATAATAGTGTTTGATTATGATTATTATTATTTGTATTAAGTGTTACCTAGGGCTTATATTAACTGTATCTTTTTATAATTTGTTTTTCATCCACCTACTTTGTGACTTCAGAACATGTTCATCTATCTATCTATTATTCATAGGGCCAAAACCACATTATATAGTGATTAAAAAAAGGAATATATGAATATAATTATTATTTATTTTTTCTAAAAAAAATATGTTTTTATTTATAATAAAAATAATAAAAAATATAATATATAATAAAAATAATATATATATTAAAAATAATATATATAATAAAATTAATATATATAATATAAAAATTGAGGCAACACTTTCTTACTATGTTGAAGATCAAACTAATCCTGGAATTTGCATTTACTATCTCTCTTCAGAAAATTATTAAATCTATGTTTCCGTTGTACACAACAGTAAAAGAAGTCATGATTGCAACGGTACTTGAACCACCCTTCAAAAATATTTTGTTGCAAGATAATGAAAAACCAATTTTAATTTATTATTTATTTATTATTTTTATTATAAATAAATTATGGTTTCATTTTGTTTATTTATTTATTATTTAATATATTTATATATTTTTATTTATTATTTATTTTATCTAAAAATTACTTTAATTTTTTATACGTGCATAAATTTGTTTAAGTGATCAATTGGCTTATATACCCTATATTGTTTTAATTATTTTTTATGTTTTTTCCTATTAAAACTTTGGTTTTGTATTTAAAAAAAACATTTTTTAGTCATAAATACAATTGGTTTGACTTAGTAACATTTTTTAGAGTACATTAAAACAAAAAAATAATTTTGGCCGCGTAGATCGTTGAAATACCCGTATGTGCGTCTGTTCGCCACTCCACAGAGCGTGATGAGACGCGCCTACAAGCTGTGACGCGAGCCCACGAAACGGAATATCGCCGAGGACTACTGAAGGGCTGCCCGCTGTCCACTCAGCGAGTTCGAGCCGTAACGAGTGAGACATTCGTCCGGCCTGGTGCGACCGCGCCGGCTGCTGTCCAACATCGTCCTCGGCATCACGAGTTCAGCGAGTCAACCTTCTTAGAGGGCGAGTAAGAACGCACAAGCACACCACAATCTCCGCGGGGTATTCTATACACTGCCAGTCGCTCCACATAAACAAGTAATGAAGCAATCAAACTTAAAAAAAAAAAAAAAAAAGTCTTTGAAGTTTCTTGTCAAAATGTGAAACGGACTTCAAACATTTCCAAGTAATGTTTTTGTAATTTTAATTTTTAGTAATTTTATATTTATTCATTATGTACGCTCAGTATTACATTTCATGAGCCACGCTTAAAAACAAGGAGCTTATAAAGAGGTCATTTATAAATTGTAGTTTTTTGTAAATATTTTATTGTACTCTTTATTTTCCGTAATATCTATTGGTCTTATGTTTTGGTGTCACGAGCTTTTTTAATAAGTAATACACTACGCCTGGGTATATTTAGATTCTATTAAAGTTAACATTATAACTTACAATCTGAGTTGTTTGTCTGTCATAAGTAATTATTGTAGCTACGCATTTTTGTCATTGTACGTAAGCAAGGCAAATAAAGCGGCTTGCTGTATAGCCCGTGCAAAAGTACTTCAACCGTAATAGCCACACACCCTCAGTGTATTAACGCTAACGTGCTCGTAATTTAAGGCTATTATTTATGCAAATTATTTTGTTCGCAGACTCCTGTAGGCTGGGCCGGCTTGTATAAGAGGGGTTAAGATTATCGAAGCTTAGTTTTTTTTAAATCTTACAATATCGTGTCATCACATTGTGTAAATTATAAAGCCATTATGTTCAATTAAAAAATTGTTACGTTGCACTTAAAGTTTAAGCGTATTTACTGTGCCAGCCCCTTTTCTCTTTTGTTCCTCTGACCTGTTTTTCACTATTAAGGACAAAGGTTGGACGATATAAAACATGACTCATTGTATATATAAGTAATATGATGGTAGGAGGGACATTTACATCTTCGATATCAAATGGGAATAATTGTCAAATATAAGTATCTGATAGTAGGTTAGATGTAGTGGCAAAGTGAAAAATCAACCAAAAAAAGACGCTAGTATCCCTACTTCTCTCATCGAGCTTCAAAATGATCATTTGTTGAAAGCAGCGTGTAATGGAACAGACGCTCCTTACTTCTCTTATATCAAGACAGGGAAACTATAGCCTGCGACGTACAAAAGCAGTCTACTTCTGATCAGGTTTGAAAAGAAAGTAGTTTTCCTTTCTTCCCACCTCCGGTCCTGAAGAAGCGAGGCTAATACTCTGCTTTCGGAACCAGTCAAGGGGAAGGGCGCCAAGAGAAGAAGATTGAAGAACCTCGCGCAACAAGGAACGATTGAGGGTATTAGTTTCCTTGGCGTTTGCACCGAGTACACGGGAATAAACCAGATACTCCCAGCTGTAATAGAGGTGAAACATTTTCTCCTCTCCTCCCAAAAGTCAGTGTCGTATTTTTGTGTGTGCTAGAAATAGAGCTAAAAGAGCAAAATAAAGGGAGAAAGCAACTCGCACAAGCGATACTTGAAATACGGAAACTCTCTTGGGAAATTTTCAGGCACATTGGCTGCTGGAATATAAGCGGGAACTCCTTCAGACGTGGCTCACGCTATTATAAAGTCAGGACTACCAGAAGGAAGAGACATGGCTTTTAAAATATGTCAATTATTTGAATAGACAAAGATCTTTTTGACTGGATGAACCACTGAAACTAAAAAACGTAAATAAAAAAATAATAGTAATAGGTGCGTTACCACCAAGCGCGTACGGAATGAAACTTCACTGGTACACAAATATTTGAAACATTTGTACAGATGGATGTACAGGTATGTGAGAATATAGGAATGTGTGAAAATATCCAAGTTGCGGCAGCATGCGAGTACGCAAGTATGCAAACATGCTTTAATGCGAACGTGCCATCGAGCACTGCTGCTGCCATCTATGTTTTCGGTAAGTAATTAAATAGCCAATATACAGAGTGAGCACAAATGACCAGTACACATTAAACAAATAAATCATACAAACTAAAAGGTGTGGACGAATTATCTGAAACTTCTTTAGCCGATAGAGAATACCTGAAAGTTTTTTTTTTGCAGGTTGCCCCCGCTATAAGCAGCTAGGGTTTATAATGGCGCCTACCGCACAGAAAAAGAGTTGGTGCGTGCTTCAGTTGGCGAAAGAAAGGGTGTCGGTAACTGTTGCGCGATGTGAATTTCGCAGAAATTTTAACGCGAAACCACCAAGCCGGTCATCTATTTACGCCTGGTACAAGACGTTTGAAGGGAGAGGTTGCATTTGCGAAATAAAGATTCGGGGTCGGCCCTCTCTGTGCTCGAGGAGGATGTGGACCGCTTTCGAACTTCATGTTGCGTTTCTCACGGAAACCAACTAGTTGACCAACTAGGGATCGTTTCCGTGATTTTTTTACCATTTAATTTTTTGTACTTTTCCCACTTGATTCGTAATGCATCTATAGTAGTTTGTTTTTAAATATTTTGTATGTACTGTACATCTAGTATGAACGAAATGATCGTTGTACCGTAACACAATATATTTTATATGTGACTGCTAATATTACTGTCATATAACTTGACTGTCTCAGACTTGAGAGCAATGATTAAACAAGAACATCAACAGTACCACACTGATAAGCAAAACTATGTGTGTTGTAATAGGCCAATGTACCGTAGTTCTTTGAGGGGGAAAGCAAATATATATGTTAAAATAAGGAAAATAAAACAAAACCGATATCATGAAATTATTTATACTGGGGCGCTGGTTGAAAACATACAATAAATTACATAGTTTTAGTAATATTGAACATAAACATCATTTACTGTAAAAGTGTACCAATAAAGATCTCTTTTAAACACGTTATGTAAGTTGCTTTCAATGTGATAAATTTACAATATAACCTTTAAACACAGTACCTAAAACAATAATTATATTATGGCAGAACGACTACTTTTTTAAATATAAAATTCCGGATATAGGTCGGACAAATTAAAAATAACAATCATTCATTCAATCGAGGTCAGTTTATAAGCCTTAGAAAATAAAAACACACTGTTAATAGTCTACTGGTATTTTTAAATAAAGAGGTTCGCTTCGACTAGCTGAGGCTCTGTGGTAGTCACAATAAACTTTCAGTAGGACCACTGAGTGTGTGTAAGAACCAAAAATTACAGATCATGTTCAGTTTCAATATTTGTTGTTTCACTCATAAAATATACGTGTTAGAAAGTATTATTGCTGATAGTTACGTTTTAACAGTGTTTAATTAATCCCGAGAAACTCATACACAAGAAATATTGTTTATTTAATTAGTGCAATGTATGTGGATAAGTGAGGCGAAATGTGCAGAACAATGTACTCACGGAAATTGCCACACACTTTACAGTATCGCAGATAGTAAAAATATTTTATTTATAGAAACAACGTAACAACTTTACTAAAACACTTCGCTATTGTTGCTAATAATCAAAATTCATTGTTTGCACATAAAATTTAGTGGATTTAACACCACATAATACCGTAGTTCTGTTCCATATTGGACGCTAAAACATTCCTTTTAAATAATTGAAAATGATCTTAAATGAACAAAATGTTACTTCCTGATTGGTTGGAAAGCCGTGAGATTAAACGTTCCTCCAAATCAATATAACAATAGAAACTGTCAACAAAGATGAGATATTTGTAAAATAACACAGATTTAAGATAAAACCATAATTAAAGTGTTACATTTCATAATATAACTCTATTTTAGTATACAAACATCATGACAAATATTCTTGAGAGGGGTCTGTGCGTTGCGTTGACATTCGAAAAACAATAGTCATAAAGTCCTCGGTTTCGTAGATATGGATTACTTTTCAAAGAAATATACCGATTATAAAGTCATAATTAATAAAATGCTGGAAATAAAATAATTAAATAACATCTGTGCTAACACTTGTTTTAGTACATCGTGAACTGCAGATTCCCCAAACCGCGGTGTCGAAAATCTTAAGCAAACGTTTGTGCATGAAACCATCCAGACTCTAGTTGGTCACGGTCAAACAAAATTATCACGGTGCACGTTACGCATTCTGCTCCGAGGTGCTGGCGAGAATCGACAACGACGACAAACTAGCCATGAGGTTAATTTTCAGCGCCGAGGCCACATTCTTCACGAATGGCAACGTGAATAGCCACAATGTGATTTTTTGAGGATGTGCGTTTTTAATGTCACCATCGAGGATGAGAGAGAAGTAGTATGTGAATGGGCATCCTGCGCCAGGATTCAGGATGTGGTTGTGGTGTCAGTGTCCGCCATCTTGGATTGTGACGTCACGGCGGCCATCTTGGACTCAACAATTCCTCAAAATTGACTCAAAAAGACTCAAAAATTCCCGTTTTAAGAAAAAATTTCCCGTTTTCGAGGGAAAAATTCCCGTTTCGAGGGAAAATTTCCCGTTTTATTCCGTAAAAATCCCAGCAGCTAGAAATGTCCATATGTAGGCTTAAGCATCCATGTCTACAGCCTCAGATAAGCCTCATCATGGATGACGTCACCGTTGCAATTTCCGTTACGCCCGTCATCTTTATCCGGGGACTGGCTTCTGGGTGTGGTGTCGGTGGTGTTGACCGCCATATTGGATTGTGTCGTCACGGCGGCCATCTTGGATGGTTGTGACCTTGACCTTTGACCTTGACCTTGACCCCGACGGCCATTTTGGATCCACCATCTTGTATCCGCCATTTTGGATGACGTCATTGTGTTTTCTCGAACATTCCGGCGATGTGTTTTCCGCCATATTGGATTATGATGTCACCGTTGCAATTTCCGTTACGTCCGCCATCTTGAAAATCTTTATTTATTATCCGATTTTAATGAAATTTTTTTTAAAATTTATAAAAAAAAAATAATAAAATTTTAATTAAAAACTATTTAAAAACAAACATTTACGACACGGAGCTCGGAGTCCTCGGTTCGAACCCGGTGAGGGCAAACAAAAAATATAAATGGCGACCGATCCTTCCCACACAGTGGGCGCAGGCATACTGACTCCCGCCACTTTTTTTTTTCAAAGCATATATATCGTCACCTAGTATGACGTCATGTCCGCCATCTTGTCTTCGATGCTGGAAGCCATCATCATTGTATCGTCGGCGAGAGTGCGCTGACGCCATGTTAGTTTGATTCTTATCCGCTAGAGTGCAGTAATCATTTACTATTACTGTGACACCCTACATCTTGAAACATGGGCACCATCTTGGAAATCCGTAATTATTTAGCTAGAAATTCGGGAAGAATTCCAAAATTCATTAAATAAATCACTCATAATTTTACATATTGATTTGATCAGTTTCAGTCCTCGGTTCTATACCCGATTGATGCAATAATGTTTAATTTTAAGTAAAAAATAATAATTTCAATAAACCATGTTCATCATTCGTAAAGAGACTCTAAATCCTCTACTACCATCATCATATCAGACATCAAGACCACCATATTGGAAATTCGTAATTTTAATGCTAGAGATTCGGGAAAAAGTTCAAAATTCATTAAATAAATTTGTAATCCATAAATGATTGATTGGATCGACTAAGGTCCTTGGTTCGATCCCTGACCGATACAAATCAACTTTAATTTTAAAAAATACCACAAAAGCAAAAAGTTTGAGAAAATAAAAACACCGCAAGTTCTTTTAAAACATTTTATTACATAAATTCAATACACTACTACAAGTACAAAAAAAACACTGACAAATTACTTAAGCCTTTTGGATTCCTCGATTCAAACAGTCTTCTTATTGTACGGACTAAGCCTTTTACATGACTTTAAATGTCTATCCGATCCGTTCATCACCGCAGCCAGAGACGGACTGAAGTTCATATCACTTATATAGTCTCATTAGCCGGTACAACACATGAGTCAAATCAATAACCATGTTCATTATACGTCTCGGAGCATTTTTTATAATGACGATGTAAGCTATCGAGACGTGAAATTAGTTTATTGCACTTATTGCACTGAAAGTGTATTCTTAGAACATTATTAGAACAACCGCTTCTTTCATGTCTGCGAGCATTTGAGGTGATAGTAAATGATGCGCCACAGTATTTGCACTGATGCGAAGTACGCTTTTCATTAATTGAAGTATTCAATGCTGATGAAACTTCAGCTGATGGTGGAACAGCACATATCGAAGTCTCCTCCAGTGTTGTCAGAGGCGTTGCCAACGGGATCTGCTCCAACATCGTCGGCGCTGACGTCATGGTTCCCGTAGTCGATGGTACATCCACCATCGAGTTCGACGTTAAAGTTGGTAAAGATGCCATCGAAGTCTCAAGAACAGGTAATTATGCGACTTATGCACCAGAAGAAACAAACTAGGTGATCCGTACACCGTCGAAGGCAGTAACAAACTGAGCGTCCTGCTGTCTAGGACTCGTTTATATACATGAACCGGTTGGAATAATACGCTAGTCAAATCAAGAACAATTTACTAAAATACTAGAGTCAAAACAACATTAAAAAAATAGAAGCACCATCAACAAAAAAAAAGGAAGCACATTTGGAAGCACCATCAAAAAAGGAAAAACATAGGAAGCACCGTCAACGAAAAGGCAGCACATTTGGATGCACCGACAACGAAAAGACAGCACCGCCATCGAAAAGGCAGCACATTCGGAAGCACCGACTACGAAAAGGCAGCACATTTGGAAGCACCGTCAACGAAAAGGCAGTACATTTGGAAGCACCGACAACGAAAAGACAGCACCGCCATCTAAAAGGCAGCACATTTGGAAGCACCGACAACGTAAAAGGCAGCACATTTGGAAGCACCGACAACGTAAAAGGCAGCACATTTGGAAGCACCATCAAAAAAGGAAAAACATAGGAAGCACCGTCAACGAAATGGCAGCACATTTGGAAGCACCGACAACGAAAAGACAGCACCGCCATCGAAAAGGCAGCACATTCGGAAGCACCGACTACGAAAAGGCAGCACATTTGGAAGCACCGTCAACGAAAAGGCAGTACATTTGGAAGCACCGACAACGAAAAGACAGCACCGCCATCTAAAAGGCAGCACATTTGGAAGCACCGACAACGTAAAAGGCAGCACATTTGGAAGCACCATCAAAAAAGGATAAACATAGGAAGCACCGTCAACGAAAAGGCAGCACATTTGAAATACCGACAACGAAAAGACAGCACCGTAATCGAAAAGGCAGCACATTCGGAAGCACCGACTACGAAAAGGCAGCACATTTGGAAGCACCGTCAACGAAAAGGCAGCACATTTGGAAGCACCGACAACGAAAAGGAAGCACATTAGACAAAAAGGAAGCACATTCGTCAAAAACGGAAGCACATTCGGCAAAAAGGAAGCACATTTGGAAGCACCGACAACGAAAAGGCAGCACATTTTTGATGCACCATCATAAAGGCAGCACATTTTGGAAGCACCATCGAATAAGGAAGCACATTTGGAAGCTCCATCAACAAAAAAAAAAAAAAAAAAAAAAAAAGGCAAAAAGGAAGCAAAAGTTACGAGATCTAAGTCTTAGTTAGAAATCAGAATACAAGAAATAAAAATATTAAATTCTTATAATTTAAATTATTTATTTTATTTCTTTACATTATACAAATGCAAGTAAAACAAGCCATTATTGTATGTAGCCAGCTTTCCTCAGTTCCTTGAGTATGAAGGATATTTCTTTGATGCACGAATAGTTTCCTGCACAAAGCGAACCATGTAGAAGTCTTAGCCGGTCAACCAATATGTTTGGATCTTTCCATGATATGTAATCATCCTCTTCTACCACTATATTTCTTGCACGTTTATAATAAATATTATGATCTCTGGTGTCTTCCATTTTACCACCAACCTCAGGGTAACTTTCATTTTTGAGACGGTGATCATCACAAGCTTGATCAGATTTATTTAATATATCACGTCGTTTCCATCGTTTCGGTCTCAGGACACCTCCACATTCTTCGATCTTGTCAGCTTTAGGTGCTTCATCATAGTCTATGTCTTTGTCATCAGCCTCAGAGTCACTGTAACAATCACCGTAGAAGGAATCGTTATCACCCAATTTACCGTAAGAATTCGATGTTGATGATGTTGAAGTGTCTTCATCGTCTTCATGCTTCCTTTTTAGGAGTCCATCATTTCTACAAAGTAGGAAAGATCTACTTGAATTCGGCTGGAATATATTCTCACTTTTCACGTTAAGGATTCTTCCACTGTCTTCATTCTTCCATAAATCATCAACCTCCTTCAATTTAAGTTCTTTGTCGAGATCGGAAGAGCCAGGAAAATTATTGTCGTAATGTAGATCACTCTTCCTTAGTCTAGTAGATTCATCGTTGTCCTCTAGCTTGTACGCAGGCTCGGCGTTACAAGTTCTGACATGTCTTTTTAAGCTCTCTCTCCGCGTAAAAGACTTGCTACATCGATCACAACTTATCATATTGCGTAGTGGATTTTTAACACAGTCATTCTTCTCGTGTTGTCTTTTATTCTTTCTCAAGATAAACTCTTTGCTGCAAAACTCACACCTATGTTCTTTCGATACAGCGTCAGATCATAAATCGGAATTCATATTAGTTACCGAGACTAATGCCAGATGCAAACTAAGAGTTTTAAATTAATAACCATTACTTAAATACAATTTTTTAAATATTTCGTCAGCGAGAGTTAATTTATATTATGCAAAGGTACTTGCTGCAACTAGTTAAGCTTTTCATCAGATGACGTCTCGTATTGCTTGCAGGTAAATAATATTTATTTCTTTTATGCAGGATGCGGGATGCTCACTATCGATCGCATAAGAAGGATAGCTACGATAGTCTCCAAGGAGAAGGAAGTTCGTCCTTCCTGCTAGTGCTTCTCAGATTTCTCACGGTCCGCCATCTTGGATTGCAACGTCACGGTGGCCATAATGGATGAGTGTGACCTTGAACTTTTACCGAAACCGCAGGAATGATCGCAAGCACACGGATTAACCATCAAAATACTAACAAGAATAATCGGGAGCACACGGAGAAAACCACCATAATATTGTCAAAAATAGTCAGAAGCACACGGAGAAAAAAGACACAAGTTTTCTTTGATATAATAAAATTTCAGGGGAAAAAAATATTTAAAAATAAAAATAAATTAATAAAAAATAAAAAAATACATAATATATATTCTGCTAGCTTGTGAACTCATTGTTGAACAAAGATAGAGTTCTAGTACATGCCAGAATTTTATGTATTTTTTTATTTTATTTTTTATTTTTTATTAAATTATTTTTATTTTTAAATATTTTTTTTCCCCTGAAATTTTATGATATCAAAGAAAACTTGTGTCGTTTTTCTCCGTGTGCTTCTGATTATTTTTGACCATATTATGGTGGTTTTCTCCGTGTACTCCCGATTATTCTTGTTAATATTTTGATGGTTAATCCGTGTGCTTGCGATCATTCCTGCAGTTTCGGTAAAAGTCAAGGTCACACTCATCCATTATGGCCACCGTGACGTCGCAATCTAAGATGGCGGACCGTGAGAAATCTGAGAAGCACTAGCAGGAAGGACGAACTTCCTTCTCCTTGGAGACTATCGTAGTTATTCTTCTTATGCGATCGATAGTGACGGTGCTTCCTATGTTTTTCCTTTTTTGATGGTGCTTCCAAATGTGCTTCCTTTTTTTTTGTTGATGGTGCTTCTATTTTTTTAATGTTGTTTTGACTCTAGTATTTTAGTAAATTGTTCTTGATTTGACTAGCGTATTATTCCAACCGGTTCATGTATATAAACGAGTCCTAGACAGCAGGACGCTCAGTTTGTTACTGTCGTCGACGGTGTACGGATCACCTAGTTTGTTTCTTCTGGTGCATAAGTCGTGTAATTGCCTGTTCTTGAGACTTCGATAGCATCTTTACCGACTTTAACGTCGAACTCGATGGAGGATGTACCATCGACTACGGGAACCATGACGTCAGCGCCGACGATATTGGTGCAGATCCCGTTGGCAATGCCTCTGACAACACTGGAGGAGACTTCGATATGTGCTGTTCCACCATCAGCTGAAGTTTCATCAGCATTGAATACTTCAATTAATGAAAAACGTACTTCGCATCAGTGCAAATACTGTGGCGCATCATTTACTATCACCTCAAATGCTCGCAGACATGAAAGAAGCGGTTGTTCTAATAATGTTCAAAGAATACACTTTCAGTGCATTAGTGCAATAAACTAATTTCACGTCTCGATAGCTTATATCGTCATTATAAAAAATGCTCCGAGACGTATAATGAACATGGTTATTGATTTGACTCATGTGTTGTACCGGCTAATGAGACTATATAAGTGATATGAACTTCAGTCCGTCTCATGCTGCGGTGATGAACGGATCGGATAGACATTTAAAGTCATGTAAAAGGCTTAGTCCGTACAATAAGAAGACTGTTTGAATCGAGGAATCCAAAAGGCTTAAGTAATTTGTCAGTGTTTTTTTTGTACTTGTAGTAGTGTATTGAATTTATGTAATAAAATGTTTTAAAAGAACTTGCGGTGTTTTTATTTTCTCAAACTTTTTGCTTTTGTGGTATTTTTTAAAATTAAAGTTGATTTGTATCGGTCAGGGATCGAACCAAGGACCTTAGTCGATCCAATCAATCATTTATGGATTACAAATTTATTTAATGAATTTTGAACTTTTTCCCGAATCTCTAGCATTAAAATTACGAATTTCCAATATGGTGGTCTTGATGTCTGATATGATGATGGTAGTAGAGGATTTAGAGTCTCTTTACGAATGATGAACATGGTTTATTGAAATTATTATTTTTTACTTAAAATTAAACATTATTGCATCAATCGGGTATCGAACCGAGGACTGAAACTGATCAAATCAATATGTAAAATTATGAGTGATTTATTTAATGAATTTTGGAATTCTTCCCGAATTTCTAGCTAAATAATTACGGATTTCCAAGATGGTGCCCATGTTTCAAGATGTCGGGTGTCACAGTAATAGTAAATGATTACTGCACTCTAGCGGATAAGAATTAAACTAACATGGCGTCGCGCACTCTCGCCGACGATACAATGATGATGGCTTCCAGCATCGAAGACAAGATGGCGGACATGACGTCATACTAGGTGACGATATATATGCTTTGAAAAAAAAAAGTGGCGGGAGTCAGTATGCCTGCGCCCACTGTGTGGGAAGGATCGGTCGCCATTTATATTTTTTGTTTGCCCTCACCGGGTTCGAACCGAGGACTCCGAGCTCCGTGTCGTAAATGTTTGTTTTTAAATAGTTTTTAATTAAAATTTTATTATTTTTTTTTATAAATTTTAAAAAAAATTTTATTAAAATCGGATAATAAATAAAGATTTTCAAGATGGCGGACGTAACGGAAATTGCAAAGGTGACATAATAATCCAATATGGCGGAAAACACATCGCCGGAATGTTCGAGAAAACACAATGACGTCATCCAAAATGGCGGATACAAGATGGTGGATCCAATATGGCCGTCGGGGTCAAGGTCAAGGTCAAAGGTCAAGGTCACAACCATCCAAGACGGCCGCCGTGACGACACAATCCAATATGGCGGTCAACACCACCGACACCACACCCAGAAGCCAGTCCCCGGATAAAGATGACGGGCGTAACGGAAATTGCAACGGTGACGTCATCCATGATGAGGCTTATCTGAGGCTGTAGACATGGATGCTTAAGCCTACATATGGACATTTCTAGCTGATGGGATTTTTACGAAATAAAACGGGAAATTTTCCCTCGAAACGGGTATTTTTCCCTCGAAAACGGGAAATTTTTTCTTAAAACGGGATTTTTTTAGTCATTTTGAGACAATTTTGAGGAATTTTGAGAAATTTTTGAGTCCAAGATGGCCGCCGTGACGTCACAATCCAAGATGGTGGACACCGACACCACAACCACATCCTGAATCCTGGCGCAGGATGCCCATTGACATACTACTGAGAGAGATTCTCAGAAAAAATTAACTTTCTATGCCATGTCGAGGGCAAAGATTTACGAGCCATTATTTTTCACAAGAAAACCTGTCGCAGGTCATTCTTACCTCGACATGCTTCTGCTTCAATTGTGAGAAGATTCAAAGGCCATCATCTTCCAACAAAATGGTGCACCGCCTCACTTCCAATTGACTTGAGGAACACCTAAACACACATCTCCCTGGGAAATGGCTTTGTCGTGCAAGTGTCGACGATGCGGTGTGGGGAAGATGGCCACCGCGATCACTAGACTTTATCTCACGCGAATAATTTCTGTGCGGGGTTGTGTCAAAGAGAAAGTGTTCGTGCCACCACTGCCATCTTTGCCGGATCTGAGACAGCGAATCACAGTGGCAGTTGAGTCTATCACCGCCGACACACTGCATAAGATGTGGGAAGAGTTTAAATATACCGCCTCGATTTTTGCCGCATAATTGAGTCACTTTAACTTTTAACTGAAAACGTTTCAGGTAAATTCGCCGCACCGTTTAGTCTTTATGATTTCTTGAATGTGTACTGATCAATTGTGCTCACTCTGTATGATACATAAAATCGCCCACAAAAATGCACGCTATGGCGTATCGCAATTGTAACAAAAAACGGCGACGGGAAACCTTCAGGGAGTCTTACAGATGTCTTGACTACACTTCGTTCGTTATTCTCGCTCATTCTCCTACTACACCTACATCTGATCTTGACTTAACCTTACCAGCTGTAAGGAAGATTCACTCGGAATAACCTAGGTTGGTACACCTGGCCGCAAAGCATGAGAAACACAGCGAGCACCTAGTTTCTCGTTAGCTCTTCCCTCGAACGCACGCTACTTTTCGGCGGCGCCCTATTAGCCCGGCATTACTCAGCGTTACGGCTCCGGGGAGAAATACGCGACCGCCGGCTCCAGACAGGCTGGGAAGATTGGGGAGAGGAAGGCAGGGGGCGGTGCTGCGGCGTGAAATGAAGAAATACTCTGGGCCGCCGCTGCTGATGCTGCTGGGCGGGGGAGGGGATGTAATACGCGTCGAAATGGAGCTCCTGGGAAATGCCGCGCGGCGATGGATGGTACAGATCGCCGCGCGGCGCCGCGCCGTGTCGGATGCGGCATCAGGCCACAGCTCCCGCGCGCGCGCTGGTACTTTATACAGGCTGGGCCTGAATTTCACCGACGGCAGGTTCATCACGACGAAATAATTCGAAAACAACTGCACGACTTAAGTGCTTCCCAAGGCTGGTATGCTTCTTTGTAGCTAGGGCTGATCAACAATTTTACTGTAAATACCAGTGAAAGAATTTGAGATGGATCACTAAGCGTCTGGATTATGTTTAATTGAATGAATTTTACAACCACGGCGAATTTTGTCGCTGTGACAAAATTATTTCATTGAAATAATTTCGGGTAGTAACACGCCGCAAAATTTCGTTGGAAATAGAGTTAACCCCAAATATTAAAAAAAAAAGTATATCGCCACAGCCAAAAATAATTTGATGTGTTGTGGTACTTCGTTCAATAAAACATCATTCAGGCACTTAGTTTTCCATCCTAAATACTTAGCCTATTATTTAAAATAAAAGTGCTGTTCAGCCCCAATTTTGAGCTTAAGTCATATATATCTTTTGAACTTATTTTGTTGTGATAAACCTGCAACTGAAGTTTGCCGAACGAATTCGGACTCATATTTTATAGTCTCGTCCCCCATATCTGAACCCTTTCAAGTTCTTACTAAGAGTTTTCTTTCCTTTGAGAAGCCGATCAAATGTGGGATTATCATTAATTCCTGATAAGTCATCATTTTAATGCGATAAGACAGGCTATGTTTTAAATGAATTGTGTGCATTTGTTGACAGATTTCAAGTCTCCACGTGTGATCACAGCTGGGCGCGCAGCCTCGCTCATTAAGCCCGGCGGAACACGATGAGCCGAACCAACCTTGCACACCTGCTTATGATATTTTGCTAGCGCATCTCATGATCCCGGTTCCTCAAGGGGGAGAGACAGAACCAGAAGAACGCCATCTTTCTTTCAACATATTTTTGGCCTTAGCAATATTCTATCATTCCATACTAAAAAAAAATAGGCTTCGTAAAATGCATAGTTTGTTTATAATTTATTGGAATGTCTGAAGTTGAAAATGACTTACAGCAAATAATTTACCCTGTGAAGTCACTGGTCATTAGTATTTTTTTTTGGGTAACTATGTTAATACTATCATTACACACTATATTACTGGCTTTTTTTAATGTCTTAATGTGAGATCTATACTTTATAGAAGTCAAATTTTCAATTTTAAAACGAAAAGGACTTGTTATGGAATAAGAACTGTTGAAACCAATATGGCGTCTTTCGGTAGTATCCGTCCCCTAAGTCGACATCCAGCTCCCGAATATGAAGACTATCTCTCTCTTTTCTCTCCCCTTTCCAGCTGATGCAAACATACAGATTCACATTTCCTTAGTTCGTGACTTTCATACTCCACTTGTGCCTGACGACAGATGAGGAATGCTGCTATCGACAGCACCGATACCGGTATGTTAAATTTGGTTTGCTGTGAAAAAGACACCTTCAAGGGTGTTATATTGTCGAACTTTTCCTTTACCTATGTCACATATAAAAGAGCTGAATTATTTTGGGAATATTTTTATTTTATAGGAAACGTCTATTTTAATGGTTTTAGGAAGTCAATGATTCCTTTATGGTTCAACTGTGTTTCTGTGCAACGCTGTGAATCCTTTAGATAGGCTTATATCCAAAGTCTCCCGAGAAGTGTCACATCAAGAACTGAGTTATTTTGTTCAGTTAAGAATCTAGAGGTGGTTTCATTTTTTTTTAAAGGCCTTGCCGTGAATGAAGATTAAAAACCGCACATCACAATGCCGTTGAAGCCTATTACCACGAGCGCTGAACATTCACGAGCATTTCCTCGGCAAGAGAATTTAATCGTGACCAAGACGATATTCACGCGCGATAGGCATAGCGGTTGGCTCATGTCAACAATGGATTATATAGCTGCGTTAAGCCTTTATGCGCCACTTGCTCGAGCGTCTCGAACAGGTCAACTGTAAAATTGTTTTCCTGCCCCTTTCCCTCGTAAATAGCTTTCTGAACTGCAGATGAATTCGCTCGACGACCCTTCTGTTCAGAACTGGCCTCGGGCCAGCGACAGTATTTTTTTTGTGACGCAAGAAAAATTTTACGCTTCAGCTTGACTTTACCAAGTTTACCTTAGCTTTGTATAAATGAATCTTGCTCAAGGAAGCCAAAACAAAATGCATTCTTTCGGTCCAATGCAAAGTTCCAATCAACATAAATCTTAAGATAAGATATTGTACTAGTTTTGAAATATCTATTACGCCAATTTTTTTAAATTTAACACACTGAGCAAGCTCTTAGTCTCTCATTTAACAAAAAAATTATATTCTGAATTAACAATGCACACTGTAAATGAGGGAACACATTAGAATAAAATTGAAATACTTATAGAACGTGTATCTATCGGAGACAACAAGGATAGGAAAACCTAAAAAGTGTGAAATGGTTAAGATTAGTTATTAATGTTACTGGTGAATGCGAACTCAGAAACCAACAATTTAATTGATTACATTCTGCTCTTTAAACAGCCAGGGAAATAGATTATGATTGAAATATAGAGCAAAGGAAGTTCATTTGGAGATTCGAAACTTTTAAATATTGTATTGAATAAAACATTTTGAATTTGATATAAATTTAGAAAATTAAGCTAGACACACAAACAATTTGAAGTTATCTGGTTTCGAGTGAATTTAAGTTACGCTGGTATTGCTTAGGTTCCACCATCTAACATCGTAAAGTTCTGGCATTTAAATATATATAAATAAAAATGTAAATGTTCGTTCGTTCAAAATCTTAAATCTCCGAAAGTTCTTCACCGATCGTTTTTGAAATTTTGACCTAACGTTGCATTCGAATACGCGCGTATATTTATATCCTATGTCACACCTGTGACCTGTAAAAAAAAATATATAAAAGCAGACAGGTGAAAAAAAAACCGAAAGAATGTATCTTTGTATTCTGTTAAAAAATATAGATTGGAGGACATTGACATAGATATATAGAGATGTATAGAGAGGTATTGAGAGATATAGAGAGATCGAGGAATGTATATAGATATGTAGATAGATGTAAAGATAGGGATATAGATTGAGATATAAATATAAATATAGATACATAAAGAAATATAGTGATAAGGAGAGATATAGGTGTATATAGAGGTAGAGTTTTATATAGTTCGAAATATAGTGAGCTTTATAGGACACATACAAAGAGATATAGAGAGATGCTTTGTATATATGTACATACCTACTTCAAACAAAATACAAAAAAAAAAAAAAATTGAAAGAGGCATAGTAACGAATGCCAGGCATTAACTGGTACTAAATAAAAATATTAATTTCTGAAACAAAAGTCTCTAAATTTTAGCCCGTATCTCTCAAATGAACCCGCAAACACCGAGTTTCCTGCATTCCATTACAAGCCGTTAACACCTGCCAAAACCCGATCTTAATTCTCAACCAGAGCAGGCCAGGTTCCCCTCGAAGCAGCCCATTCACCTGCGACTCCGGCTGTGCTCGGCGGGAAGCCAACTTTTCACAGACGAGAGAGCCGAACGCCCGATCGTGCCTCTTCGGTTTTTTTTTTGTTCATTGCAACTCATGATAACTAATGGTGAATTAGGTTAGGTTAGATACATTATAAATACTTTAAAACATTGTGGACGGTTGATTTGGTTATGATAGCTACATTAAAGATACTGTGATATTTCCTATCCCTGGATAGCTACGTATTAAAAAGTTATTTGCTAAGCAATAATAAAATGATTTAACAGTATTTTTAATGTAGCTATACTTACCTAATATAACCAACCATCCACAATGTTTTAAAGTATTTATAATGTAGCTAACCTATCCTAATCAACCGCAAAATGAAATGCCACACCGGTTTATACAATGAGATAGAACGGGGAAAAAAAGCGGGCATGAACTTCGGGGAACTTCGTGTGTGGCTCTCTCGTCTGTGAAATGAAGGCTTCCCGTGCTCGGCCTCCGAGGAAGGACGCCCTCACGTGTGCGGACTGCGACGAGCCGGACTCGGCTGGACAGGCCCGTCGGCGGGGCTCGGCTCGCTTCTGGCTCGCCATTGGCTCGTCCGGGCGCTGCAGTCCCTGTGATTGGCGGGCGAGGAACCTCGTCGGCTTTCGCGTCCGAAGGGTTCATGAACCTCGATTTTCTTGGTAAATTTACGGACGAGTTTCGTCAGTTAACGGGTTTTTGTGGAAGGTAAAAGGAACATCTTGCATCGCAGTGTCTTGGTTTAGTACGAACGGAGTTACTTTTACAATCAAACGCTGCGTGTTATTGTCAGTAATTCTAAAATAATGGATAGCCGACAGTCTACAGGGATGAAAGCCACAACTACAACTCGAACAGTTCCGTTATTTCACCGAAGTAAAATGTTAGTGAGGTTAGGTTCAGTAAGTGTAATAAATAATCTCAATTTTTTTCCGGGAAGGTAGGTTAGGTTAGGTAAGCGTTATTTAAAATACTCCATGACCGTAAAATATCTAAATCTTTGCAATGTGGTGTTTGTTCGCGAGCGATCGGCAAACTTTGGAGAACTTCGGAACAGATAGTCAACAGGACTGCCAACTCCGACGAAGTAATTTAAACTTAAGTTTGCAATATTGCTCTTTGTTTCAACCACCGCCGAGCGAATTCTTTCCCATTATTTTCGCGAACACACCACGCTCTTCCAGGGTGTAATCACTGCAGCTGCAACTTTATTTCGAAAACTAATTTCGAACACTGAAACTTAGCGAGCAGAGTTCGTAGAATGTTTATTGCGTGTGGTCATGATGAATTATTCTAGTCTGGATCGTTAGAGGTACTGCTTAAGCCGAGCATATTTCTGATTATTTGTCCGTGACTTGGCAGATTCGGCACTTGACTACTTTGTGTTAATTTTTTTAAATTTTTTAATGTTTTTAATGTTATTATTAAAAAAAATATAATGATTGGCTCGCTGGTAATTTTCATTAACAAATAGCAGAATATTCCCCTCTTTATTTAGTTGTTATTGATAGTTTGACAGCATCTGTTGACAGTTTAATTGACTTTAACATATTAGTGACAAAAATGGCACCAACTTGTTGCCCGGAACTGAACCCAGAACCACTCGCATTGTAAGTGGGCGTGCGTCCAACCGCACTACTTCTATTAAAAATATATTATTTACAAACTACAATTTTAGACATACATGTCGAATACATTTTTGACTACATGCTATACGTTTCTCATCTGTGATAAAACAAAATGATTGTTAAAAAACATTAAAATAAAAAAGTAATTACTTTCAGGCAATACTATTAATATAGAGACTAAATTAATTAATGATATTGCATCTGAGTTACTTAATGTAAAAGATAAATAAATTATAAATCCACATGAACATACAAATGAACATATTTCCCCCCAGTTCATTATGTATTTTCAAAAGGATAATAAGAAACTCCCAAACCATGTCCGGCGTGTGCCCCGCCGTGCCATGTTCCACGCCCCTGTCGCAGGACGTAAACCAAATCCTCTACTGAGCTCCCACGAAGTACTGGAGTACAAGTTACGAGTTGGCACTCTGAACAACACGGCCAGAAGTCAAATACGCGGAACACTTCATTACTGATATAGGCGATTTTATACCTTACTGATAGAAGTCTCAGGTCTAAGTCAACTGCTTCACTGTCATAGCCACGGACAATTTACATTTAGTACCTACCAACATGTGCCATATTCACTCGCTAGCATTTTCTGTGTGTAGAAACTTAGTACTTAAAAAAAAAAATGCAAGTTACGAAATTACTATTGAAGCAGTGCTTTCCCATTAATGCAGGTAGGGTTTATTTATTCTAATAGTTTTATTTGTCATGTGTTCTAGTATACAATTTAGGCAGCTGCTATCCATTACGAATGAATTATTTTTCCGTTTTGCGAAACGGAAATTTTCAAGTTATATGTAATTTTAATGTTATTTTTGCGCTGAGACAAATAATTATTTAGTTTTCTCCACTGTAGGTTGTAGTTGATTAAGTCTGTTTTTTTTTTTGAGTCGCGAGCTAGATTATGCACGGGAAAAACTTTCTTCCTCTCTGAAGCTGCACGGTGGTTTTGTATAGTGGCTCTCCGTACCGCACTTGATAACTTTGTTACGTCAAAGTTACTTGAGAGTGTCTCTAAGTGAGAAATTATGTAGCCCGAACTGCGAGTTGAAAGTGAGACGAAAAAAGTTTTCTTTTTTTATTTTGGCGTACTGTTGCTTTAAAAATGTATATAAATAAAATTTTGTGAATTAAAAAAAAAAAGGTTTTCCGCGGGCATGCGTTAAAGATGAGCTGTTCATGTTTTCAGTATAGGCGCGAGCATTGATTAGAAACTAGCTAATGCCTGGCATACGTTGATATACCTCTTTCAATTTTTTTGTTTGAATTAGATACACATAAAGAAAGCATCTCTCTCCATCTCCCTATCTCTCTGTATAGGTACCTCTATATTTCACATTATATTTTTATCTATAAGTATATAGAAATCTCTTTATATACCGCTACTTCTCTATATTTTTCTATAAATATATTTCTATCCATATATCTCCATATCACTATGTCTCTATGTATCCAAGTTTTTATCTATATATCAATACATCTACCTATATATATATCTCTTTTCATCTCTATATCTATATCTCTCTCTATTTTTCTGTCTATTTCCCTCTCTATACTTCTCTTTATATCCATCTCTCTGCGTCTATATCTTCCTAGCTATACATTTATCTTTGCAAAACAGAAGACGAACACACAAACATTCATTTATATACATATTTACCTATCTATATTTTTATCTATCTTTTTAGCTGTCAAAGGTTTGCCATATGTATATAAAAACACGCGCGTATTCGAATGCAACGCTGTGTCAAAATTTCAAAGCAATCGATGAAGAACTTTCGGAGATTTGAGATTTTGAACGAACATTTATATTTTTATCTATGTAGATTATACGGAACTTTAAAAACCAAACTACATTTCCCTGAACCATCCAAGTTGAAAAAAAATTCTTAGTGTCCCTTACGAGAAAAATACGCTAATGGATTTTTAAAAAAATATTTAACTCTCATCCTCAATTCAGCTAAATATCAGAGATCAGAGAGCTGTCCTTGTTCCGACATTTCTAAGCACAGCCAATACAAGAAACTTAGATTGATGTATACCACCCGCTATCGTAGCACATCGTATGTTTCCTTGCGCTGAAAAAAAATCTACTTCTTTACCAGAAAGTAATATAAAAGCTGTCGGAACTGTCTCGCGGGAGGCAGTTGCAGGTCCTGCCAGGACGCGAGTGCTACAGCCCTCTGCCGTCCGCGCCTGCACCGTGCTCGCTTGTAAATTGCGTCTATATTTTACCCGCAGGGGGACGGGGGGACGGCGCGCCCCAGGAATGCCAATAGCACGCCCTCAGGATTCCGGCCGTCTGTCGAATAACAGTCTAATGCTTACTGCTGCCAAGAGCTGCCAAGAGCACGCGGCTGCTTCCAACCTGGGTCCATTCACATTCTAAAACTAATGTTAAACCAAGTTCTTAGTTAAAAAACGTTCCCAGGGAAATCAAGTGGTGGTTCTGAAAAGTATTAGCGATGTTAAGATTCGTAAATCATCTATATTTTGTCATTAAATTTCAGTGCTAATTTTTATGTGGGTGAAATTTAATACTCATGATCAATTTTGTTTACTTTAATGTGCGTTTCAATCATGATTGCAGGTAGGTTAAATTTTTCGTGTATGTATCTATGACAGTGCAATATATTGGGTGTAATATCTTTGGGAACGAAAATGAACTATAAAAAGGTTTTTAGTTTTTGGAAGGATTTAAAAAAAAAAAGAACTGAATACTACGTGTTTATTATTTGTGAAGGAATAGTTTCTTTTATGAATTTGTGGATTGGATTGTGGAATCTGGTGTCATCGGGTCATATAAAACGTTATCAAGAATCGTTTTCGTTATCATGTAAAGAGGCTTGTTATTTAATAGAAAACCAGTGAAGATGATAGACTAACATGCACCCAAAGCTTTTACTAATGTTAAATATTTCTGAAATTGTCTTCGCCCATTTGAAACCATTGGGGTCATAGCGCATGTCACTACTTCAACCCTTCGGCAAGTTCAAGCGATCTTCGATTAGCTAAAAGCGATTGTTAACAGTAGCTATGTTATACGAGAATTTTCCGTCGCAGTTTCCTAGTATAGTGAAATTCTGTAACTCATTATGCTCGTAACGAGATTTAAATTCTTCGCATTACTTCATCTATTATTTATTACTAGAGACTTAAACTGTGTTTATAAATTATTCAAAAAACGAGAGTGCGTTGACGCAGTATGTAAGATAACGCAAGAAAACTACGGTAGTTTATAAAACATTGAGACACTTCAGGTGTCTCATGTGATTATGTTTTGTGTTTATTATGTTTAATTATAATTTTAACGTAATTTTTTAAGTAATGTTTTTATATTTATTTTTATATAAGTCTTTACTAGTTTTAGTTAATATTTAATCAAGTACTGTGGTTTACCGTGCGGCCATTGACCCCTACTGAATGGACTTGTCCACGCATGAGAGAGGGGGAAATTAGCGGAGGGGGGTGGATGACGTCACGGCTGTGTGACGTATGCGGCGAGCGGACAGTTTGGACTCTGGGGAGTGGCAGTCAAAGTTGAGAGAAGCTTGCGGGCGGGTCAGTTGTGAATATGAGATCCCAGGGTAACTCCGTGCTCGGGAGTTGGGACGCGACCCACACTTCGGTATGAACAGTTAACCATGGACACTGCTACGCGGAGTTATCGTTGTCGCGGCCCGCATCAGCTGCATTATATTTTGGATAACCTGTAATGTACAGCAACGTATTTCGCATCAACGTTTTTAAACTTTTTCGCAAGTCGCGAGTGTTAATCCACCACGACCCGAAGTGCGTCGACCGGCGCCATTTGACTGTGCAACATGGTCATCTACGCCCAGTCTACAGCCCGGGTACCCGAGGCGGTACAGTTTGGTAAATTTCTACGGCACGGCGAGCACCAATGTAAGTAAAACTTTAATTTTATTAATGGTGAAAGAAGAGGTTGTTTTTGGGACGCAAGCCAAGATTTCGTGTGGACTCTCCCTCCCCTCCCTCGCGCGGCGATGGACAGACTTACTGATGCGATGGCAAGGTTTTTTGTGCCGCAGCTAACGTGATCGCTACGGCCGGGCGTCACGTATAGCATTTGTAAATTTTATGTCGTTTTTCACATATTTTTTTTTTACTTCTCTGTGGTTCATGTATTCTAATTTATCGGGAATAAATTTAAATGTTTGCATATAATGTAATTGTCTTGAACGCTGCAATAACCTACTGCACACCCAATCAAACTTGTAATTTAGTTTTGCGTCTCTACTGCGTTTACGCAAGTGACCTTGGCGAAGTCAAGGTTAGCGGGGTTGAAAAATAATGCTTGTAACTGGCGGTGCAGGTAGAGATGGACGTGGGCTGTTTGCCCCCGCACGGGGTAATGTTTTACACCCCACAACATGCAAGTCTAAACTCTACAACTCGAAACTGTAAAACTGTAGAAAACATTTCTTTAACGAGCTTCTTTTTATAACTAATGCATTTCACGTAAATGCCATGAGAAATTCTTTGTATCTGATTTAAAAGCGCTACTTGCTTTAACTGTGCAATAATACAAAAAATAAAAGATGCATTTTATAAAAATAAAATTTAGCCTTCTGTTAAAATAACGTATGCATTTTTAAAAATTTTCGGAACACTTTACATCAAATATAAAATTCGAAATGCAAGAAGTTGAGAGCTGAGCAATGCTAGCGTTGTGTATTTGCATCTCGATTAGGCTAATTTAAAAACCGGTAATTGGAAACGTGTTTTTTTTTAACAACGCGTCTCAAGTATTTTCGAAGTTTATAAACCCAACCTTTCTCAGAGAAACTTTTGACATGACAAAGTTCAAAAAACAGAAGTTTCGGATTTTTTTAAAAGCTCAACGAAAAAATCCGTAACGAGGATAGCGAGTAGCAGAATCTCACTCAATTGGTACGGAACTCCTGGTCGCGATCGGAGCTGGACGCAAAGTGACGGAGTCTAAGTTGGAACCGAATCCCACTTCCGAACGAATCTAATCACCGGCACCCTCGTTAGCGCTCCTGTGCTCGGGTGCGTAAACTCCTCCATCGCTGTTGGAAAGGTGGGGATATTCCCGAATGAAAGTTGACTGCCCCGTTGGATTGGATTTAAAGGAGTCATGCTGACAGATTCAATGATCGAATTCATCAAAACTAAAGGTGATTCTCAGTTATTCTGCTCAGGAAATCCATTCCCGTCGTCACAATATTTAGAGAAACAAGAATCGCCGAATACTGAGATAGTTTGTAGTCTTTCCGTTGCAAGATTTAAATTGTGTGACCTACTGAACAGTACCTGATCATTTGCACACAGGCCAAACCGTACTAAGCGACGATCGGGCTTAGACATATCGTAGATAAATGTATTAAATAAAATAGGCCCTAAAATGCTGCCTTGCGGGACACCTGCTTTGATGATTTTTACATCAGTGTGTGACCCCCTTCTATCGTGACTTGAAATGACAGATTATCTAAATACGAGACTAACAGTTTTATATAGCAGGCGGGGAAGCCTGCTTGATATAGGTTATAAATTAGTCCTGCGTGGAAAACTCTGACGAATGCATTTTCTACATCAAGGAATGTTGCTACTTTATAACTATTCCATGTAAACGCAGTTACTGTTTGTTCAGGCATTCGTAATAACTGATGTGTATTTGAATAGCTCTACGGAAACTAAATGATTCATTTCGTAGGATGTTGTTTTCTTTGGTGTGGGTATTGAGTCTTTGTAATATTACATACTCAGCTATTTTTGATACTGTACCAAGCAAGCCGATTGGCCTATAATTCTGCGGTAGTGTTTTATCCGTATCAGTTTTTTGAAATGCATTTGCGTTCGCCTCTTTCCACTGAGAAGGAAAATACTGTAATTTAAGCATAGCATTTATTAATTCAGCTAAATAGTGTAAGATTTCATCAGGCAGTTTCTTAAGGAAAATTTCCTGAATTCCATCGTTTCCCGGGGCCTTACGAGGCTTCATGCGCTTAATAGCCTGCTTAACTTCCTGTGATAGAGTTAAGTAAGGCTATGAGGTTAATGGTTGAGTAAGTTTTATTCTAAATTTCCTGTAAATCATTGCTTTAAATCGATGGTCGCATGGCTCGATATTTGGTTTAAACGGCAGATTCTAACGTGTCCGCAAATGCCTGTGCTTTATCTATCGGCGCAAAAGCGACACCAGTGGGGGTTTGCAGTGGAGGTATTTTATTTACTACTTTATGGAGAAATCGCTTTGTCATAATCCAGGTGCTGCCATTTGGCACCTGAAGCTAAGAGACTTTCGCCTACTATTGGCTACTCCTCGATAGAGCTATTTCATCGGTAATAATGCTTTGTAATTAATTAATACGCGCTTTAATATGGCGCTGCCTACGTCTAGTGGATTCGCGCCTCAATCTATTTTTTCTGAGTAATTATACGCCGGCAGTTCGTCCTGCTTAAACTTAACCTAATTTTCTGGAATGCATGAGTGGATTGCGGTTTGCATATTAACTGTGAGTTCGGTAACAGATGATTCTACAGCTTCTTCTGTTTCTAGGTTGGCAGCTTCGACTGCTGGCAAATTATCGATTAGGTGCGTCTGAAAGCCTTGTCAGTCAGCTTTATTTTTATATAGTCTTTGACTTTTCTCGGCGGATTGGTGATGGTATCCACGTGCATTGGGAAGTGACCAGACATTTCATGTACGACTCTGAGTTCGAATCCCACGCGAACTCTCTTATATAAAACAATATATGTCAGGATAAGACCTTAGTGCTCCACTGTCATGTGTTGGCTCTGAGGGAGCACATTATTGGTATATGACTCGTGTCTTTGCAGTAAGAAGCCATTGGCTGTGTTGTTCCGACCGTTCCAGTCTTTAAGTTTCGCATTAATATCGCCAATTGCTAAACACGTGCGAGCTGAACCATATAAAATGTATTTAATTTAATACTAATTGCTAAAGCTTCCAACCTACCAAATTGTGGTAGATAAAAAACTGTATGTTTAATACTTTTGTGGATCACTAGGGCAACCCCTCCGCTTCTAGTTTCGCGGTCGCGCCTATAAATGTTGTAATTTAAGATCGTTAGGTGATATGATTGAATTAAATAGGTTTTATTTGTAGCTGCAAGTATATTTGAGTAAATGATCCGTGAATAAATTATTTTATTTCTGATTGCTCGTGTATTCCAATACATGTTCTACAGTCTACAGTCAGCGGGGTTTATATCGTTGACAGGACTTAAATTAATGGTCGTCACGAAGCCCACCCGAGACTTGCACTTTGTCCTGGAGGGGCGTGGCCGGATTGCACCAAGTGGCCATCAGTCGGCACATCGGCTCCAGGACTGGGGCCAGGTTCGGGTCCCGTGTGAAGGTTTCGGACTGTCAAAGGACCGAGGGCCGGCTTTTTCTACTGGGCAGGGTTGCGGTGGAGCAGTTGGTTGTGATGCTGGTGCCTGCTCTACTTGCGTGCGAGTGTCCGCGAGCATTGGCTTATTACGTGGCGTAATAGGATTTAGTGGTGGAGGGGGGGGGGGGAGGGGGGGAGTTGGCTGTTCTTGCCTTGAAGCAGGCTGTTTCGTTGGGGCTCTCTTTCCCTGTTCATTTATGTGCCCCGAGTGATGCGGGGGTAGCTGGGGCTGGGGTTGGCCTCTAGGCCGTCACGGGTAGGCCACGACAGGAAAATCGAGCTCGTACCCGTCGGCCAGCGGTGCACTCGGGTTGCGGCCCTGCCACTGTTGCGGTGCGGGGCAGCTCGGTGCTCGGGGGGCAGGGCCTGGTAATTAGTAAGGCTGGTCGTTGCAGAGGCGGGAGGACTTGAGCCACGGGCTGCGGCTCGTTGGTTCTCGGCCACTATCAATTTTAGGCCTCGTCAAGCAATTCGTGGTACATGTATATACATTTAAGTATATTACAAATAGACGCTTTTCAGTCAAATTTGAAAATGCAATTTAATGGTATTAGGTGTTCCGCAAAGTAGTAGTTTATCTAAACTACTCTTTAATATTTAATAAATGATATTCCAACTGTAATTAAGTATTGATCAAGAAAAGATGCTGATGAAAAAAAAATTGGATAATATGTTTGTGACACTATTCAGCAAGATATTCCAGCTGTCCAGATCTGGTTTTCAAGTTAACAAACGTCTCTGAATTAAGATAGCATTTATTGTATAACCTTTAGTAAGAAAAACTAATTAAATTAATCAGAATTATCACATAGTATGTAATGACATTAAACGTGGGGTCCACTTTTAAGACCTTCGAGTTATATTGGATGCTAAGTTTTTTTTCCCACCAACATGTAGATAATACTATTAGCAACACATGAAGATCTTTAGGTCTTATTAAATTTATAACTTTCTCTGCATCAACTAATTTTAATTAGAATAGAATTGAAGGTATGCCGAAAAATGTTCTTAAATTAATATTTAAAAAATGTCAGGCTTTTCAATTTCTTTTGAATATGCTACATTCCTATATAAACTTAACTTTATATTTATTAGACGTTCAATCAGTGTATTATATACATATTTTTACCATTTTTTTTGGTTGAGACATAATATTTCTGTTTGGATTAAGCATTTCAACTAGCAGTTATAGAATTAGTGACACTTTTAAAATCATTATTAACTATAAAATGTTTAAAAATAATAACTCTTTTTGAATAATCTAGAAACATTCATTGGTAAAAAACTTAAGCCAAAGGTTAGTTAAAACTTTGGTAATCTACATATTTATTCTGTGTACACCATTTCAGTTTCTGTTTAAAATAACCAATTAGTTAACATGAACTTTATCAATCTTAATCTATCTGTGTGTTGTGTTGTTTCGTGTTTTGTCGCAAAGTTATTGATATGTATCAGTGTATGGCTTGTGTTAATGTGTTTTTTGTTGTTATTTTATTTGTCATAATTCGTTTATAGGTGCTGTAAGGAACAAAAAACGTAATTTGAATTTGATCTGACAGTGTTAAAGAAGCAGAATAATGCTACGCATATTAATATAGTTTTATTTACTAATATAAAAAAATACGTAAATTATAGCAGAGTTTATTTTTGAGACTGCAAGCCTGTTCAAAGCCCACCAACATTCGATGTACGAGCCTATGTCTCCCCTAGAGCGCATGTGCTGCTTGACCTGTGCTTTCTACACCGCAACAAAATATTTTCCTCGCATTTCAGCATCTTAAAAATACAAGTTGTAGACTTTAAATAATGCAATAACCTTAATATCTGAGTTTTTTTGTGTTCTATCAGCCTAATAATTAAAACATTACATACGAAAACCTTGAATATTTGCGTTTGATTTGCACTAATTTAATAATGATATACAATTATTTTAATTATTCCAGTGTGGAAAAATGTAAATTCTGTGAAGCTAGTTACATTACGATTTTACGAGTAAGGCCGTTTATCTCATTCCGTGGAATGAATAAGAAATTTTTGCAGAATTCCCATACATCCTTTTTTGTTATGGCAGTTTTCCATTAAGGTACTTTTACGTCGCCTCCGTCAAAACAGGAGGAAATGTGTCATAATGGAAAACTACATTTTTTTTTTTTTTTTTACAAATCGTTGTAAAATGAATACTGTGCTGCTCCCTATAAAACATTTTTGGAAACATTTCTTCCTTCTCGTCCGCTATCTGGAGGTGATACACTGTAACTCAATGATAAGGTGATCATGCCGTAAATTATTGCAATAGAACTCTCATTGTACCAAGAAGATTTAATGATATTTTGCCTAACAGTATTTTGCACCGTATAATCTAGTTTAGTCATAAATAACTGGTTTATTGTGTGTACAGTAATTAATTGCATTAAGAAATCACTAATATAATGCAAGTTTTGACCTGTGATTTGTAAGAAAGGTAAATGATTTAGAGTTTTCAATTTAATGAATGATCTGCGCAGTTCATCTACATTCGTACGTAAATAAGCTGCCCAGTCTGCTAATAAACATTTTTGTTTTATCGATATGTTCCTGGGAAGTGTGTTTGTGAGCAAACAAAATAATTGTACACATTTACGAGTGGATCATGTTTTTTTAAAGTATCAAAGTGTTATTATAGAACAACAGGAACTGTTTGAAATGACGCAGCAACATTAGACATCTGAAAACAAACGTGTTTTTATTATGGCATGTCTTACAGGTATGTAATACTGCAGTTTGTTAACAAAACACAACGAAGGAAACGTCAGTCAGCCAGCCAGCCAGGAACTAGTGGCACCATGTGAGGGCGGCCGCTCAGTCATCGGGCTCAGGACAGACTGAAGGGCAACTTTCACATGGCTCTCGCTGGCGGTCGTCGTAGCCCGGACGTGGACTCGGAGGAAAGGTGCACCAAGACGGTACAGGTGAGTGACCTGTGACTGGAGCTCGTCCCGTATAGGAGTGTATGTGGACGTGGACTCGGAGGGAAGGTGCACCAAAACGGTACAGGTGAGTGACGTGTGACTGGAGCTCGTCCCGTCTAGGAGTGTATGTGGACGTGGACTCGGAGGGAAGGTGCACCAAGACGGTACAGGTGAGTGATGTGTGGCTGGAGATCGTTCCGTCTAGGAGTGTATGTGGACGTGGACTCGGAGGGAAGGTGCACTAAGACGGTACAGTTGAGTGATGTGTGGCTGGAGATCGTTCCGTCTAGGAGTGTATGTGGACGTGGACTCGGAGGGAAGGTGCACTAAGACGGTACAGTTGAGTGATGTGTGGCTGGAGATCGTTCCGTCTAGGAGTGTATGTGGACGTGGACTCGGAGGGAAGGTGCACCAAGACGGTACAGTTGAGTGACGTGTGGCTGGAGATCGTTCCGTCTAGGAGTGTATGTGGACGTGGACTCGGAGGGAAGGTGCACCAAGACGGTACAGTTGAGTGACGTGTGGCTGGAGATCGTTCCGTCTAGGAGTGTATGTGGACGTGGACTCGGAGGGAAGGTGCACCAAGACGGTACAGGTGAGTGATGTGTGGGAGGTGCTCGTCTCGTCCAGTAGGGCAGTTATCTGCGACCACTTCTTCCTTTCACCCCGCTTCGGACGCTGCGGGGGAAATACAACTGTCTTCCAAGTCACATCGCACTTTCTCCTCAATACAATGCTCTCCGAAAAACACAATTTATGAAGCTAACATGTGATACATAACAAGTAAATTCACTCCGATTGGTGCTCACGTTCATCCACAATAACACGTTTACACAGCTGTAGTCAAAATAACGTTCCTAATATGTACACTTTGTATATGTTTCTTGAACGTACGCATGACATAAAAACTTAGGAATTTAATTTTTGAGCAAAATGTTTTGAATATTATCACTCTTTACAGTCTTTTATATTTAAGAGTATTAAAGAGCAGATTTGATGAAGTAGTTTCTATATATAGAGTTGAAAGAGAATTGAAACAATGACTTATATGTATTTTACACTGTACACGCGTAAGAGTGATTACACTCGGCCCTTTTTTTTTATTTTTTTTTATAATAAACGACTTATCAAAGATAAAAATTTTTACGCTCAGAAAAAAAGAGAAATGTTTTTAGATTCCAATGCGAGTCATAATTACTATCGTGTTTCTGTTCTAATAGTCCATAACTCTATTTGATGTTTATTCCCAAATTTGACAATTATGGTGAACAATATTGCTACAAATTGGCATTTGTCAACACATTATATTTATCACAAGAGTTATTTTTGGTAACAAGCTGACAACAGATAGTTTTACGTGATCACGATTATAAAGAAGAAAATGGAAAATCCACTTTGCAACAACCTTTGAAATAGCTGGATCTCTGTCACAGAATAGATGTAAACATTTTCATCACTTTAGTTTGTTTTTCAGTGACAAAGATGATTTATTTTTATTGATTTGATGAATAATATGTTGGACCACAAAGAACAACACGATCCTGAGACACAGTGTTGGAGAGTGTTTAGGGCGATCACGGCCTAAAATGCAGCAGCTGCTTGAAAGCCCTCCGGAAGTCCAGGTTGAAGATGGTGTAAATGATGGGGTTGAGGGTGGAGTTGATGTACCCGAGCCACGTGATGAAGTTGATGAGCTTGTCGGAGGGACAGCACTTGGGGCAGAAGGGGATGATGACGTACATGAGGAAGAAGGGCAGCCAGCACACCACGAACACCCCCATTATGATGCCGAGAGTTCTCGCGGCGCGGCGCTCCTTGGACAAGGAGATGCGCTGCTTCTCCTCGATGAACTGGCTGGCGGGCACAGCGCGCCGCGTCGTCACCGACGCCTCCACCACCTTCGGGCACGGCACGGGGTTGCTGTGGTCCGCCGGCAGCGAGTTGCGGCACTCGGCCGCGTCGTTGTTGTCCGTCAGCGAGTCCTCGGTCACGAGGATCGGCCTCAGGCACTTGTCCTTCCCGTCGACGCCGTTGCCCGCCGCCGAGGTCTTCTCCTTCTTCCGCCGCTTGCCCTTCTTCTTCTTCTCCTTCACCTTGGCGGCGCCCTCCAGGCGCGGGTGCTCGTTGTGGTTGGTCTCGCTGCTCACGGACTCCTGGTCCTGTCTGTCGCCGCCCTTGGCCGGCGCCGCCGCCTGCCCCAGGCTCGTCGTGTTCAGCTTGGAAGCCCTGGCGCGCTCTCGCAGGCGCCGCTTCGTCGCGATGAAGATCTCCACGTACACGATGGTCATGATGAAGAGCGGGATGTAGAAGGAGCCCAGCGAGGAGTAGATGACGTAGCCCTGCTGCTGGGTCAGCTGGCAGGGGGTGTCGTTCTGGAACTGCTCGGGCCAGTCGTTCCAGCCGGCCAGCGGCGGGGAGCTGATGACGCCCGACAGCAGCCACACGCCGAGGATCATGAGGAGGACCCTCTTGAGGGTGCGCTTCTGCGCGTAGTTGATGGGGTCGGTGATGGCCCAGTAGCGGTCCAGCGCGATGGCGCACAGGTTGAGGATGGACGCGGTGCAGCAGAGCACGTCGCAGGTGAGCCACATCTTGCACACGTGGATGCCGAACACCCAGCGGCCGACGATGGAGTAGGCGACGTTGAGCGGCATGACTAGGATGGCGACCGTGAGGTCGGCCACGGCCAGCGACACGATGAAGAAGTTCTGGACGATGCGCAGCGGCCGGTAGGTGAACACGCTGAGGATGACGAGCACGTTGCCGACGACGGTGAGCAGGATGATGAGGACGAGCGTGAGCGTGGTGAGAGCCGCCTCCCAGTCGGGCACGGCGAGCGCGATGCCCAGCACGCTCGCGTACAGGGGCGGGAGGCCCTCCGAGCAGCCCCCGTAGCGCGTGTCGTTGTCGTCGTAGCTCGCCGAGCTGTTGTCCTCGCCGTAGTCCTCGTAGCTTTCCATCTTCGGCGTTCAACTCACGAGGGCGTGAACACCAAATGCCATCGCAGGTGCATTTTAAAATCAAGGACTGCACGGCTGAACACCGCGTCGTCACGAACAGTGATGATCTAAGGGCAGAGCCGTACGATCCAGTGTTGCGAACGAATAGCGACCTTACAACTGCAGGTACAGCAAAACCTGGTGAAACTGTCTTCTCCCAAAGAAGCTCAGCCCATCAGTTCTTTTGGACACCTGTAACAAAAAAAAACCGTATAGATTTTTAAAAATTCTCTCCTGAACGGTGTCGTTGTTTGAAAAATGAACATAACAATGCATCTGTTCAAGCTTCGGTCAAAACACAGCAGTAAACAGCCACTGTTAAACGAACATGGAATTAATTACTTATTAATACTTGATTAATTTTAATAATTTCAGGACCCTTAAGATCATAGTTTATAGATTAAGAAATGAGTGGATTTACTTCTTTTACAAGCGCAATTTATTTTCCGTATATTCCAAAAATCAAACATGTCATGGAACTGTGTAACACAGTGGCTTTTTTCCTCTCAGCGAGTTTGGGTCCGAATGAAAGACTCATCAACTCATGTCGTTTACTAATTTATACCAATAACGTGATTTGCATAAGATGAATAGTGCCGAGCTTTACATTTGTTGCGATTTCTCAGTGTGATAACCCAACACTTTCTGCGGGTCTACTTTGCCTCTTTTTCCTATTACATCGCTTGTTAACTACCTTCTCACATTGAGATTTATTGTTTATTGCCGTGTGAAATAAATCCAAACAAAGAAATTCGTGTTATAAACCAATTTTGCTATCTGAAATGGCATATTTAAGTAAAATATATAATTTGAATGAAATAAAAAAAGTAATAAAATATTAACAAATTTTTTCCGTATTTGAATTTCAACAAAAAATTGACATTTACACTGTCTCATAAGCAACTGAGGCTTTGAACACGAAATCATGAGATGTTTAATCATCAGGGTGTTTAAGGCCTCAATATCACACATATTAACTCATTTTATGACAGTGATATAATTTATATTTTGTGTGTTATTCTTAAGAAGTGGCGTGCGTTTCAGATATACAGATACTATTTCTTGCAAAACAGTTAAACAATCCTAAGATAACATTTATCATGCAGCTTACATGAAATTGCAAGTTGATTAAGCCAGCCCTCCACAATACCCATTTCCTTAGCAGTTTTCATGCATATTTTCTGCTAGCGCACCTGCTCTCGTGTAGGTAACATATCAGCACCCTCTCAAGGGGTCTTGCTATGGGCATAAAAGTTATCATACCTGACGACTTAGCAGAAACAGAAAAATACGTTCTATTACGGTTTTTGCTATTCTCACGAGCCGAAATAGTCAAGATGGTGGGTCACGTGTAGCAATATAAACTCGTATATAGTCAATTTTGTAAACATTAAAGGACGTAATAAACGTAATAGTATCCCAAATAAAACTTTTTTATAGCAAAACTACCATGGGATATATTTGATGAACTAAAATCATCGTAGAAAGAAGTAATTGTAAGATTTAAAATACGTAATAAAACTGTAATACAGAATTATAAAATTGTAGTAACGGTTGATTAAGAGCAGATAGTATTAGCTCAGTAGAAAAACGCGTGATTGTAATACAAAAGTGGTAATGTTTTAAGTGGTTCAAAAACTCGTCAATGCAAAAACCTTTTTACTTGCGTTTTAAATAACAGATTACTGGATTATACATATTGTGGTTTAAGCAAATATTTATCAATACATTTTATTTATCTTATTGCTATTAATATTATTAAATACATGGCTGGGTCAATTGGTTTTATTATTTAATACTACGTAGGCCAATATCCTATACATATCTTACTTAAAATTAATTATATATTCACAAGTAATTTAAACAAAAATTTTACTCTCTAATTAAAACATCCACGTTTATTAGGAAACAAATGCCCATAATATTAATGAATAAATAGTTATTTCATAAAAACCCACACCTGTTTGCCTAAATGAAAATGCGAGATGATTTTATTTACTTTACATTTGAGTTTATTATGCGAACTGTGCGTATTTATTTGTTTCACTGGGTAAAAAAAATGTTAGTTACAATTTTTCAATGTAAATAGTAAAAAAAAACTTAGTAATCAACTAACATATATAAAATATGTGAATCGGTGGCATATTTTACTATTACAACGAAACTAACAAAATCAATACTGTGAATCAGCTAAATAATGAACGGTCTGATTAATGTTATATATATATATTATTTAGCTGATTCACAGTATTGATTTTGTTAGTTTCGTTGTAATAGTATATATATATATATATATATATATATAAGTAAACGACATCATTACAGCAAACCCAATTTTCCTTGAATCCTTTAAATTTTTGTTACTAGATCTCGAAACATACCTACCAATGAAAATTCAATCTCGTAAATGATAAACTTGGTCTGAATTTGTTCTTAAATACTAAACCAGCTTCGTTATGTATTTTATCAAGTGGAGAAGATAAAATATCAAAAATCATTCACCAGGTTACATAATTAAAAAAAAGCTCCAATTTAAAATTTTTCTGTATTTTGTTAAATGGACAACAAAATGTTTATATTACCCCAATATGCTGGCTTTGATTGGCAAATGTGTTGGCTGGTATTATATTAGCATTGTAAGTATCATGGGTATGGAGTTAGAAATTATTATTTTTTCTTTTTTGCTATACAAACGTTCATGCCTACATTTTACCTATGGGACAACATAAGGTATAGGAGCAGCGAGTGGAGTGGGCTTTACTGCCAAATAAGCAATGATTATTATTATTAGACTGTAATTTAATGAACTAAAAGGGTGTAGGCTATAATAAATTGTACAATGTAAAATTAACACGATAAAAATAAATAAATAATTGCCTGGTCATTTTCCCCTTGTAGCTCTTGTGCCAGGAACGTATTCAAGGGTTATCAACAAAACCTTTGTAGTTCAATAACATGACGTGACCCTTGCTTGACGATAATTATGGAATGCTATCTTCTTGACGATACCAAGAGTCATGCAAGTGCTCTTATTTTTAGCGTTGCCAGTTCGTTTGAATGGAGAATGGAGAATGGAGATGTATTCTGAGCGTGTCATGTAGACAATAGTATGAAGGCGATGAAGAGAAGGCCAGAGATGAGGGTAACACAGGTTAATCAGTCAGACCTATGTAGGAACGAGCAGACAAGAAGTGAAGCAGTTTGGTTGATACCGAGAATACTTGCGTGAGACCGGAGAAGTGCTAGCCAAGTTGGAAAAACTGCACGGCCGCGTGTGATCCGAAACCAGACCATCGGAGGTAGCAGATCGGGAGGAGATTTATTGATTCGTTACATACTTGATTAAAATCGTGCATCAGGTGTACAAACTGTCTGCGCCAACGACACAGGGTTGTTACCGTGCTGAGTTGCGAGATGTAGATTTATCGTGTCAATTTTAGCTGTGTTTTATTTGGTGGTAAAGTCGATTAAATAAATGGTTTCAAGAGTTCCATATTATTTCCAGAGCTGCAGCATTCCAACACAGCGCAGTGGTGGGGACAACAATACAATCCAATCCGTAGCTGCCCTGCAGTGGCTGAACGAGCACTTCTGGTGATGGGGGAATTCCGCCCACTGCTGCCTTGCTGTTTACCGAATGTTTGACCCCCTGCCCCCTGGCCAACGCCGCCCAATCATCGGACATTCCGACCATTGTGTTCGCCGGACCAATACACGGGGTCCCGCCTCGCGGCGGTGTTTGAGGGCACTGAGCTGTGGACAGCTGGCGTGTGTCCAGAACCTGTAACCGCTCGACTGTGTTTCTCTAGCCAGCACGAGGGCGTTTCAATAAGTAACGTACATAATGTGAAAAAGAAAGGAACAAAGCATTTGATGACAACATGAAACGGAAATTTACTCCTTTTCCACACAACTTCCGTGCATGTTGAGACATTTTTGTCCCCGCGATGGATCAGTTTGAACTTCCCGGTGTCGCAGAACTCCATCGGTTGCGGGGAAGAGCCACATTCGCTCTGCCTGTTCGGGTTCGTCGTCAGTCACACTTCTTACCGCCGAGGAACTTCTTCAGATGCACATCGTTGCTCCTCCACAGTTGAGGATGTGATCACTAACGCCATTTTACTGGTGATTGACGAACGCTATCGGAACGTGGAATCACGAGATCTCAGTAGCGCCCTCTAGTTTCCTTTTTGGTAAATTATTTAAATTTTACTAATTATTTTCCTGCTTGAAAATGGACATTTGCGTTACTTACTGATACGTCCTCGTACTTATCTTGTGAAAACTTAACACTGAAACTGAAAGTCTCGACTCACTTTTAAGTAGGTAGCGGTTACTCGACAATCTTACGTCTTATAAAGATGGCAGGCTGTTGCGGTCATTGTCTGATGTTGATTAGCTTCTGGGTATTGGCTGCATCGAAGTATAAGTATTCATTGACGTTTTGGTTGTAATTTCAGTCACCATGTTTAGGGCAGCAGTCTTACTTACTAGTACCCTAAGATGGCGACTACATATCGACGGAAACTTTAACTTTTAGCGTTAGACGCAGCTAGAACCAGTAAGCCAATCAACCTCTATCTTTCAATTGCTTTAGAGCGTATTTATAACCCGATAAAGGGTATATATTAAAATGTTACATGTACATACAGTAGTGGAATTTGGAGTAACATATACAGTGAATGAAATAAAAATAAAAACATTTCTGACACATGAAGATGCTAACCCACTAGCTGTGGGTTAAAACATCGCAGCATCGACTGTGTTTCGTTATTGATTGATTTTTTTCAGGTACGTGTTTACTTACGGTACTAGAATCACAGCAACTCAGTTCCGAAGTAACCGCGTCCTGAATGGCCGGCCAAATAAGGCAATGGCTTCTCTTGCAGACTGTCACCAATCACAAGAAAGATCCCGCTGGTGTGGGCATACCTTGTTGCTGTCTATTGAGTGATCAAATTTTTTTTTCACGAAAAATACAGGGCCCTTTTGATAAGCAATCTAGCATGCATATACTTCTCGATTTTAAATGTTGTAAATTATCAAGATGGAGCTTATAAAGCTGTAGCCCAACATTTGAATATAAATCATTCTGAATAAATTATAACAGAAAAAAAAAGTTTTCCAGAATTTTATATTCCTAAAACACGTTCAATTTCCGTCCAGTTAGTAACAACGTACACAAGGTGCATGAAGAATGTACCGTTCACTTTTGGAATAAACTTTTGTGTCTACTTGCCGCAGCAAATGTTCACAAATGAATATTGAAAGACCAGCATTTGAATTATTACGAATTAATAAAAAATAATTTCTAGTTTAGTTACTTTGATGTGAGTTATTCTTGTGACTTAATATTTAAAAATAAAAGTTTGCAAACACAATTTTTACATTAAGTGTTTGTTTTTATTAGCAAAAGTAATTAATTTTATTTCCCAAAGGTGCCACAAGTAAATACAAGATCAGTAAAAAAAAACAATTAATCCAAAACGAGTATAACATCTCGATTGATCTCTCTCACGACAGCGTTGAAAAACACAGCGATAAGGAGTTTGATGTAGATGTGAGGAGGGTTAAGGGAATTCTCCGCGTCTCGCCACATTTTAGAATTGAGGTCAGCGACCTACGCAGCCGGAAATTTAATTTCGAAGCCGCGAAGAGGATCCCACCACCATGAATGATTTAATTCCTCCCCTTCTTTTGTTACTTGGGTTGTAAACCCAAGCCTACGCTTGGCTGCGCCGCATCTGACGTGGACGGGTCGGCTACAAGCCGTGACAACTTCACAGCGGCTCGAGCTGTTAGCTGGGCCACGCCGTGCCAGAGAAGCGCTCCGTTCAAAGTCCTACGTCACCGCTGAGGGTGTGGCCTACGCTTGTATCAGTTGACCAAATTATGTGAGAAAAACGTGCTATAAAATTAAGGTATTTGACGAATAAGGACCCAACATAAAGTGAAAACTGAACGATATGAACGCCTCGACCACAATGTTAACAATTTTTACCTTCAATTTCCGAAGAACGCTAGTTACAAATTATCCGTTGATCTACGTAAATTTACGGTTATCTTGGTAAATTCATAGACCCTGGGTTCACTTACTTTGAACATGAATAGAAAAAAAAATATTTTTCATATATTTATATACAAAACACTAATAAATTGGTTAAGTCTGCAACAAGAACTCTCTTTTTTCCATGTGGAGTTTTACCTCTGTTTAGAACGAAACATACAACTTGGAAATCGAAATATGGCGTTGAAATTACGAATAACTCTCTTCGTTTATTTGAGTTAAATACATCGTAAAAAAATTCCGCCAATTTACTGTAGACTACAGTTTTCGGCATGGTTTAGAAACCAGATTTTTTTTGCAAGCTTTAAACTTGGCGGACGTTCCCGTGAGACTGACTTTTTTTTTTATCAGGAATCTCCCACTCCATTACTGTCACTTTTCGTCGCAGCTATAATGTAGTATCTAGTTTAATGTCACGTTAAAAAGTCACAGACGTCACAAGAATATACCAGTGCATCCTACATAGCTCGTACTTCACGAATCTGATGTATATCATATATTAGTATGTATATATAAAAGGAAAATTATTAAGATTGTATGAACTGGCATTTATAATAAAGGCACGATGGAAACTTGAAAATACATACCCTTCATGTGACAAACTATTAAAACCAACAACGGAAGAAAGACAGATAAAGGGAGAGATTATAATGGGATGCCTGGATTTTTTATTCTAAATGCAGTGGAGCTGAAATACTCTTTTGGACAGATATTTTGCACTGGGGAATTAGCGCGGGGGTGTAGCAAATGGATTGTGGCCAACAGATAATTCAAATAACCATCGCACAGTTATCTGCTGATACTTCACGATGTATACGTGCTTTTTTTCCATTAACATGATTTAAAAAGACTCTCAATAAACTACACTTTTTACTGCCATTGTAATTCGTTTCATTGTACTGTTTGCACAAAAAACGTGATGAAAAACTACAGTGAAAGTTATTGTTATTTTATTCGCATGAAATTTTGCGAAGCTGTTAAAAAACTGTGTTAGATTTTGGAACACGATTTTAAATAAATACGTTCAATTGAAATCATTTACAGTGCATAAATTTACAGTTAAATTCACCTAAAGTAATTTTATTTTGGGTCATTCCTGTACACTGTATTTTCCACTGTTTTCCAGTTATGAGTTCTAATTTATTTAATTTATTTTTGAAATAAGTTTTTTTGATTTTCATTATTATATTGAAGAAACTTAAATAGATAAAATATAATGTTATCCTTATTAAAACTAGCATTAATATCACATGGTATATTGTCTCTTTTATTCCTTGCAAAAGTTAAGTTTCTAATTACTTCGTTTTAAACTAAAAAAAAATCTGACAGCTAATTTATGCAATTTCTAAAATTTAATTTTGCCTTCTTTCAAGGAAAATGTTCCAGGGTTCAAAGTGAATTACTTTAAAGTAACAAAGTTAATAAAAAAATATTTGTGATTATTTGTTCAAGAATTCAGTGGAGATTTCAATTACACTGCTAGATGAAAAGCAATTATTCAAGTAAAAATGTAAATCGTTTGATTTTATACAGACTATATCTGGTATAATAGAGTCTTTGCGTGAAATTTAAAAAGTTTTGAAAGTTATGTTAGAAAACAAGCAATGGGAAATGTGACTTGAGTTACAAATAATAATTTGTTGAAACGATTCCGCTTATTGCCGTTAAAAATCAGCCGACACGGCCTTGCCTGAAAAAACTGAATTTGATTGATCCACATTTTCAACCAGTACTAGAACACAAAACACTTCCTTTCTCATTCCCTTTCACTTTTATTGAATAAACTATCCGTTTCAGGTCATACCATTACAACATTTAAAAGATTATTAAAAATTCCAATACATTATTTGCAAAAAAAAAAAAAAAAGAAAAGGTTTTTCGAGTGCAGAGTGATTTCAATATTAACATTTATACAGACGGATTTTTGAAGTGAAAACTTCTTTAGCCGCGTTGAGCGATTTTTGGTAGGGGCAAAACTTATGGGTCCGCGTCACCGACATGCTAGTGACGTGTTGTGCCAGACTGGTGACGCGCAGCGGCCTGTGTACATGTATACGCATATATACATTAATACATTGTACATACTCGACTGTATCATGTGCGTGTTGGACTCTTTTTTGTATGGGTAAAAACTTGTTAGTTCGCATCACCGACATGCTGTAGTAGCAGTAAGTGAAGTTAATTTTACCACGTGAATACATGACCTAGGTCTGACATCACTGGTAAGTCATAGCTAGGTAATGAATTTTTACGTAATTTTTACATACCACTGACATCTGTTGTAACTAAAAAATGATGTAAGGATAAATGATATCATGCTGACATCGTACTGATATAATAAAAAAATCATTTTCTTACGTACATTTGACGTAGAAATGATGACATATTACACATTTAAAAACAAAGTTTTAAGTTTTCACTTCTTTTGACAGTCCCCAAAACTGGCTATTTTTTTCAAATGATTGGCTCTTTGATAATGATTATTAATTAAGAACGAGAAAACTAGCCCTTCTATAATGAATTATTTATTACAGTCAACACACAATTTTTCCTTTTGACGATTGTACTTACTGCGTGACAAGAGCCAAGTACAAAAAACCACACAATTTTCTTATCCAGGACACCAACCCGGAACACCTCATACCGAAGACCAGCTTTGCGCTGTTGTTAAACGATAGTAGTATACAAATGGGCATACTGGGACTGGCTTCTGGCTGAGGATTGAGGAGTGTGCCGACCGCCATCTTGGATTGTGACGTCACGGCGGCCATCTTGGATGGTTGTGACCTTTACCTTTGACCTTGACCTTTGACCCTCAAAATCCGCCAAAATTGGGCAAAATTTGCCCAAAATTCCTCAAAATTCGCCAAAATTTCCATTTTTGTGAAAACAAATTCCGCCAAAAATTCTCTAAAATTCCACAAATTAAAAATTTCTCTTTTCGAGGGAAAAATTCCCGTTTCGAGGGAAAATTTCCCGTTTTTAGTCCTTAAAAATCCCAGCGGCTAGAAATGTCCATATAGAGGCTTAAGCATCCATGTCTACAGCCTCTGATAAGCCTCTGACGTCATCATGGAATATGTCATTTTGAATTATGACGTCACCGTTGCATTTTCCGTTACGCCCGCCATCTTTAACTTTTTTATTTATTATCCGATTTTAATGAATTTTTTTTAAAAATTATAAAATAAATAAATAATAAAATTTTAATAAAAGATTTATAAAAAACAAACATTTACGACACGGAGTTCGGAGTCCTCGGTTCGAACCCGGTGAGTGCAAAAAAAAATTAAAAATGGCGACCGATCCTTCCCCCGTGGTGGGTGCTAGCAGACTGACTCCCACAACTTTTTTTCAAAACATATATATCGTCATCTAGTATGACGTCATGTCCGCCATCTTGTCTTTGATGCTGGAAGCCATCATAAATGTATCGTCGGCGAGAGTGCGCTGACGCCATGTTAGTTTAGTTCTTATCCGCTAGAGTGCAGTAATCATTTATTACTGTGACACCCGCCATCTTGAAATTTGGCCGCCATCTTGAAAATCCGTAATTATTTAGTTAGAAATTCGGGAAAAGTTTCAAAATTCATTAAATAAATCACTCATTAACTTACATATCGATTAGATCCGCTCATGTTCTCGGTTCGATACCCGAACGATGCAATAATGTTTAATTTTATGTAAAAAATAATAATTTCAATAAACCATGTTCAAAATTCATTAAATAAATTTGTAATCCATATAATGATTGATTGGATCGACTAAGGTCCTTGGTTCGATCCCTGGCCGATACAAAACAACTTTAATTAAAAAAAATACTAAAAAAGTGTTAGGTTTGAGAAAATAAAAACACCACAAGTTCTTTTAAAAAAAATTTATTACATAAATTCAATACACTACTGCAAGTACAAAAAAAACACTGACAAATTACTAAAGCCTTTTGGATTCCTCGATTCAAACAGTCTTCTTATTGTACGGACTAAGCCTTTTACATGACTTTAAATGTCTATCCGATCCGGTCATCACCGCAGCCAGAGACGGACTGAAGTTCATATCACTTATATAGTCTCATTAGCCGGTACAACACATGAGTCAAATCAATAACCATGTTCATTATAGGTCTCGGAGCATTTTTTATAATGACGATGTAAGCTATCGAGACGTGAAATTAGTTTACTGCACTTATTGCACTGAAATTGTATTCTTTGAACATTATTAGAACAACCGCTTCTTTCATGTCTGCGAGCATTTGAGGTGATAGTAAATGATGCACCACAGTATTTGCACTGATGCGAAGTACGCTCTTCATTAATTGAAGTATTCAATGCTGATGAAACTTCAGCTGATGGTGGAACAGCACATATCGAAGTCTCCACCAATGTTGACGCCGTCGTTTCCAACGGGATCTGCTCCAACATCGTCGGCGCTGACGTCATGGTCCCCGTAGTCGATGGTACATCCTCCATCGAGTTCGACGTTAAAGTCGGTAAAGATGCCATCGAAGTCTCAAGAACAGGCAATTACACGACTTATGCACCAGAAGAAACAAACTAGGTGATCCGTACACCGTCGACGGCAGTAACAAACTAAGCGTCCTGCTGTCTAGGACTCGTTTATATACATTAACCGGTTTGAATAATACGCTAGTCAAATCAAGAACAATTTACTAAAATACTAGAGTCAAAACAACATTTAAAAAAATAGAAGCACCATCAACAAAAAAGGAAGCACATTTGGAAGCACCATCAAAAAAGGAAGCTCATTTGGAAGCACCATCAAAAAAGGAAGCTCATTTGGAAGCACCATCAAAAAAGGAAGCTCATTTGGAAGCACCATCAAAAAAGGAAGCTCATTTGGAAGCACCATCAAAAAAGGAAGCACATTTGGAAGCACCATCAAAAAAAGGAAAAACAATAGGAAGCACCGTCAACGAAAAGACAGCACATTTGGAAGCACCGACAACGAAAAGGCAGCACATTTGGAAGCACCGACAACGAAAAGGCAGCACATTTAACAGCACCGACAACGAAAAGGCAGCACATTTGGAAGCACCGACTACGAAGAGGCAGCACATTTTGCAGCACCGACAACGAAAAGGCAGCACATTTGGAAGCACCGACTACGAAAAGGCAGCACATTTGGAAGCACCGTCATCGAAAAGGCAGCACATTTGGAAGCACCGACTACGAAATGGCAGCACATTTGGAAGCACCGACTACGAAATGGCAGCACATTTGGAAGCACCGACTACGAAAAGGCAGCACATTTGGAAGCACCATCATCGAAAAGGCAGCACATTTGGAAGCACCGACTACGAAAAGGCAGCACATTTGGCAGCACCATCAAAAAAGGAAGCACATTTGGAAGCACCGACTACGAAAAGGCAGCACATTTGGCAGCACCATCAAAAAAGGAAGCACATTTGGAAGCACCGACAACGAAAAGGCAGCACATTTGGAAGCACCGACAACGAAAAGGCAGCACATTTGGAAGCCCCGGCAATGAAAAAGGCAGCACATTTGGAAGCACCGACAACGAAAAGGCAGCACAATTGGAAGCTCCATCAACAAAAAAAAAGGCAAAAAGGAAGCACAAGTTACGAGATCTAAGTCTTAGTTAGAAATCAGAATACAAAAAATAAAAACATTAAATTCTTATAATTTAAATTATTTATTTTATTGCTTTACATTATACAAATGCAACTAAAACAAGCCATTATTGTATGTAGCCAGCATTCCTCAGTTCCTTGAGTATGAAGGATATTTCTTTAATGCACGAATAGTTTCCTGCACAAAGCGAACCATGTAGAAGTCTTAGCCGGTCAACCAATATGTTTGGATCTTTCCATGATGTGAAATCATTCTCTTCTACCACCATAATCCTTGCACCTTTATAATAAATATTATGATCTCTGGTGTCTTCCGTTTTACCACCAACCTCAGGGTAACTTTCATGTTTGAGACGGTGATCATCACAAGCTTGATCAGATTTATTTAATATATCACGTCGTTCCCACCGTTTCGGTCTCAGGACACCGCCACATTCCTCGATCTTGGCAGCTTTAGGTGCTTCATCATAATCTATGTCTTTGTCAACAGCCTCAGAGTCACTGTAACAATCACCGTAGAAGGAATCGTCTTCACCCAATTTACCGTAATAATTAGATGTTGATGATGTTGAAGTGTCTTCATCGTCTTCATGCTTCCTTTTTAGGAGTCCATCATTTTTACAAAGTAGGAAAGATCTACTTGAATTCGGCTGGAATATATTCTCACTTTTCACGTTAAGGATTCTTCCATTGTCTTCATTCTTCCGTAAATCATCAACCTCCTTCAATTTAAGTTCTTTGTCGAGATCGGAAGAGCCAAGAAAATTATTGTCGTAATGCAGATCACTCTTCCTTAGGCTAGTAGATTCATCGTTGTCCTCTAGCTTGTACGCAGGCTTGGCGCTACAAGTTCTGCCATGTCTTTTTAGGCTCTCTCTCCGCGTAAACGACTTGCTACATCGAACACAACTTATCATATTGCGCAGTGGATTTTTAACACAGTCATTCTTCTCGTGTTGTCTTTTATTCTTTCTCAAGATAAACTCTTTACTGCAAAACTTACACCTATGTTCTTTCGATACAGCGTCATATCCCAAATCGGAATTCATATTAGTTACTGAGACTAATGCCAGATACCAATTGAGTGTTTTAAATTAGATGCAATACTTAAATAGAAATTTTTTCATATTTCATCAGCAAGAATTAATATATCTCATGCAAAAGTACTTTATGCATGTAGTTCTGCTTTTCAACAGCAGATGTCGCCACATGTTGCTTGCAGGTAAATAATATTTAGCTCTTTTATGCGGGATGCGGGATGCTCACTAACGATCGCAAAAGAAGGATGGCTTCGCTAGACTCCAAGGAAAAGGAAGTTCGTCTTGCATGTTGGTCCTCCACAGATGTCTCATAGCGTAATATTAATTTGACTGAGTAATGATATTTTTTAATTCCACCTGATAAAAATATTGCAAGTTTTGATTTAGTAGCAGAAATTATCGAATTAAATGTAACTCCAGATAAAATGACATGTCTCATCAGACAAAAAAAAATCCATGCAGAGAGTGGTTTCTCAGAATAGTCAGAAACACTTGAAGAAACCACAGGAATGATTGCAAGAACACGGGAAAAACCATCAAAATATTGACAAGAATAATTAGGAGCACACGGAGAAAACCATCATAATATTGGCAAGAATAATCAGGAGCACACGGAGAAAACTATCATAATATTGACATGGATAATCAGATGCACTCGGAGAAAACCACCACACGTTTTCTTTGATATCATAAAATTACAGGGAAAAAAATATTTAATAAAAATAAATAAAAAAAATTTAAAATGAAAAAAATTACAAAAATACATAAATAGATTCTGCTAGCTTGTGAACTTCTCATTGTGTAACAAAGATAGAGTTCCAGTACAAGCCAGAATTTTATGTATTTTTGTAATTTTTTTCATTTTAAATTTTTTTAATTTATTTTTATTAAATATTTTTTTTCCCTGTAATTTTATGATATCAAAGAAAACGTGTGGTGATTTTCTCCGAGTGCATCTGATTATCCATGTCAATATTATGATGGTTTTCTCCGTGTGCTCCTGATTATTCTTGCCAATATTATGATGGTTTTCTCCGTGTGCTCCTAATTATTCTTGTCAATATTTTGATGGTTTTTCCCGTGTTCTTGCAATCATTCCTGTGGTTTCTTCAAGTGTTTCTGACTATTCTGAGAAACCACTCTCTGCATGGATTTTTTTTTGTCTGATGAGACATGTCATTTTATCTGGAGTTACATTTAATTCGATAATTTCTGCTACTAAATCAAAACTTGCAATATTTTTATCAGGTGGAATTAAAAAATATCATTACTCAGTCAAATTAATATTACGCTATGAGACATCTGTGGAGCACCAACATGCAAGACGAACTTCCTTTTCCTTGGAGTCTAGCGAAGCCATCCTTCTTTTGCGATCGTTAGTGAGCATCCCGAATCCCGCATAAAAGAACTAAATATTATTTACCTGAAAGCAACATGTGGCGACATCTGTTGTTGAAAAGCAGAACTACATGCATAAAGTACTTTTGCATGAGATATATTAATTCTTGCTGATGAAATATGAAAAAATTTCTATTTAAGTATTGCATCTAATTTAAAACACTCAATTGGTATCTGGCATTAGTCTCAGTAACTAATATGAATTCCGATTTGGGATCTGACGCTGTAGCGAAAGAACATAGGTGTAAGTTTTGCAGTAAAGAGTTTATCTTGAGAAAGAATAAAAGACAACACGAGAAGAATGACTGTGTTAAAAATCCACTGCGCAATATGATAAGTTGTGTTCGATGTAGCAAGTCGTTTACGCGGAGAGAGAGCCTAAAAAGACATGGCAGAACTTGTAGCGCCTAGCCTGCGTACAAGCTAGAGGACAACGATGAATCTACTAGCCTAAGGAAGAGTGATCTGCATTACGACAATAATTTTCTTGGCTCTTCCGATCTCGACAAAGAACTTAAATTGAATGAGGTTGATGATTTACGGAAGAATGAAGACAATGGAAGAATCCTTAACGTGAAAAGTGAGAATATATTCCAGCCGAATTCAAGTAGATCTTTCCTACTTTGTAAAAATGATGGACTCCTAAAAAGGAAGCATGAAGACGATGAAGACACTTCAACATCATCAACATCTAATTATTACGGTAAATTGGGTGAAGACGATTCCTTCTACGGTGATTGTTACAGTGACTCTGAGGCTGTTGACAAAGACATAGATTATGATGAAGCACCTAAAGCTGCCAAGATCGAGGAATGTGGCGGTGTCCTGAGACCGAAACGGTGGGAACGACGTGATATATTAAATAAATCTGATCAAGCTTGTGATGATCACCGTCTCAAACATGAAAGTTACCCTGAGGTTGGTGGTAAAACGGAAGACACCAGAGATCATAATATTTATTATAAAGGTGCAAGGAATATGGTGCTAGAAGAGAATGATTACACATCATGGAAAGATCCAAACATATTGGTTGACCGGCTAAGACTTCTACATGGTTCGCTTTGTGCAGGAAACTATTCGTGCATCAAAGAAATATCCTTCATACTCAAGGAACTGAGGAATGCTGGCTACATACAATAATGGCTTGTTTTACTTGCATTTGTATAATGTAAAGCAATAAAATAAATAATTTAAATTATAAGAATTTAATGTTTTTATTTTTTGTATTCTGATTTCTAACTAAGACTTAGATCTCGTAACTTGTGCTTCCTTTTTGCCTTTTTTTTTGTTGATGGAGCTTCCAAATGTGCTGCCTTTTCGTTGTCGGTGCTTCCAAATGTGCTGCCTTTTTCATTGCCGGGGCTTCCAAATGTGCTGCCTTTTCGTTGTCGGTGCTTCCAAATGTGCTGCCTTTTCGTTGTCGGTGCTTCCAAATGTGCTGCCTTTTCGTAGTCGGTGCTTCCAAATGTGCTTCCTTTTTTGATGGTGCTGCCAAATGTGCTGCCTTTTCGTAGTCGGTGCTTCCAAATGTGCTTCCTTTTTTGATGGTGCTGCCAAATGTGCTGCCTTTTCGTAGTCGGTGCTTCCAAATGTGCTGCCTTTTCAATGATGGTGCTTCCAAATGTGCTGCCTTTTCGTAGTCGGTGCTTCCAAATGTGCTGCCTTTTCAATGATGGTGCTTCCAAATGTGCTGCCTTTTCGTAGTCGGTGCTTCCAAATGTGCTGCCATTTCGTAGTCGGTGCTTCCACATGTGCTGCCTTTTCGATGACGGTGCTTCCAAATGTGCTGCCTTTTCGTAGTCGGTGCTTCCAAATGTGCTGCCTTTTCGTTGTCGGTGCTGCCAAATGTGCTGCCTTTTCGTAGTCGGTGCTTCCAAATGTGCTGCCTTTTCGTTGTCGGTGCTGTCAAATGTGCTGCCTTTTCGTAGTCGGTGCTTCCAAATGTGCTGCCTTTTCGTAGTCGGTGCTTCCAAATGTGCTGCCATTTCGTAGTCGGTGCTTCCACATGTGCTGCCTTTTCGTAGTCGGTGCTTCCAAATGTGCTGCCTTTTCGTAGTCGGTGCTTCCAAATGTGCTGCCTTTTCGTTGTCGGTGCTGCCAAATGTGCTGCCTTTTCGTAGTCGGTGCTTCCAAATGTGCTGTCTTTTCGTTGACGGTGCTTCCTATTGTTTTTCCTTTTTTTGATGATGCTTCCAAATGTGCTTCCTTTTTTGATGGTGCTTCCAAATGTGCTTCCTTTTTTGATGGTGCTTCCAAATGTGCTTCCTTTTTTGATGGTGCTTCCAAATGTGCTTCCTTTTTTGTTGATGGTGCTTTTATTTTTTTAAATGTTGTTTTGACTCTAGTATTTTAGTAAATTGTTCTTGATTTGACTAGCGTATTATTCAAACCGGTTAATGTATATAAACGAGTCCTAGACAGCAGGACGCTTAGTTTGTTACTGCCGTCGACGGTGTACGGATCACCTAGTTTGTTTCTTCTGGTGCATAAGTCGTGTAATTGCCTGTTCTTGAGACTTCGATGGCATCTTTACCGACTTTAACGTCGAACTCGATGGAGGATGTACCATCGACTACGGGGACCATGACGTCAGCGCCGACGATGTTGGAGCAGATCCCGTTGGAAACGACGGCGTCAACATTGGTGGAGACTTCGATATGTGCTGTTCCACCATCAGCTGAAGTTTCATCAGCATTGAATACTTCAATTAATGAAGAGCGTACTTCGCATCAGTGCAAATACTGTGGTGCATCATTTACTATCACCTCAAATGCTCGCAGACATGAAAGAAGCGGTTGTTCTAATAATGTTCATAGAATACAATTTCAGTGCAATAAGTGCAGTAAACTAATTTCACGTCTCGATAGCTTACATCGTCATTATAAAAAATGCTCCGAGACCTATAATGAACATGGTTATTGATTTGACTCATGTGTTGTACCGGCTAATGAGACTATGTAAGTGATATGAACTTCAGTCCGTCTCTGGCTGCGGTGATGACCGGATCGGATAGACATTTAAAGTCATGTAAAAGGCTTAGTCCGTACAATAAGAAGACTGTTTGAATCGAGGAATCCAAAAGGCTTTAGTAATTTGTCAGTGTTTTTTTTGTACTTGCAGTAGTGTATTGAATTTATGTAATAAATTTTTTTTAAAAGAACTTGTGGTGTTTTTATTTTCTCAAACCTAACACTTTTTTAGTATTTTTTTTAAATTAAAGTTGTTTTGTATCGGCCAGGGATCGAACCAAGGACCTTAGTCGATCCAATCAATCATTATATGGATTACAAATTTATTTAATGAATTTTGAACATGGTTTATTGAAATTATTATTTTTTACATAAAATTAAACATTATTGCATCGTTCGGGTATCGAACCGAGAACATGAGCGGATCTAATCGATATGTAAGTTAATGAGTGATTTATTTAATGAATTTTGGAACTTTTCCCGAATTTCTAGCTAAATAATTACGGATTTTCAAGATGGCGGCCAAATTTCAAGATGGCGGGTGTCACAGTAATAAATGATTACTGCACTCTAGCGGATAAGAACTAAACTAACATGGCGTCAGCGCACTCTCGCCGACGATACATTGATGATGGCTTCCAGCATCAAAGACAAGATGGCGGACATGACGTCATACTAGATGACGATATATATGTTTTGAAAAAAAGTGGTGGGAGTCAGTCTGCTAGCACCCACCACGGGGGAAGGATCGGTCGCCATTTTTAATTTTTTTTTGCACTCACCGGGTTCGAACCGAGGACTCCGAACTCCGTGTCGTAAATGTTTGTTTTTTATAAATCTTTTATTAAAATTTTATTATTTATTTATTTTATAATTTAAAAAAAAATCATTAAAATCGGATAATAAATAAAAAAGTTAAAGATGGCGGGCGTAACGGAAAATGCAACGGTGACGTCATAATTCAAAATGACATATTCCATGATGACGTCAGAGGCTTATCAGAGGCTGTAGACATGAATGCTTAAGCCTCTATATGGACATTTCTAGCCGCTGGGATTTTTAAGGACTAAAAACGGGAAATTTTCCCTCGAAACGGGAATTTTTCCCTCGAAAAGAGAAATTTTTAATTTGTGGAATTTTTTGAGAATTTTTGGCGGAATTTGTTTTCACAAAAATGGAAATTTTGGCGAATTTTGAGGAATTTTGGGCAAATTTTGCCCAATTTTGGCGGATTTTGAGGGTAAAAGGTCAAGGTCAAAGGTAAAGGTCACAACCATCCAAGATGGCCGCCGTGACGTCACAATCCAAGATGGCGGTCGGCACACTCCTCAATCCTCAGCCAGAAGCCAGTCCCAGTATGCCCATTTGTATACTACTAACGATATTAGAATCCAATTAAAATCACAAAGGATCAACTTTGAAGAAAAATTAGGCATACATTAATTTTCTTTAGATATTTTAACTGGCAAACTCTGGAGAGGCCCATACAGTTTGGATGAGCAAATAAATTTTCTTAAATTTAATTATCTACATGGACTTGTGGACTAAGGCTATATTATAATAAATTTTCTAAAAAATAAAACGTATGAAATATAACCACTGCACATTAACTTTTTTAATGCAAATTGTGCAAGAATGTTACACTGCAGAGTGAATTGTTATAAAATATTCATGTATAATCAGTGGTGCACGAGTTAAAACTAATTAGAGGATCTAAAGAAGAAAAAAAAATCACAAGCTGTGGTTCCAATTCACAACCATGTACAGTACTAACTTACAAGCGTGTGGACTAGAACTAGGTTTTGTTTGTACAGCGGAGGATATACACAGTGAAATGGAACTTCTAAGCGCACACCCAAGTTCGTACGAAGCTACAACACACTCAACACAAACAGGGTTGACGCAGCTGCTTGGTTTCAGTTATACCAACCACACTCAGTTAACTTCCCACATTAATTTATATTATTCGTGTGTGCATGATAACTATTGTACGAGTTTGTTTATACATACATACTCCTATTTGTATATTTAAGTTGTACATACGCATACTTTTTTTATTTCTATAACTTTTAAATTTTTTGCCTAATTAATTATTTTTAAAATATGTAAAATTATGTAGCAACAACCGAATTATTTAGTTAAATTGGAAAAATATGAAATATTAAACAAATAATAAGACTTTTTTAAGTAAGACGCAACAAAATTTTGATAAATAAATACTTTATCCCAAATATAAATCATGTCAAATAGAAAAGGGACTTTAAAATATAAAACTGCATAGAAACATCGATTAAAATAGTTAGAACAACAAAAATATAAAATACATATATTTTTTTGTTGATTAATTCCAGCGTGAAAAGGAAATATACTTTTGCATTTTCTTGCATAACATGACTGTATTACACCCAGTACGTAAGACGACATCTAAGACGTGGTGGTATTTTAGCTAGAAAAAATTAAATCGTGGAATAGTAAACAATAAGGTACCTTTATTTTCCTGCGGTGGTTAAAAACATTTCTCTCCCACGTCCCTTGTGGACCAGGACTGTACTGAATTCAGCAGGTCGGTGGAGAGAGCGAATGAAATTAAAGCATCGTTTTACAGGGGCATCTTGCGATTACCCCCCGCTTTCCCACTCCCTACGTCTGCCCCCGTGAACCTTCCTCCGCATTGGGGCTAATTTTGCTCCGCCCCCTGCTAATATAGCGATACGACCTCTCCTTTGGGCCTTTCTGCGGGAGTGTTTTCTGCGCAAAGCAGCGAGGTAACGTCCTGTAGTTCTGTTGGACCCGGCACTGCAGCCACTGCAAGTCTTCCGCACAACTAGTAGCACAAACCTGTACGAGCGCCATTGCAACCGCGAGTGAAACAATAACTGCTTCGACACGACATGTTTTGCTCACGCGCATAAGCATCGCGTCGCAAGAACTGCCGCCACGGATTAGCTAAAACAAAAATATCCATTTGTCTGTTGCCTTACGTATTGCTGAATCCCACCTACACTGTTATAAATTTCCACCTTTAATTTACAAAGAATGCTTGTTACAAATTATCCAGTGATTTTCGTAAATGAACGGCTATCTTCGTAAATGTATGGTCACTAAGTTCACTTACTTTAAGCATGAATAAAAATATATATATATTCTTGGTATATTAACACAACATTCAGTAACTTTGTTTAGAACGAAACATACAACTCGGAAGTCGAAATACGGCGTAATTTCTACGAAGATCCAGTTAATTGAATTTACGACGAACTAAGTATTCGTTTATTTAAGTTCAATCCTTCGTTGGACAATTCCGTAAATTTACTGTAGTGTCTAATGGTGTAGAACAAAATACAACGAGACTTACAAAAGCCTACATTTACGTCGATGCGTCAGTTAATTGATTTTTAAACTTTAAATATCATTTCGCTCTAGGTTATGTTTTCTGTAACATCACAACAAACGCAACAAATAGTGAAATTTCCTAATTTTTTTTGAATAGCGATACTGTTTACGTGAGACAGTGACGTCATCCCACCCACCATCCATCACGGTTGAAACTTCACGGTAACTCGCGTGCGGGGACTAGGAACGAAAATGCGTCAAGGTTGAGGGATGGTGCGCTACAGGACTCCCAGCTGAGCAGCCACCCTTCTGCCGCCGCCCCTCTGTAGAACTGCTCGCCGCCTGACCGCGGCAGATACAGTCCCCGCGGATGACGAACGGCCGCTCGTACATTATTTCTCAGAGACGAGTAATGTGGCCCCGCCAAGATGATTATCCGAGTCCACCCCTTGTACGTCAACCTGCTGTTTGCATCACAACTATAGCTTTTTATTTTTTTTATTTTGTAGCATGACAGGTGTCATATAAGGAAAAAAAAAGTCACCATAAACAATTTTATTAACAACATTGTAAAAATTCGCTCAAAGAACACAAGATCAAACGAGTATACATCGTTTGCCCTAAAAGTGCATCTCTGTCGTTTGTGCTAAAATATTTTGTCCTGAAATTAGGACAAACGACATTAGGAAAAATGGCTTTAGGATAAACGCTTTTAAACAAGCGCTTTCAGGACAAACGACGGTATAGGGTCGATAAATTTTTATTCTCAGATTTAGGACAAATGATTTTAGGACAAACAACTTTAGGACGGTCGAATATAAGACAAAAGAATTTAGGACAAACGTTTTTAGGACAAACGACGAATCCCCCACTAAACAACGTTATAGTAAGGTGTAACAAGGGAATTGTCTGTGATATTAGAATCTCCACTAAACTCCTTTTCAAACATATACGTGTCCGATCAAATGTAAAATATGTTGGAAAAAATTTGTTTGTATATCTGTTTATGTCGATTTCTTATAATGCAATACCTTATTGAGTCATTTAATTAAAATTATTAGATGAAGTACGATAAACCCATTAATTGCTCTAGGCAACATGACAATTAAGTTGTAAATTTATGAGGGGAAAATATCACAATAATCGGTTGAGTTGACTCATGTGATTTTTGTTACGAAATTGAAATATAACATTACGAACTTATTTAAAGTAAATATTTCTGAAGTAGGTAAGCATTAATACATAATTTTAAAATAAAATAAAAAAAAAATATTATAAAATTCTCATATGAAAAATGAATCTAGATAACAAATCATAAAAATATTATTCAAAGGGCTGCTAATCTTTGAAATGCGTGACGTACTTGTTCATCGTAAGACTTAAATTTCTTGCGGAGCTCTTCACGTATATTCAGAGAACACCCAAGTGGTTTTCAACAGGAGGTAGCTTAAACAACGATTATGCAATGCAAATGAATCCTCTTTCCCGGCGATATGGAAATCGTGACTAATTACATTAAAGCTCCCGCCACTTATCTTGTGCTTTATGTCGGTAAAAATCGCTCATGCGCAGACTCCTGTTTCCTTGCGGTCCAAAAAAATACGTCACTTGAGTTTCATAATCTTTGATCTCATTTAACGGCAACGTACCTGGCAAGTTTATTGAACTCAAGTTCAGGAACGACGCTTCTTTCAAACACAATCCTGTACACGAATAAAGCTAAAATATGCTAACTGTTTTATTGAACGTTTTCAAGAGAATATATTTTTGAGAACTATAAGAAAAACCATTAATTTTAATGCATTTTACAATATCTATGAGAAGCACGATCCGTCTCACATGACACGTTAATTTTTTATTTTTTTTTTTTTAGATTTTTCGTTATTTATATTTATATGAGCTATTTCTGTTATGACAGAAATATTTTCAGCAGCTATTCACACAGTGCAATATAATGGGTGTAAAAATGCGCGCAAGTATTCGTAATTATCATCACCTGAGCGTCGTTGTACACCAATGATATTAAGAAAATGAATATATGTTGGAAATATATGTGGCAAAACAAGTGAAAGTTAAAGTTGTAGAAAAATTCCTTAAATAATGACGAAAAACTAGAAAAAAAATTTAACAAGACGTGTGAGATCGAGTCTTAAACAATTGTGTCTGGTTTCTGTGCAGATATTAATGATGTTTTCCAACGCCTTTTAAAAATTTTTAAGTGCGACAGAGTATTTGAAAAGCAAAACATTATACTATTCTAACGGTTTTGCATATTGTGTTTCAGTTTTCTATTGCTAAACGACTTATTTCCCCCCCCCCCCCCCAGAAAGTGAAAAGGCACGTTCACTTGACGTAGCCTGGCTTCTGGGTTGTAGCCGTGTCCTTGGCGAATAACTCACCGGCGTTTCGGTCGACATTGCAGTAGCCATCATCAGGGAGCAGTAACTGCTGATGCAATGTCGACCGAAACGCCGGTGAGTTATTCGCCAAGGACGCGGCTACAACCCAGAAGCCAAGCTACTTCAGACAATGGCCGTGAAAGCCTGCGAACATTCGCTCGCTAGCTTCACTGATGCACTTGAACGAGCAGCGCGGTCTCACCAGAGAGGTTCCGACCCGGTGACCTCTGGGAGGCCTGCACCAGCACTTGAATTTGCGAACGCAAACGTGGAAACTGGTCAATGGCCGGTGTCACACTACTGCGGTTCAACTGGAGCGCTTGCAAGTTTCTTCTCGGTGATTTCTTCTGCATCAATTGTTCACATGTTCGTCTATAGTGCGTTCTCGAGAGAAATGCATTGTGCCCTCTAACGGCCTGTTGCTACACCATTACAGTTCAAGCGTGGTCTAGTTTCGTAAACCGGTTTGATCGTGGTTCAAACACATTTTTTGTTGCACCATTGTGTTTTGAGTGTTGAACCAAGATCATTGAAAAATTCCGAGGTGAACCGCCAGTCCTTGGCAGTTCATGACAATGAGTTCAGATCTACACGTTGCGAGCAGACCTGTCCGGAAAATTTTAATACAAAGCGCAAATATGAGAATGTGATTAACGAACTTTCAAATGATAACATTTTTTTTTATAAAAAATTCTGCTTCTCTAGTGTGACAGTCACTTACTACATGAAATATCCATATTTGAAGTTTTTAAATGCTCGTTATTTTAGTTCATGTTGTAATAAGGCTGCTTATTTCGTCGTAGTTACTTTATATATTAAATTAAGGCATTTAAAAAAAACAAATGCTATTCATATTTTAGACCGCTTTGTTTTGTAACAACTTTTAAATGCCAGTGTGTGTTTTTAGTCATTAGCAAAAATCAGCAGAGAAGAGGCAACGTGCTGCATTCTCGTGGCGACCGTATCAACCACTTCCTCATCATTTCATGATTGATTGTAGCGACTTTAAATCGTTCCAGCCAAACCATACGCACTTAAAATTTCTTCGACATACTGCTACTGCTGGTTGAAAAGATCGCGTAGTCCCAGTTTGTGTTGGCACGAGGTTTAGATGAATGATCCTAGGATCATACTTGAGCTGAGATCATTGGAATGCGGATCGAAGAGCAGAATGATGCAACAGGCCACAAGAAAAGCTGTTGAAAGAATACTGAGCCAAAGAATAAAAACAAAACGCTGCGGGAGTTTGAGGAGCAGGGCAAGAATAGCAGTGTGTGACCGTGGCCTGTCACTGAAGGTCGCGGTGGTCTAGCTACAAGATCACTCGCTTCCCGCCAAGAATACAAGGTTCGGGTCCCAACTGGGTCGAACCGGGTTTATTCGCAAGTGAGAAACGAGTGGAGCGTTGTCGGGAGCCGGTGTGTTTTCTCCGGGTATTCCCGCTCCCTCTTGCAATTAAGTCCGTCACTGCTCCATCACTCATCGTCTCTTATGACCTCTTCGTTGGCGAGACGCAAGCCCAACTTAAGAAAAGTCCAAAGTAAAATACTATAATTTTTGAAGTGAAAACTTCTATAGGAAGTTTTGGATGGGGAGTAAATTCATGTAAGTCTTCATCGACATGGTCATGTGACGTGTTAATTTTTTTATATTTCAAGGATAAAACTTATTTTAATATATTTTTAAAGATACAAGTTTTTAATTTTATCTTTATTTTCCAAGGAAATTTTAACGTTGTTGTGTGGTACATATTGCGAGTATTGGATATTTTTTAGTAGGTAGTTAAGTTGAGGTTATGTTTTTTCTTTTGTTTATTTATTTACGATGTAAATTACTTCAAATGTCAGGTTATTGATTTGTTAGAGATAATATTGATTATTTGTAGATTTAAGTTAATAATGTTTTTATTATTTAAATGAAAATACTTCATTTCTTCTAGTTTTAAAGTTATTATTGGTAGGGGCAAAACTTATGGGTTCGCGTCACCGACATGCTAGTGATATAATACCAAAATCACTTTCTTGCGTACATTTGACGTAGAAATGATTTCAAATTACACATTTTAAAACAAAGTTTTAAGTTTTCACTTCTGTCGACAGTCCCTGACTGACTTTTTTCTTCTTTTTTTGTACTTACGGATATATTTTTGTCATCAGTATACGTTTGGAACACGGCTATATAGCGTCTCATTCTTGGTCTGCAGTGCGGGTTTAAATGCACATTTATTTACTCTCTCCTTACACTGCACGTTTTCTGCCGTTAGCGCGGTCTTTGTTTTTGTACGCTCTGTTGCCACATATACTTCATAGAGCACAACATTTTTAGACACAACTTTGTAATATAATGAATATTTTTTTTTACTGTATCTGAAATATTGTATTTCATAAAGTAAAAATCTAGAATGAGAATTTTTAAATACAATTACAAGTTGTATTTCATTAATATAATCTTCTGATAATGATCTTTTATTTTTAATGAGTCGTAATTAAAATTCGCCAACTTCTTTTGTCAACAATATTTTTAAAAATGAATATTTTTTTTTGCTCTTTCGAGCATGACACATAGTTTTATGGAATGTCTTGATAATTATAATGACCTGCAGGTACAAATATTTTTGTCTGTGAAATAACAATTTGTGTTTGGCATTGATTTTGTCAGAAAGACTACAACTGTAATAATACTGTCAATATACACTAATTTACTGTCTTAAAAAAATAAACAAATAGTAAAATGAAAAATTTATCAAAACTTATTATAATTAAAGATGGTATAACAAATAATATTATCAATATTAACAATCTGGAAATGTTGTCGCCATTTACTCCGTGCTACAATCTAAGCGTGAGACAGATTATAGAACAAAATTATATCAAAAATATGATAACTGAACTTAAAAACAATTACTCAAAACTCTGAAGCAGTGCATGTGAATTGGTCATGAGCCACTCATTAGCCACAGTCTTATATTTGTAACGACCCGTTGAGTTAATTTAATAATCCTTTTTAACGATATGCTTGTTCATCAGTTTAAAGAGCCTGGCTATAGAGAGTTTTGAAAGTTTTAAATGCTTCTAAATAGAGAAAAAACATGTATGATTACATGTATGATTTCTATTATAAACGTGAAGTTTGATTATGTACACAAAATTAAACTTTTAAGCTCCTGTTCAGCTTCGATTACAAAATTTCTTTAGTTTCAAAGAATCTTTCATACTCGAGAAAAATGTCCTAAATAACCACGATAAAATGGTTTTTATAATTTAACAAAATCAAAGACTTCATTAATCTTCGTAATCGTCATAAGAAACATTCTTTTGGATGCTTACCGACGCGAGTTCATCTCAAGTTTTAATTGGAAAATTTGAGTTTGAAATCCAGAGGGGAAAAAATTGCAAAGCTTGGCAATTAAATTCTGTAATTGAAGTTATTGGATAGTGTGAGCAGTAGTTTAACTCCTGGAGTGTTTAGAGCCAAGCGCTATTGCCCTAATAGCGCGCTATATTTACTGCAACATCCAGCGCTGGAGATAATTATAGTCTGTAGCTTTTTTATAAAATTTAATTATTCAATTTCTAATTTTAATATGAATTTTTTTCCTGTCATGTCTTGTGTTGTCTTGTTGTTCCAGCCAATGGGAGCCATTGTCGCTTTCCAGCTATGAATCGCAAAACTCAGAGTGACAGAAACGTTTAATGAATCACGACTTCTTAAAAATTCCAGTTGATTCCTGGATATCACGATTAAATAACGGAATAAGCGATAAAAGTGTGAGATTTTCGTTCATTCATCCTCATCTGCCATCATAAAAATGCCCAAGGAAAGTAAATTATTTTTTCGCTGGCTAAGCCCTTTTTGTAATATATATTTTAAATTTATAATGTATTTAAAGCACTTGTCATGAAATACACAGATATTTTACATTCTAAGTTGAGTTTTCAAAGGGCAGTGACAGTAAATAATAAACTTGAAAAAGTCTGTAAACACAATTTATATCACTAATATTTACAATAAAATCTTTTTAATTATATGGACCAGTATTCAATATCATTCACAGAAGCATATGATTTAATAGCACATACATAATTTTTTATTTGTAAGTAGGTTTATTTTGTATATAGCCTTTTTTTCATCCTGTTAAATATACGTTGCATGTTGCACGCGCATCGTAAAAATTCACTCTATTTTTTTTTTTCATAACGTGCCTAAAGAACTATAACTTCAAAAAATCAAATACGTGAACCATCTGCAATCAGGTTTGCGTAAAAAAGGAGTTGCGGAGGGGGATGAACATGCTTTTAGCCTTCGGTTCTACAACCTGATCTTGCGTTGCGCTGTGATTTACCTACGTAGTTTAATATCGTAAGAACCCAGACTCCAGAGTCCGGATACATGTTCAAAATAAGAGAAACGGGCGCGAGTCTATATAGCTGCAAAGCTTGGGGTAAAAACTAGTAGTGCCCTCGGGGAAAGCGAGCTACAAACAGGGTTTGTATAATCAAAACAATGTGCAGCAACTTGTGAGTAATGGCTTTGGGCTGGGTTAGCGTGTAATTACATCGTTCACTACGCTTGCGGAAACAGCAGTTAGGCCTAGACTTTGCGGGCCCGTGTGCTATTTGCTTTTGAGGGGTTGTAATATGTGGAGAGGGGCCTTACCAGTGGCCTGGAAAATTGGAAGGATTAGCACACAGAGAAAATACTAAATTTGAAAATTAAACTCTTGGCAACAATTTTTAACCAACCTAGAACTTAAATTTAAATAATGGTTTCGCTAATTAGGCGTTAAAATTTTTAATATTCTTTCTTGATAAATTATACTCGAGTTGTTTTTTGAAACTGGTGACAATAAAATCTGTTTAAATAGCGTCATAACATGATGAAATAAAATCTTTGAAAGTTTTTATCTTACGAACTCATAAATCCTCAAATGAATCGTCACGTATTGACCGACACTAAAATTATAAGCCAGTTACAATTTAATTATTTATTTTTACGTTAACTTCCATTATTTATTACAGAAAATTAGACAAACCAGGAACATGAAAACAAAAAGGTGGCGTGGGGCTCTGGAAGGCGTGAGGGCGGGGCCCTGCTAGGAGCGAGGTTCTAATAGAAACGTGGCCCTGTTAGGCGCAGGGTCCTACTAGGCGCGGGGTTCTAATAGGAGCGGGGCTCTTCTGGGTGCGCGGGTGGGGCCCTGCTCGCAGAGGGCCCTGATTGGCGTGGGGCCCTGCTAGGTGTGGGGCTCTGCTAGGCACGGGGCTATTCTAGGAGCGGTGTTCTAATAGGCGTGGGGCCAGCTAGGAGCGGGTCGCTGCTAGGCGCGGGGTGCTGCTAGGCGCGTGGCGCTGCTAGGCGCCTGGCCCTGCTAAGCGTGAGGCTCTGCTAAGAATGCGGCCCTGCTAGGCACGGGCCTTAATAGGAGCGGGGCGCGACTAGGCGTGGGGCCCTGTTATTCATAGGGCACTGCTAGGGCCTGCATTACATTTTTAAAAAATCCAAATTGACTATCTGCACGTGTATCCGTTAAGTCTGCGGAGAAGGTCAAGTATGATACTGAATGCTTGCACCAGCGCGCACTTCTATGACTCGGCCAGGTAAACTGTGTGTATACTCTGAAAATTTTAAGCCCTATAGAATATCGGAATTTTATATGAAAAACATTTTAACATACTAGATGATGTAAGTTGTCAATTAGTATCTAGAAACTTATGCCGCCCTTATTCTGTATCTGCTTTTTGACGAGTGATGTTTACTTAATTCCTATTCTTTTGACACTTACTTGATAAAAATAATCTGAAAATGTACGAATGCAATATTCTTAAAATGTGGGTCCTTTGCAATCAAATTAAGCCTTCTTTTTTTAACAATTTATATTGGTGAAAATAAATATTTTTCTGAGATTAAAATACTAATAAAAATTACCGTGAAAATAATACCAACTAAACTAGCACACGGCAGTCTTACTAATAAATCTGAGTGACTGCTGTAATGCCAATAGGCCCACTCTTCAACTCGTAACCAGGAAGCTGACTCTAGACAGGGTCAACTTACCTACCTATTACCTGATGTTAGTCCCTATGCTATTACCAACCTAGAAATAATGCACCAATTCGTATGATTTAAAAGTATGCTTTGTATTTGAGCAAAAATAATTAATTTACTATAGACAAAAAAAAAATCAAAATTTTCCATCTTAAGACATTTAATGGCTATAAGACTATTTAATTTTCATGTATCGCAGTTTTAACCTTTATAGTAGATATGTACACATTATTATACATGACTGTTTTCAAGCGAGTCTAACGCATATGTATACTTTCGTGGTTTTCTCGCTAGATGACGTGAACAATCTAATTGAATTAGATTTATAAATCGAAAAGTTGAAAAAAAAAATAACTACCACCTGTTAAAAAAAAGGATCAACAAAAATACCGCCCTGCATGGCTGTAAAAATATTTTTTTTGAGCAAGTAGATATGAGATGTATTTTGACAAAAGGAAGACACTAAAATTATAGTCCTTATAGTCCACCGTAACATATTTGATACATAATTTGTTTAACCTTATAAATATTATTTTTTGCCCAAATATTCATTATATCTCTTTGGAAATGTGTCTAGAACACTTCAGTGATAATTTTTAGCCACAAGTTTTACCATACTGTTTTTAGTGTAATCTATGGCTCTGTTGTTTTTCATAGCAGCCATCTTGTGAAGAATACTCTCAAATTGACTGAGTTGATATTCGCCAAACAAAGGTAATTATAATATTTCTCCTACATAAAAAATATCATCTTATAGCTTATACTTTTAGCTAACTGTGTATACCAAGAAGTTTATAATTTGATGCATTTTTATGTTCTGAAATAACAAAAATGTTTATGTATCAAATTAGTTACATTGGGCACCAATGGAAAATGTCCAATTTTAGGTTATGTCAATTTTTAAGATCTAAAATAATGAAATGTTTAAGATATGAGGTGTTTGTTTGATTTTGCATCAACTATTAAATAATTTCAATGCATTGGTTAATATTTGAATGTAAAGTGTACTCTATTTTGTCTCAATAACTGAAAACTATTTAGTACCTACTGATAAGATCTTGAAACAGATGCATATATTTACATTTGCTTATGTTATTGACTTGTTTATTTACAGATGAGTCGTGTGCTTGGGAAGATAAAGGAAGTGGCAGTTCCGCCTGACAGTTCAGAAGACGATTATTTTGACGATAGTGATGACGACAGAGACTGGATTGCTAACCAGAGTGAATGTTCTACAGGCCAGCAAAACTATTTGTTGTATTTTGACAATTGGTTTTCATCACCGGGCTTACTTGTAACACTCGGAAAGCTTGGAATTGGATCTCTCAGTACTGTGAGGCTAAACAGATACTCTGGTCTATCTTTTTCCAGTGACAAGGAAATGAAAAAAGAAAGGAAGAGGTTGCATTGAAGAGAAAGAAACAAACATTGATGGTATTGATATCAGAGCAGTAAAATGGTGCGATAATCGTTGTGTAGTATTTTGCTGAACTTTAAAATCTGCATATTATCCTGTTAGCAATGTGAAAAGATATGACAGCAAACAAAAGGTTCAAATGAAGTTTCATGTCCTAGAGCAGTTACCACATACAATAAATTCATGGGAGGTGTGGACCTAATGGATGCTCTAATAGCATATTACCGAATTCAAATCCGCTCAAAGAAATTCTACTTGCGTTTCTTTTTTCACTTTATTGACCTTGTGCTTGTCAACTAATGGCTTTTGTACAGACGTGACTGCAACTCCCAAAATCTTTGCAAAAATGACCGCCTGGATCTTCTGTACTTCAGAACTTCTGTTGCTGAACTTCTCTGCAAACAAGGCATCGATATGAAGAAGCTTGGCAGATCATCTTCTCAAGCTGCAGTAGACCACGAGTACATGATGACGAAGAAGAAAAAATCAGCCGCTGTCTTGCCATCATTTGTGTTGAAGAGGGATGGTATCGGTCACTGGCCCAAGGTCCAAGAGTGCAGGCAAAGATGTAAATATATCTTATGTAAAGGCTGGACGAGTTTTTATTGTACCAAGTGTAAGGTGCACTTATGCATCACTGAACATAAAAATTGTTTTGTGGAATTTCATTCCTAAATGGGATTTCATACAAAACTTTTAGATATGTTTTGTTACAATGAGCCAATGTAGGGATGCCACAATGACATGTTCCTACTGTGCAACATTTTGTTTTTATTCTTAGCATTGTAATGACTTTAAAAAATCTAGGATGTCTTACTAATAAATGCCACAATGGCACGTTCCTACTGTATAATATTTTATACTGTTAGCATTATAATGACCATATATATGTTCTCATGTTCTTTCTGTTCAGCATTGTTTTTGTTACTATAAGCATTGTTATGACATAAGAAAATCATTGATGTAATACTAAGAAATGCTACAACTATACGTTCCTACTATACACAGATAATTTGCATTGTTAGCAACATTGGATGAATTACTAAGAAATGCTACAACAGTGTGTTCCTATTGTACTGTATTATTTATTGTACTATTAGCATTGTTAAAACCATAGAAAATATTAAAACGCACACAAAATAAGTTATTCTTTTCAGTGTAATTCGGATTTATGAAAAAAATTATTTTGTGTATTTATTACAATACTTATCTGGACAATTTTAGGAATTTATCTGCCACTAAATATTTGGTGCGACATTTACCACTTGTTGACCAGTGTATCAAATTTGATACATAATTGAATTTTATATAATAAAGTAAGAATAAACTTTGAAATCATATTTTATATAAATAATATCCCCATTTAACAATAAAACCACTAGGGAAAAATTTTTAACTTGATTTTTTATAATAGTGGTCTTTAAGGGGTTTTAACATGATTGTATTAGTTATCCGGCATTAGTATGCGAGATATATGCACTACTTCATATGGTTTACCGGCTCTATTGACTGGGGTCGTTCTGCTAAAGACAAAAGAGAGTATCCAAAAAGGAAATTCCGCCAACGTGCGAGTGACGTCTCTGAGCAAAGAGGAAAGACCCGCACAGACAGGGGATGAATGACATGCGTGCTTTGTGCGCGTGGCTGGCTGGGCCCGCAGACGGCCGCACGAGCGACTTCCCCTCCCCCCCCACCCGAGGTGGGGCTCCGACCGCTCGAATAACTTCAAAGCACTTTATTTCTCCTCCCCCCCCCCTCCCGGCCTGACGCCATAGCGCGGCGGGCGGCTGAGGAACTCTTCACAACTCCTTATACTCCGCAAACTCCCCCTCGAGACCGCGGATATTACGTGCTCCACACACGAACTTTCGGCTCCCGCTTCGCTGGGCGCGGTATCGGCCACGGGGGCAATAACCTACGTGTTTTTTTTTTTTGCTTTCGTAATTTCCTGTTATTTTCTCATTATTTTTCGTTCATTGTTTATTTTAATTATTTATTTAAGAAAATGGCTCAAGAAATTTGCATTAAAGTTTGTTATAAGAACTTAAAGAATGTGTAACAAGTTTGTATTAAATATTCATTTTGTATTAAATATTCATTTTGCAACAGGAACACTCGGCGTCAGACAACGCTCAGCCAGTCCGAGCAGCAAACGCACTTCACGCCTGCAAGTGCGACTACCTGCCGAACGTCCGCGTACGACGGGAAGTCGCCCACCAGGAGCCTGATTAAGGTCTTACTAGCCTCCCCTACATATCTCTTACTAACCACACACACAGTTTATTTTACCCCGTTAAATTTTCTGTACCATATGAACAGAGAAAATTTTCTAATAAACAACATGGCACAACTTATTAAAAGTACAACATAACAAGACATTATTAAAGAAGACCAAATGATGGACTCTTTTTAAAACATTGTTAGTTTATTCAGGTGACGTAACATAAAAATGAGTTTTAATAGAAACCTTTTAAGTTTATAAGGATAAGGTAAAAAGACTAAATTTTATCCAGACATTATAAGAAAACAATTATTACGAGAAAATCTCTAATCGACGATTTGAAGAGCGCCAGTAAAGCCAGCCCCACACGATACCTATTTCCTGTTTGCGCGCCTTCTCTCGTGTAGGTAACATTCCAGCCCGCTTCCAAGGGGCCTGGCTCTGGGTATAAAAGTTTTCATTCCCGAAGTCTTAGCCAAAACCTCAATAGAACGTGTGCTATAGATTTTCTGTATCCACGAGCCGAAGTCGTTAAAATGGAGGACCCACATGTAGCAATATAAATCCTTATATAGTCGTTTTTTAAATTAGGGAACGTAAAATATGTATGAGGGTATGCCAAATTAAACATTATAGTAGTGAAACTACCTTGGAATATATATGGTAAAATAAAATCGCCACTTAAAAAGGTAATCGTAAGTTTAAAAATAAGTAATGAAACAGCATTACACCATTAATAATTCTTAGTCCCAGTTTCAACGTACAAATATCTCAGGTAGAGCAGTAGATAAGCGCGCGGTTTTGTTCCTCAATGAGTAATTTTTGATATGGTTTAAAACTTCGTCACTGCAAAAATTTTTACTTATTGTTAAATTACATATTACTGTTTTATACATATTTTATTTTAAGCAAATATGTATTCATATATTTTGTTGATTTTATTGTTAATAAATTATTAAATATATAGCTCAGTCCTTGGTTTAATTATTTCGTACTAGGTAGACCAATATCCTTCATTAAAAAAATACAATTATATGTTCACAAGTAATGAAACAAGAAAGTTCAATCTCTAATTAAAACTCCTACCTTTATCAGGATACGAATTTCCTTAAATTATTAATGAATAAACTAACATTTCATAGAAACCCACACCTGTAAGTCTAAATGATATTACGAGATATTCTTATCTTAAGTTTTAAGATTATTATGCGAAATATGTGTGTTTCTTGGTCTCACTGGGTTAGAAAAATTGTTAGTTACAATTTCTCAAAGAAAGTAATAAAATTAGTTAGCAATTAAGTAGCATATATCAAATATGTCAAATGTTGCTTTTTTTTACTATTAGAATAAAAGTAGCACAATTAATACTGTGAATTAGCTAGATAACTGTCTAATTAATGTAATGCTATAAATATATCATAAATAAACTACATTAAAGCAAACACAATTGCCCTTTTATCCTTTAAATTTTATATTACTAGATTTTTGAAACTAACCCACCAATAAAAAATATACAACTTCGTTAATTTCCCAATCACCCTGTATTTGTTATATTTTTTTGCAAGTGAAGTGTTGAAGATAATATATAAAAAAATCGTTCATCAGGTGACATAATTTTTAAAATGTACTTTTGCAATTTTCATAATTGTTTTCAGTATTTTGTAATGGACAGCAAAATGTTTATCCTATCCCGATATGCTTGCTTTGTCGGCAACTGCTCTGGCTGGTTTTCTTCTGTTAGCATTCTAGGTACTGTGTGTATGTAGTTAGAAATTTTTTCTTCTCTTCTGCTGTACAAAACTTATATACCCGTGGGTAAAGCAGTAGGTATATCAGAAAATGGGCCTCGTGTAGGGTAGCGCGTTCATACAGGCAGCCGGTACCTCGGCGAGGAAAGTGACTGTACAGGCATCCATCACCTCCGTCGATACGTCCATTACACGCACGTGGAGCTCCTCGCTTGTCTGCCTGAGACCCGAGCACATTCCACAGCCTGTGGCACACACCACGCTGTTAGACATTACTGTACATTCAAGGACTTTGCAAAGAACAATTCACATTATATAGACGAAGAGTATTACTTAGTTATTTCAAATATATTTATTTCTGTAGAAACCACATTGGATTCCGACTTTTAAGTTTAGTGTTCAATTGTAATCAGGTTAAACAGGTATTTAAAAGATGTTTATTTTTTAATTTTTCATGTAGACACAAAAGTTTTTAAGAATGTTTGGTTAGTTTATTATTATTATTCTTGTAGATTCATTTTAAAAGTAAGTAAACTTTAAAGTCGTAAGTTTACGAAGATTTGGGCTAAGTTTACGAACAATCCTGGATTTTTGAACAAGTATCCTTCGTAAACTTACGGTGAAATATTTTAAACAGAGCAGTTAAATAGTGTAGGCCGAGTATTGTCTTTTGAGCACGAGGCAATATTTGACTAAATATAAAGAAATAGGAACCTATTGGCGCCATTGTGGTTTCAACAGATTTTAGGTCATAACAATTTTCTGTCGTTTGATTTTTGAATTCCGGCTTCGTTAAAACAATATAAATATATGCGAGTGTGTAAAGTAATGCCTGAAGATAACAATAGTGAATGGCTGCTAAAAATCATTGGCGTTAAGAATTTAATTAACTTTAGGTAAATACTACAATTGTAATAATATTGAATTTTTTTTCAATTTCTTTAGGTGCAAAATATTCCTCAACGAAGGTACCTTTTTAATATAAAAGAAAAGTTAAAAAAAATTGTTATTGCTTGAAAACGATGAAACCAATAAGGTTTTTTTTTTTGTTTCTATCCATCCGCTTAAGATTTGCTAAAATAACTACCAAAGTCAGCTAGTGTAAAGCTTGACCCACAATGTTGTTTACTAATAGTATTTGGACGAATTCTCGCCTTTATTATCAAATTGTAGAAAATGTAAGGTTGTGATTTGAAGCAGAACACATTCTATTGCACTAGCAATGAAATATCAAACTCTTACCTGCTGCATTAAAATTAGGACACAGGTTTTTTTATATAAAAAAACCCCGTAAACTGCCGTCTGTCAGTATCCACTTTTTTACAGTTATAAGGACAAATAAACCTGCCAAAGTTTTTATACAAACGTCTTCTACCGCGCGTGGCTTTGGTATCCATACTTATTCTGTGATCTGTGGATGTGACTATACCCCTTCTTTCTAACCCTCTGACACTCCTCCGCAAACACTATGGAACCGCAGTAGATACATTCACGTCTCGTAAACATAAAACACTTTGGGTGCCGCCTACGGCGCTAACTTTACGGCCTATTTAACCGCCTGCTCTATGGTTTGCTTTCTACTGTATCTTGCTACGATGCAGGGCGAGGTTTCATTTACGAGCCGACAACCTGTTTAACGACACATTTGCGAGGCACAAAAACAAGTCAGAGTCGCCTGAATGTCTCGTGGGATGGCTTGAATGGGTTTTGTGTAGTTTTATACACAGTGATTCCCTAGCAGTTACTGTCACTGAAAGGGCTTATTCCTTACATAACTTGCAGCAAAATATGTCATAAAATGGGTTCTACCCCCAGTGTAATGGAGTAATTAGACAAACTAAAATGGCTTGCTTGAACAGCTTATTTCGTATGGGGATAGTTAAAGGATATATATATATATTAATAGCCCGGGATAAACCACTTGCTCACTGAAACGTCCGCCATGTTCCCGCTTGTCATAACTCCGGTCGTGTCCCTTCAGGGTATCGAACCCGAATAATGTTGGTGGAAGGTGGCCCTTTATCATACATGATGGATGTTCAGCTGTATAACTAAAAAGTTGATAAAATTACCCTTCATAAAAGTAAACTTGTTACGTGGCATATACCAATTTGTTGCTAGGTACCAGGGGATGTGTAACTTAAATCCAGCCACTACAAGGAAGGGTTTAAAGAAGCAGCGTTTTCAACAGTACAGAAAAACACGAATGCATCTCACATTTGGGAAAATAACGCATTTTGGATTGGATGATTTGAATCTTATTGTGTCTACTCATGCAAATATAAACCCAATCTTAAGTTAGCGATGTCTGTAGCTGGTGTTTCTCAGAAGCAATTTAAGACCCGTTTGGGGTCAAGTTAGCCGAGATTTAACTTCCTAATTATACTGTACACGCTTATAAACCGCTAAGTCCATACTTCACATGCTCTACGCCATTGATAAACTCATAAATGAAATGAAATTAAATTATAGTTTTGTTTCGAATTCAGTTTATTGCAACGGACGCCTTACTGCGAAGTACGTTTGAGGGAGTGAAATATTTGACTGCCTATTGGCCTTACTAAATCGCAGCACGTTAGCGGGGGTAGTCTGTTCCTGAGTGGCTCGGTCAAATGAAAAATCGCCGTTTCAAGCAGACAAGGAGGCAATAATTCAACTGAAACTTGACATGTGCGTATAACTTGCACCACGTATTAAACCTTTTCACAAAAAAAAAGGGGGCCACTTATAGACGGGACAAATGTGCAGGTGGCCAGTGTTGATCAGTACTGGCCAAATGGTCACTTGCCGGTCAAAAACCTTACACAAGAGGCGAGTACTGGCTCACTGGCAGTCAATGAGTCAGTGAGCCAATGAAACGTGAGATACTGAGGTCCGGTACTTCAATTTTATGAGCAATCAGACCCCCGATAAATTTCGTAATGGCAATTTCACGCTTATTTTTGGTCTATTTGTTGTTCACTGTGACGAATATTCTACAAAAGTTAGCAATTCTGGGACACTTCTAAAAACACCAAAATGTCGTCAGTGCTCCATTTCACAGATTTCTTCTTCACTAAATCTTTTATAAAAATATTTTGTACTATAAATCATGCTGAATTTCAAGTAACCACCTTCCACACCGGTGACGAACGACGGAATGATAGAAAACTCTTGTCTGTTCAGACAAAAAAGGACTGATCGCCAGTAGGTCACGTGACCGCTACTGTTCGTCTCACGAGCTAGTAAATTCAAAATTTTGGTTTTTACTGGCTGCCACAAGAGATTTGGTGCAGAAGTAGGAAGTACCCATATAGATAGGGTAAATAGATTATTTTGGCAGCCACGATGTTAACAATTTTCCCACTTCAATTTACGCAAAAAAAAACAAAAAAAAACAACTGGTTACAAATTATCCAGGGATCTTCCTAAATTTACTGATATCTTTGTAAATTTACGGACACACTTACTTTGAACATGAATCCAAAAGAATATTATTTGTATATAAAACATTCAAAACTGGCTAAGTCTACAGCAAGAACACTCTTCTTTTGTCAACCTTTGTAAAGAACAAATCATAAAACACCAAAGTTGAAATACGGCGTAGTTTCTTCGAAGATTCAGTTATTTGAAATTACGAAGAAGCATTGAAAAACCAGCAAATATACTGTAATTTATAACAGCGCAGTACTCGCCTTCGTCACTTGCCTCCGCCTATAAGGGTTTAAATGGCTGCGTGACATGAATTTCACAGACAGATGTTTCAATTACCTGGCGCGTCTCTCAGAGGCGGGGCGAAATTAACGAGTAGAGGCTGCCCCTGTCTAATGGCAGAGCGCGAAGCGGAACCTGCTATACGAGTTGCACGGCCGTCCTGTAATGGAGGCCGCTTTGTGCGGCGTCGACCGGCAATTGCTTACGCACTGCAGACGCGCGTGCTCGTTAAAATACCAGACACGCAATCAAGCGAACAAAGCAATGGAATCTGTCGAACGTGCCACCGTGTTGTTTTTTTTTTAACTGCAAGAACGCTTTCAATCGTATATTTTTTTGCGTAAAAGGTTAATGGAAACATTTATAGATTTTTTGTTTGTAAAACAATGGCATTGGCTGATTGTGACACGAGCTTAAAAAAACACGTTTTTAATTACTTTATTTCAATTGGATCCTCGTTTATCTCCACGGATTATTACTAAGGCCAGTATTCCAAGACACAAAATTAGGGTTTAGGTGTTTAATATGCTACACTTGTTCCCTAACCGTATTCCCAATGTACGATAGTACAAGAACCGTCACTTATTTATAGGGAACGGATTTTGGTGTTCTATCCGCGACCTATCTGTTGCCCAAACTTCCACGCAGAGCTCACTTTTTCGTTCAGAAGACTGACCCACGTCTGGTGCCATTAACTCGTATACGTGTATAGTCACTTTCGTGAGCATCCGGAGACGTACCAAGCGTGTTGGTGTGCCACATGAAACGTTTTGGTAGCGAAACTATCTTGGAATACATTCTGTACGCTTTAATGGCCAAAACAACAAATAATCGCAACTTAGAGTGTACTTCAGAAAATTAGAAAGGTGGTTCCAATTTCTGTGCGATGGTGATCTCTCTTGTATTTTTTTCCCGTAATAATTGTATAGATGGATGCGAAACGATCTCTAGAATGCGCTGGAAACAGTTACTAGCCTCGCGCAGGGCACCCTTTTTAAAAAGTTCGCCTATCTGGTACCTTACCGTGATTCGGTTTGGGCGCGTTCCGGAATACGGCCCGCGAGTACGGTTACGATTGTGTTCCAACAAGGCATTCCATATTCACTACCTTACCCGAACGTCCTGGAATATCGTCCTCATTGCAGTTGTATAAACGGCATCACTGCGGAAAACTATTTTCAGAATGTTGACCACTGTGAGTAGAATATCGTCGTACTCAAGAGGGCAGTCTCCATCTCAAGAAGGGCCACAGAGTTTAAGAGGTCAGATCACTCCTCTCCCACCAAGGCAACCCGGTATCAATTCAAACCTGGAATTTTCGCAAGCGAGAAACGTGGCGGACGTTGCAGTGAAAGTTGAGTTTTCTCGTGGTACTTCCGCCTACCCCACACCCATCCATTCCATCAATGCTCCACTACACTGTTAGGATTACAGTAAATCGACGAACTCGTAAACGAAGAAAGCACCTTGCATACACGAAGAGTTATTCGTAATTTCAAGTAAATTAATCTTCGTAAATGGTACGGTGGTTTCTGTAGTCCGAGATTTGTGCAACGTTGTCAACGAGGAAAACATTCGACTTGACCAGTATTTTGATATGTTATTAATGCATGAAGGTTATTCTACACCGTTAAAAATTTTCACCTTCACTTTACGAAGATAGCTGGTTAAAAATTATCCAGGGATCTTCATAAATTTACGGCCATCTTCGTAAATTTACGGGCACTGAGTTCACTTATTTTGCAATTGAATCCAAAATAATATTCTTGGTATAATAACAAAACATTAAAAAACTTGTTAAGCCCGCAGTAAGTACGCACATCTTTTGTCCACGTGTGTTTTTTGCCTTTGTTTAGAACGAAACATATGTACAACTCAGGGGTCGAAATACGGCGTGTTTTCTACGAAGATCCATTTATCCTAAATTAAGAAGAACGCTTCGCTTATTTGAGGTTAGTTCTTCGTTGAAAATTCCGTAAATTTACTGCAGTTTCTAAAAATGTTCAGGAATTCTGTTCAAAGAAAGTTAACTAATTGCCTGTTAATTTACGAAGATAAAGGTTAATTACGTGGATACTTGGTGGTTTCTAACCAGAGTTTTCCATAAATATAAGGCGGACATTTTTAACAGTTCAGAGAAAGCTGTCAGAGTCGGTATTCAACTGTCATCTTTCAGGCCCGTCATATCAAACCAGGAAGCGACTTCGCACGACTGCGTTTCCCCACATGGGTACACGGGAGTGTCGTTCTCCATTTGAATGCAGCCTCACGCCATTCAAATTGTTCTGTTTTTGATTTCCATGTTATTTATTCTCGGTCGGATGATGAATATTCCAATGTATCCCGCTCGCACGCGCAAACAGCATTAAATATGTCGCCGCCAAACGATCGAAAGTCCCTAATTTGTCCGTTGATCGGAGTTAATTATGCAGCGGGAAAATTCGGCATTCAGGAAGGCTTAAAAAAATGTTCCGCGCGTTCAGACCTCGTTCAATTACGTTACGTGTGACGTGGAAATGGGCCGATCCAATGCAAAATGGGCGTTATGAAAAGGGGGGGGGGGGAGGAGGTCATAATTTTTAAATGACAGTCGGAACGCGTGGGGTTGCGAACAGCGTGTTTCGTGGTTGTCAGCTTGTCCCTCTTTGACTCCTGTTTCGGAAAGCACACCGCAGCGTGCGCTGTCCAGCCCGCCCGCCTTATTATATTGTCGCGGGTTGAAATTTTGCAGGGTTGTTGAAATCAAATTTAGGGACTTTACTGACGGGACTCTGGGCTGGCTGCTCTGTTCACTCGTCAGCGCAAGTGGCGTGACCATGTAATTGGGGCACGGGGCCGGCGCGGCGCGCTGCGGGCTTGCAGAATTTTGTTTGTTTGTTTGGCCGCGCGCTGGCGCAGCCACGGGCCGCAGTTACTGGGGCGCGCTGTCGTAACAAGCCGCGCGGTGTGGCCTGCACATTGGGGTAGAGGGGGGGTAGTCTTCCCAGATGTTCTAGTTAGTTGTTTAGTAAATTTGACTTCAATAACGAGCTTTTGTTATGGTAGGCGCGGCAGGGCGCGCGAATTTAAGCGCAAGTGATTGGTGACTCGGGGCTCACTCAGGCGGAGGCTATGCGTCTCACCTGTGGTCACGAGTTGTTAGTTCGTTCGTGATGTAGGAATTCAGGCTCACTCAGGCGGAGGCTATGCGTCTCACCTGTGGCCACGAGTTGTTTAGTTAGTTCGTTCGTGATGTAGTTTAAGTTAGGTCATAATGTAGTCGTCAAGCTTTCGGGCGGAGGCTATGGCCCTCGTCAGGGGTCACGCGTCATAGTTTTTAAAATGTAATGTTCGTTCGGGATTTCAAGGGCAGGAGAGGCCCCTACGTTATTTTTTTTAAAGTAATCGATCAAGAAAGGCTTTTCGGAAAATGTGAGTATGGACTTATCTTTGTTTTAATTTTAAGTATTAATTATGATTTGAGGTATTCGGAAGGACTAGGGAAGTGTTTAGTGAAGTTCTCTCATTCTCTCTCTTGTAAGGTCGTTCAATCGTTAAGGAAGTAAAGAGATTATTGTTTTAAATTGTAATCCCGCTATTTAAATGTTCTTTAAAATGATGTTGAGTATTTGACTTTAAGAATAAAATAATTTTAATTAAGTATTATGTTATTTTGCAAAATCTCCTTAGTTCAGCTCTCACCAGACATCCTGTACGGGATGACGAACCTATGATCCTAGGTACAGTAAAGTATTTTATGAAGTTAAGACTAGTTGATGCCAAGCGAGTTGTTTCTATGTAAAGAGCTACGATTCTCTCCCCCCTCTGAAAGTGAGACGTGACAGAAATGGCGGTGGCACCGGCTAGGTGCACGTGACAGAAATGGTAGAGTTCGCCGGATAGGTTCTATTTCTGGAGAGAGAGAGAGGTAGATTTTTATGTTTATTATTAAGTTAGTTTCAGCTTCTGATAGCAGGTTATTAAAAGTTTACTTGAGGAGAGGATTACGGAATTTAATCTAAGTGGAGGAAGTCTTTGAGATTTTTTTTTGACGTAACAGATGTTTATTTGAGTATACTTGTAAGGATAAAGTTTATAGTGATAAGTTGTTTTAAGTCGTTGAGTTTATCAGGGATTTTTACGTGAGGAGAATACGTTATAATTTAAATGCTTATTAAAGATAATGCAAGTGGTTTAGTTTTATTAAAGTTAATTTAAGATTGTAGGTTAAGAGAATTATAATTTAAAATAAAAATTTTTTGTCGTAAATAGGAATTATTTTCAAGTGAAGTTTGTTTTGTTGTCGTGCGCGTAGGAGACGAGACGTACGAATTAAATCAGTCGAGGGAAGGATAAACGTTAGAAAGGAATTAAAAAGAAAACGAGAGTTTATGTAAAAGAGAGTTATAGAATTTATAGTGATGTTTTGTTTTAATTAGAAAAATGTTGAGAGTTGTTTCAGAACGACACGTCAGTGGACGTGGCAGAGTGAACACGTGACGGGGAGGTGCTGAGACCTAGCGGAGAACGGAGGAACCGCAAGCGAGGGTTGGCGCACCTGATGGAATTCGGTGACGTCACGGGCTCATACGGAGACGTGGACAGGCCGTGACCTTGTTTTGATCAGCTGTACGGTAACTTAGCGATAAGAAAATAGACTATTGGTTAAATAAATTTAAATTTAAGTGTGTTTTAGGAGAAGAGGAACTTTCAGTATGTAAGTAATTTAATTTAAGAAGTGTATGATGTATAGGCTAGAAGTGTTTCGTTGTAAGTTGTTTATGTTTTTGTTAGTTAAATTCTACCTCGGTTTTAAAAATATTTTTTTGGGATTTGTAAACATTATTAAGGAGGTACACTATAAAATCGATAAGCATTGAGAAAAGTGGGAAGGATAGTTTTTGTGTGTAGAGGGAATTTACTCCAAGGGAACAGAGAGACAAAATTAATGTTTTCATTAGGGCGAGGGACCCTAAGGTGAGGCGTTGTGTCCCTGGGAAGAAAGGGAATTGTAGCGCAGACCATAGGAGATGGGCTGACTACGGAATTAAGGGTCAGGAGAATCCTGAGAGTTGTGAGTAGTTTGGGGCAGGAGTTCCCCATGGTAGTACCGAAGTGGCTATCCTGTATGGGATAGGGTACCATTTCAATGAAGTTTGTTGGTGGGGTTAGAGCCCCCTGTGTAGTGGGCCTATAGCAGATAGGCACTACAGTGAAATTTTTGGTTATTTTGTGAGGTAAATTCCCTGGAGGTTAAGTAAGATTGGATTCAGTTAGGAAGGAGGGAAATGAGAAACATTGCTGTAGAGAGTTAGTGTACTTGCCTAATGTGAAATTGAATTTTACTAAATTAATTTAGGAGAAAGTTTTGTTCGGTAAATAAATAATAATGGAAGATAGCTAGATAATTAATTAATTTTTTTTGAGTAAGGTGTTTTAAGAAATGAAATAAAATAATGTGAAATAAGTTGAATAATTGGGGAGGAGTTTCTTCAAGAGTTTAGATAATTGTTTTTGAATTTATTGAGATATTCAGCCAGTGAAGTTTGAGTGTGAGAGATACAGTGAGATTTTAAGGAAATCGGTTGTTTATTAATTAGGACAAATGAGATTTTATGATTAAGAGTCAGTAAGCATAGTTAAAATTTACGACATGATATTTGTTGACAGTTTACAGTTATTAAGGAGAAAACAGAGTAATCTATTTATTTTTATTTTAATGGTTTGAAGATAAGATTATGAATTTTTTTTTGGAAGTTTCTTTGGCATGTTGGAATAATTTTTTTTTGATTTTTAGAATTTACAGAGAAAATTTAATTGATTTACATTAGTTTGGAAGTATGGAGGTTTAGTGTTCGGTTAGCCCTAACTTGATGGTCGGATCTCAAAAGAATGCCGTAAAACCGATAGCCAATTGAGAGGAATGCGGTAGGCGCTTGTGTAGAGGGGTTGTGGGAAAACTCCTTGGGACTGATGGCAGATCAGGGGCCCTAAATAGTGTGTGATGCTGTAAAACCAGTGCAGGGAAAGCCTGGTATGCTTAAATTTTTGGGCACAGGTTAGGTAAACCTGGGGTTCCATGGGATTTAGTCATGTTAGCTGCTGTGAGACATTAAGATATCCAGGCTCCATAGTAAATTCAATGTAAATTTTTGTTTTCTTAAAATAATAAATTTGTTTTTAATTTTTTTGAGATATTTGATTTGTAACAGTGAATACAGACCCCGAGGAATAAGAGTTGTCATGCTGTGAGAGGAGAAGGTGGTAGGCCTAAAGGGTACAGGCACCACAGAGGTTATTTGTATTGCATAATTTAAATATAAGGAAACTTGAGAATTTGAAATTTTGTTGTTGGGTTGGACACCCATAAGAAGAGTATAGGCAGAATTTTTATTGTTATGAGATGTCTAATTTAATTGAAAAGAAGAAAGTTTAAAGATGCAAGGTAACATTATTATTGTAATAATTGAAAGAGATTAAGAGGTAGAGAGAAATAGGCAGTTTTTGTTTGTAAGTACTAAAGTTTACATATAGAAATTTAGTAACTAAGAATGAATAATAAGTTAAGTCTAGTGTAAAAGGTTTTTTTTTAAGTTAAGTTAAGAGTCACAAGTAAATTTTTTTTTAGAGAGAATGTCTTTGATAGGAAGTATTAGAAACTTATGGGAATTTTAGGGTAACATAAATAATGTAGGTAATGAATAATAAATAGATGGTAGGTCTTAAGTTAAGATTAACATTTGAAGCAGAATTTAATTAAGAAGAAGGAAAATAAATAGGCCTAATGAAAAGAACAAAAAAGGATTTTATGGTAAAGCATTTTTTTTAAGTAATAAACAATGAATAATAATGTTGTTTCAGGGTAATGTGTACTAATAATACAATTTTTTTTTAGGACCAAAGAACAGGAATTATGTAATTTAAATTAACATGTATTTTTGAAACTGTTACAGATTCCTTAAGATGAGCTGAGCAGCAGTCCAGTTTACAAGATGACAAGAGTTCGAGAGACAAGATACAAGATCACTGAAACAAGAGCCAAGACTGAAGATTCAAGAGAAGAGAAAGCTGGCAGCCATGGACTTACAAGTGGAGATTAATAAGGTCATGTAAAGTTTTATTTTTTTTTATGGAAGACAGTAACTGGAGTTTTTTTTTGTTATAAACATTATTTACAGAACTTTTTAGGTTATAGTAATGTAATGGAACTAGTGAGTTGTGGTAGCTGTCAAAAAGAACTAATACCTTAAGTTTAATTTTTAAAGTTAATTTTCTTAATTTACAGAGGGATTAGTAGTTTTTTTTAAAACCTTATTTAGGTTGGAATTTCAATACAATAGCTTATTATAAATGTGTACGAACAGTTCAAGTTCACCGTACTGATAGGTAGGTCAGATGATCTTATTGATTTTGATGATTTGTTGTTTTGAGTTGATTTTTAAGTGTTGTGAATTAGACAATGAAATAGTTCTGAAAACTTAAATTATTTCAAGCTAAGAAATAGTAAAGTTAATTGTAACTCAAAGGACACCAGAATTTAATTTTTTTTGAATTAGTAATGTTTGAAAATTTTATACTTTACAAGAAAGGTTATAAACAAACAGATCGGATGGAACAAGAATGCAGTAAATCACAATTTCATTTAGAATTATTGATTAGCTTTTGAGGTTATGAAGTAAAAGTAATTATAGTTTAAAAGTTTGAAAAAAAAAAAATGTTTTTTTTTATTTGTTTGAAATAGAAAGTTTAAAAGTTAATTAGTCATGATCTAGGTGGGTGATGGGGTGGGAATTGGCCACTCTTTTTCCCTATAACCTCCCTAACATGGCCTTCTATTACAACTAACAGAAATAAAGAAGAAGAAAAATGAAGAATTATTAGTTAGAATGTTTCTTTCATGAAGATACCTGATGAACTTTTACTGTTTGGAAGAATAGAAGCAAGGTTAGTCAGATATTTTTACTCAGAAGAAGAAGAAGATAAAGCAGTTTTATGACTCGACAAGCCAGAGATTGGTGTTTCCCCTCTGCGCTTCTATTGACTACGTTGTTTACTCTCATGGGATAGCTGGTTCGGCACCATGGAGAGAGATTGGTGGGCATTGTGGTTGCCCCCAGAAGAAAAGAAGAGTAGAAAGGTTATGGGTGGGTCATGTGAACTGACCTTCAACCCAGGTACTTCGTGGGGACTATTTGCTGTATAGAGAAGATCAAGACTCAAGAGTTAAGGAAAATCATTTGAGGTCATGTTTCCCTTCCTTAAGTTTTTCCTATCAAATTATTTGCCTGATTAGATTATGCTAAGGGTGGGATACTTTATGTTAGCAGTTGAATTAATTAATTTTATTTTTTTTGTGTGTTTACATCCTTGCCCATCGATTGCAGTTTAGTAGTTAGTTTTGTATTTGTCAGGCGTGATGGTAATGCCTGTTGATGATGTTTCAGAATTGTAATCTGTTCGTGATGAGGATGGCACAACTCCGAAGCAGATGTGGGGAGAAGTTGTGAGCTGCCCTGGAAGCCAGTCCAGTAGCTGTTGGAGTTGAGTGGTGTTTGCTGATGGCCAGCCCAGGGAGCTACTCTTCTCGACAACACTGACTTCGAGGAGTTGCACCAACCTTCACGAGATAAGAGTTTAATTAATTGAAACACTGTAAGGACACTTAATTTTTTTTGAAGAACGAAAGAAGTATGGTAATAAACGGAAACTGAAAAAAAAAAATAATAATTATCAAGAATTTGCACATTGTTTAACGAATACTGAGAAACTAAGAACATTAATTTAATTTGTAAAGAGAGCTTCACTAACAGAACAATTTTTTTTAGAATTGAGAACTCGAGCCTCTGAAGGTTCCTGTGAGAACAAACCAGATAAAAGTTTTACATTTAATTTTATGAATACTTGTTGTTTTAAAATAAATCTTATGCAGAATCTAGATGTATGTTCAGACAGCAAGGAACTAAGAAAATTATTATTTTTGTGAAATGAGGAATTTATAGTTATGGTTTAATGG